>NW_006443570.1:14479172-14498658 GCF_000325575.1 Pteropus alecto
ATCCTCACCCGCAACCATAATACTCCATCTGCGGCTGAGGTGTCTTGGGCCAGAAGGTGTGTTGGGTGCTGGGTAGGCCAGGCGAGGGCTAGCAGCTCAGCCAGCGTTGCCTCTGCCTGTGTCAGTCAGACTGTCACTCCCAGGGCACGCTCCGTGTGGCCACAGCCAGGGTGCTGCATGGCAGGCTGCCCGGCTCTCTGGGAACAGGAACATGACTGAGATGTGTGTCTGGAGTAGAATAAAGTTCCACTAAGTGGCTCCTTTGCCTGGGTGTTCTTTGTATGAGGGAGAGGGGCAGTGGGGAACTTACAATTGTTTCACACTTGAGCTGGACAGTTCTATCTAAATTGATTCATCATTTCCCTCTGAACACAAGAGGAGGGCGAGAGAGGACCTCAGGTCACAGCACTGAAGAGACCAGGCTAGAAAGGCCGTCCTGCTTCACAGCCACCCTCCCTGCTCCTGTCTCTGTCAGGAGGTAGGATGCTAGGGAGACACAAAGAGGCCTCGAAGGGCTGGGGCTCTACTTCTGGAGAAGGAATTTAATTTCCTTAAGGCAACCAGAATGGTAGGATGTTACCCCTCCCACAATGACTCTACCAAGCCTCAGTTCTGAGAATCCAGGGTCAGAACGGGTCCAGCAGTGCAAGACTCTGGTGTTTGGGCTCACACCACATTTCTTTCTGGTGTAATTCTTCCCTTTACCTCTATTAAGAATCAATGTATGTACTATTTTCATACTCACTGTTATAATCAGAATTTACCACCTTCCTACCCAACTAAGTATATAAAATGACAAAAGGTCATTTTTTAAAGATAAAAATTCTGAAAGAGATGTTAGCTGCTCAGAAATTAAGTATTACTCGTCCTTAGAGAGGCAATAGTATGCTGTTGAACACTGCCAATCAGTTGTGCACTGGGTTGTCTAAGTGATCTGACAGCACGCTCCCCAGTGCAGGGGCTGATCTGGGAAGAGGTTGGGGACACAAGATAACTTCCACTCCTGTAGGCTTTCTCCTAAATCTGATTTTTTGTCAGTGGAATTGGCTTTAGATCACAAAGGGAGAGAATTCTTGTTTAATTTTGATCGGGCTCAGTATTCAGTTGAGGTCAAATCTGAGGAATCCTTAGAAAAGTAGAACATAAGGAACCAGAATTTTACTCCAGGCTCCGATGCACATTTATTTTATATCTTGGATAATTTATTTAACTCTTCTTTTTTGCCTCAATCTTCCAATCTGGAAAATGAGGTCGTTTCCACCCACTTTGTGAGAAAGCATTTTGGCAATCTCTGGTTCTAGGCACTGAGAAAGAAGCCAAACGCCAAAGGAGCTGGGTTCACAGCATGTTGTTACATCCCTGCTGATTACTGTGTCACAAATATGCCTGGGTGTGTACGGCCTCCCCGAAAGACTGCAAATGCCTGAGAGACAAGATCATTCCTGTTTCTTATTTCCCTTCCTTTATCACTTGCTCCAAAAGTGGACCTAAGCCACAGAGAATGCTTGATACCAAACTGTCGATCTGCTTCTACGGGTGATTAAGACAGAAAGGATGTCAAGCCCTATGTTTGAAAAATGCTTTGCAGATTGAAAGCAAACACAGACTCATCTGATCCTCACATTAGCTGAGTAGGGGTGTTATCCTCACTTTCTAATGAAGATATTGATGTTCAGAGAAGTTCAACAATTTACCTGCGAGCACTATAACCAAGACTTGTACATAGTTATTTTTGTCCCAGATCCCCAGCTCATGTTCCCAAGCTGCCTTGGGCCAGAGCTTACTTCACAATGAGCAGACTAAGGATTCTTTCTCTAGTGCCATTTTGGTCAAGGTTAAATAAATATGGTTTTCTTCAATGCAGATAGTAAATTGATAATGAGGTGATTTGTAACAAGTGATTAAATGGCCATCACTTGGGAATTTCCTCCCTCTCCCCATCCTATGTTTTAAAAGTTAAAAGGTGCTGGGTGAAGGTGGGAGCGATATCACTTTTCCCTCACGAGAAAGAAGCTTCAGCCCCACACCCCTCACACCTAGTCATTCTGCAAACAGATGTCAGAGGATCCCTATTCCTACCGCCCAGTTACTCTGAAGGGATGATAACAGCCATTGGGGGGTTAAAAAGAGGCAGTGAACCCCCAGTTAATGAGTAGGAATTCAGCAGGCAGTGTAAGATAAATGGAGCTTTCTCTGCTTCTGCTAGAGTCAGCATGAACCTCGGCCCTGCGGCTTGTTTGT
Source organism: Pteropus alecto (assembly GCF_000325575.1). Taxonomy (NCBI): domain Eukaryota; kingdom Metazoa; phylum Chordata; class Mammalia; order Chiroptera; family Pteropodidae; genus Pteropus; species Pteropus alecto. The sequence continues at coordinate 14,481,414 of NW_006443570.1, forward strand.
GGCAAATGGAGTGCGCGAAATATCAAAGGGCAGTGATCCAGAAGAAGACCGACTTTGACAAATTTTAAATTGGCCAGAAAGAAAACCAGCAAAAGAGGGAAAAAAAAAGAAAAAGAAAAAAAAAAAGAAAGAAAAAAAGGAAAAATTATGCAATTTGCTGTGTCCTGCAATTGTGGCATTGCTGCCTTTGTACAGAATTAGTGGTAAAAACAGCAGCAACGATCGCCGGATGCTGGGAGCAATTATGAACCATCTATGTGAGATGCTTATCAGTGGCTGAAGCTTTTAGAGCTTTCTCTGTGTACAGTTGTGAGTAACTTGCTCTTGAGCTGCAGTTACTTTAATTAAAGTGTATGGGGTTGGTCAGAAGTAATTATCCTGTTCGGAGAAGAGGAAAAAAAAAATTCTCAACAACTCTGGGTGGCAATAGATTTTAGAAACAACTTTGCCAATTTCTTGTTGTATGTGTGTATTTCCAGTAAAAGGACCAGGCTGCAGTGGGTTAGAGTTATTGTTGGTTGTTGCCTAATGGCAAACAATGGGACACAAACAGGGTTTATTGTAACCCAAGTCACTGCGTGTGGCAAGCAACCTGGCTCAAGGCTCCAAATGCCAGGATGTGCAGTCTCAGGAGTGCAGGCAAACACTCAGTTTTTGTGTCTCTAGATGGTGAGGATATAAAGAGTCCACAAATGGCACTTTATTAATTAAATTACCATTTGGAACATAAATGAGCTAGCAACTCTCTTTTTTATGCCTTCCATTCACTGAGTTTCACTATCTTTTAAAGACAATCTCTCTGCTTCTTTAGAAAAACTAAAACAAAACAAACCAACAAACAAAAGAACCTCAAGCAATTATCTTTACTAACACAGCAAGGGGCTCAATGGAAGACCTGGGCAGAAAATCAGTGTTTTAAAAGAATCTGAAACTCATTCAGACTCTGGACTCAACACAGGACTCCCACGGTTTCATTCTATGTTAAAATCACAAGCACTTTCCAAAAACTCCAGAAACAAATCAGCAACAGAGCCAGGGCTGGAAGCATAGAGTGCAAATACTCCCAGGGCTATTGCTGTCACAGCCTCTGTTTGGAGGCACACAGTGCACAATCTTTACTTCCACTTCTCTAGTTCAGAATGGCCCCAGAACACCGCCCGGGAAGGTCTCCAGCTTTCCTGTCCCATGACACTGACTCGCATCCCCCAGAAGCAAGGTGGGCTTGTTGTCCAAAGAGACAAGCAGAAACAGGATATTTAAGTCTAGCATATTCCCCGCCTGCTTGGACAGCCCCAAACAGCAACTTCTAGCTAATTATTCTTTACAAGGACATCCATAAGCCTAGAATGACAGGCTACATGAACTACAAGGAAATATCAGAAGAAAATGCGGGTGACTTTAGCCTTTTTAGGGCCCACTTTCCCTCTTATTACACACACTATTTCATTCTATCAGGGTCTTACCATATAGAGGACAGTAAATAAAGATTATCATGAATTTGATCAAATGCTTCAGTGCCTCCTCTTCTGGCCTAGAATGCACTCATTACAAATCAGCTGAATGGCTCATTGATTTGTCAGGAGGACAAGCAGACATACCCAATCGCTCAGCCAAGTGGATGTAGGCTGGGTCCACCCGACGCATGGTTTTCACCAGATCTTTTCTGCGGAATTTGATTTCTACTGTCCCTTCTGGCTCCAGAACTGATGCCCTGGATCAAAGAGAAAGAAAAGAAAACATAACAAAACAGAAATAGAGGCATTTTAAAGGAAGGAGACAACGGAATGAGGCCAGTTACAATTTGTGGACCAGGAAATAGTTTCAATATGGTTTTGCCCACCCATGGTTCACAGAAACAACCCCAGGGAGAGAAGCAGCCACCAGAGAAGTGTTTAAGTGAGGTATGAGAAAGGCCCAGCAAAAAGCAATTAAAAGCATTCTCATTACCACACTAGACTACTTCTATCCCAAAGGGAGAAGAACAGAGATTCCACTACCTACAGCTGACCAGGGTAACGGGAGTCACATTATTTTCCAGGGGGAAATAAAGAGATTATGTAGGCGCAGTGACAGGGGAACAACCTCCAGCACTTAGGTCATATGGTGAGGGGACGAGGCTGATGGGTCTTACGCATAGCTGTCGGTCTGCTGGTAGGACTTGGACACGCCAGGCCAGGCGAGGCAGTTAGAGAAAACATGCTGCCTACTGCTATGGAAATGACAAAGCCAATGCATTGGTCTCAGGTTACTTCTAGTGCATACTAATGTGACACTAAACACCTTTCTTTTTTCTAAACTTTTACATTAAAAAAGATATTATAGCTAATGCTTACTATGTGCATGGCACTGTTCTAAGTGCTTACATAAAAATATTCATAACACTCCTATGCCATCTACATCCACTATAAGGTAAAACACTATTATTACCTTCATTTTACAGATAAGGAAACTAAGGTACGAGAAGTTAAGAGACTTGTCTAACAAGTGAAGGTAGATTTGAAACCATAGTGTTGTTCCAAAGTCTGCAGAAGAATCGGCTTTGATCTGGTATCAGATCAGGGGTTGGGTTAGAACTTAAAAATAATAAATTCCTAAGCACAGAATACAAGCCCAGTGATTTAACAATAAAACTACTGGACTCTCCTAAGCAATTCTGAAGTAGGAAGCTGAAATTTTGGAGAAAAGAGAGCTACAGGTACTCTCATAAAATGACTGGATGTAGGAATTGGGATGGAAATGTCAAGGAAATACAATGTGAAATTTATCTACTTTGGAAAGGTTTAAAAATAGACTATGAGAGGAAGCTGGATTTAATCTTTTTTACTTAAGAATTTTCAGGTACCACCTCCCAACAAAAGCCTGGAATTTTCTCTTGCAGTTCTTGCTGCAAACACTGCATTCTCCAAGGCTCCTAGAATGCCAGAGTGAGACGCTGGACTCTGAGAGCTTTGATTTGGAATCATAGAATGAGGGCCACAAAGGCCACCCCATTTGTTCTACAGACAAGCAGCAGCCTGGGGAGAGTAAAGACTGTCCCCAGTTCCTCACTAGTCAGTGGCAGAGAGCTGGGTTAGGACCCTAGAACTTCAGACTAATGATTCAGTCCTTCCACTCCAACCTGCTTTAAGTTCCCTCCGCCACATACCTGAGAGAGAGAGAGTGAACAGGCGTATCTGAACAGAGAAGATCTCTCTGAGTTTGGGGGTGCTTGGAATAGAGGACTTCATGGTAAAAGAAGCTGAGGTGGGGATCACACCGAGAGAGCCTGACTCCAGCCTGGTTTCCTTCCCACGCCAGCAGACACTATTTAGAAAGTCTGTTTTCCTGACCTTGGAGCCCTCTGGGAATGAACAGACTCAGAGTTCTCTTGGTTATAACATTCTCCAGGAGGAAACCATCAGCCAGAAGATGTTTAGAGGCAGTAAATGGAAATAAGGAAGGAGTACTACCTGCTTTCTCGGTCAGCATACATCTCCATGTGCCGGGGGTTGATGGTGGGATCAATCACGACCCAGGAGCCTCCCCGAAGCTCGGCCTGGGGAGGAATGTAAACCATCACAGGCTGAGAGCATTCCCGTAAGCCATCCACGATATAAGCACCAAACTTCAGCACCTGGTCGTACATATCTATGGAGAATGAGATAAGTTAGAAATCATGAAATAGTGCTTCCAAACACTGTTCACATCATGGCACACACAGAAAAGAATATTTACACGGCACACTGTGCCTCCATGAGGTGACCAGAGGTGACAGGTCTAGAGACTCAGCCACCCAAGTTCGGCCACCCTGAAGACTAAAGGGATTGGTATTTCCACCTGTATTCTATTCAAGACTCCAGGCGATCTTCAAAAGCACAAGAGAAGTAAGTGCATTGTCTTTCACAAGATTCAGCATGCAGACCCTATGGATGGCATATGTTTTATATCCTCCCTGAATTTTTGTAGTCAGGTTTTACCGCATTAATTCATACTTGCTCTACAAATGTTGAGTATTTCTCATGTCAATACGTGATATCTCTCAGTACATTAAGTTTTCTGAAGGAAGGAACTACTCCAGCTCTTTTCAATTCTTCTCATGAAACTTAGCATATGATAAGCTCTTAATATGTGCAGCTAATGGAAATGGATCCTTCAAAAACTGCATCTTTCATCTTTGTATCCCCAGTGTCCTGTCCAGTGCCTGGAACTTGTGTCTGCTGAATGAATGAATGAACACATATATACACATTGTAAGGAATACAAAGAGTAAGAAAAACAAATTAGTTAACAGTTGCATTTTTATCAAGGTTTCAGTGAGAAAAAATTTAAATGCATACGTATTTATTAGAAATGTCACACAGCCACATAAAAAGAGGAGCCACCACTTCATTTTGCTAAAGAGTACACTTTGTAATGTCCCCCAAGGCCAGGAGCAGCCTGAAGAAAAGGGACCCCCTGGTACATTAATAAAGTGAGTCCTTGGAAAGTAGGATCAGTTATTTGTTTCCCAACAATTTATGAACGTCTTCCCATTTCCTAGCTCACTGAAGTCTAAACATTGCTAAAGCCTTTGGTTTATGATTCCAGATGTTTAATGAGTACTTCAGTGGAACCACAATGTGTCCTTTTTAAACATCAAATAACAGGTTCAACTGAGTTCAGACTTTCCTATCAAAGAGAGGATCTCAATTTGGAATAAATCAATTCTGGAAATCCAAAGCAAAGAATTATTTTTCAGAAAGTTAAGAGCAAATCAAATAGAAATTGCTTTCATTGTAGTAACTGGCAAATTAAACTGCCACCTTCTCTCAAGTAAAAATGGCTCTGTATACAAACCATTAGTAAGCATAGTTCACTGTAAGGCACATGCCTTTCTCCATCTGCCCCAACCTGACTGGTCTGTGAAGACTTCGAAAATTCCAAAAATTCAGAAGTTGCCCCAGGGAAAATTCCCTATTCTATGAGGAATGTGTATGGTCATACACTCTGTATGTATGATCAGAGCGAAGACATTTATTCTTTTGAGAGGGAAGCAAAGACCAAAAAAAAATTTACTGCTAATTACACAACTGCTGTATGAAGAGCAGGGAATAAAGGACTTTAAGCGCTTTACGCTAATTCTGTGGTTATGAAAATAATTGCTCAGTTCAAATTATTTTAACTAAATTAATTCTTTAGTGGATATTTCAACCAGTGCTACATAATAAAATAATTGTGTAATTAGCAGTACATTTTTCAGTGCTGCCAAGAGTACAGTCTTAGAACAAGTAATGGAAAGGAGTAGCCCTCAACGGTATCATGCACAGAGAAGAAATAGAAGGCATAGACAAAAGAAGTAAAACAACAGAAAACAGGATAAAGAAAGTCATCCTATGTGAAAGAGAAAAAGTTAGAGGTAAGTGAAGGGAAAGTTGCCAGCCTTTTCACTCTTGTCTGTTAAAGACATACCAACATCAAAATGTGTCACTATACTATGATTAATTCAGCTCCTAAAAAGGAAGAGGGTACTTTATTTAAATTGTACTTTCATTTATTTAATTAAAAAAAAACTTGATTTTATAGTACATGCAAATAATATGGGATGAAGTTTAGTGTGTGAGCATTTTTTATTTTTGTGAAATGGACTTCGGTCCCTCTTTTCCATCATCATGACTAGTTTATTCTATACCGGGGAAGCATGATTTCATATATGTACACATAAATCATTTAATCATCAGAAAATCATTTTGTTCTTCTATCCAAGTTATAAGTGAGTAAACTGAGTCTTACATAAGTGACTGAAGTGGCAGAGATAACAAAACTTGAACCCAGATCTTCTGGGCTCCAAAGTCCGCATTCTACTACCTTGTTCTTAACTCATCATTCTTATTGTAAGGAAAGGGCATGAGGCTGAGGTAATCTGCTTTCCAGCATCTGATAACAAGTGGCTGAGTAAAACAGAAACCAGAAAAGAGATCTGAATAAATGGCTGAATATTTCTAAATTTTGCCTGGATTTTTTGTATGGTCAGTAGTGTCAGAAATTGTACTGATGATACTACCAGCTTGGATCTGACTGCCAAACAGTTATCTTCAGGCCCCAAGACTGGGCAGAAAAGGGGCATCAAGGTTCATTAAAGTTTGAAAAGCAGGAGACTGAAAACAATGCTTCCGCCTAACCTGGAACACCAACAGACCCACAATCCAATCATCAAAACACCCCAAAAGCAATAAAGCCTATTAAAACAAACAAAACAAATAAACTCTACAAACAACATGCTCATACTGAATTACAGCTGCCTCATGCTACACATTTTGAAAAGTAGGTTAAAATGAAGCACTTGGCAACAATCTGGCACACATTTGTCTGAAATCCATATTCAAGACAGAGCAAAAGCACAGCCAAGAATAGCGGTGGAGGGTCTATTCCCAAGGGTCTAGGCTAGACATTAGTCCAGGGTATTTTAAAGCTATCCATACGCTGATTGTCAATTCTCAGGCCATGAGAAATGCAACCGGGAATGGAAAATACCGATAGGTTCTTCACTAGAGAGGCGGGAGCTTGGAGCTGTCTAAGCATTCTGCAAAGAACATCTGCATGAGGTGATCACACACAGCCTTTCCAGTGTGTTCTCAGCACCCAGACACCAACCTTCATTGTTATACAACATGGATAAACCGTGGCAGCCACATGTACCAAACAAGGGAGCAGGGCGGTAGAATGTTTCACAGTGCCCCACTCTCGAAACTGGAACAGATCTTATTGGCTTGGGGAAAGATTATCTGTTAGAAGCTGAAGGTAAACATTAGACGTATACAAGCTGCATGCATACATATAATGTCTCTCATGAGTTCATTATGGCTGGCTGACACTGTATCTCAACATCCAAGTAATGAGAGACTTTAAAATAGACTTTCATTCCAGTTAAAGTTTTCAATAAATGTTTTTTTTATTGTTATTTATAACCTGTCCCAGGAAAAAATAATAAGTATAACATGAAAAGCCAACTGAGAGTGACCCTGTAGCACCAGCAGTGAGGCAGCTTAATATCACTGGGATTTGCATCCTATCAAGCTATTCATGCTGAGGCTGGGACCCTGGTGCTAATTTCTAGTAAATTTCACGCTTGATGTCTCCCTGTTGTGGGTCATTGCCGGTTCGTCTAAATAAACTGCTTCCAAATGGCTCTTCCATCTAAATATTCAGCCAGTTTTTATAATTTAATTTTGCATTATGCTGAATAGCCTTCCGGCCAGATAGAGCTCATTGGAAAGAAAGCACCAATACCATCTTGACATGCTTTTATTTATTTATTTATATTTTTACTGCTCGAATTAGACCTCCTAGGCCGACTAGTAAAGAGTTTTTTTTTTTCCCCTCCACTAATGTCAATTTTCAGCATAGCAAGAGCTGTCTCTAATCTTTTCCTACTCATTACACACAATTTTGGAGTCATTTTACCCACAGTGCAGTCGGCTCCTGGCTGTGTGTTTGTGTGCACTGAGGGATGGCATAATTGTTTATTTTCCCTCCCTGCATAATCCCCACCCAGCATTGAAATCAAAACTGCAAACATCTCCCCAAGGGATATGGAATGACTCTCAGCTTAGGTCCCTTTACATGAGATAATATGTAGAAAACATCCTGACCTGTATGTAAATATGAAGGCAATGCTCTTCCCCCTCCTACTTTCATACCAATCTCTATTTTCCCTAAAGCTTTTTTTTTTTTTTTTTGGCTTAAGTGATGTATAAAGGAATGCAGCAGCACCAAAATTCAGAAGACAGAGCTGACCCTGGTCTGTATCAGGCCAATAACTCATTTTTGACAAGGGGCAGCAAGGGGGAGGGGGAAAGGGAGAGTTATCGTTTAATGGGTACAGATTTTATATTGCAGATGATGAAAAATTGGGTATATCTAGTGATGTTTACACATTGTGAATGTATTTAATGCCACTGAATAGCATACTTACGAATGGTTAAAATGATAAACACTTATGTACATTTTGCCACAATAAACATAACTGATTTCTGAGATCTTGAAGTTTCTCTTGTCACAATAACTAAGGACAACCCCAAAGCAGAGGGGAGGTGGATTAATAATAACTTTCTCAGAAAACTAGATACTCTATTCCAGGAATATTCTAGATCTGGTCCGGTCCTGAGCTCTAAAAATCAGCCGACTGTGCTACACGAAGTCAGACAGATTTGTGTTCCTCTCCCAAATCTGTCATTTTTAGCTACATGATCTTGGGAAATTTATTTAACCTAAGTCTCAATTTATGTAAATTGCAGATAATAATATAACCTACCCCTCAGAGGTGCTGCTTGTGATGATTATGTAAGATAATGCATGTAAAATGGTTAGCACAGTTTCCGGTGAAAAGAGCTCAATGAATCTTAATTGTTGTTGTTCTTATTGTTACAGGGCTAGCAGCCAATCTGGGCCTGAGCCAAAAAATGTAGCAGAATTGAAGCTTTTCCCACAAGAGGAACATGACAAACTTTTGAACTCTGAACTCGTTAGACAAAATATCCAGACTGATTTACTCCTAAGTAATGTCAGGAAGTATGAATTCTCAATACTCCCCAGACCCCAAGAGATGTAACTAAGGAATAATAGCATTGCATTCTCTCTTAAGCCTTAATGTAAATTAAGGAATTTGGGATCAAGTGAAATCGGATGTTAAATGAACCTCATGTATATAAATGAAAGGGGCTCCAGGCTGCCCCCATCCCAAAATTTAATGTAGTATCGCCTTCTTCTGAACACTGTGGTATTTCACTTATACTTTATACATCATGGCTCTATCATCTTTCTCAAGACATTTTTTTTGACTCCTTGAGGCAATGTGTTTCTGACTTATTTTGTTTTGTCTGCAGTAGCTAGCACAAGTCCTTGCACATAGGAACTCAATAAAAATGTGTAGAATTGACTTGTTTAACTTAACTCTCTATATCTCATGGTATTTCCACTGATTTATTATTTTGGTCAAAAAACAATTCATGTTGATGGTCTAAGAAAGTATACAAACATTATTTGCATGTATAGTCCAAGTCTCCCCCAAGAAAAGTGTAAAATGTAGTAGTTCTCTAGCAAATACGGTCAAAGAGAAACTTTTCACCTAAAAAAGCAAAAACTCACCCTAGTCTACATTTTGCCAGGAAGGCCTGGCCATACAGGGCTTTTCCTAGCCAGGTAAGGTAAAGTTGTAGGCATAAGGCTCTAACCTCTCTCCACACATAGTTGACCATCTCTAAAAGGGTAACTTCCAACATTTTCTCCCTCAGAGCAAGAGATGCGCCTGCCCCAAGGTATTTCTGGGTGCCCTATTGAGAGTTCATTCTTTCACATTTCATATGCCCTTATATCTGATCACTCTATTCATCCCAGCAGTATCAACCCCTCCCACCTTCCATTCCTCTAATCCATTCTACTACTTCAGATCCCTGAGTGTCCCAGCCAACCCTGCCCGCGAATGAAGTTGACACCCATCAGCATACTCATTCCCTCTTGATATGTAGCCTCTGGCCTCAGCATGGCCATGAATTTCTGGCCATTGGACAGAGAACTTCATTACTCTAAGAGGCAGAGTGTATTTCCTTTGGCATTCCCTGAACTGTCCGCAGTGGCTCTGCACACAGTGGATTCTCAGTATTTGGTGACACTGGCTGCCTAATCACTAAGCAATTCCCACAGCACAGAGCAGAGCCTTTATAATAGTGGTCTAATATGCTGGAGCCACAGCCCAGGGCTGTCGCTGGATAATAATAAAATATATCTCTAATTATCACAAAGAACAGCCTCTGGTATGGAATTTATTCGTTTTCTTCTGGTAAAGGCTAATTTCAGTATCTATCTTGGTCACTGCGGAGTGTTAAAGAGTAACATCAACAAAAACTATGCCTAGAAAAGAGGGACAGAGACTAGCACAATATCTTTCCCCAGTACCATCAGAACAGTCCATCATTCACCTGTGAAAGCTAATCCACAACAGCAGTCCACCTAGATAACACTACCAGATTGTTCTGATATTTCGTATGGAATTGTAAAACATTGAATTTTCCCATTCAAGTTGCAACTCAGAAGATATGTCAGAGAGAGCATAATCCCCCAAAGGCCTAGGGTGGTGGACATCCATAGGTTCTGCCAAACATAAACCCTCCTCCCCCATTGCAGGGTCAGGGGAATCAGCTATGCCCTCCAGCCCAGAGCAGGCCAATCACCTTTCATCCCACCAGAGAAACCTCTCCAGTTAGCAAAGACCATCAGAGGCAGCCCTTCACGGTTGAAGTCCTTGATAGCCTGAGAGGTCTTAAATGCAGAGTCTGGGAACCAAACCTGGCCAGCCTGCTGGATGATCTATTGGGGAAAATGAAAGAGAAAGACACAATTAACAACACTGTTTGGGGGGGGAATCTCTCAGAGATGAACAAAGTTTGATTGATTAAAAAGTCAAAATTAGACAAACAAAAACTGTTGTTCATCATAAAGCTGTCCTTTGAAGTATATACAAAAAAGATCTTTGACTTTTTTAAACATTCCTCTTTTTAAGTCCTGATTACACTGCCACTCATAGAAGAGGGAAACCGTACTGCTTCTAATGGAAGAAGGCAGTCTCAGGATCGCTGTTCTAGGCTTCTCAAGGGCAACTTAAGTGACTCGACTACATTCCTTCTCAGAACAGACAGTTGTACATAGATCCAAGTCCTCTCATCTCTATGCTCAGTGTGGCTTTTCCTGTTCTTTGGTTAAACACGACACTTGATGTGACCTTGCTGAATAACCTCCTCCCTAGTCTACTCCTCCTCTCATTTTCTGGATCTTGTCAGGATGTGAAAACGTTATTCATCCTTTTAAAAAGGATGGGCTGTGGTGTTCACATTTTGGCAGACTTCATTATTAATTCTAGTGTAGCTCTTCCATGTGTGTGCTCAGAGAATCTGGGACCAAAGAGCCCTCAGCATCATGTCAGCTGCCTTTCTTAAGACTACATCTTCAACAAAAGTAGGTTGTTTTCTAGCATCAACAAGACAACTGTAAAGGCCTATTTTTCAGGCTTGTGGTCCACTTAGAGTCACCTTAAAAGTGAGCATATGATGGTCTGAAATTTAGCTTGTGGTCCACTTAGAGTCACCTTAAAAGTGAGCATATGATGGTCTGAAATCATTAAAGGCTGCTGACTGCCCTTCTCTCTAAAACTGGTAGTTTGCCGTGTTCCCAATATATCCACAGGCTCTGCAGAAGGCAAACATAGCTCCAAGCACAGGCATACAGGGTACCTGAGGTGACCTACCTTGGCTTCAGAATCCAGGTTTGCGGGATCAGCTGGGACACTTAGTTCCACTGTTCGGGTTTCTACAGCAACTACTCCCACAGGTATTCCTCCCAGCCTGATAAAAAATGAGCCACATAAGAATCCAATGTATGTCAACATTATAGCTAGTCATTTACTTTCCAATCTCACATCAAAATATTGGGGAGAAAAACTGGAAACAAATACAGAGAGTGGGGAAATCTGGCTCTTTAGAGGTAAAATGTGAGACTTTACAGATTTGGTGAATATGGTAAATTGTTGTAAATATGGTGGGGAACTACCCTCAGAATCACCCCTATTTCTCACTATAGTATAAATTCAAATCAAGGGTTGTATTAGGGGAGGCTCTGCATTTAGATTCAATAGCCTAGCCTGTATTACGTGCATATGCACACACACACACACACTCTTATCTCTGTGGTTGCCAAATGGATTTTCTCAGCTCACTATAAAGCATCTCTTTGGTGATGATGGAGGGAAATGGTTTGAAGGTAGCAGGAACCTGAAACTTTCAGGAACTGTTTTAATGCTGGCACTGTTAGAATAGAGCTTGAGTTTTCTATGGAATACTAAAACATTGCTCCAGATAAGATGTGAAGGTACAGTAGGTCTTACCACTGGGTGTGTGGAGAGGGAGCATGATGATGAAAAATATGTGCCAAGTGTAAGGAGGTGATTAAACAAGCCCTTAACTTTCTCTTACAATGGAAAAGAGCAATGGGACGGGGATAACTTTCAATAGTAATCTTGGTGAAACAGGTGATCTATATTGGAGGTATATATTTAATTTCCAAGCTATGTCAATTTAAAACACTGTTCAGGAGCTCAAAGCCTCTGCATTTATACTCCATGATATGCTCCCAACTTGGTCCTCAGAAAGATTTCCTGGTAAAAATCAGTAAGAAATAGAAACAGACAGAGGGAAAGGGAGAGACAGAGGGAGAAGGAGAGATCGAGGGGGAGAGGAGAGGAGAAAAGAGAAGAGAATGCTGCAAGGTACAGAGTGAGTCCCTACTCTGGAAAATGTAATTCAATCTTCACTTTCTCAGCTGCATTCCTTAGGGTTGGGGCTGGGACGGGTTATAGTCTCTCATTCCCTCATAGCATCTCCATAACAAACTTTTCCATGAAGGATGGTCTTTGGTTGTTACACTGGCTACTGCAAATGGATTCTTGTTATCACAAGAGGCCTGACAGGGGCCTGAGTGGGGACCACCCACCCCCTTGTCACTTGCCCACACTGAATCAGAATCAAAAGCCCTCTAGACGACCAGACAATGAGCAGGAGGTACACAGGGGGGCTTAGAAATATTTCTGTTCGCAATGATTAACAATCCAACTGGAAACTGGTAATTGCAAAAGCCACCCTAAATCGGTAACTTGTAACTTATATATTAGGGCCCATGTGACCTAATAAAGAACATCTTTATCCGAGTATTACAGTTATTTATTGAACTTGAAAACAGCTCAGAACAACTTCTGTTTTCTATTATACTTCATATAAATTTTATCAGGCTAGCACTTGAAGATGCTACATCTTGTTTTATAGTGTGTCCCTGGACAAGGTGCCATGGAATAATAAAAGACAATTTACAGCCAATAGCACACATATTCCAAACATACATACCAAAGATGAGTTTTGGCAGCACTTACAGTAACAATCCCAGAAGAATACATTTATATTTATTTCTCGAAATGCCATTGCTTTTGAAAGAAGCTAGTTCCATTTGTGTTTTATATACTTGTGAGCATGTGTATGTGTTTGGAGTAAGAAGCCCAGAACTCATCAGATGGAAAGAAAGGAAGAAGTCAGAGTGAGTGTCGCAATAAACAATGGCAGCGCTAACCAAAGGCAAGCTTGACTGATCTTGCTCACAGACATTCCCTATTCTTCTAGTCATAAGTATAAAGTATTATTCTCTTGTTTCCCATGGGAGGATCTAAAAGACCTTAACAAAGGTTTGGCTTTCTGAGGCTTAAAATCTGTCATCTTTTTTTACAGACAGGAGAACTGAAGCTGACTAGATAAGACAAATTTTCAAAAAAGTTGGTTTGGGTGTGATGTGAGATCTCGCTGTAACAAACAGATAGGTCGTGGGTAAAAGGGCTCTCTCTATCACAACCCTCACCTCTGCCTCCCTAGTGGGAATTTTAACAGGCACAAAAATAATTCTCATGAGGACCCAGAAGCCTGCGGTGAGGAAGAAGACCTGAGACTCGAGAGAAAATGAGAGTTAGTCCTTGTGGGTTTCAGTCTGGGCTAACTCCAGGCCTAACTCTTATTCAGAGTTACAGTGGAAGATTCTATCTGTGGGATTTGCCATCTGATGGCTCCTTGTCACTGGCAGCATGAGGCGTGCTGACCTGCTGTACTGAGAGAACCACAAAGCCTAGAATTATTTTCAAGGCTAGAATCTAAATCTCAACCCAATGTGGCATGTTTGAGAATCTTGAGCAGGTGCCACTTTTCACCAAGATAAGGAAAACTGATTGCCCCCGAGAGGAAGGTGAGCTCCAGATGTGGATCCCTGGGGCGGCATGTCTCCGCAGTGCAGAATGAGATTAAGATCAGCCTTGGCAGGTGCTCGTTATGGCGAGCGCTACAGATTATTTCGTGCAGAGCTTGCTGTTGAGTGAAGCACTTCTTAGAGTGGGTATTAAAATTTAATAGAAACTTCAATTTCCCACTTGAAAAATATAGGTATCCCAGCAACCTATTCCAGCTTATTTTACTCACTCCTGTTAGAGGTAAAAAAAAAAAAAAAAATTTAAATTCAAATCTGGTGATAAGCCAATATAGTGCATTTGTCACTTAAATGATCTCGATGCCATGACGGAACTTCTCTCAAGTAAAGTAAAGAGATGAGAGTGATTCACTTGTTACTTATTCCTGAAAGAAAATGATCTTAGGGGAGAAGGGGGTCATTGGTGGGTCTGGCTATTTACAACCCCCAAAGAGCTTTTCTTTCAGCATTATAAAAAGGAAATATTGTCAAAACCAGACTTCAGATTAAACGTATCATTGGAGTGAGACACTAAATGCCTACTGGGAACCAGCACTTCGGTTGTGCTGCATGACCATAATCCAATATTCTTAGAAAGTTTAGATGAAGAGAGCATTATTGTTAAGAACCTATATAATCATGGCCCTTTCCTTTCTTGTTTTCAGTTGTGAAGAAAAAGAGTTCCCAGGACAAAAGAGCTCTTACCTGGCTCTGCCAACCACCACAGTCTGTGCCCAGGGTTGCATGATTTCTGAGAAAGACCCATAGTCAAAAAATCCACTCAACCACTGACCTTTCTGGGCTACAGAAGGAAAGGAAAGAAAACAAAGAGAGAATAAAGATAGTCAATCCATTGAAAATGCACTCGAACTGGCAAATTTAAGGTTGGATTTAGGGGATTATTTTGGGGAGTTTGTTGTGTTTTTAACCATATTATAATAGATGGAAGCATTAGACAGCTGAATGTTCATCTGCCTTCAGACATCATCTCCTATTTCATTTGCTAGGCCACATAAAAAGATTTATTTATCAGCAAAAGCATCATTTATTGTTAAACGATGGGGTTCAGCTAGCAGAGAGCATTGCTTTTAAATAAATAACAGCTTTTTTCAAAACACTGCAAACATTTATCAAAAAGCAGCCAAGTCATTAAAGATGTTTTCAGAATATCTATTTCTATCTTAAACTCAGCTTACTATTTTGTTTGACTTCACTGACTTTCTTTTAATGAAAAGCTAAATGAAAAGCGTTAATGATCAGATGAGAACCCAAATTTAGGGAAAAGGGATTCAGCTTTTCTGCTAAAAAAGCAACAAGCTATACATCCACTTTATTTACAAATGACAAAGTATAATCTTTCTACAAGAAACGGCCATGCTTACATACTCATGACAAATAGTGAAGATATAATGGTTCAGATGCACACACTTAATGTCATCAACCTCCCTTGCATATAGAATTTCCTTCACTGGCAACACACAAAACTTTCAACATCTTAGTTTAAGAAAAAAACTTTTTTGTTCCACAGGTATCCAAGGCCACATAAAAGCTTCTACAAATAACTGTTTCCTAGCTTGCCCTCTCAGCTCATGGTTTCTCAGCGATTCTTCTAATTTGAACATAGCCCTCCGCCCCCTAAAAACCCAAGTCTAAAACCAATTAAAAGTGGAGATCTGAGCAAGCTAACCTCTGCTGACTTAAACAGGATGGAGAGTGTTTTATCAAGACTAAACTTGTAATTACTGTGTTCTACATTCCTTGCCTCTATGGCCCCAGTGTAAAATGTGATCATCCATTTCAAAATTATCTCTCTATCGTGAGCCCAAAGCTGATCGTTTAGATTCTGGTCTCGTGTTGGGCGTCAGTTTGAAGAATATCACAGCACTATCTCCTCTAATAAATGACTTTAACTTTTCACCTAGAAGATATCTGCTTTAACTTATCACAGGGAATCATCTGCTTTCTTTAACGTTTCCACTAAATTAAAATCTGAAGTCACTCGATTTGGGAGCGAATGTTAGCTGCACATAGACAGGAGGATGAATTACTAGGGAGTCAATGAAAAAATATTATCCAAAAAACAGAAAACTTAGTTTATCACAAATTCCATTTTATTATGTAGATCTCATTAATAATGGCCAAGATAATGCATGCGCGCTCTCTCTCTCTCTCACTCTCTCTCTCTCACACACACACACACAAATCTGTTCACCCATGAAAGAAGACTTAAATTTTGATGATAGTTCTAAACCAAACTTCTGACTGCATCAGGATACTGAAATTTTAACTTATATGCTTAGATCATTTTACGATTCTTACTTCAATAACAATGACTTAAACTACAGAATTAATTTCAAAATGGAAATATTTTCTTCTTTAAAAACCTCTTGTCTTATATGTCGATTGGGTGGGGTATGGCTACTGCATGTGGGTTTTATGGCTCCCAAAGAACAGGTCATGTTCAGTTCAGATGCAGAACTCAGAAGCCAGCTAAGATGGCTCCTCACAATTCCTAGGCAAACATTCACTGGATCTTGTTTTGAGTTATCCTAGAAAAGTCCTGGATTTTATCTCGGGCTCATAGTTCTTATCATAATAATGGCATAAAAATGAGAGGTACGGAGAAGGTTACTATGGTGATTTTTCTGGCTATGTAAGAAAAACTATTTAGTTTTATTAAGATTAATAAGAAAAGGCATGATAGCAACAAGTAAAATTTTAAATTAAAATCAACCTTCCTCAGGTGATTTTTCTACACTATCTATAGTTAGGCTTCAGATTAAGTCTCAGCTCCTAAGTAATAGCTGTGTGACCTTGCACAAATCACTTAACTTCTCTCAGTTTGTAAAACAGTGATCTCTTTCTATCTCTGAGAGGTAGTAAGCCTAAATAAGATCGTGTATATGGGAAGTGTTTTACAGTCCCACCTGGCTTAGGGTGGTGCTTGTAAAGGTATGTTAAGTTTTCCTTATGAAGACCTCTTTCTCTTTCAACAAAATCAGTGACTCTTAAATTTAATTATCTTCTGCATTCCATTCTCTTCTTTAAGATACAGCCATTCTTTGAAATAGTCGCAATAAACATGCAAAAAAGAACACTTTCTCAAAAAAAACCCCTGAAAAAATAGGTTCAAAATGTAGCTGCGGATTTGGAACTTTACAAAAGAACCTCCTAATAAGTAAAGTTTGTGAAAACAGCCAATGGACCAACAAATGAGAATGCACATTTGCCTTATATGGAATAACCTCTTTTTTTTTTTTTTTTTTTTTTAAAGTTAGGTGAAATCAGCCCCAAGATGGGGATATGTTAGATAAACATGGAGGATGGGCTTGTTCTTGCTCTATAGATTTATAAAATTAAAAGTTCTGGACAGTCTCTTCATGAATAAATGATCTTACAAAGTGACCTTACATTAATAACTAAAGCAAGTGCCAATACTGCGACCAATATAAGAAGGGCACATGCA
>NW_006443570.1:14500655-14524340 GCF_000325575.1 Pteropus alecto
GTGAAATCAGCCCCAAGATGGGGATATGTTAGATAAACATGGAGGATGGGCTTGTTCTTGCTCTATAGATTTATAAAATTAAAAGTTCTGGACAGTCTCTTCATGAATAAATGATCTTACAAAGTGACCTTACATTAATAACTAAAGCAAGTGCCAATACTGTGACCAATATAAGAAGGGCACTTGCAGGGCAGGGGCGGGGAGGAGGCTCAGCGGGAGATTGCTAAGCATCAGCCCCAAGATGGGGATATGTTAGATAAACATGGAGGATGGGCTTGTTCTTGCTCTATAGATTTATAAAATTAAAAGTTCTGGACAGTCTCTTCATGAATAAATGATCTTACAAAGTGACCTTACATTAATAACTAAAGCAAGTGCCAATACTGTGACCAATATAAGAAGGGCACTTGCAGGGCAGGGGCGGGGAGGAGGCTCAGCGGGAGATTGCTAAGCAAAGTGTAGTCACACTCTACACTGAGGGGGTCTCAAAGACCTTTTCTAAAACTGATCTGATTAATCTCTGTTTATACAAACCAGATGGTCAAAGATTCTGGTTCTATAGTTCTATGACTTTATGACTTATATTTAACTGTTTTAAAGTCTTTGAACCCATTAAATAATAAGTGCTTTAACAGCAGAAAAAACAGAAGAAATGTATCAGTGACTGCTCTGCTTATGATTCAATGGCTGATTTGTAAATGTCATTTCATTATTTTTCATATGTTGAAGGATTTTTCTCATTTCTAGGTACTTTAGTAGCTGTTTTCTTTGTCACATGCTATTGTGCAGGAATTGGTTAGTAACTAAAAAAGGCTGAAAGCTTGAGAGCCAGGGTACCACAGGATCGTCAAGCATATACATACTTGGGTGAGGACGGCCTGCTAGCATCCATCGGGGATCATATGGGGCCTTTGTGGGAACAAACTCGATGATTCTATCTATAGGATCCTTTGAGTTCAGGATAGGAACTGAACTGTTTACATTCTGAAAGAAGATTAGGAGGGAAAGGGCACAATAATCAGTAAACAGCAGTCCTGTATGCCAACTGTGCAACAACCGCTACTAAGACAGCAGAGCCCACATACGGAATTACACCCATTAGTCTCGATCATAAGCTAGAAGCATAGCAATTGTGTGCTGAGCCCTGAAGAACAGGCACAAGTTTCAAGTCTCATGTAGGAGCCTGGCACAAAGTGGAGCCTTCCGATTCTTGATTTCAGTGTGCCCAGGTTTCTGGGAAGCTCTCCAGAGGGATGGGAGGCTATTACAAAGGAGAAAACTCACAATGAGGAGAAAGCCTTAATATGCTGGGATCTGAGCCCTGATATACCATGAAGGCTTCTGTGGCTGGAAAATATCAGAAAGGGACTTACCCAATGAAATCCAAAGACATTTTAAAAGCAGAAGGCAAAAGATGGCTTTAAGGAAGAAAACAAAATCAACAGCTTTCAGAGGAATATTTCCTAAAAAATTCCTGCACCATATGGTCTCAAGCACAGAGACAGTAAGCTGTGGTGAAGGGCCTGGGTCCTGTGGGCTTAGTCAGTGCTGGGTAGGAAGGGCTCACCTTGGGCATGTAAGACAGCCAGTGCAGGATAGTGAAAACCCCTTCAAAGTCATCACAAACGGTGCTGTGAGTCACCCCATTGTTGTGCATGATCTGGATGCCCCCGAGCTGGTTGTTAGAGGTGTACACTTCCCTTCCAAGGACCTGGAGAATGAGAAAAGACATTCATCTAGATGGAAACCAAGGCGAAGTCTATTTTGTAATCCTCACTAAAATGAGTTTTTTTTCTCCACAAGACAGAGATTCCAGCTTCCGTGAGTTGTTCTCAGGGATGATCTGGACCTTTGTCATAAAAAGAAAACGTAGGAAACAAAAAACGTATTTAAACAATCACATATGCTGTTGCAATTTAAAAACCAGCAAGCCCCTCCCGCCCAGCTACCATTGATAGGCAAAGCATACTTTGACTGAGTGAAACCATGGTGGGTGAGGCAGGGACCCTGAGAAACTGGCTACCTCATATCATCTGCGGGCCTGGCAGAGTTGCTGCATATATACATAAAAGAGATAATGTGCCTGTCTTTGGACAATCTTTAGTGACAAGTCTCAGTTAAAGAAACACTGAGGTTTGAGTTCTTCGTGTTTTTTTTTTTTTTTAAAGATTACTTTTCCCCTTTATTTGATTTTTAAAGCTGGTGCCCACACATAAGCCCTAAGGCTAGCAAAATCCCAAAGCAACTTATGATACAGACACAAACCCCTGAGTCTAAAGTCTTCTTTGTGTGCTGGGTGCAGGGCGGTGATTTATACCCAAGCCTGTCTCTCCTCCCTCAGGAAGGTTCCAGAGAATTCAGGGCCTCAATCCCTGGGTATCCCTGGAGGAATTTAACCCCTGTGAGGTCGAAGGGCACCTGCAATTGGAAACCAGTTTCCTCTAAAAAAGAAAAAAGAAAGACAAAATATTTGTAGACTTGGACATTGTAGGGTTTCTTTTTCTCCTGAAGATTAGTTAGTAATTTCTTTCAGAGAAGGAGGTTTTCTGACCCAGCAGATGGAAGCCGGGCAGCCTGGTCACTGACTACTACTGCAAACTGCTGAGTGTGTGGTAATTGCCAGGCATCTCGGGTAGCCCTGGAGAGCTCTAAACTGTTGTAGAGCACTTACTGTATTTTGCCTTTCCTTTTCCCTCTCCCTTCCTCCTTCAGAAAATAACTACAACACACAATTTCTTCTTTACTAACTTTTATTCATTTACAGTCTCTGGGGAAAACCTAATAAACGAAAGACCAGCAAATTCCACCTGTATCTTCCCATTTTGTCCCTTCTCGTTAGAAGCTTTAAGAGGTTCCCTTGTATGCTCGGTTACCCCCTACCTCAAGACCCTCCAAAGGCTGGGGAAGTTGGTGACAAAGTAATCACCTCAGTGTGACCTAGCTGGCCTTGGTTCCATTTTACTTCAGCTAGGAAGGATGGAAGAATAAGAAAAGCAAAATTGCTCTCACATTGCTGCTTTGCTTGATAAGGAAGTGCAGAGAACAAGCCTTTGCAGGCAGCCCTGAGCTGAGCAACACGCTGGCAGCTCCTTTGAAGGAGCCCTCAGAACAGGGGAGACCATGTCTGACCACTGGGTTCCCATCCTCCTCTCAGTCTGTCTTTAATCTCAGCCCAGGCACTGCGGCTCTTTTCTCATTCTCCTGCTGTCTCTTTCTATTTGCCCTCTCTCTGACTGATACACTGATCTCTCGGTCACTCGGCTTTCTGCTCCACTGAGTCCATATTACTAATAACACCTCCGCCACGGCCAGTTTACCTCATGAAGGCAGGAGCACATCATTACAAAATAAACTCATAACTTTGACATTCTAGCAAATACACGCCGTTTGTTATTTTTATGGCTTTAGTCTTTCTAACAGGCAGAGGGCATTACATACCTGTTTCATTTATATTTTAAAATGTGTGCACACATGCACACTTGTGCATGTATCAGGAAACAAAACAGAACAACAACAACAAAAAAAACAAATATCCAAAGCAATCAGTCGATGGGGGACCCTGGTGGAGGCTGAAAAACTCTGTCACTCAGGGAGGCCATGCTCTGATCTGGCTCCGGTTTTATGGATGTCATAAACCTGATGGCCCACAACTGGTCCTTCTGGGACAGAATGCTTCTCTGCCAGAAGTCATTCAGTGTGATCAGCAGTATTTTTAATTATTAAAATAAAATAGGAAAGGGGGAAAAGAAATAAAAAGGAGACACTGTGCTGACCCTGAATATCTGATATTCATAGTCTATGTCAGGAGCCAATAACTTGCTGCCTGGAAGAGAGAGCCAGGGCCATTTTCTACTCAGAATCACTATTTTCTGTCCTATGAAACACTGTCTCCAGTGTTTGGCAATGTCCAACCACTTAACCTCACATCTCTCCAAAATTAGTAATGGACCGGTGAAGAACCAAAGCAGACCAAGAGAGCTGTCCGTGATTAAATACACCCTCCTTGGATGTCTTTGCCCCCTCCTTTCAAAGAAGACACTATCCAGAACTGGGTTATTCTCAGAGGCTCTGCCACTTGCCCATTCCACCCCATATTCTTACAAACTAATGAGAGACAAACTTGGAAGGAACAAGAATTTAATAACTTGGTTTGTCTTCCTTTTACAAGTGGAAACTCAAGTTCTGATGTGTTGTTCTGAAAAGGCAGCAGTATTTCTATATTTCCTCTCCTCTGGGTTCAGAAAGAAACCTAACCAGGGCTTACCACAACCAAGAACATTATTTCTGAGCTAAAGAATGTTTGTCGAGTGGGAAAATTTATTTAATTTGAGAATTAAAGAGAAAAAGTATAGGACAGACTAACAGAGTATCCAAATGGCTCTGATAAGCCTTATCTTTGGAGGTGAGGGTTTGGGAGGGGAAAGACACACAGAAATGAAATGTGCTTCACTAACCACAAATGCTAACAATCATAGCTACTTAACAATCGGTGAAGAGAAAGCACTACCTTCCAGCTCATCTTCAATGACTGTATGTTTGGGGCATGCACCAGGAGAATGAGGGCACACACAATAGCTCCTGATTTATAGGGGTCGTTGCTGACTCAAGCGGTTTTAATGATTTTAGAATACTTCACAACAAAGGCTCCAAAGAAGCAGAACCTGGGCTAGGACAAAATCTATTCTAACTCTGAAATGATCATGCTGGAACAGTTACGTGAACACTGATTAGCATCTGGGAAGACAAAGAAAAGAGCCCGTGTAGAACCACTATTTTATTCTTCAATGTGTACCGACCTTCTAGAGAAAAATCTGGGGTAAACGGCTCTCATCACCAATAATATTTTCATGAAGAAGGTGAGCTTCATTTATTAGTTTTTTTCAACTTTGACATATACATTTCTATATTAAGTCAAGTTGCTTGCCATATTCCATTTCCCAAATTATTCCTCTCATATTTTCTACAGCATGACACAAACCTTTAATTTATCTGCCCAACAAGCATCAGTAACCATTTAAACACAGGAGCCATTCAAACAGAGGTGACTCTCATAAGGCCCCACTTTGCTGCTCCCTGCGTCTAAGTAGAGCAGTACCATGAACTATTAGGAACAGGCACCATCTCAGAGCCCCCTGCTGAAGAGTGCCCATGCCAACAAAACTGAATAAGGGCTGAGTCTGAGAGGAAAGAGGATCTTCATCCACTATCAATATTAAACTTAAGCCTCATCCAACGCTTCATTCATTGTGGCTGGCAGACTTGAGAATTAAGGGCACCTCATAAAAGCCAGTGATTAGCAGAGACACAATTGTTAAAGGCTCCACTGAAGATGCTACATAGCCTTTCGAAATTTTGAGGTACGTAAGTACAAATGAATGCAGTCACACATACATACATACTAAGGCCTCTGCTGCTCTTGCTGCTTATCTAGAGACACTGCAGACAGCTCAGGTTTACCACAGCTGACAGGCAATGAAAACAGCCTAATATACCGCTTGCTCTCTCCCTTAAATCCCTTTTTGGAGATCAAGATAAACACATTCTTCCTTTCCCCAGTGCTCTCGACGTTTGACTGAAGTGGCAGAGCATTGTGAGGTTTTGTGCAAATGAAATCACTATGTAATACTGAATGAGTATAGTATTTACTTGTCAGGATATTTGTCAGCACAGGCATTGAGATTTCCAAGTTTTGTAGATGCAACTTAGCTCAATTTTTAAAAAATTGCTTTTGTCCTAATATACACATTATGTTGGGAACCTTCAGACTTATAGGCAAATATTTGCAATCGTGTGCTGAGGATGTGAAAAATAATGATGCATATCAGTGGAATAAAAAATGAAATCTACCACTGCTTTCCCCACTTTATCCAATCTTTCTCCCGTTAAACAATCTTTGGTAGGTCAGGGCAATTGTCTATTTAAAGAAGCAGGAAGTACAAAATTCGTCCTGCATCTAAGAATTAAGCTACACAAGCTGGGTCCTTCCTGCAATTCTCCTTCTCATTAGGACATTTTGATTCACAAGAAGATTTGAGGAGGGTTTTTGTAAATTTCCCAAGCAACTGTCATCACTGGACTTCATCCATGATTCTAGATATTAAAGTCACTCTGGGATGTGTCAGGTTGTTGATAAAGGTTTGGCTAAGGAAGAAAGAGAGAGAGATGAGAAAATAAGTGGGAACAGGGAAAAACTGGTAAAATGGAAACAAAAGAAAGGAGAAAGAATGAGCACGAGGAAAAGGGAGGGGGAGAAAAGAAGCCAAGGAAGAAAAAAGTACAATAGCTCATCTACTCATGCTGCTAACACCCTCCTCCCTGATCTGAGAGGGCTACATTTTTAAAAGCTGACAAGTAATTCAATCTCCAATTAACAATTTTAAGTGGTGCAGCACATATTACTGTGCAAATGTTTCTCCAGGAATATATCCAAGGGTGAATGGAATTAAATCTCAAGGGAGACAGGACCAGTGTCCGTGTGACCAAGAATATTTGGGGGTTCCTAATACACAGACTCAGGGCTACAACTTTCCCCCTTTTTGCCATTGTTGTCACTGGCAAACTGGAGTGCTGGTTGGCAGCTGGTGGGCTAGGATTGGAGGAAGAGAAAGGGTACAGTGACAGTGCTGGCACGGGATGGGAAAGCCTCTGACTTGAGCCACAGTGGATTCAAGACCATCCACTGTAAGACCAAAAGTCTCTCTATAAATGGCAAAGTTAGAAAGTAATTGGGTTTGCTGACGGATAAAGTGGAGTAAAGGGACTGTGTTACCTGTGGCAGAAAAATATATTTAGCCAAAAAGAGACTGAGATACAGGTGAGAAATAACACCAAAAGACCTCTGTTTACTGAAGGATAGGGAGAACAGAGGAATGAGTTAGATGGCAGAAGGATGATAAGGATTTGAAGGTGGACTGGGTGAGGAAAAGAGCCTCATTTTTAATGTAATGGTGGGTAGAGAAGAGCCACATGACAGTCTGTCAAATACATGAGAAAAGGGATAGGCTTCGGGAGCAAAATCTAACTGCCAGAAGAAACCGCTCATTTCAGGGATCCATCAACTGCTCATTTAGCTACGGACTTGAGTGTACTGATAATAAATTACTTCCAAATCTGGAAACTTTGTAAGAGTCTGGTTTATTGAACTATAATTTACATACAGTAAAATCATCCATTTTTAGGTGCACAATTCTATGAATTTGACGAACACATATAACCACCACCACAATCACCTCAGAAGTTTTCACCCCTCAAAGTTCCTTCTCCTTTGTAATCGATTTCCTTCTCTCACACATAACAACTACTGATCTGCTAACAGTTTTGCCTTTTCTAGAATATTATATAAATGGAGTCATATAGTACGTAGCCTCCTAAGTCTAGCTTTTCAGTTAGCATAATGCATCTGAGATTCATTCATGCCGACACAGGTATGAGTAGTTCCTTTTTATTGCAGAGTAGTATTCCATTTTATAGAAATACCACAACTTGTTCATGTATTTCCCTGCTGGTGGACATTTGGGTGATTTCCAGGGTTTTTTTTTTTTTTGGCAATTATGCATAAAGCTGCTACAGACATTCATGTACAGGTTTTTGTGTGGATATATTTTAATTTCTCTTTGGTAAAATACTCGTTTTCTTAAGCAAAACGAGTGGTTTGATTTTCCTCCCTTTTTTGCTTTCCCCAGTAAAGACACTGGGTTTTGTTGTATGAAGTATAATGGACATACGATCTGTTAGTTTCAGGTGTACATAGTGGTTTGACATTTATATACGTTACAAAATGACCGCCACAATGAGTCTGGTTTCCCTCTGTCACCATACTAAGTTAATATAATATTATTGACTATATTCCCCATGCTTTACATTCTATCCCCATGACTTATTTTATAACTGACAGTTTATACATCTTGAACCCCTTCACTCTGGCAACAGGCAGTCTGCAGTCTGTTTTCTGTATCTATGAGTCTAGTTTTGTTTTGTTTTTTAGATTCCACATAAAAGTGAAATCATATAGTATTTGTCTTTCTCTGACTTATTTCACTTAGCATAATACCCTCAAGGTCCAACCTTGTTGCAAATAGCAAGATCTCATTCTTTTTAATGGCTCAGTAATAATCCATTGTATACATGTTCCACATGTTCTTTATTCATCCATCAACAGACACGTAGGCTGTTTCCATATCTTGGCTATAGTAAATAATGCTGCAATGAATATAGAGGGGGATATATCTTTTCAAATTAGTGTTTTCATTTTCTTTGCATAAATACTCAGAAATGGGTTTGCTGGATCATATGGTAGTTCTAAGTTTTTGAGGAACCTCCATACTGTTTTCCATAGTGGCTGCACCAATTTATATTTCTATCAACAGTGCACAAGGATACCGTTTTCTCTACATCCTTGCCAACACTTGTTATTTGTGTCTTCTTGATAATAGCCATTCTCTTGTCTTTTTGGTTACTGCTATTCTGACAGATATGAAAGTGATATCTCATGGTGGTTTTTATTTGCATTTTCCTGATTAGTGATGTTGCATAACTTTTCATGTGACTGTTGGCCATCTGTATGTCTTTGGAAAATGTCTGTTCAGGTTCTCTGTCCATTTTTTAATTGAATTTTTTCTGTCATTGAGTTGTATGAGTTCTTTATATATTTTTGATATTAACCCCTTATCAGATATGATTTGCAAATATCTTCTTCCATTCAGTACGTTGCCTTTTCATTTTGTTGATGGTTTCCTTTGCTGTGCAAAAGCTTTTGAGTTTAATGTAGTCCCACTTATTTTTGCTTTTGTTGCCCTTGCCTGTGGAGTCAGATCTAAACTAATATCAATAAGACCAATGTCAATGAGCTTAATGCCTATGTTTTCTTGTAAGAGTTTTATGGTTTCGGGTCTTACATTTAAGTCTTTAATCCATTTTGAGTTTATTCTTGGATATGGTGTAAGAAAGTATTCTAGTTTCATTTTTGTGCATGTATCTGCCCAGTTTTCCCAAAACCATTCATTGAAGAATACCCCATTATGTATTCTTGCCTCTTCTGTCATAGATTAATTGAATATGTATGCGTGAGTTTATTTCTGGGCTGCTATGCTGTTCCACCAGTCTATGCAGGCAGTACCATACTGTTTTGATTACTATAGCTTTGTAGTATAGTTTGAAATCAGAATGTAATACCTCCAGCTTTATTCTTTTTTTCAAGATTGCTTTTGCTATCTGGAGTCTTTTGTGGTTCCATACAAATTTTAGGATTACTTCTTCCAGTTCTATAAAAATGCCATTGGAATTCTGATAGGAATTGCACTGAAGTTTTAGACTGCTGTAGGTAGTATGGGCATTTTAACAATATGATTCTTCCAATCCGTGAGCACAGAATATCCACTTATCTGTGTCTTTTTCAACTCTTTTTAAACTCTTTCATTAATATCTTTTGATATACAGGCTTTTCACTTTCTTGGTTAAATTTATTCCTAAGTATTTTATTTGTTTAAATGCAATTGTAAATGAGATTGTTTTCTTAATTTTTCTTCCCGATAGTTCCTAATATACAATGGATTGCCGTATGTTAATTTTGTATCCTGCAACTTTACTGAATTCATTTATTAGCTCTAATAGTTTTTTGCTAGAGTCTTTAGGGTTTTTGATATATAGTATCATGTCATCTGCAAATAGTGAGTTTTATACTCCTTCCTTTCTAGTTTGGAGGCCTTTTGTTTGTTTTTCTTGCCTAATTACTATGGCTAAAACTCCCAACACTATGTTGGATAAAAGTGGCAAGAGTGGGCATCCTTGTCTTGTTTCTGATCTTTTCAGCTTTTCTCTGTTGAGTATGTTAGCTTGTGGGTTTGTCATTTATGGCCTTTCTTATGTTGAGGTACATTCCCTCTATATCCATTTTGTTAAGTTTTATCATACATGAATTTTGTTGAATGCCTTTTCTGGATCTATCGAGATGATCATATGATTTTTACCTTTCATTTTGTTAATGTAGTGCATCAGGTTGATTGGTTTGTGAACAGTGAACCATCCTTACATCTCTAGAATAAATCCTACTTGATTGTGGTGTATAATCCTTTACTGAATTTATTTCGGTTTGCTAATATTTCGTTTAGGATTTTTGCATCTATCTTCATTTGGGAATTGGTCTGTAATTGTCTTTCTTTGTGCTCTTTCTTTGGTTTTGTATCAGAATAATGCTTGCTTTGTAATACGAGTTTGGAAGCATTCTCTCCTTTTTTTGGAATAGTATGAGAAGGATACATATTAAATCTTTGAATGTATGGTATAATTCACTGGTGAAGCTCTCTGGTCCTGGACTTTTGTTTGCTGGGAGTGTCTGGACTACTGATTCCATCTCCTTCCTAGTAATTGGTCTATTCAGATTTTCTATTTCTTCATGGTTCAGTTTTGGAAGACTGTATGTTTCTAGGAATTTATCCATTTCTCCTATGCTGTCCAATTTCTTGGCATATAATTGTTTATAATAGTCTCATGATTCTTTGTATTTCTGTAGGTATTAGTTGTAACTTTTCTTTATTTTTCTGATTTTATTTGGTCCCTCTTTTTTTCTTGATGAGTCTGGCTAAAGGTTTATCAATTATTTTCTTATCTTTTCAAAGAACCAGCTTAGCTTTATCGATTTTTTCCCCTAATTTCTTAGTCTCTATTTCACTTATTTCCACTCTGATCTTTATTATTTCCTTCCTTCTACTAATTTTGGGCTTCATTTGTTCTTTTTCTAGCCCCTTTAAGTGTAAAATTAGATTGAGATTTTCTTGTTTCTTGATATAGGGCCTGTATTTCCATGAACTTCTCTCTTAGAACTGCTTTTGCTTTATCCCATAGATTTTGAATGTTGTGCTTCCATTTTCATGTCTCAAGTTTTGGGGTTTTTTTTATTTCCTCTGACTTCTTTGTTGACTCATTGGTTATTTAGTGGTATGTTGTTTACTCTCCATATGTTTGTGATTTTTCCAGTTTTTTCCTTGTAACGGATATCTAGTTTTATACCCTTGTGGTCAGAAAAGGTGCTTAATATGATTTCGATCTTCTTAAATTTATTGAGTCTTATTGTGTGGTCTAACATGTGATCCTGGACAGTGTTCCATGCGCACTTGGTAAAAAGGTATACCCTGTTATTTTTGGAAAAAAAGTTCTATATATCTATTAAGTTCACCTGGTCTAATGTTTTAAGGCCAATGATTCCTTATTTTCTGTCTACATGATCTATCAATTGATATAAATGGGATATTAAAATCCCCTATTATTATTGTATTGCTGTTATTTTTCCCTTTAGTCTGTTAATATTTGCTTTATACATTTAGGTGCTCTTATGTTGGGTGTATAAATATTTACAAATATTATATCTTCTTGGTAGATTGACCCTTTTATCATTATGTAATGCCCTTATCTTTTGTTAGTCTTTGTTTTAAAGTCTATTTTGTCTAAGTATTACTACCCCAGCTTTCTTTTCATTTCCATGGAATATCTTTTTCCATCCCTTCACATTTAGTCTGTGTCCCTATATTTGAAGTGAGTCTCTTGTAGGCAACATGTAGATGGGTCTTGTTTTTTTTTTCTTTCTATCTATTCAATCACCTTGTATCTTTTGATTGGAGAATTTAGTCCATTTACATTTAAAGTAATCATTGAGAGTTCTGCACATATTGCCATTTTGTTAATTGTTTTGGTAGTTCTTTTCTGTTCCTTTCTTCTCTTGCTCTCTTCCCTTGTGATTTGATGACTTTTTGTAGTGTTTTCTTTAGATTACTTTCTCTTTTTTTGGTATCTATTGTAGGTTTTTGAGTTTTGAGTTCATATATAAAAACATATATAAATAGCAATCTATTTTAAGCTGATAGTCACTGAAATTCGAACACAAACAGTGTGGTGGGGAAGGGGGATGCTCACCCACTACATCTGGTGGTGCTGTGAGTGTGGCATAAGGGCACGGGTTAGAGTGACAATGCAAAAATCGTGCCTGTTCATGTGTGTGCTAGCAAAGTAAAGAGAGCCTATAACAATGGCATCCACTAGTGCTTCTGTCCCCAGAGAAGGGTCCCAACAATTTCTGCTCCTCTGGCAGATGCTTTAAAATTAGCAAGTGAATCTCCTTCACATATGCTCTTCTCAAACTGTTGCTTTTGGTGCTGGGTCCCAAAGCAAAAGAGTCTGTGAGCAAGCCCTTTATGAGTAGGATCATCATTCCCTACAGACCTATGTTTTTCCTGGACATAAGAACCATTGGTTTTATTTTTAAAAATTAAAAAAAAAACCTTTTCAATTGTAGTTGACATTCAATTTTATATCAGTTTAAGGGGTATAGCACAGTGGTTTGACATTTACATAACTTAAAAAGTGATTCCCCCAATATGCTTTGTACCCACCTGACACCATATTTAGTTATTATAATATTATTGATTATATTCTCTGTTGTACTTTACATCTTCATGGCTGTTTTATAACTACCAATTTGTATATCTTAATCCCTTCACTTTTTCAACCAGTCTCCTAATCCCACTCCCATCTGGGAATTACATTTGTTCTCTGTTTCTATGAGTTAGTTTCTGTTTTATTTTTTTAGATTCCACACATAAATGACACAGATGGCATTTGTCTTTCTCTGACTTATTTCACTTAGCATAATACCCTCTAGGTTCATCCGTGTTGTCACAAATGGTAAGATTTCATTCTTTTTATGTCTAAGTAATATTCTATTGTATATATGTACCACACCTTCATTCATCTTTTGATTAGAGCATTTAATCCACTTAAATTTAAAGCAATTATTGATAGGTTTGTAGTGATTGTTATTTTGTTTTCTGATTGTGTCTGTAGTTCATCTCTGTTCCTTTCTTTTCTTGTTCTCTTCTATGTTGATGACTTTCTGCAGTGTTGTTTGGACTCCCTTTTCTTTATTTCTTATATGTCTCTTGTAGATTTTTGGTTTGTGATTACCATGTGCTTCACACATACCAGCTATTTTAAGTTAATGGTCACTTACGTTCAAACACATTCTAAAATCACTACCATTTTTACTCACCCCTCTCCACATTTATGTTTTTGTCTCATTTATTTCTTTTGCATGTGTGTGTTTGCATGTATCCCTTAATTTACTGTTGCAATTACACATGATCTTCCTACTTCTGCCTTTTAACCTTTGTACTAGCTTTAGTGTTATTTGATCCGCTGCTTTTATTATGTGTTTGCCTTTGTCAGTGAGAACTTTTTTCTTCACAATATTTTCGTATTCCTGTTGTTCATTTTCCTCTTTTTCTTAAAGAATTCCCTTTTATATTTCTTGTAGTACTGGTTTGGTGGTGAACTCCTTTAGCTTCTCTTTGTCTAGGAAGCTCTTTATTTCTCCTTCGATCCTAAGTGATAGCCTTGCTGGTTAGTTTTCATCACTGTGAATATTTTGTACCAATCTCTTCTGGCTTACAAAGTTTTTGTTGAAAAAATCAGTTGACAGACTTATGAGAGCTCCCTTGTAGTTAACTGCTTTTCTCTTGCTGCTTTTAAGATTCTCTGTCTTTAACTTTGGCATTTTAATTATAGTGTGTCTTGGTGTGGGCCTCTTTGAGTTCATCTTGTTTGGGATTCTCTACACTTCCTTGACTTGTATGTCTGTTTTTTTCACCAGGTTAGGGAGGCTTTCAGTCATTATTTCTTCAAATAGGTATTCAATCCCTTGCTCCCTCCTCTCCAACTTCTTGTACCCCTATGACGTAAATGATGGCATGCTTGATGTTGTCCCAGAAGTCCCTTAAACTATGCTCATTTTTTTAGGTTTTCTTTTTGCTGTTCTGATTGAGTGTTTTCTGCAACTTTGTCTTCCAAACTGCTGATTTGATCCTCTGCTTCATCTAATCTGTTATTAATCCCATCTAATGTATTCTTTATTTCATTTATTGTAGTCTTCATTTCTGACTGGTTCTTTTTTATATTTTCTATCTCCTTCTTTGTGTATCCTATCTCTTTGTTGAAGTGCTCATTGAGATCATCTATTCTTCCCCTAAGTTCACTGAACGTCCTTATGACCAGTGTTTTGAACTCTGCATTGGGTAGATTTCTTGTCCCCATTTCATTTAGTTCTTTTTCTGGAATTTTGTCCCATTCTTTCACTTGGGACATGTTCATCTCCTCATTTTGGCTGCCTCCTTGTGTTTGTTTCTATGTATTAGGTAGATCTACTATGTCTCCTAGTCTTGGCAGAGTGGCCTTATGTAGTAGGTCCTGTGGGGGCCCAGTGGCACACTCTCTCTGGTCATCCGAGCAAGATGCTCCAGGGATGTTCCTTGTGTGGATTGTGTATGCTCTCCTGTTGTAGTTGAGCCTTGGTTGCTGTTAGCATGTCAGTGGGTAGGACTGACCCTCAGGCTGACTGGCTGCAAAGACTGGCCATGACTATAGTGGAGAAGCTGACCCAACAAAGTGGGATCCGCTTTAGTGGGGCTCTGGTGGCTGCCAAGTCCACCCTTTGAGTGTGTCATTTGTGGTGCTAACTGGATGGTGCTCTGGTGTGGTGTCCGTGGGAGAAGATGAGTTCAGAACCTTCCTATGCTGCCATCTTGAACTGAATTTTTCTTTCAAAATTCCTTATCTAGACTAGAATTAACCTAGTAACTCTATATAATATAAAGTCATACAGTTGACCCTTGAACAACATGGGTTTAAAGTGTACAGATCCCCCTATACACAGATATTTTTCAATAAATGTACAGTTGGCCCTCCATATCCCCTGGTTTTGTATCCACAGATTCAATCAAGTGTGGAATGAACCCAGTATTTTTGATCTGCAGTTGAGAATCTCTGGACGCATAGGGACAACTATATACATTGTTCTACCCCATTTTATATAAGGGACTTAGGTGCCTGTGGATTTTAGTATCCACAGGGAGTTCTGGAACCAATACCCCATGGATAGTGAGGGACAACTGAAGTTTTGGGGGAGGCAAAAATTATAAGTAGATTTTTGACTCTGCAGGGGGAGGTATCCTTAACCCCCACACTGTTCAAGGGTCAACTGTATTAGGGTTGCTCTACTGAGCTGCACGGACCTGATTTATTGAGAAAAGGCATATTTTATCAATGGGTCAGAGAAAAAACAAAGATACTCAAAACTTGATTATATGTTTCAATGAGCTTAAGTTCTCATATTTGCATCTTATGCTGTTAGTTAAACTTGGGTGAGTTATTTTCCTTAATAACACTGAGTTTTCAATTTCTCTTATGTGCATACTATTTTAAAGGGCTTAAATTCCAGACACTAAAGCATTATTAAAATTAGGAACCGGTCAACAATCAACCAGAAAAACTTGAAGCCTGGACACGGGAATCTGTAGCTCATTCTAAATAGCTCTTAAAGCTTCTCCTTTCATAATTCAACACTCCTGACTGTGTACATTAGCTGATTAGGCTGTGTGAAGACAGCTACTCTGAATGAAAGGGAACATAGCTAAATTTGAATCCATGCACAGGGGACATTCCCTAGAATGATGAACAGCCAGGAGGCAGATTTCTAAACAGTCTCGTTTCCGGAGTCTTTATCATATTCACAAAGCAGTCTGTGCACAGCCAGGGCCTAGGTCTGTCTTCCTCCTAGGGAAGACTAGAGTCCTTGCATTTCTAATCTACCGTTGTGTGCAGTTCTTGCACTTTTAATTTATGAGTGTTTTGGGGGGACCTCTCTGACTTGGGAACATATTGGCTTGGTCTAATGCTTGGAGATTATTAAACTCGGAGCTATGCTCCACTATCAAGTCTACAGATCTTTTATTTAGAAGATATGGTGCTCTAAATGCACAAAGAGCTCCCTGTCACCTTCACATTAAAGCCCCTAGTGCCTGGTAAATGGAATTATATAGCTGTCATCTCCTTTCCCCAAAGTTTTAAGAGTACAATGGGCTCATTTTTTCACACTCCATCCCAGCTTCAGAACTAAGAGACCTACTTTGTATTGATTTAAGGTCTCAGAAATAAATAAACCTGCTTCACTGCTGTGATTCACAACAAATTCATGATACACTATTGCATGATATATTTCAAGCTCTTGCTCTGGCTCTCTTTTTCCTCTGGTGAGTGATGGGGGAGGTGGGAGGTAGTGGGGAGCTGCAAAGCTGACAGCCTGATGGTTATTGGAGATGGCTGCTGACTGCAAATCCAAGAACAGACACTGTTGGAGGAATATGAGTTTTTTTTTAACTGGGGGGCAGGGGTGAGAAGCTAATTTACTTGGGTTTCAGGCTGGGGTTGAGGGGAAAGAAAGGTTAAGAGGAGAAGAGTGGGATAGGTGAAATAGTAAAGCATCAAGTGAACACTAATTTGCAAAGACAGAGCTATGAACATTTGTAGAAAGAGAGAAATGTGAAGATAACCCAGCATAAGAAAGTGTATCATATGACTAACTGGAAAATAAAGAAGCTGAACCATTCTGCCTAAGGAACCATGTTCACAGTCCTAAGAGGGCACTTAACATGAGTTCAGAGACAATGTTTTATTAGAGGCAGAAAGTACAGAGACCTTACATGCCACAGAACCTATGAAGTACAGGCATTTCTTCATTCCAACACTCAGAAAGGAACATAATCCTGCAAGTTGAAATGGACACTCTAGAGATAGGGCAGAGATATTACGGAGGTCCACATGTACGAAGTGAGCCAGGGACTGCTCACTGAGGCGAGAGAGTAATAAATTCTAGCATTTTAGATTTGGTGTGTGAGCCCTTAGAGCTTCAGCATACCTCAATCTACATCACTTTTACTGATTCATGAAATAAGTACCACAAAACCTTGGATCCAATGAGTTTTAACTAGTATCTAAATATACAGCACCCAGAAGACCTATACTCCAACTGTGTCAGGATCCTGACTTTCAGCTAGGCAGGTGATGAGAAAGCAGGAAATAATCAGGCTCTAAAAGCCTCGCATGACGCCGTGCAGCAGACCCCTAAGTTTCCAGAGTACTTCAAAGTGGTGTTAAGTTTTAGCTGTTTCTCTTGTAATTACACTTATTTCATATTTTTAGCTGGCAAGAATGTTATTTATGAATCCAGTTTCTTTTCTATCTTTGAATAGCATTTTCATCTTCACTACATTTGTTGTTGAGACAAGGCCAGACTCTTAAAGTAAAAGGACATGAGAAAGATTTTGGTTCCATTCAATTCTACATAGGTTAGACCATCAAACTGGAAGTTGCTTTGTTAATTTTGAATACTACTTTTTAAGAGGAATTTGTCCAGAGAAACAGACTTTAGCCAAATATAAAGAAGAACTTTATATAGATGAAAGGGATTGGCTGAAAAAGTACTGAGCTCCCATTCAGTTGAGTTTTTCAAGCAAACTGAATTAATGTTTGGCAGTGGTGTCACAGAGGAAATTCAATGACTGGGGAGCTGGACTTTTAGAGGGTCTTTCCACTCCCAACAATTATAATTCTATGGTCACTGTTGTCCACATGAACACCACCCACCACCACTACCATATGGTATTCATGGATAAGAAATGAATTTTAAATCATTATGCTTTACAACTCCTGTTCCTAATTTCACTTGTATATAATAGTTTTACATAACACTAATATATAATCTCACTAATAGGGTAATATATAATACCTAAATATGTAGCAAAATTTTTATATGCCATCTTCCCCTCCCCCAATCTATCTTTTCCCTGTCCCAGCCTAATATGGTTCCCTGGTTACAAATCAATATCCATCTTCACAGCATAACAGAATACTAGAAATTAAAGAGAATTAAGATTAAGAGATCCTCTGGTCTTCACCTTAAGGTGGAAAATGAGTTTTACAGAAGAAATTGAGGACCAAATAGATTAAAGCCCAAAGTTGCTTTACCTAGTAAATGGCAGGGAGGAGAATAATTGAAGTTTTTTGCTTTTTTTCAATCTAAAGATTTTGTAACTTAAAAAACTTTGAACACATTTATAATAGGTTGCCAAACATGATAGTTCCTGAGTCTATATTCAGTGCCCCAGGCAGGACCTCAGAGCTTTTACTTTATCTAGAAGTTCTGGAATGATACCTACTATAAGTCCTTCCAAGTCGTTAGTCTCTAAGCCACCATACCTACATGGGGCTCTCTTAGAGAGTCAGAAACAACTTCTAAAATGGAGCTCTGAATGGCAATTCCATCCTGCAATATCTCTAAACTAGACAGGTCGGGATTAGGCTGCTGGCAGATTACCGTGAGCCACCAAATGGAATCACACACACCCGGTACAGTTTTCTATCAAACTTGAGAAACTTTAAGTGAAAAACGAACAAAACAACCCCCCAAATGGGGACAGGTTTGCCCATATTTTGTGGGGGTGGGAGAAGGGCTTGAAAACTAAGGAGATGTGCCCATTGTAATCCTTTCTGAGAACTCATTCATAATGCTATAGCGAGGCTTACTCGGAAAGGAAGCACAAATGCCCTCTTCAGAAAGGAGAGCAATCCCATCTGGAGCTTCGGGAGTACAGGGACTGTCTATTGTGAAAATAGGTAGTTAGGGACTTTTAAAAATGCAAATTGCTGGACCGATCCTTAGAGTGATTATGGGTTATTGTACCAACAAGTCCTTGGGGACACTTGTAGACAGATGACTGACACATACACTACCCTATCAGGACCAAATATGGTGCCTCTCACGTTAATGGCTTTCCAAAGTGCGGTGATTGTCTTCAGATAATGTCTACTGGGAAAGTCAATACGTGAATGTACTGCCACAGTGAGGACCGACATCTAACATTCTCTTATTGGAATTTTTGCCTTCAAGGGATCTGAAAGTATAGAGAACGTCATGTTTGTATTTCATTTCCAGAGCCTGGATAATGAGATGCAATGAGAAAAGACCCTCAATGCATCTTAGGGGAGACTACATTCACACTAGCGATTTACCTATATTAACTAATTTAATCCTCACAAGAACCTGGTAGATAGGTACTCGTATTATCCCCATTTTACAGTTAATACAGCCAAGATTCGGAAAGGTTAAATAAATTGCCCAAGATCTCACACTACTAGGTGGCAGAGCCAGGAATTAAAGCTGGCAGTTTGGCTCCGGAATCCATGCTCTTAACTATTTTACCTCGTTAGTTACGTGAACATTGTGATGCTGCCTCACAGTGAGAGCCTCGTGAGCTCCCCTCCCCTTGCGCCTCCATGGCGCTCTCACGTTGCGTGTCAGAGTCATGGCTGAGTATGCGGTATGGACAGTGCAGGCCCCTGGTGCTATAAGCTCATGGGAGGAACTCTGCTAATGTACCCGACAGAGTCAGCAACAACTTCACATTTCATATTTTACGTAGATACATAAAAATATGTATTTGGAAACCGAGATCAAGAAAGGGACTTTCATCAAGTCTTAAAAGCAAGTTTAGCTGAATTTGCCCCTTACTGGCCTAACATATAACCCTAGCCACAACCACCATATAATTTCTTTCTCCTTGGCAGATGCAGTGGAAACAGGGGCCTGATCTCGTTAAGGGGGATGAGATTATGGGATATTTTTCCCCTCCTAAAGCAGAAGCTTTAAAATGCTTACCACAAGAAAGTCACAAATCACACCTCCTGAATGAATCTATAACCCATCTAGCATAGCCATTGGCACATGCCTTACCCTGACAGACAGTTACTGTCCAGAAGACAAGCTATAAACTGCAAATTCTGATTTCTGTGTACAGAGAGAGCTCTCACCAAGTCTGGGGCAATGGACTGAGAACTAGCAGGCTGCAGTCTACATCAGCCTATCTACCACATGACATTATGTTAAACATATTAAATGGAAAAGTAGAAGAGGAGTTGTGGGGGAGGGGAAGTAAATCAGAAAATTACTGCAAATGTCCAGTGGCACCTTGACTTAGGAGTTTATGACTCTACAAATTGTCTTAGCCTTTTAAGGGTCTACCTTACCAGTTCCCCAAGCACACAGGTTATTGCCTCTGCCAGGCCAGCACGACTCCTTGCAAGCAGGGTAGTTTGTCATATCCATCAAGTCTGTCCCTACCACTCAGTGAGGCATTTTGAGAACTCTGCCATTCGTAGCCTACATTTTGTAGGACTAGGAATCTATGAACTACTACTTTGAGTGACACAAAATAGCAGGCTATAGAAGCTTCTCTTATTTATGTCATCACTATCATGACATTTGAACAAAAAGGAAAACGACCAGACTACCTTCTCTTCTAAGGCCTTATGGATATTAAGCACAGGGGACTGAGCCTATTTTAAATGAAACTTGGGGACATGGAAGTTCATGTTCTGATGCTGCTCTAGTCTCTGTCAATGGAACCAAGTCACTTTACCTCTTACTGTTTTAGCCCACCTACCTGTAAAATGGCCCTAATATCACTAGTCCACCCAGAAGGTCGCAAAAGAGCCAGACAGATGTTCTTGATTTTAACTTTACATAAAATCATCCAGACTGTCTCTAATCACCAGCCCATGGCTTTTAGCATAAATGTCATATCTGCTTCTGCAATATTCAAGAAAATTCAGGTACTCTATCTCTCCTCAACTTGGTAATATTTTGAATATTTTACTAATAACTGCAGGCAACAAAGAGCAAGAAAGACAAGGAAAGTGAATACACAAATACTGAGATCACAAGGGGAAAGGGATAAAAATACAAATGTGAGAAATGCTTTCTGGTTTTGGAACAAAAGACAGTGGCAAAGGATGGTGCTCATGGCCAAAACGAGTAAGTGTACAGTAAAACCACTGAAGAGGAAAAGCAGGAAACCGCCAGAATATTTTTTATTTTCTATACAGGTTACTACTGTTGTCTACAAAAAGAAATTTTTTAAAAAGAATCTTTGGAAGCAAAAGGTAGGAAGGTCTAAACTAATTAAAAACAGGTCGGCTAACGACAGGAACATCACGTGTGCGCTGAGATGAAGTGCAGCCATAAAAGCTTGATGCATACATGCAATGTATTAAGTTGGGAATGTGTGTATCTCCAGCTTCATATCTATTAAAGGAAAAAACAATTTACATGTTGCTACATTATGGAAGTATGATATGTCATATCATACAAAGGGAGCGTCAACCTTTTCTCTTCAAATCAAACCATGTTAAGTCAAATCAGAGATGGGGTTTGGGAAGGATATAAGGAAGGGAGGAGAAAAGCAGGGAGAAAGTTTTTTAAAAATCTCTGCCTCAGCAAAAGTTTTCATTAAAATTTTAGACAAATGATCCCTGTGTCCTTCTCCCTTGCTGCCTGGGGCTCCATGCTATTTCTATGCAAATAACAACCTCGTGGTTTATATCTTATTATTTCCACCGGAGCTGCAGCGACATGACCTGAGACGTGTAAGAGATTGGGGGGCGGGGGGGATGACTTGGTGAGGGTGGGGAGAGAGAGAAAGAGGGGAAAAGGGAGAGAGAGAGAGATGGAGTGGGTGTTCACTCAAGTGTGAAAAAATATTGTCAGGAGTGAGCGTCAAGAACAAAAAAAAAAATTGCAGGGATAACGTGTTTATTTCAGTCCCCCCACCCCCTCCTCAACACCCCCGCCTAGCAAACCAGCACCTTTTAAAATTCATTGGGCATCAGGCGATCATGCACAATCCATCTGCTTTCACTTTATCATTTGCATTTCATGCCTCCTGGCTTTTGATGTGCTGATACTTTGATGCAGTCAGGAGACGCGCATTATCATTATTTCAATTTTCAAAGGGGTCAATGGGATCGGCACTTGCACACACAGATTTTTTTTCCCTAAAACCTCTGAGCACCCCCGTCCTTCTTATTCTTCACCCTAATGTTTAACATAAAGGATGAAGACTCAAAAAGGTGGGGGTCAAATGTTTTCAGTCTAAAAGCTGGCATATACTGCCTGCATTTCCACTTTACACAGGTACAGACATACTACGAGCAAAATGGTCAAAGCTTGAAAGGAGGCTCTACAGTGTTTTAGACACACACAAAGACTTTCTCACACATGGATACTCAGGAAGGCACACAGAGAAAGAGAGGGATCTAGAAGCAAGATACAGACACAAAGAGACAGAGAGACCAGCACTCACACAGGAAGAGACATGCACTCAAGTGACCTGCACACACCTAGAGTGTGAAAGACAGAGACTCCTACAGAAAGGAAGGCAAATAGAGATTTAGAAAGACACCAGTAAACACAAAAACGGAACCTGCACAAGGAGTCAGAGGAAGCAGTCTGAGCATGTAGCTCCTGTACACTTTCCTTTTTCATATCTGATAGGCAAAGGGGCAGAGAAGACATTCTTAATGAATTTGCATGAAATAGTGTGTCTTCCAGCAACTCTATACTTAAGCACCGACATGAAGATAGTGAAACAGAAGGAGCAGGATTAGGTAACCTCTATAACTGATCACTCCCTTCAGCTACAAATGGTCATGTCCTTCTGGAAATCAGCATTGTTTGATTAGTTACAGTTGCAGCTTTACTTGTCTTTTCCTCTGCAACCAGACTACTCCTTTAATAAGCAGCTCTGTAGGCTCGGAAGATGGTGACTATAACAAATTTTATTGGAATGATTCAACTGGATTTTAAGAAAAAAAATCCCTAAAGCTTTCTTAATGGTACGAATGAAATTCAACCAGCAAGTTCCTGGGCAAAACCAAAAAACCAGCAACAACACCCCAACAAAACCACCAAACCTTTGCTTTTTGTAATATTCTTTGTGTATAACATACTATCAGGAAGAAAATAAGAGACTCAATGTAACAAGATACATTTCAGAAATTAGCTCTTTGTTCAGGTATGGGAACATTATGAAAATACAAGTGTTTTCTTTAAATACTCTCCTCCCAGATAATGATACCTACAGTTCTCTTTGACATTCATCAGTATCGTATCCTAAGAAGGTATCCAAAAGAGCAACTTAAAAAAATTTAAGACACTTAGTGGTTTCTTCCACTGCAATAATCTCCCTCAGTAGTGACAGTTCACAAGTTTTATTTCTAGGCCACTCTCAAAAAAGGGAGCAGGACATCCAAGTTTGCCATTGTGAGCTGCTTTCCCTTTTCTTGAAGAGAAAGGGAAGCCCAGAGAAGGATACACTAATGCAGAAAGCAAGCTGATCACATCAACCATTCTCCTCAATTCTGACATCCCCTAAAGCTAACTGGACCAATGGAAGTAACAACTTTTTCTAAAAGGGAATGATAGGATAGGCCACTTAAATTCCTATCCTTCCACCTGAAGGTCAAAGCTTGATAAAAAGTTTGTGCAAGTCTAGTAAATAAAACATCCAATAGAATTTAGCATAGGTGTAACTCCACAAGCTCAATCACTACACCATGTGAGAGGAAAAAGGAACTGAAATTGTAAATGAGGGCCAGCACTTTGTGCCCAATACTAGGTATTTTACTTATGTCTTCTCATTTAATCTCTACAGTATCATTTAAAAGTGTAAATTATCCCCTTCTGACAGATAAAGAAAGCTGAAGAGCTGATAGGTTATATGAGCTGCACAAGGCCAGCTAGCCGGCCCCAGACTATTACATATTCCTGGTTCTGGAGAGACAATAATTTTCCTATGCCAGCAAAGACGTGAGAACTATATTGTTCTCTGTACATTCAAGTATTCTCAGACAGTTTTCACTCCTGCAAGAACTGATCTCGCCATTCCTTTTTCCCCGCTTTGGTAAAGCCCCAATGAGCTTGGATTGAAAAGGCACAAATATTTCTTTTGCAAGGAAGATAAGCCTCTACAT
>NW_006443570.1:14524360-14530453 GCF_000325575.1 Pteropus alecto
GTACGTCGCCTATGTATAAGGGACCACGTTAAGTTCCCCTTTTTAGAAGTGCATTCACAAATTTCTCAAAACATTAAAAGTTGGTATCCTCAATATGTTCAGAGGCTGTTTCAGAGACAGCAATATCACTTACCCATAGATGAGAAAAAGGGAGGGAGGGCAGAATAAAAGAATTAAATTAATTCTCTATCTTTCTAGAAAGACAATAAGATATAAATTCTTTGGAGCAGGAGTTTTATATGGTTTGTTCATTAACATATCCATAGGGCTTGCAACAGTGCCCAACACACAGTAAATACTCAAATATTTGTTGAAGGAAATGAATGAATAAATAGACAAGCAAGGCAATGGGCAGGGAAAATGGAAGGAAAAGTGAAGAGATAGTGTAAGGAAGGCATGAATTGAATGAATGGCTTCCTCCTAGTCAGGATCTTGAATTAAGAATTCGCAATAAGCTCAAACGGTTTCACATACTTCTCCCAAACCTTAGGAACTTACTTTGTTGAGGGCCCCAGCTCCTGTCAGAATTAAGTGAGAATTTTCAACCTGGATGGTTCTCTGTCCCAGCCGAACAAGGTAAGCGCCTATTCCAATGGCTCGGCACGTAACCTTAAAAAAAAATTCTACACGTCACAAACTTATGACCCTTCTCAAGCTGTAAGAACTAAGGCACAGATATGTAAAACCCACATTAACAGAAAAAAATATTGTGAAGTCTGTCTGATTAATAACAATACAAAAATAACAATTTCCTGGTCAAAGAAAAGAAAGTACGGAATTCATTCACTGATTCAAGTATTAGACACTTAAATGTTCAGAGGCCTTTTAATTCTCTTATACCTTTGTCTATTTCTCAGATGCTTGGTACCTATACTAGAGCTATGAATAAAGAAAGTAAGAGAAGAAATTCAAGCTGTTAAAACTCTGGTAGACTATTTAGAGAAATAAGATGTTAAACTAAAGGCTAAAAGGAGGTGATAGGTTTACCCGGGATATTCAGTTATTTACACTATCCTATCTTCTTTTACCATGCACAATTAAAATCAAATAGATATGCAATTTTTAAGAAATGTTCTCATTTCTTAATGGGACTGAATAGTAGGGATGGGAGCAAAAAGAAATCTTAGCTACCCAGTCAGCTCTTTGAAAATTCTATATTCAGGCAAGATTTACCAGGCTAATGGTGATGATCTCATCATAGGCCAATGAAGTTTCTCCAGCAATCATTCCAGAACCTCGAAGATTCTCTACTCCAATTCCGTCTTCCTTCCCGATAATATCAGTTATCTTGTACCTATTGGATACAGCCATACCAAATTATAAGGTTAAACATAGTACGAACAATACTTTAAAAGAATAACCACCATTAAAAGGCTGCTAAAAGCATACTAGAAGCTTGTATATAATACCAGGGCTCTTCTCTTCTTATACTCTTCATTCACTTATCTTTCCTTTTTAGCTTGGTACCTGTTTTGTCTGGTGGCAATCTGGAATTAAGTAAATAGGGTTAAATCCCTGCTCTGACACACACAGCAATGTGATTCTGGGGATAATAGTTACTTCTGCATAATGGGGATAATAGTAGCTACCTCTAAGGGTTGATGTGAGAGTTAAATGAAAGCGATAAGGAGAGGACTTGATAGATAGATGGCACTTGGGTTTTAGATGCCCTTGCTTACTTTGTAGAGCAAGTGTCTTAAAGGTAGGATCAATGTTTATCTCTCTATGATAAGCAATAGCCAATAAATCAGCAGTTTTAAATAAATTTTACATATCCAGAGGTGTAGTAAGAATGTTCAGCCCAATTTCTAAAGTCAAAAAAGTGTGCTCCCATCTTAGCTCCTTTGTAAATATCAAAAGTATATACACAAGGGTTCCTGGCTGTAGGCCTCTGGAGGGGCAGATGGAATGTGTGTAGAAGTAAAATGCTGGCCAAGTTGTCTAGAAAGCATCCTGCGGATCCAGGGGGAGCCGCTCATCTGTCTTCTTGGCAGGGGATTAGGAGTGATAGCTGATAATGGGAAATGGGAGTTGGGGAGTGCAACTAATAAAATAAAGGAAAAATACAAAGTTGGAAGTAGAGATGGGCATATCTTATTTATTGTTCCATGTGTACCCAGAAGGCTTGGCACTGGGCACAGTTTTATAAATTGAAATAATGAATAAGTATCCCATAGTGGCTCTTAAAATACTTTTTTTTTTTTTTTTTGCTCCTATATTTCTCTCCTCCCTTCTTTACTTTGAGCCCTCCATCAATTCCCTTTCTTTGCCCTTGCTGTTGGTCTGTGGCTTTGTATCTCTGTTTCCCAGCTTCCCTTGCCTTTCTATTTTTTGCTCTTCCTTTTGCGCTGTATCTAGACTCTAGATTCTAGAGTTATGTTCCCGGTAAAGCTAATCTCCCTTAAGGGGTTAACAAGCCACATTAATTTGTTGGGGAGGGGTGTGTGTGTGGGGGGGGGGCGAGGAGTAGGGGATTAATGTGTTTTCTTTATAGGATCCACATGCCATAGAGTCACAAATACTCATGAGCCCAGTCAGCCTTGCCCGCAAAGCACATCTTTTCCCTCCTAAGGACTGCATATTGCTTCAAAGGTGTTTGTAATCTGTTAAATGGCATCTTCTCCCATTGTATTACATGAAAAAGAGTAAAAACTTCCCATTTTCTGCTTGATGATCAGAGTCTTCTACCATTAAGATTATCATTCTTTAAAGTAGTACCAAATTTTAATGTTATTTATAATGAAAACCTTTGTATAGTGTAATACAATTAACACATTCATATGTATCATTTTTGATCTTCAAAACAATCTAGTGTGATAGATAACATCATCTCCATTATTACAGAGAATAACAATAGTGGCCAGGATTTTTGACTGCTTACTATGTGCTCAGTGCTGTGCTAACAGCTTTACATATATTAGTTTACTTGATCTTCATCTTACAGATGAGGAAACTAAAGCTCGGAAAAGAAAAACAATTTGTTTTAACAAAAGCAATATATAAAAACAACAGCTTTCTTTTGAGATACCAGTAACAAAGAGTTAAAAAAATATGATAAGAGAGGGAGAAATCCCATTTACAGTAGTAAGAAAAAATGCAAAATATTTAGTAATAAACATTTAAAAATAGGTAAAATCCCACTATACCCACACTTGCCACAGTGAAATAAATGCCAGAGGCATTGAAGGATGTTTTTAAGCTTTTGAAAGAAACACTATGATAAGTGATATCTGTTAGGTCCCATGTGAAATACTTGCTTTAGGTAGTTCACATCTTAACATTAGATAAT
The DNA here is from genome assembly GCF_000325575.1 of Pteropus alecto. Taxonomy (NCBI): domain Eukaryota; kingdom Metazoa; phylum Chordata; class Mammalia; order Chiroptera; family Pteropodidae; genus Pteropus; species Pteropus alecto. Next base: position 14,527,650 of record NW_006443570.1, read on the forward strand.
GCTACATTCCTTTTGACAATGTCCTATCTTTGCAAAGCTGAGTTTTCACAGTTTCTGTGAAAAACAAACAAAAACACACAAAGAACTCTCACAAGTTTTGCACAAAAATGCAGAACAAGACTATGTCCAAGCTGATTCCAAGGTTTAAGATGTCATGCAGATGCCAATATCACAATTAGTAAGTAACTGTAATTATTAAGAATGAAATAGGAAAAATTTTCAATTATGTGTATATTTTCAAATGATTACTAAGTTGTTTGGGCATATTAATAAATCCTTATGAAGCTGTTTGGGTCTGACTACGTAATAAACAGAAATATTAGGTATATCTTTCTTGCTTAAAGGTGCTATGAAAAAATTACTGAGACAGTAAGGGTGCAATGAACCAAAAAAGATTGGCAACTTCTGGCAAAACCCATATGAAGAAAACGACAAAACTTTAGAAATACGCTTGAATAAAAGGAAAATTCATACCATGTTTCTTGTTGGGAAGAGTTAATATTATCAAGATGTAAGCTCTTCTTAAATTAATGTATAAGCTTAATTCAATTTGAATCAAAATCATTATGGAAAGATTTTTGGAATTAAAAAAAAAAATGAGCCTATATATAAAAAGACAAAAACGGCTAATGAAACTTGGAAAAAAATTTAAAATGTGATGAACTCTAACCCACTAGAATAGTTAAAATAGTGTGGCATTAGCCTACTAACAGAGCAAAAACAGAATACAAAGCCTAGTAACTGAATTAAGATTATTGTAAAAGTGAGGAAAGCGTAAATTATTTGATAAATGGTATTGGAGCAACTGATTAACATTTGGGAAAATACTTGTGAATGTTCAAATGTGATATATTCATTATGAAGAAATACTGTAAAGCCATATAATGTCATGTTCTCAAGTAATATTTTAAGAAGATACAAAATTTTTCCCAAAATATTTTTTAGTGAAAAGAACAAATTATAGAAGTTTTTCTATTACAACCCAATTATTAAGAAAAGGTATATACAGAGAAAAGGCAGCAAGAATATACATTAATAATTGTCTTTCAATAGGATTGTAGTTGATTTTTATTTTTTATTCATAATTGTTTACATGCTCCGATTTTTCTAAAATGAATAAATATTATAAATATAATTAAAATCTTTCAGCTAATAAGTAGTAGAGCTAATATACAAACCTAAGACCTCCAAATTATATAAAAATCTTCATTGCTCTTCAAGGTCATGATTAGCAGAACAGTAGGGAAAAAATAATCAGATTCTCCTTCCTTTAATCTATGGCCAAATTATTCTGATACATATATACCTACCTAGATTCTCCTTCATCCTCTACATGTTCACAATAGACAGAGTTGAGAGCACTGACTCTCTTATAATCTTGAGGGGTCAGATATAAATATTTGTATCCCTGTGAAGCACAAATAGTTTTTAACTCATTATTTGCCATCATCACATAACCAGAAGACATAGCAAAGAATGCATAATGCAGCTTGTTCCAAAGCTAGCTTCATATTGACACATAATTTTTTAGAGTTACTGTCTAACAGAATACCAGCATAGACAGTTCTCTCTTGAAAGATAGAAGCCTATTTCTCCAGTCACTGACTGTCCTGGAAACAAGATGTCTTGTAGCTGCAACACCAAGTATATCCCAGTAATTTCATTTTCAACAGAGTTGATCGGTTTTCTTATTTTAGTGACACCTCTGTTAAACATATCAATACAAAATTAAAGAATTGTCTGAATTACTATTTTTCACTTTCTCAACTCCATAGTATCACCAAAATATGAACGGGTAAGTGATAATTGAGAGGATCATAAAACTAGGATACCCGATATTAAAATTGGAAGTCTATGCAGTGCTAATCATCCTTAAACACTGAACTCACACCTTTTGCTTTTTTAAAAAACTAGTTTCTGTTTACATTTAAAAATTATTTAAAACACTAACATTTCATAGTTATTTATTTTTATACATATAAATACATACTCACATAGAGTTATATCAGTGTGTTTAAGTTAAATGAATTAGTCATTCAACCAAAAAAAAAGTAAACAGAGAAAAACATTTTAAATACTATGAGAAATTATGCCCATCATTTAACTCAATGAATTAAAAGCTACATTTAGGCAAACAGTGAGCACAATGTGGAGGAGACATGAATCTGCCACAGATTTTGCATGACTTACGATGAGCACGCCTTGTAGCACTGAGTGTTATTAGTATGCCAGTCAGCACACACTTACTGAGTGCCTATTATGTGCAAGGTACTGTTCTAGGCACTGGAAAAACAAGAATAAACAGAATAGACAAAATTTCCTGGCCTCGTGAAACTTATCTTCTGTGAGAGAGAACATATACAAAATAAGTAAAACATAGACTGTTAGTGGAATAATGTTTAAGAAAAAAAATATTAAATAGAGAAGGCCGACAGGAGAATAGCCAGGGGAGGCTTCATTGAAAGTGTTTGAGCAAAGACCTGGAGGAAAATGAGACATGAGGATATCTGGGAGGAAAGCACTGTAGGCAGAAGGAACAAGTATAAACGTGCTGTGGCATGAGTGTGCCTAGAAGGTGCAAGATAGAGCCAGAGTGGGGAATGAGGCAAGCTATAGCAAAAAATGAGGGCAGGGTGGTATTGGAAGGCCAGTCCATGCAAGACTTTGTAGTTAACTATACAGCTTTCAGCTTTTCCTTGAATGAGTTGGGAAGCCACTAAAGGGTTTTAATCAGAGGAGAGTTCTGAGCCATGATCTGATTTATATTTTAACTGGATCATTCCACTTTCTGTTGAGAGTAGAGT
>NW_006443570.1:14530637-14541983 GCF_000325575.1 Pteropus alecto
AGGTAAGAGATGACGGTGACTTGAGATACCTTGCAATAGTGGAAGTGGTTAGAAGTGGTTGGATTCTGGATATTTTAAAGGTCAGGAGGTAAACATGATTTACTGACAGAGTGGATGTGGGATGTGAGAGAACAAGAGAAGTCAGGGATAACTCCAAGGTGTTCTATTTAAATGGAAGAATAGAGGTACCATTTATTGAAACAGAGAAGACTATGGGAAGAACAAATTTATGAGAAATTAGAAGCTACATTTAGACAAATGTATAAGTAGAGATGTTGAATCTAGATAAATGAATCTGAAGTTCAAGTGTAGGCCATAAATTTGGAAGTTTATCAGTTTGCAGATGGAATTTAAAGCTTTAAGACTGGTGAGATCATCAAGGGAAGGTGAATATAGAAAAGAGGAGCAGTCTGGGGTCCAAGCTCTGAAACACATTTTTTTCTTTACCTCACTTTCTATATAGGCTATTCTGCCAAGGTACCAGGTGAGAGGTCACTGGGCCCTGAGGAGGTTGAGACTGGAAAGTCTAAATCTTTTTGGTTCTGCCACAGTCTCTGCGGCCCTGACATCTGTCTCCATTCACATTAACTTCTTTCTTTTTTTTTTTTTTTGTAATTTAAAAAATTGAGATAAGATTCACACAACATAAAATTGGCCACTTTAAATAAAGTGTACATTTCAGTATTTTTTAGTATTTTCAGAGGTTGTGTAACCATCATCACTATCCATAACCCTCGCAAAAATCCTGTATCTAGTAGTGGTCGCCAACGTTTTCCCTGCATTTTTAAAATTAATTTTACTGAAGCATATAATTTACATGCAATACAATTCATCAGTTTTAAGTGTTGTAGTTTGATGAGTTCTGACGAATGTATATACTTGTATAATCACCACCACAATTGAAATACAAAATATTTCCATCATCCCCTGAAACACTCTTACACTTAAAGTTGTGAAAGGCAGCAAAGGAAACTGAGAAAGGACAGGTAGGAGGGTAAAAAGAGGACTGGCATCCTGGAAGCCAAGGGAAGTATTTCAAGGATGAAAGAGTGACTGTGTCAAATGCTGATAAGACGTCAAATAACTGAGATTAACGACAGATTTAACAACATGGAATCAATGGTGACCTTGACAAAAACAGCTACAGTGGAATGGTGAGGGTGCAAGTTTAACCAAAGTCGGTTCCAGAAGGAATGGGAGAAGAGTATCTGGAGATAGCAAGAAGAGACAACTCTTTTAGAAGCTTTGCTGTAAATGGAAGGAAAAAAATGGGATATGGGTAGTGACTAGAGGAGTAAATATTTGTATGTTAAAGGGACCGATCCAGTAGAAAGGGAAAAAGCGATGATGTGAGGGGGAAGAAATGTTGATCTACACCTTTAAGTTGGCAAAAATAGAAAGGATCAGATGAACAAGAGGAGGGTTTGACCTTAGATAGGAGCAGGGACCGTGCACCCAAAGTACAGGAGAGATGGTGGAGAATAAGGGCACAGATGGAGACATGTGGGAGCTTGTGGACACTGTCTTCTAATTGCTTCTGTTTTCTGAGTGAATTGGCAAGTAAGGTCATCAGCTAAGAGTGAAGATGGGGGAAGAAGGTGTTGGAGGTTTGAGACAGGAAAAGACACAAAATTGTCATTCAGGAGGTTGTTAAGCTTGAATTTAAAGTAAGAGCAGTCAATAGCACTGTGTATTTTTCTCCATCAATGTTTAGCTATGTAGGTTCAGATTCGAGAGCAGATGAAAAGAGTTGGACTTACACAGGATTTTGTAAAGGCACGGCATAAACGGAATGAAAAAGTTGAGAGTGTAGGAAAGCTGAAGATTATAATGTGATTTTAATATTTAACCTATAATTGACCTTGGAATTTAAGCTAGATAGAAATGAAATGAGGATGTAAGGAGGGAGTAAAAAACAGAAGAAAGGTAGTAGGATCAGTAGTTGTAGGTTCTGTTGGATTCACAGGGTTTTTGGACTTGAAGTACTCACGAGAGTGAGTTGGGAAGATAGGGTAGAGGGGTAGCAAAGAAAGGGATGCTTGAAAATGAGAGGTTGAGCTGGGATGGAGGATAAGACCATTAGAGGAGAGGAAGTCAAGGATTCGAGAGTCTAGATTATGGGATGGATCATTTATGTGGATATAATAATCTCCAAGAATTACAACAGGATCAGTAATATTGGAGAGAGTGACAATGTGCCAGCAACTAAAAGATGCAAAGAAGGAGAGAGAGAGTGACTAAAGGTCGGGGAATGCTATAATAAGGAGCAGTGGTAGTATGACACAGTCTAATAACATGAGATTCAAAGATGGGGTTTTTCAGAGAGAAAGGAGGGGAAAAAAGGTCTGGAAGTAGCAATGAGGCACAAGGAAGACACTATTCTCCTTCTGGGCTCAGTGGTACAAGAGAAAGTGAGAAACCAGTCACTTCTTAAGAAGGCTACAGGGTAAGCAGTGTCTTTAAAGGATAGGCAGGTTTCAAGTAGAATAAGAAGGCTGAGGAACAATCAGAGAAGAAGCTGAGGACATAAGAGCTTTTGCTAATGATCGACCATAAGTACTGGAAGCCATAGTGGAATAGTTTAAAGATATATATTTTTGACTTAGCATGTCTCATGCTAAATGCATACCTACTGTTTAATCCAGTGTTCAACCAAAAAAATGAGCAAAAAAAAGAGCTGGAGGAAAAGCCAGGTGAACATACTGAGAGACAATGTTTCCAACTTGGTTTTGGTTTACCATAAATACTGACTTTTGAATTTAAACCTCTACCTCTCCCCAGCCTCTCTACACAGGCACATGCGTGGATACACACCCCCACACAACACACAACCATATAGTATCTTGTAGTATTATTATTTTTTAGTCTGTACCTTGTAAGGATCCTCAGGATCTACCCAGGCCACGTGAAACATATGACGAATTTCCTCTGCCAGTCCAATTCTTGCTCCACTGTTGGCTGCTACAAAGATGCGTGGAATACCCTCTGCCCTGGCAAGCTCAGAGGCTCTGAGAAACAGCCAGTCCTCCTGGGGCCCAAAGGACCCAATTTTGTACGTGATGTCATTGCCAATAACAATGATATCTCGGCCTTCTGGATATTCAGGACTCTTAAGGGTCATTTTCCAAGCTACCATGCCGATCTGCAAAAGCATAAACAAACAAATAAATAGAGGCTTCTTACATGCAAATTTTTTTCCAGGCTCTTTGAAGGTATCAGATTGTACCCAGAAACACAGCCTTTATGTAAACATATGCATTTGCACTGCTAACAAGCCAAGCTTCCTGTGGGAAACTAGAACAAACATTCTAGCATACTTCTCTAGATTATGTTGAGAATAGCTGGTTTACTATGTATTTCAGTTATCTCAATTCCTTCTTTGGACCTGCTCAAAGAGATGAAAAAGCCAAAATCTAAACGTATTCAGGATACATTGGCACTGAGAGTTAAATCCAGAACTCTCTATCACTTTATCTATTGACACTAGTTCTACATTTTTTGAGATTCTTTCCAAGAAACCTTCAACATATCAAAGGAGAGCAGGAAGAGAATCATCTCCCATGGACTGTATAACTTTTGTGATTGTGGGTCCTTTCACTGTCCTCCAGCATTTGGTAGGAATAGCAGCAACATTCCTTACTGGCTTGCTTCATGTATCTCCCATTTTTGCAAGAACTGACTATAGTTCAAAATGCATTCTGTGAGCACCTCATCACTTTCTCCCAGAACCAGAAAACCAAAGGATGCAAAGAACTGATCTCTTGCTGCACTATGATATATGTAAATCTCTGTGCTCTGTTCAGCAGCATCTGACCAGCCCCACAAATAAATGATATTGACTTAAAAGGCAGGGGTGACATGTTTCTTCCCAAACCCTCACAGCCCTCTCCTCTTTTAATCTTCTTCTATATGAGAGCTAGTCAATCCTTCTACTTGTTTACTTGCTAGTTCCATTTCTTTTCTGTTCACTCACACCCCAGTTACAGCTGCAGTTTTTCATGTCTGCCTGTCTATTTCCCTATACCTAGATAAGTAATGTTTTCCATTTTCCCCCATTTCTTCCTGTCTCCCCTCCCTTTCCACCCCCACTAACTCGCCCCAAACACAAAGCCCACCAGATGAGCATTTCTGGTCTTGCCTAATGGAGCCCAGCCACATCTGCAGCCTTGGTCCCTCATCCCCAGGCTGCTGCATATCACCTCATTGGGGAGCAGGCCATCAAGAAGGGCCATTAACAGATGTAAATAGCAGCATCCCTGGAAAGCCACATGCATCACCCAGACTCAACCGGGCCAGTGATCATAAGCTCTGAGTACACATTCCTCAATCCAATTGCACATCCACTGTAATCAGGCTGGTTGAAGCTTTCCACACAGCTATTTGTGATTCTCAGCATTAAGAAATATATATATGAAACACCCACAGATAAACATAAGCTATTTAATATATTATACCACTGGCCAAATACAAATCAAAATGGATATAATACACAGAAAAAAATCCAATCACTTTGAGATATTACTCTATCTGCTCATTAAAGACAGAGAAAGGAACAAGAAACAGATCATCCAAAAAAAAATAAATAAATAACAGCACAAAGAAACTCCAAATATCAGGACAATTTTGGTCACAGTTTTAAGAAGCTGGTTAATATAATGCCTGCGTGGGGAGAATATTTTACCTGCCTTCTCATGTGGCCCTCTAACACAATATCGTTTTTGTTTTTCAGAAAGGAAAAGCTATTTCCTCTAAGTTCATTTTTAGTTAGAAAGATTGGGTTTTACACCACATTTTATGATATATTAACCTTAGCCACATAGGCCAAAAGCAGCTTAAGACACAAGCCCTGAAGAATCTACTTCAGCATTTGCATGCTAATGCAAACACTGTGTCTATGTGTCACTGGGCAGGCAAATAATACTCTTATCTTCTGTTATTACCTGGGGACTCTGTGTCACTTGGGCAGTCAGTTCAGCAACTGTCCAGGTCATTATGCTTACAATATTGACTTCCAATTAGGTGTCAACATAGCAGCACCAAGAACACACTACTCTTTATCAATGTTCTTTCCAAAGTGTATTCCTCATCGACCGCCTCCCTCTCTCTTGAAATGTACCATTACAGAATGGAAAGTGCTACCCCAGTCTTTATATAGTGAGATTCCTTATTGGAAAAGATTAAGTTTGGAGTAAGCATAATGGATAAACATCTAAGAAAGCATCTACTGCTTAATTTATATTAAAGTTTAGATTTCACTGCTAATCAAATGGTAGGTCATATAATGGTGAACATGGGATTTGGAATCAAACAAACCTGCATCCATATCCATTTGTTAACTTCGTGACCTATCATTTGTTAACTTGGTGACCTTGGGAAATAACTTTTTGAGCTTCAATGTCCCCACATACAAAATTAATAATACCTATGCATTTGATGAACTATTAGAAGCCATAATCTATTAACTTCAACATACGAAGTTTGCTCCTTTCTCTCCTTTCAACCTATCCATATCTACCCATTCTAAAAGGTTCATTCAAATTCCATTTCCTTAGTAAAGCTTCCCTCTAGCCTAAAATGAGCCCTTTTTTCTCTGATCTCCTACTAAGACCTTCATGTAGAGAATTTATTTGATAATTAATCATACACTGCTTAGGACCACTTTTAGCTTGCCAGCTTGAACCATTATATCATCTCCTCCAGTGCCCTACACATAATATGGGAATAATAAATATCTGCTGGTTCCAGAGTCATTTCATTTTTTAAATGATACTTGGAAAACAGTCAACACCAAAGGCTTAGAACATTCTCCATGACTTATCTCTAGGGATCACAGAATGGTCCTAAACATTAGTCAACTATATATTTTTAAAAATAACAATAACTACCATTAATTGAACATCTATGGCATGCTGTACTATACTAAATGTTGAGAAATACTGATAGTAGTTAAGAGGTTAAGCTGAGAAGTGTCAGCCTGTCTTGGTCTAAATCTCAGCTTTCTACTACTAGCTATATAACCTTGGACCATTCACTTCACCTTGTATAGCCTCAATTTTTCCAATTAGAAAATGAAGATAATAGTATCTTTCTGAAGGGACTGTTGTGAGGAACACATTAAATTAGTACAGAGATTGGCTTATAAAATTCCTCAAATAATAGCTATTATTATTAATTCAAAAGGAGCTATTATTATTGTCATGAGAAAACTAAGGCACGGAGAAATTAAGCAACTTGTCCTTATAGCTAGTACTAATTGTTTATTATTTAAAATAAGTTTGCATAATTTCCTTCTCTAGAGAAATTAAGGAAGAATGTTCCAGGCTAGTGCCACTGCACTTAACTGAAACAATATGAAAAGATAAATATCAATTATAACATAAACATAAATGTCATTGACACCTAAATGTGATACGGTGTCCTGGACTGGACCCTGGAACAGAGAAAGGACACTGTAGAAAAACTGGTGAAATCCAAAGACATTGTAGAAAAACTGGTAAAATCCAAACAAAGACTGTACTTAATAATATTGCACCAATGTTAATTTCTCAGTTTTTATAATTATACCACGGTTATACAAGATATTAACATGAGGGAACACTGGGTGAAGGGCATATGGAAACTCTGTACTATCGTTGCAACTTTTCTGCAGATCTAAAATATTTTAATACAAAAAGTTAAAATAATAAATGCTATAATAAAAACTTTTTTTAAATGAAGTAAATTGGCTAGTGAGGTCACTGTTCGCATTTTGGACAGCCTCATAAAATGATGTCTATGAAGACTATGAATAGCAGTTTAAAATACCCATGATGTAATGCTAAATTTGAAGAACTGGTATAACAAAATTGAATGTATACCATAATGACTGTGAAAGGCAAAATAGTGTGGTGGTTAAGGGCACAGATTCAGAAGCCAGATTTGGAGAATATGACTCCAAGAGAATCGGACCCTGACAGAATAGAGATTCAGTTTTCTAGCCATATAACCTTAGGTAAGTAACTAACCTCTATGTGCCTCAGTTTTCTCATCAGTAAAATGGGGTAAATAACCTACTCTATTAAGTTTGTTGTGAGGATTAAATACATGGTAAACCTTAGAACAGTATCTGGCACATAGTGAGTGCATAGCGTTATAATGCTCTCTCTAACTAAAAGAATGTTAGGAAAAAAACAGAAATGAAGCAACAGCAAAATGAGATGATAATTATTTTAGAATGATGAAATCATGTATTTCTCCTCATTTTCCAAATTTTCTTTAATGTGTTTATACTGCATTGATAACTTAAAAACTTTATAAGTTAAGAAAAAGTAACTGAGAAGAGTACCAAAAACTTTTTCCCTAGGTGACAGGTACGTGGGAGCTTATACTTCCATCTCTACTTCAGTGTATATTTGAACATTTGCATAATAAAAACAATTTTTAAGGGGAAAAAATCTTATCGCCTATTAGATTTTTCATATTTTATATAAGAACTGACTCTAAATTTCAGTCAGACTACAACAGATATTTTTATAATGTTAGAGAGCTATAAACATGAAAATTAAAGCTCACCTCAAAGGGAGAAGAATATCAGAAACTATCTCAGTTTGCTGGGGCAATCATTTCATTTTTTAAAAAGACATGCTCTGCGATGATGTGTTAGAATGTAAACATATGTATATATAGGTTTATACAATATTAATATCTCTACCTGAGAAGTAACTGCTTCAGTGTTTTTCTGGTCTGATGGTTAAATACATATTTATACTTTTAAAGTCAATATTTGTACAATAGACAAGAGCAGTGCCTATCAGCTAAACACATATTTAGGACTGTACCACATGTATTACAAACATGTACTAAAATCGAAAGCTTATATTTATACAGAGCCTTTCATCTCGAAGGGGGCTAAAGAGCTTTACAAACATATGTACATAAAAAGACGTTTGCACTGATAGGCAGGCAAGGTATCAATTCACTCTCTCCTCTATTTCTTCCAGTAGTCTGGGATAGGAACACATGGTGTCAACAGATGCAAGTCTGTAACAGCTGCAAAGACATGTAACACAACAATCCACATAGTGATGCAGTCACTGAAAGAGGGCTTGCAACATGAGAATAGCGACTATTCTCCAGTACAGAAGCACCACAGCCATTTCCAAATTTGTGTTTTTAAATTATTCTCTACTAAACTCAACTAATCACTCGACAAAATTGAATTTGATACTGGAAATGGTTTCTGAATGCAAAATACTTTCTGTCTGATGGTGAGAATTAGGTTGAAAAATGCTTCCTCCTGCCCTTGTTAGATTTAGAGGGGGAAAAAGGGTCACAACATTCAAGAGAAATGGTTCAAAATATTCTAAGAATAGCTTTCTCTCAGTGGACTGGGTCATTACTGCAAAAGAGCCACACCCCCTCCCCAATTTAATTAGGACACTTAAATTTTTCTGTCAAATTACTTTATACAGATGGGTCTATTTATATTATACATACAACAGAGATTTTATATTGAAAATTCTGCAATCACTATAAAAGCATACACAAAATGTGACAATATGATTAAGAATGTGACATTCACTGATTCCACCTCAGCCCAAGTTGCCTTGTACAGTAACTGAAAAATAATAACCAAAGGAAATTCCATCACTGAATCCCTTGTTTCTGCTTCCCTCCCTTCAGTGTTTTTATGCGGGTGAAACCTAGTGAAAATGAACATTCCAGGACTAAGGGCTAAGAAAGCAACAAAAGGGAAACTTGTTCCCTGGAAGGGGCTTGTGAGAGTGGGTGGGCTTATGGTCTAATGAGTTTCAGATTCAGGCTTTTGGTCCTGGCAGTTGCCACCAACTTCTTTCCCTGACCACTGCCTCTCAAAGGCACTGATTAATCAAGTGATTCTAGGCACTTACATGCCAATTTACTAACATAGCCATAAATTACTGAAAAAATACTTAATTTAGATGATTTCTGATAACAGAACATTCCAATTAGCAGGTTTTTTAGGTTTAGGGTAAGCAACCTAATTACCTTAAAGTGAAAAAGGGAGGAGGATCAAGAGTTACTGTGAATAAGCTAAGGATAAACAGAAATAAATATGTTTTCCTCATACAAGTTCTAAGAAAGAAAATATTTCTTTGGCCACAGTCTGATTCTGGAATAAACACATGCCAAGTGAGAGAGGAGGGAATGGGAGGAGAAAGCAAGCAGAAGAGAACAGTCTTATTTAACTGTTTTTATGTGGGTAAAATGATTTGTGCCACAGTATTTCCATAAGAAGTGGGACCATTATTTTCCTGTAGAAACACATTTGGTTCGAAAAGTATCACTGGACAGGACGTGAAAATCAAACCAAATGAATTATTCACAACCTCCGATCAGAGGTGATCATTATTTCTGATGCTCCAAACAGTGATTAGGATTCTGCTCTGAGATGTCATTTTCTCGCTGAGCAACACCAGTAATACAGAAAGGCATTATCTATCTATCCATATATGTATTTTTTCTCCTGGGAAGACCCTGGTTTAATGTTACTATAACAGATACTAAAAACATGATAATATTAACATTTATTCTGATGGTGCCCATAAATGCCATTAGTCTGACACCAAATGTCAACACTAATTATGACCCAAAGTTAACACCAAAATTGACATCAACATTAATTGTACTATCAGTGTGAACAGAATGTTCAAGTGCACACATTCACGCATGCACACCGTATGTATACACACGCATTTTCCAAAGCTGCTGTTACTGCAAAATAAACAATATTAAGCAAAATAAACAATATTTAAGGATGTAAGAAGCATCCATCAACTTTAGCTATGCTGTGGGAAGCAGAAAGGGAATATCTTTGCCACGGTTGCCTTTCTTATATCTATCTCCTCATTTTGAGTTCAGCTGTAATAACATCTTTCTATATTGACTTAAATGTAGGTTAGACTGTGGCTGAGATGTGGAAGCTTTATTTTCCATGCTAAAAGTTTAAAAGTTGAGTTTTTCTGGCAAAGCCTCCAATAGCTTTTGCTCTGCTATTGCCAGTGCCAGGAAGATGACTATCCTGCAAGGCCCTGGAGCAGCAAGACAAAGACTCCTAGAATGTCAGAGCTGAAACAAACCTAAGCACCATCTGCACCATAAAGAAGAGAAAACTAAGACCCAGGGAGAAGGAATCTAAACTCAAGTTCCTTTATAGACACCTAACTAAATGTTATTTTTTTCCTCTTTTGTAGTTTGTACAGAATATGGTATCTGCACTTTAATTAGATACTGTAAAAAAAACAATTACAATTTTAATTCATGTTAGAATCTCATGGAAAAAGACATACTTGATGAAATATTGGAAAATACCAAATGTGTTAAAATGTGTATTTTTAAATCATAAGGCAATATAATATTTAATATGTGCCATTCAGAAAAACCATGTTGAAAAAAAATGTCTTTCCATATTGTATTATCTGCTGGATATCGTGTTCCATTGCCTAGTGTTCTATGATCACATAAAAGAGCTGAAAACAATTTTCGTAACAGCTGAAAAACTCTTTTTTTCATGCTTGGATAATTCAAAAATGGCTGAACAAAGTTACCTCAATCCTTCTAAAAGTAGATAAAAGGGTAAGAAAAATACCATTCTTAGAGCGAAAAATTTTCATCCCAGGGGTAACTCTTTGAAAATGTTACCAAAGATTAGAAACAATAAACAGGAAATTATTTCTCCCTGTAATATTTATGTACATGAAACCATATTAATTTTATACATATACAGGCAATGCTTTAATAAACATATGAATTTTTCAAAAAACATGCAATGGAGCACATATAAACCAGTGGTATTTGAGAAAGGGGGCACAGCAGTAATTGGTTGATATAGAAATTAACCAAGTTGGCCTACTAAAGTTCAAGAAGCCTCGCCCATTAATCATATAAACAAATGTTGAACCCCGATGCTCCATGCTACACCTCATCCTCTGGTGGTATTTGTTGCTATCTTGATGTTCATTATTGCCTCTAGTTGGAGCTGTGTAAAGTTTCTTGACATAGGGTACTATATCACATCGTTTTCCCATAAAATCTTAAAATTTAAGATGTATAAAAATGCTGGTGAATACATTCTTTTGCTTAAAGGCTATCTCTAGGAGTTACTTTTGAAAGGAACTGGGGAGCCCCGCCAAGTGCTGCACTCTTCCCCTCATCCTGCAGTAAGCAGGATGAGATTTTTCTTCAAATTTCATTGTGGGAATTTGGTACAAGTCTACAAGGTAAAGCCCACAAAAGTGAGGGTTCCCCCCAACTCTCTTCATGAATAAGTCTCCTGGAGTTTTTCATTTCTAGAGTGGTTTATACTGAGCCTTCTGCAATTCATCAATT
>NW_006443570.1:14542004-14571850 GCF_000325575.1 Pteropus alecto
CAGCACGGATTCTTGGAATTTTGAATTTCTGGGTTTCTGCTCTGAATTATGTTAACTATTTAAGACCAATATTGCTCTGGAGGATAATACTCAAGAAGTTCCTCAGTTTAACGTGAATCAAATGTTTCTACTGATGACTTTTTTTTTAATGGTGCCAATTTTAAATAGTTTTATTTAAGACATTGCATTTTCCACTTTACAATAGTTCTTATAAAGTGTATTGTTATCTTCATTCCCTGTGCAGATATTCCATATTCAAGTATCAAGAATGCTCAGTTATTTACTATATAGCAGCTCAACTTTAAAACTGCCATGAAATTTGCTACAAATTTGAGTCCTTCTGTATTGTGTGGAACAATGCTAAATCTATGCTCAAGGTTGGCTTAATCAACCTCTTCGATGGTAGGACCAGAAGAGGCACCACTAGAAGGCGGGGCTCCACCACCAGGGAAGCCCCCAGGCATTCCTCCAGACATGCCTCCTGCACTCTGCACAGCTTGGTAATGATGCGGTTGCATACTTTTTCCAGCTCTTTCTGCTGATGTTCAAATTCTTCCTTCTCTGCAGTCTGGGCTAACGGATATGTTAGGATTTTCAAAGTCAGTCAAGCTCATTGGGCCTTGCTTTGCTACTAATGAAATGAGTCAAACTCAACTAGTTAACCTGATGAGAGCGCTCCAACACCAATAATAGTCATTCATAAAGAATTCTAAGAAAAGTAAATGCATCCCAAAAGAATAGTGTTAAAAAGTCATTAAAAGTTATTCCATGGCAGGAAAACCTGTTTCAAAATTAGCTCCAACATTTTTCTAATGAGGGACTCAACTTTGGTTCTGAGGATCATTTTAGACAAAGACTTGTAGCCAAACATGTTCACTTAGAATGAGGATAAAAGAAAAGCACAATATAATTTTAAATAAAACTATCTCACCACATATTCTATGTCTTTTTTCTGTACTTGAAATTCCTATCTCGCTAGCCCTAAAAGGATTCAAAATTGGTTTTTTGAAGCCCTTGACAAAAAATAAGGCAAGCACAAATTATGAATGTTTATATGTAATCAGTGGTATGTGATACTTTTCTGCTGAGGATCTCAAAGCACTTACATTCTCTCATCTTCAAGGATAGACTGGTGACAAGGACCATTAGTCTCTTTTTATAACTTGAACAATCAGTACACAGACCATGGTCCTGTTTTTTAGATCCACTTTTATCAGGTCTATTTCAGAGCTCACCTTCAGCATACAACAATACAAATTTTCTCTTTTCCAACATATATCTCAAGGACTGACATGGACTCAATTTCCACACCCAGCATGAAAAGGTAAACTGATTTCAAAAGAATGAAACAAAAGCATATCCAAAATACATCCAAATTAGCTTTACATTCATGGAACAATTTTGAGGTTAAAACGAGTTAATACACACACAAAAATTTTTTTAAATGTTAAACTAGAAAAATATCTGAGTTCTGTGTGCATGAGAAATGCTCAACACTTTCTCTTCTCAGGTCCATAAACATATATACACTCTCTGTGGTCAGAGTTTCAAAGCACAATGGGTTCCACTAGAACCTGAATCCAGGATAACCAAAGCAATTCCTTTGAGAGAATAGAAAATGTCAACAAAGTGAATTAAGACAGAGGGTTATGGTGGTTTTTCTAAAATAAGAGGTCCTTTGGGTTAAGAAGCCCAGCCTAGAACTGTCAAAATGGATCTACTAATTAATTTCTTCCAATCTTTTAGGTTTATATGAGCCTACCAACTTCTTTCCCCTATCCAACTCCTAAATTTGTTTTTATATTCAAATTACAGATTTCAAAGGATTACTACAACATGTAAGTGAGGAGCAGTGTCAAAATGGTAAGATTTGTTTAAGCTAGTCATATCACTCTCCTATTTTTCTGTAAGTTTGAAATATTTTATAATAAAAAAAATTAAAGACACGCTTATGCTTTGGTGGACTGGACATCAGCACATTGCCAACAAATATGAGTGAGGCTGAGCAGTTCTGGAACTGAATTCCTAACTCCCACCATTTCCACCAATTCATCCCCAAGAATATAAATCAGAACTGAAACCAAGATACCAGTTATGATGGCAGCTAGTCTTTAATTTATACTACTTTTTTCCTCCTCAATCTTCTTCCTAAAAAAAAAATATTTCCTATAAAAATGTATAGAGTCATGATGTAAGGTTCAACAAATCTCCTCCACCCAAAGAGTTAAAAAGGCAATTGCATATTAAAGAAATACGAGGCAAAGCTTATAATACCAAGTGAAAAAAAGGAGAAGGATACCGCCGGATTTGCCTCACCAAACAGGGCAATTCAAGAGGCTTGTCTGAATGCTGAGCTGCTGAGAAGGAAAAACCCCGACACCTAGTGTCCATAGGAAAAAATGAAGCCTTGGAGCCACTGCAATTCTTAAGTGTGTGTGTTTTTGGGGGGGGGGGAGTGTGTGTGTGTGTGTGAGAGTGTGTGTGTGTGTGTGTGTGTAGTTGATCACCCAATTGCAGTTGATTTGGAATATATCTATCTCCCAGAAAAATTTTAATGAAAAAAATTAATACCATGCAAAAATTCCAGTCTCTACCAATCCTTTTCGAAGTATACATCCTGTACCTAATTGTTATAACTGCCCTTAAACACAGCATCTTCTCATCTCAGTTTTTCATTATGACAGGAGTGATGAGAGGGAATGGATGCGTTCATATTGTTAAAAAACCCATGTTCTGAAATAGTAAGAAAAACAGGGCCCTAATTTTTATCCACACTAAAATTACTATAAAAGTTGCATCGCTATCATATCTTTCATCATTGCCTGATTTAGAGATTCATGATCTAGTTCACAGAGCTGTTAAAAGAAATATAATAAAAGAATGCTAATAACATTCCAGAACAAATAAGTACATAGTCTCTAGAAGACTAGTGTTTTCTTCGTCCTATCAGGCAAAGTTAAGGTGTTCTCTGTCAAGTCAGTTATAGCCCTTGGCTTGATCTGAGCCTGAGCCTTTTAATAACAGGATTTAGTGCAAAAAGCAGCTGCACTGGATTGTGAACTGTTACTCAAAATGTTCCCACCTGCAATTACAGCATCCACCAAATGATCAAAACAGGTTAGCAAACTGGCAGGAAAATGAAAACAATTCCTCCAAAATCAACACGTGGTAAGAGTAGAACTGCTGGTTAGCAGCATTTCTTCTGTATCCAGCCTCAATAGCACACATTCATCTAGCTGTGTATTTACATACAGTGCCCCTCACTGTAGCATCATAACAGCTAGAAATGATATCAGTTTAGTCTATGTTGCAATCACATTTTCTCCTCAATTTTCATCTTTACTCGAAACTATTAAAAAAATCCTGGACATCTTGTCTTTGGAGCTATTTGCAAATAACATAGTTCACAGATTTAGCCTACATCTTTTTTATTTCTACTCTAAATTCATAGTAAAAGCAATGCCATTCAAATCTGACAACAAGAAAAATATGTTCTCCTATACCTTTTATCATGAATAAGGTAGCATCCTCCAGTTACATCTTTCTTGATGGTGAAGGGACACAACTAGGAAAATATAAAGGAGAAAGTAGCTAACACTGCATCAGAAAAGCTCTCTTTCTCCTGCTTTTGACATAGGCACAATGTTCAAAATGCTGGTCACATCTCTGCTGAAACAGCCAATATTCTTCCTCGAATGGCAAACAAGTTACCTAAAACTAAATGGAACTGAATAGTTCCAAGGCCTAGTCCCATCGCCATTTTACTTATTTACTGTCCTGGAAAAATAAAATAGGGAAAAAAGACTGGCCATCCATAAAGCTGATGGTCTGATAAGTGCAGGTTTTCTGCCTTTGATTATGGAGAAATGCATCTCAATTAATAGGGAAACTCTGCAGGAATCTCTTGTTTTTCCTTTATTCCTTGTACCCTTGCGCTAGTTTTTAAACCCAGAAACTCCAATTCTTCAAGGTAATGCACTATCACCCAGTGATGACCCGGTAGAGCCGTCACCTTTGGAGAACACCACATTATAATGATTTAATGTCTGTGTAGTATCAATGAATTTACATTGAGCCTCAGCTCACAGAACATTAACAGGTCAATTTTTTATTCCTTTTAAATACAACTATTTCTCAAGGCTCTGTTCAGATGCCCATTCTCTTTGGGACAGGACAGATTTGCTCCAAATCTCATCAGCATGTGCTCTTTTCTTTCCCCTCTCATCATTCTTGGGGTAATATGCAGAGTGCCAGGTTCATGATAAACTTGTCTCTTAGGCCAAAGAAAATTAAACTGCAATAGCTGAAAGTCAACTTGCCCTGATAAAACTGGGCTGAACATGAAAAAATACATCCTACTGACACCTCGTCATCTTAGGCACAGCTATCTCTCAGAGTTCTGACTGCTGAAACTCCTTCTTTAGATTGGTCAGTCTCTCAGTGGACATGCTCCATTGTATGTTCAAGGTATTGGTAACAGAGTTTGATACTAATACCCTAACCTCATTCCTGTCGTGCAGTGCCCTAGAATCTAGCTATGGCCACTGACTGACTTCACCAGCCATTCCGGGCATTAGTCACTAACTGCTCACAAAAGAACTCAGTCTCACTCTGAGCTCAAAAGACTCAGAAACAGCAAGCCTCAATCCTAGTCAATCGTTAGAATAAAAGGAAAAGAGAACAAAGAAAATAGGCAACTAAGGAGGGAAAAGAGTAGAACAAGAAGTAAGAAATGACAAAAAGAAAAAAATAGTACTATTAGATTTCTAGATTTCAAGATTATTAAAGCACTGGGCAAAGAGAAATGTGGTTCTTGTACCGACTCTACTACTCATAGTTATAGTCTAAGACATCTCTTTTCCACCAAGGTTGTTGAGTCTTAAAAGGGTTAAAAAAAACCTTTAATTTTTTTTATTCGTGTGTGTGTGTGTGTGTGTGTGTGTGTGGTGTCTTTGGGTACAGAGTCCCGTATAATAAGACTATTTGTATTCATACTGGCAGAGTAAACACTACATGTTCATGCCCAGGCAGCTCTGTGCTTGTAATTTCAGCAAGAACAGAGCTCTGTCCCTCTGGGACTTCACTATTCTCCCAGTCTCCATTCGCTCAAACACAGAATGAGAGCAGAGAGAAAGCAGGAGAGAAAGATCATGGCAAGAGGTTTCACACAGCACTGCAGCTAGCTTTCACGTGGCCAAAAATCGCATTTTGTGTTTTAATTACATTAGTTAAAGCCGTTTCCCTCTCAGACCATGTTCACAAGGGTGCCTTCCATTCCTGAAGACTACACTGTTCAATGAATCAGAATTTAAGTCTAGGACAATGAAGCTTCTTGTTGCTGTTGAGGGGCTGACTAAGAACATGCTACACACAGTGGCGCAAACCTCTGTTTCAGCTTGGTGTTAATGAGTATGTACCTACTCCTGCCAAAATTCTATGCACCCTTCCTCCCTAGCCCCCTGTCTTTGCTGTTTGTCAAGGAGTTAAATTAGAAGAACTCACTACAAGTCTGATACTCTCCATCTGGTCCAATGATTCATCCACCTTAATACCAAATCATCTGCTTTTGGTATCCACTGATATACTTACTGAAACAGCCATGCACCATGCACGTATAGTAATATTTTTTTAAAATAATAAAAAAAAGATTCATATAATCTCCACACATCTACCCAGCCTGTTTATGGTAAACACCCAGGTAAAGATTATTCCTTCTAAGGAATGAGATTTATCTAGTATTATATCTGAGGTTGAAATAAAAGAATATCTCTTTTTAGGCGTATTACTGTTATAACCATATATTAGAAGCATAGTTAAAATCAGGAAGAATTTCTATGTATGCAGGTAGACAGAGGGTATGGGGCAGAACATGACACTTTATCATAATTAACAGTACACTACCGGAGAAGACTCCAAGGCTAGAAAGTGCATTCTCAGATAACTGTCAGAAACGGGTTCTGTTACCTTCTTCAATGTTTAAACCCTTGGTTCTGATGGCACTCCTTTAAGAAGAATATATTTACCATGCTCAGAACAGCACCAGATTAAATTACTCAAGTGTAAAAAAAAAATACTAGTATGCAAATACGTATCCAAGTAAGGAAAAACATCAAGAAAAACAATACTTTAAAATGCTTTTATTATAGAAAGTCTCAAATTTCATACATATACAAAAATAGAGAAAATAGTCTATTTCTATGTATCTATCATCTAGCTTCAGTCAACAACTCACGGTCAATCTTGTTTCATCCATATTCCCACTCACCCCCCATTATTTTGAAGTAAATCCTAGATGTCAGATCATTTCATCTGTAACAATTTTAGTATGTATAACTAACAGAAAATACTTTTTTTAAAAATCAAAACTGTAATATTATTTTTTAAAAATGTAATACTATTACCACACCTAAAACATTAAACAATAATTCCATGATAGCCATTCAATGGTCTCTTTCTCAAGAATTCTACCAACAAGACTACTATGCTGCCTACCATCTGGATCTTAATACTAGTTAATGACCACCTCCATGAAAAGTTGGTATTGATGGACACAGAGATAAAAAAAGAGGGAGGGGGGCTCCACTACTTGCCTCATTTCCTCCTGGAAGCCTGTTCATGTGGACCAGTTGACCTTGATCATCCAACACAAGCTCCGTATACGTCAGCATGTCCGAAGGCAGAGGGGGTGATGGAAGGAATGTTTGAGTGGACATAGAATCCCAGAGTTTGATCAGGGACTAGTGGAGGAGAGAAGTTTGACTAATCAGTGATAATTACCATTTCAACATGGATAAAAATAAACATTAAGATTTGGTCAATCTGGTTTTACTCTTTCTTTTCCAAGTGTTCTGCCGAGTGTTTAAGTGTTAGACAGAATTCTACAGCTCTCTCAGTTAAAACAGATTTGTAATTATTTTTTACATAATGTTTTTTAGATGCCAAAACTCAGGCGCATTTCCAACAAAGTCAAACCACTGAGTGATTCTCAATCAGCACTAGAGCATTAACAAACACACCAGACCTAACAATATCCCAGGAAAATTAAAATAACTAAACAGTATCAATCCCCCTTAAACAAAAAGAAAGAAAAATCCTAGAGAAACTTGGCAATAGAAGAATAACCAGGAAAGTGACATGACACCCAGCTAATGAAAAGAAACCTCAAGAAGGCAAGACTAAAGTTTCTACTAGAGGTTAAGGAGGAACATCCTTTTCCTAATTATCTCCTCAGATCTATAGGCCCACAAACAGAAATTAGCTCACTAGAGGTATATAACTATTTGTAAATGTGCAGGTCAACTCTGCTCCAATTTGAGTAAACAGGTAGATATACCTATCCATTTAAAAACCACTATGATTTTCATTTCCAACTTCATATTACCAAAACAAAAGCCTCATGAATTGGGGACTAGTTCACTTGTTTTTTTGCTTGCCTCAAAGCAACATTTAAAACCAATATGACTCATTCATACCTAGATATCCTAATTACTGTGTTTATGTCTATGCTATAGGAATTATATAGAATGTCATTTCTATTTATAGCACTAGCACTGCAAAACAGAATCAATACTCAACTTTTAGGCTAGTAATACTGAATGAAGGTAGCTATGTTTCAAGAGAGAAAACAGAAGAATCTCTTATATTTGTGAATAATACAGGAATTACAGATAGACTGTTTACCAACGCCACATATACTACTTCGGTAAAATTCAAATGTGGTAATATTGGTGGTATTAACTAGGAGATTTGGAAAAATCCTATATTCATAGATTTTTTTTAAAGGACAAATTCAGTATTCTTTGATACCTTATTCTTTATCTGTTGCATTTTTCTGCTGGTGATATACTTTTCTTGCCTTCTATTGATGACAGAAAAATCTGCAGCACAGAGATGATTCACCATAGAGATCAAAGGAATTTATTTTCATATAGAGGATAAGATTCATAATATCATATTTTCATATGCTAGTTTTTATTTAGCTATAATAAATCTGCCGCCAAAGAACTGATACTTTAAACTGTGTACCATGAACTCTATATCCATTTGTATATGTTATCTACATTGATTCTCATCATATTAACCCTAGGCTATCAGCTAGAGGCCTGGTTATCTTGGAAAATAGGAAAACAAGAACTAGAGTTTCAAACCTCTTTAATATCCATAATTTGAATATAGGATTAGGAAATATATACCTGAACATAACTTCTCACACAGGTCATTGTAAACTACCATAAAAAGCATGCGGTCTCAGTTTACTCTCTTCTACTCAACAGAGGCTTCTATCCTTACCTTTCCTCCTGTTAACTCATAAAGAACTATCTAACGTCTAAGTTGACAGTCACCAAATCTCAAATGAGACAGAAAAGAGAACAATGTCAAGATATTTCCTGTCCTTTAGGAGTGCCCCATTCCAGTCTAAGCTACATCTGATGGAGATTCAAGAAAACCTTGCTTCTTTGGAACATGTCAGAACCCCCCAGTTAGCCACTTTTACCTGTCGAAACATCTCTGGGATATCATATATGTATGTTGTCCCTAAGGATTGTGCCTGGAACCTCTTTGATTGAAGCAAGTCTTTGGTCACATATGGAGTGTTGATTAACATTCCATGCAGTGGACCCTGTTTGTCTCCATACGCCTGAAACATGATCTGTAGGAAAAAGAGGATGGCATGGGGAGTTGAGACAGAGAAAAAAATCAGATGGCTACCTAGGGGGGCTTTTTTCACAAATGTTATTTCTTGAAACATTTTTGGTAGCTTGAATAGTTAAGATATGTTTCTTAACATTGGGTACATGGTGCTCAGATTAACCAACCATACACTGTAGACTGCTCTCACTTTTTGATTAGTTGAAATCAACAAGAAAGCACAGTGTAAATTTCACATTTCAGAGACAGACTGACAATGCTTGCCTTCTAAAATGATTTGAATACCACATATTCAGAAACAAAGAATGTCAACTAACCAATCTGAGCAGTGCTACTAGTATTTAAGTTAAGGAACAGCTATGCACTGAAGAGAATTCTGTTCTTTCCCCCAAAATAGAAGACCAGATCAAGGCTCTACCATATCATCTATGCTTTAGTTTATTTGATTAGAAGGTACTTGATAAGTATCAGGCACACAAAGGCTTCAAATATTTCTACTACAAGTGGATTTCATTCACCCAGTCTAACCAGTTAATTCTTGTTAGCTTATAAGACATAGTCTATAGTAAAAGAAATACATTTTATTAAATTACATATATCTATATAATATATAGACATATATTTCTGCCTGTATACTATGTCTATAGCTAGCGAATAGCTCCTACAGTGCTTATATTGTCACATAATAAAATCACCACATTAGTTTTTAATCATATTAACTCAAATATTTCTAGAAGAGTACTTCATATTCCATATACTTAGTTTTAGTTGCTTATCAATATTTATAAAGGATGCCATTATTTCAATTCAATTAATATTTATCGAGTGCCCAGAGACTGTCTGACACTAAACTAGGCACTTTATGCATGAATACATAAAATATAGATTCCCAATGCAGTAATACAAATGGAGATTTGGATGTAAGGGTATGTAGATATCCCCACATATCTTTTCAGGCCTAAAATATATAAGCTAAGTCTACTATTAATGAAAAGATTTGCAGACCTGCTATACAGGCATAAGAGAATTAAGTGCTTAACTACTTTGAGTATAGTTCAGCTAAGTGAATCCTTGGCTTCTTAGATCAGAAGAACAAATGTGTTCTGCTGACTTGCCAATAATGTCCTATGCTGGACAAAACTTGTCTTGGGCTGCTCAAAATCCCATGGAATAGAGTTCTCAGTCCTCTTCCATATGACCAATGTTGAAAGTCATCAGGTGCAAGGTAGAATTAGCAATGTCTTAGGAATGTCAGAGGCAGAATAGTAATGTTTTCAGGGATCCAAAGTGTTAAGTGAGGATAGGGTGTTAGTATCAAAGAACGAGACTCACAAGAGAACTTTTAGGGGTGTCAAGATATTCTCTATCAATACTACGATGGTGGTACACAGGTGTATACAGTTTCAGAATGAACTGAACTGTATGTTTAAATGAGTGCATTTTATTAAATGTAAATTGTATCTAAATAAAAGTGATTTAAAAATGTATATTTTTCCCTTACACTACACATTGGATATAAATTGACTTATGCGATGGATTACCCAATATCTTCTCCCACTATAACTGCCTGACATGAGTGTTCATTACAGCCAATACCACAAAAACTATACCAGGAAAATGAAACTCAAGCCAGTCAACCTTGTTCCTTATTGGCAGAAAGAATAAACGATGTGTTGGAGCAAGAGGTTGACAGTAATGTATAGTACTGGAAGCCTCCAAATAATTAGCTAGCTATGTTAATTCCATTTTCAACAATACTGGACATCATAATTAAAAATTGGTAAAGTATATGTTTTACAAATTCATGAAAATATGTACACATTTAATATATCACACACCTTGCACCAGATGCCATCCAAAGAGCTTCTCTTGGAAAACAATCTCTGATCTCATACAGTCTGTTCCCTGAGAACCCTGCACTTATTTTATGATGGCAGAATCATAATCATACTACAGAGAAACTAATTACCTAGTGGTGTAAATTTCTTGAGACTAGAGATCACTTTTTATCTCTTTGTATTCATATTGCCTGTTAACCACACTAAAGGTGGTTAACAAGTTTAATGAACAAAGAAATAAATGATACACATGGTTCTATATCATTTAAAAATTACAAGACTCACTAGAGCAAAGAAAGGGGGGGAAATTGGCAATAAGCATCAAGTAGGCATTAGGAGTGCCAGAACTGAGTTGGAGGCTACTTTTCTTGTGGGTTCCCTCCTCTGGTCATGGGCCCTCCAGTTCATAAGCAGCAGTGGTTGTTGCTCTCAACTGAGGAGCCTTCAGGGCTTCCTAAAAATGCAAGACCCATGGTAAAAGGGGTTCTTCCTCAGGCTAAAGGTAGCATATTCATTCTTTCAGATACTGATTGGGTGCTTATTTTATGCCAGGCATAGTAGTGAACCCTGACTGAAGGCATCTGTGCCTTTCATGCCTCTGTGTCACCACTAGCCAGTATGAGGGAAATGTAAGTGCTTTCTAATAAAAGAAAGGGGGGGAAAAAGTAGTTATGAAGAACAAACTTATTTATCATAAACACTGAAATCTCAAGTGGCCATCTTATTTTTCACAAGAATAGACCTGCCTTGAAGCCATTGTAGAAGTTAATTAAAAACATCCCTACCCATGGAAAGCTTTGACTGAAAATGTCTTTAAGGTTGCCCTGAAAAACATCAAATGCAGCAAAAATTATTGAATACTCTTTCTCTTGCTCACCCCTTGTGCTCTTGCGCACTTCTCTCTCTCTGTTTTAACTGTTCCCTTCTCATGGGATAGATTTCTCTGGCCATCTAACTGGGAATCAAAGCACAAAATGAAAGGTCACTCTGACAGCTATCCAAACTCAGATTTTCAAAATTCATCTTCAAAGTACTGGTAAAAATGTCTTTCTTTACCTTTGGTCTCAAATTTAAAAGGACATAGATAAAAACAGGAGACATAGAATCTCTTCTTGGCACCCAATGCATAGAACAGACTGAAACCTTTGTGTACACACACAGGAGCAAGTTCATCCTTTAACTAGAAGAAATGTACTTCCCAAGTTCAGGGCAAAGACCTGAAATAATATCCTAGTTCTTTTATAAAAAGATGTAAACAATGGCGAACCAACCTAAATCCAGTACCACAGCAAATGGCCCAAATATTTAGAAACTAAGGTGATAAAACAGATTAATAAGGAATTCTCTGTTATCACAGAACCAATCCACTCAAAAAGTCACTTTCCATTTTCACATCTTGATTTTTCTACCTGAAAAATGGGTTAAAGTTTTCCACTTCGCTCTTTTACAGATATACAAAACTGTGAACTCTTTGAAGGAAAGATAATACGTGTAAATGGAATAACATAATGGGTCAATATGTTAAAGTCAATGCTTGATCTTGCTCAAGTTATATTATGTTGAAATTTTCCTGCTTTAAGATGGAAGTTAATGACACATTTCAACAATTCTCCTTTCCTTACTTGGCAATGAGCGGTCTAACTAGGCTGAAAACAGGAAGAAGGACAAAGATTGCTCAAGCAGCCCAAGAGCTTCTAAGAACGAGCCCCAAATTACACAATTATCTCTGGAGTTACATTCACTTGGCATCTCTTAGGGCTCACCAATACATGACAAAAGATTGAAAGTTGTATAACACCCAGGATTAAGAACACAGGCACATGTTATAAAGCAAATGAAGTTTTTCAAATTCTTGTAATCATTTAAGCTGATGGAGGACAACCCCATTAGGTGAACCAATGGGATTTATGAGTTTAGGTCTTCCATAACAAGGGCAAGTGGCTTATCTGTAGGACCAAATAAAAACCTTGAGGAGCCTGCTTGACGACTATACCTGTGCTGTCCTGGAGTCAGTCACTTCCTTGTACAGGCTGATGTCCAAGTAATAGCCAGACTCGTTTGTCAGGAAGAGGCGGATGGGAATTGCTTTTCCAGTTGGTGTCAGGCGAATGTTGATTTTCAGTTCTGCCTGGAGGACGCGTAATTTCCACAGCCGACTTCCATAGCGCATTACCATGCTCCGCACAGATTCCTCAATCTGACACAGACACAGCATCAAGCACAAGACTTAAATACCTTGTAACTAGGACCTGTTTCAGGTCTGCCCATATTTGGGAAAGGAGGAATGAGAAAAGATGCTGGTTTCTAGAGATGTGTACTACATGTTTTCTTTACAAAAAGTCAGATAGTTTCTCCCCGACCCTACTCATGCTTAGAACAAGTCAGGGACAATTTCATGCTGGCCTGTCATTTGTGTAGTTGCACCCATATCTGTGCAACTACCTACTCCTTTCCCAATTATATTCATACCTTATACCAAAGATCTGCAATATCTAAAATTACAAGCCATGGGATTTAAGAGAAAGCCCCAAATATGAATAAAATCTCTAGTTAAATAGCTATTAAGTAGCATTTATATGCATGGTTACTATGTTTCATTGTACTTACAGGACTTTAAATCAACATAGCAATTACCACCATGAGCTTTTTTCCATACATTTTTATTAAAGTTTATAATATATGTCTCTTGGTAAATTACACAAATTAAAGACAGACAATTTGTAGGTGGTGCTTCATAGAATGTTCTCTCTAAATAGAGCATTGAAGCTTCATCATTGCCAAGTGCAACTGGGATTTAAGTATATGAAGCAGATATTCCCTAGTTTCTCTAAGCTTTATACCAAAGCAGCTTAGTGCTTCTAGTTTTCAGGGTTAGGTGAGTTTTTTTTGTTTGTTTGTTTGTTTTTTAAACCAAATGGCTTTAGATGTGATTTCTCCTTATTGACATAGTAAAGCAAAAACATTTTTCCTAATACGGCTGCAGGCTGCTAGGACATATTCAAAGTTAATGTTTTCTTAAAGGAAGTATCTTTCTAAAATGCTTTCTCAACTAGAAAATATCATAAATATCTCATACCACCCTTCTCTTGTGGTTCTTCGGAAGTATGTGCCAGCCTTGTAGTTTGTTTCTACATCACAAAATTTCAGGTATTGGGTTTCAAGGAGTTAACTTCTCTATTCCCACTCTTGCTTGTTCACCAAGAGGTATGTATGCATGCTTTTCTCAAGGGAACAAAAGTCAATAATCTTTCTATCTAGGAAATTGACAGCTATCTATAATTAGAAAGGCAGAGCCCAGATATATGAGTGTTTGGAGTAGAACAGAGAGGTTGCTATCAAAAACTCAACGAGAAATGGTACGTTAAATCCAAAAATATACATAGTTATAGAGGTCTAGACCATGTTTAAGTCTTTCAGTTTCATCAGTTCCAGAATGCTTAGAAGAACCTTTGTTTAAGCTACATGATGAGCCCTGACACTCAGTGAGTAGCAGTCTTATCCTTGGCTTTCCTGAGAGACTAAAGCAACTTGGAGTCTTGAAGAAAAAAAAGTAGAAACGATTTCTTAGGTCTCAAATACTAAGTTCAAAAAGCGAAAGTCCATGCCTATAACTGATCTTGAGAAAGGGATATACTGGTTCTCCTATCCAAATTCCACAATATCATGATAGAAAAAGGTTAGAGGGAGCAGGAACAGAGAGCAGCCTGTTTTTATTACACCTGGGATAAAAGATCAAGTACAGAATCATCTTGTTTTCCTTCTTTAAATTTTAAGGAATGCATTTCAGAATAGAGCCTCAGGGAAGAAAACATATAAAACACACGAGGCAGTAATTTTGCCAAAATGCCCAATAATAGCAAAGTTAATTATTCTAGATGAGAAATCCAAGGGCATTATATAACATAGGACCACTATCATGGGAAATATCATAAAACAGGTACGGATGGAAGAAGAGAAAGGTTTTTATGTTTTTGTACTGTTTATAAATGGCCAGTAAGATAAGATCATATCACCTTCAGTTTTGAGATCTGCTTTCAATGGCTATATCAAATTTTTGACACCATCCCAGAAATCCAGTCTTAAAAGCATTCTGTGAACTTTAAAGATCAAGGACTTAACCAGCTGACTAAGAGTCCCTGTTTCCAGGTCCATATGTGAATAAATGTGAATGAATCCCCTTGCTTGTGCTTTTAGTGCTGGGAGAGAAGCGAAGGAGAAATGTACCTTTGATGGGTCCATGATGACTGTAGGCACGAAGTTGAGGAAGATGTGGTTGCAGTCAGTACGGACATTTGTATTGTTAAAAGCGACTTCCAACTCATCCATGGCTTCTAGGAGCAGTCGCTCCCCTTCGTTTTGTAGATATTCAAAAGAAGCTTCCTGTGTGGGAAATCAAGATAAACATTAATGTGTTTTAAAAGAGGCAATAAAGAAATGGCTATTATAATTACGTAAGCAGTCATATATCATGAATCATAAGGCACCTGCTACAGATGTTATTTATCTTTCTCCTCAGCCCAATAACCACAGGCAGCAGGGGCAGGCAAGGGTCAGATAAAGAGTTCCTGCAGCCTTTCCTCCTGCCTCTTAGTGTATCATTTGCTTCAAACGGGTAGAGATGCTTGGGCATTCCCAGAGCTAGAACCCCAATAGGGTTACATCTCACATATGCCAAACAGGGCAGTTTAGAAAGAAAATCTATTTAGAAAGGAAAAGTTGAAGGTGGGTTATGGCTATGGGATGCAGTAATAACTAACGCACCAGGAAGCGCCTTGCTGTGTACAGAAACCACCCTACCTCTTTACAATGGGGTGGCCTCAAACTTTTCTCCTTACCCCCTATTGTCACCTAACTCTTTCTGTGACTTTCCTGTTTGCATGCTTTTCCCTTTCTCAAGTGAGTACTATCATGCAATGCTTCCATAACCAAGAAAAATCAAATGAAAGGAAAAAAAATGCCTTTTATTATATGGAATATTTACTTCTGTGAGAGAACTGACTCTCAAGACGTTTGCTGGTTATTAGAGAGTGAGATGAAAAGGAACAAGAACCTTGATTCAAACAGTGAAAACCTGATTTTGAACCATGCCTGTTCCTCTGTCCCTTTCCTCAGGGATAACTTCCCATTAAAGTACATTACCCACCTTGGTGACCAGATCAGAATGTCTGATGATTGCACGGACAAAGAACCTGTAGTCCGTCACTTCTGTGCCAACTTCCACCTTGGCTGCCCCAAGATACAGGTGCATCTTGTGATTAGCACATGGAATGGCAGTAAGGTCAAAATTTCTCATCCGGTTCAGCTCTAACTGGAAAGCAAGGGCAGGCTCCAGGTGACGGTAGATACGATCCTCTTCAAACTGAGCACAAGAAGTGGAGGTAAAAACAGCTCATAAGAGGCTGTTCCAAAATTATATCATGAATGTGTATGTAAAAGAGATGCTTAAAAATAGAAACATAAGCTATGATGTGCTAATGAACAACAAAAATGAGCCACATACAAAGATAATGCCATAGCTTACACAAGATTAGGCACTAAAATACCTATTTATTTCCCAAACTTTCATTGTTTATGCTTTCACAAGTGGTGATGCTCTTCATTAAAAACAAAGGAACAAACAAAAATAGCAATTCCCTCACAACTCCTGTAGCATTTTATATCTTTATAATTCATTTTTTACAATTAACTACAAACTGCTTCACATTAATAACTACCGCACATACCAGAGTTTTGGGTTTATCCAACTAGTCTAAAATACTCATGAGCAAAATCTATGTCTTATACAATTATCATTTCTGACACAGTACAAAAGGACATAGTAAATACCTGACAAACATCACATAATTTTTAAAAACAGATATTTGGCTTTGGAACATACTATATCCATAGATACATAATTATTTATATATCTTTTTAAAGAGTTGTATTAACATTTACAGTATGTTTTGCTGAAATTAAATTGTTTTTCCAGAGTACATGTAATTGAGTGAATGAAGAGAGAGCACCAAAAATATAAGCTGGTAAAAGGAAGAAACCAACATGGTCTGAAATTTTGTATTTTAAAATTGAAAAACTAATGCACATACACAAGATTTGAGTGTAAATGAACTGTCTGTAGGTGACAAGAATAATCTTATGTACAACAGTCCTTTCATATCACATCATTAGGATCATCCTAAAGCATAAAGATGATTTTGAAAGTTATTGCTTTCTTTGGGTAGGACAATACATTTGATTGTTTCCTAACCAAACTTTTTCAGAAGTGAATCCTTAGTTCTAAGACACATGTAAGGCAAAGGGAAGCACAAGGTCGACTAGAGAAAAAAATGGCAAGAAGAGCATATGGCAAAGATAAGCTACACTTGGGCTTTTAAGAAAAAAAGGAGGCGGGGAGAGCGGGGAGAGAAATTGGTTCTTACCTTATCCCTTGCTCGGAATGTGAAAAATTTAGGGAATTCTCTCTGTGTTAAAAGAAGGGGAAAATGTATCAGTCCTTCATAGCTATGGCTCTTTGGGGATAAACACACAGTACAGAAGCACTCAAGCATCTAGAAGACAGTTTCCTAGAAAACACACTCCTTACCAAAGCTGAGCCCAGGGAATGTGAATGATCCTCTGGATAACCATCACTTCGACCCCACTTCCAAATTTGAGAATCGCCACACTAATAACCTAACTTCAATAGCTACTTTCTCCTAGGAAAAAATAATTAGTATTTTTTCATCTCCTAAGTAAAAAAAAAAAATCTTCCTGGTGTTGCTGTTGGCACAATCTGGCAAATAAAACCAATATACCCTAATGCTGCAGCACCGCAATAGTAGTTACGGGACTGATTTCTCAAGTTTCCCCTTAAGAAACTCTTAAAATGTAAGCTAGCTAGAAAGCATAGAATACTCAATTCATGTTTTTCCACATTCACTCTCAAGTCAATAACTTCAAAGGTTTAAAGAATAATGTTTCGAGACAAAGAAAAGTATAAGATGTTGCACTGGTCACCACCATTCTATGCATAAGAAAGAATGGGGGCGGGGAACTAGTGAACTTGGAATCATTTGGTCTTACTGCTCTTTTGCAGGGCATTATAAAAGAAAGCAACCAATTTACTAGAACCTTATTAATTAACAAAGATGAATTCAATTAGCAGAGTCCATTAGTTTCTGAAATTTAACTTATTAACACCAAATACCCCTGTTTCTCGGATGGGAAGCTCTACTGGCAGTGTTGGAATCAAGTCATTACTATTTGCCTCTATAGGAGGTTTCATTAGGCATCTTCTTCATTATGAGTGCAATATAATGAAACTCTTATTAGTACAAGGCAGAAAGACCAGGACTAGCTGCCTAAATATCCCTCAATAAGCTTTAGAAATCATGAAGGAAACCTGAACTGAAATAAGAGCCTTCTAGGTGGCAGGAGCTCTCACATGTTGTCTCCTTGAATGCTCTCAACAACCTCTAGAGGTAGGTATCCCATTTTCCAGCTGAGGAAGCCATGACTAAGTGATATGCCCAGGATCACAAAGCCAGAACATGAACTTGGGTCTCTTTAATGCCAGAGACCATGCCCTTTCATCTCTACCACTCTATCTCTCAAGTATAGGGTAGTACCTTTCTATTCTTGTTAAAATCCAAATTCCTTATTTAGAGGACTTCTCTTTGATGAGACCAAAAACAAAACAACAACAAAAAAACCACCACGGAAATTTTTTAAAAAGCAAAAATCAAACAAAATATGCTGAAAACTTGTGGTTCTTGAGTTTACTGAGAAGTTGAATACCTTCCACAGGTATTATACTTCACCCTCACTTGCACATTTTTATAGCTTACAGAGTTAATAAATCTTCTTATATTTTCTTTGGCATTTTAACTATAAAACTGCATTTAACAGGCTTCTAGGAGCTTGTTTAGCAAGACCAGGCCTGGGTCTTTAAAAGTCCTTTGAAAATGGATTTTACACAGCACTGATCTTTTACTAATGGTGTTTTCATTCTAAATAATTCTCTAATTCTCCTGAAAAATACTGAAAACATGAGATGACTTCAAGGTTAGACAGGAAGATGTGCGGCTGCATTGTCAGGTTTCATGCTCAGGGATTTATATAATCTAGTTTTGGTTTTATACTTGAGAGGTACAGCTTTCAGAGCATTAGCTAAGACTAACAAGTCAAAAAGGAAGAGTAACAAAATCCTTCCATGAAATTTTCGCAAAGAAAAGTCAAGGAAAGTGATAATACAGTCTTTTAAGCACACACTCTTGTATTCTGCCTTAACTATTAATTAATTAAAATGTTTATTTAGTATACCATTTATTCAAGTGTGTTCAACTGTAGGACCAAAATCATTTTCCTTCAGAAACATAACAGTAACCAAAAACTCTCCTGCTTTCTTTACCACTAAACCAATCAAGAAAATTTGTAGTAACTGAAAGGCATGAAAATCGAACAATGTGAATGGAAACATCTTTACCACAAATAACGAAGGAGATTAATTCTTGGCAGATGTGGGAAAAGACTACAAATCAGAAAAACCACTTTCATTAAGGTTAGCTAAGAAAAGGTGTTATGGAGATGATATAAGCAAACTTGGGAAAACTTTTGAGTAAATTTTTAGCTCCACAGTAAAGTTCTCAATTTAAGCATGAAACATTCAGACCAGAAGATGGCAAGAACTTCTGTGCAATGGAAAAGCAGGATCAATGAGCAATTCTTCAAGTCTAAGGACTTTTATAGAAAGTCACCTCTTTTGGCACTCAAGAATCACAAAAACACAGAAAACACAGGAAAGAAGAAATACAAAAGTCTGATCCTACAGTTTTAGTAAATTCCTTCATCCTATCTCCTCACACTGGCAATTTTTCCACTAACCGCATTCATGCTTATTCTATCACTAATGTAATTGCTTCCCAGACATTCTACTACTGTTATGGGCAAACATCATAATTGAAAGTACACAAAGAAAAACCCTCTTAGTGTTCTGGTACCAAAAAACAAAAGAATGAGACATTTCTCAGGAAGAAATTATACCCCTGCTGTGTTCTAATCAGCCAACCATCATCAAGACAATCAAAATAATTTGCCTAAATTAGCCAATCAAGACACCCTGCAAATCAGAGAATGTGAAAACCTGCAACAGAACACATCATAGCTGATTATGATACTAATAATCGTGTTAAAAACCTAATGAGATGAAGAAATTGAAAGCTTGCTGGTGCAATTCTCTTTTACCTCAACATGCTGAGAACTAATTATATACACTGTAATTAAAACAAAAACCCAAACCAAAGCTTCTGAAAAACTAATAGTTGATCTACTAGCAAAGAGAATTACCAATTTTTTTCAGCTTATTGAGATATAATTGACATATAAAAAAAATTTTTTTAAAGACATGAACTTCTAACCATGATAACTTTTCAATAGTGGAATCTGCCTTCAGGTCCAAATAATCCCAAACATTTAATTTTAAAGTGGAAGTCATTCACATAAAATCAGTAAAAGTACAACTATCTCCTAGGTGACTTATAGCAGAATCTCAGGAAATCTTATAAACAAGAAACAAAAGAGAAACTTAACAGATGCAAAACTGATGTAGAATCTCATCACAATTTTTGGACCTGATGCTTTTGCATAGGTGGCAAAGGATAAGAAGAAATCTTGAAAATAGACATTTTAGTATCTTTTACAAAACTTGGCTGAAAAAAAATATGGAAAGCTTCAAAAAGTATAATACTTATATTCCATTTAATTAGCACCTTTTGCTTAACTTTTTGGAACCTGAAATGTGAATGAAACTAACAAAGACTTACTACTACTTGAAACTGGAGACCTGCAGCTTATACAGCTGCAAAATTCAAAGAGCCTGTTCTTTTGCTTTCAAGGCTTCAATTTTTTTTTTTCTTTTTAATATGGAGGAGATATTTATAACAATAGGCATGTTTTTTTCTCAAACTTTCTACTTAAATATCGATGTTAAGTAGTTAGTCAAATCCCATTATATGTATTTGATTTAATTAGATGATTATGGAAACAGACTCGACACCAAGCCTCCTTAATGCTAGTAAATACCACCAGCTCAGAAGAACGGTCTCTAGGTAGAATCAAGAAACTAAGGTCGCAGCAGACATTCCAATGGACAGCTCTCTAGAGACTGTGAAGTTTAAGCAATGAAGTTTTATAAATGCTTATAGCCTTTACTGGCATCTAAATAAATACCTAACAACATGTATACTCTCTAGGAACCTCTACTCTGGCCCTCATTTGCCTTGTTCTGGTTCTGAAACAGTCTGAGAGACGACTGTGTAACAGCACAGCTGTTTTATTCCACAGCAGCCAATATTGTTCTTGAACTAAACTTGGTAACCTTCCTCCTCTCCTTGCCCCCTCATGGATGCATTCGCTCTTCTATTCAATAATATAGGGATTTCGCACTGTAGAACAGGGGAGACTGCATACATCACAGTGGATTACCAAGAAGCCAGAGAGATCAAGGGATTCATTTCTAACACTCATGCAAAGCTTCCTCTTTTTCACACTACACTAACTATGGGGCAAGCACACATCAGACGACATGACAGAGGCTAAGCATCCTTCGTGAATGGCAAGCTACCACCAGCAGAAGAACTTATAGGAGCACCACGACAGTGAGCCCTAGATTTGTACAACTCCTGCCAAGGCTTCCTGGCTATCATAGATCCTGGATGGAATTCAGTAATAGTTGCCCTTGCCCCCTGTGTAACCACTAATTATTTCTAAGGAGTCTAAGATAAAAACACTCCAAATCCTCTAAAATGCAACTCTTCAGAGAAAATCCAGTCTACACCTAAACTCTAATTTCTCTATGTCCTAAAACAACATTTCCTACACTCGTGACAAATCAAGTCACTTGATAATATAACTGATGTCCCACTTCGTGCCACTATAAATAGGAACTGGTCAATGATTCCCGGGAAAGACCCCCTGCTGGGCTCGTTTCCTAGCAGATTTTGCCTATACATGTCTCTATTCAACCTAAATCCAGATATTTAGCATAGCAGGGAGAAAAAAATTATTTAAAGCTGTAGATATACTCTAGGGCATGACACAGATTCAGCGATAAGACAGGACATTTTGCATATATAAAACACACAAAAAAAAGTCCATGAGAATTAATTGCTTTGGCTTTTAAAAATTTTTAGTAGTTTTAATTTATCACGGAATGCTTATTATAGGAAACCAGATAGTATGCTATATGAAGACTCCATCTGAACCATTAGGAAAAAGGATAACGATTTTATAAATTCAGTATTATTCTCTAGAATAATATATTACTCCAAAGTCAGTGAGAAAAATAATGATGCTAATGCTTAAGAACCTAGCCTAATACTCTTCCCAAATCCAGGGTCTGGCTCTGGCATGTCTACCTTAGTTCTGATCAGCATCTACCAATGATAGTATTTATTCACAGGCTCTCATATTCCATCCCCAAGTATCAATTTTATTCTCTAAGCTCTTGATTTTTCTTCCTAAAGCCCCAGGGTTCTCTTTAAGCTCCTCATACTTCTTCATTGCTTCCAGTTTCCTATCTAAAGCTATTGATTGATATATATCTGTACTCTGCTTGGCTTCCTGACATCAATAACACAGGAGAGTTGTGCAGTC
This sequence comes from Pteropus alecto, assembly GCF_000325575.1. Classification (NCBI taxonomy): domain Eukaryota; kingdom Metazoa; phylum Chordata; class Mammalia; order Chiroptera; family Pteropodidae; genus Pteropus; species Pteropus alecto. Next base: position 14,564,123 of record NW_006443570.1, read on the forward strand.
CACAGCATTGCCTAAAGCATTTCAGAAAATCTTAGCTCTTTAGTTTGCAGAGTAGGCTCTTGTTTCTCTACAGACTAGACCAACAAGGTGAACTGTGAGAAGGGAAACAAAATGTCAAGAGCCAGAGACCTAATAAACAAAACGGTAATAAAAGCAACTACACATAGGTCCTAGAGGTTAGAAAGTCCTTTCCAGAATCCCAGATGTTATCTTCATTATTGTAAATGAACAGGGCTTGAAAACTAAATTACCTTAATTGCTAAAACAAAATAAAGTTCTTATTAGGAAAATAAGGACTTCCTAACATCCTCTGGAATCTTTGCTACATTAGAATTAATTTTTAAAGAAATCTTTGGACTACAATCATATTAAAGAATGACCTCTTGATTGCAACCTGGATTTTTGGTCTTACTGCTATCATCATAGTGGGTATATGGGTATACCATAGTTTAGATACCAGGCTATTGACTTGCTTTTCTTTTCTATAACATTTTTAATGTCATAAATATTAACGGTTAATTCAGTTAAATTGGAAAAAAAGCAACTTAACGCTCAATTCTTATTTTCTGCTCTTGGAATTAACATAAGACAAAAGTACCAACCTAGGCTCTGCTAAGGCATTTTAAATAATAGACAATTGTTCTTCAGAACTGAGAATTCTCAATAATAGAACCTGAATCTGTCTTTGGTAAAAGCCATGACCCCAAAGTGCAACTGGCAGTTCTTGATTATTGATTCACTATGTACGCAGAACAAATTACTAGTTAACTCCTACCTCATTCATTCAGATAAATGCATGTACTCATCCTTAATTATTTCTCAGAAATATATTGAGAATTTGTTACAGGGTGAAAAAAGAAAAACCCTTTAGCTTGAAGAAGACTGTAGAAGAACTGAATATGCATTACAATACTTTCTGAAAGAAGAGAGACCAAAAGCCTGTGCAGCCCTTCTAAATAACTCACACACATTCTGTTTAAATAATCAGTGGCAAATGCAAAAAGCAGTTAAGTAATCTTTCATTACTGTTCCTTTTACTTACATGAAATCTCTGATCCACCTCATAGCTGATCTGTTTTCTGAAATCCTTTCAAATGAAAGAAGGAAAAACAGCAGAAGCTGGCAATTAGTAATAAAATTAAAACCAATCTGATTAAAAGGTGATATTTTTCTTAAATTTATAGAAAAAGTTATTTCTCTGCATAAATTCTATAATTAAGCATATGATTATAATTCCACTATTTTATTTTTTAAAATACTAGCAGCAGCATATAATATATTAGAAGTGTAATTCACATGCCAATACCTTTTGTGCAACCAGGAAAGTAAGGCGCCGGATTCCATGCTCAACCAGGGTAGCTTTCTATGAAGAAACATGTAAAACATAGGATAGATGAGATCTCCATTCATCTTAAATTTCACCCCATTCAATCCTTGTAAGGCTCTGAATGGGCTAAGTACCCTTTCTGGTTATCTGTCTTGGCTCAGAACCTTCAAACTTGCAAGTAAACAAATCTCAACCTGGCTCCTGAGACTAAGTCTTACGGAATAGGTTTTATACTGATCTAGACAAAACTGAGAGAAAACTTTGGGTATGGGAAGGGCTCATATGAAGTTACCTAAATTCTCTTAAGAACTGATTCACATCTAAGCAGACCGTAACGTAATTTCTGCTTATAGAAGTCACAGGGTTGGGCATGTTTGAATGTGAAGATTAAAACCAAAACAGAAGCTAAATGAAATTGGGTCATTCAGGTCAGAGGGAAAAGAAGGAATTTTCATAAAACAGAAAATTCAGGTTCTAACCTGTTGTTTACAGATAGCACCTATCATCAGATACAGCATTCCTAGAATTCAACCTAACAAATACTGATCTTTTCATTTCTTCTAAAACATTTCCCCTGTACTATGCATGAAGGTATTTTAAAAAAAATATTTCTTTAAAAATTGCTAAAAGCAATGTTTAACAGGCTTTTAAATTTAGTGATTATTCACATCACCACTTGGCATAGGTGAGCAGTATATAAGAAGGCAAAAGAAACCAGAAGTTTCAAGACAGTCTCTTATATGAGTCTTGGGCCTTCATATCTAAGCTTTCTTATACTGCTCATTTATTTCAAAAGGCAGAGACAAAGAAACAGATTAATGAACTAAGTAAACAACATGATCTGAAAGGTCCTTAACAAAAAGGGGTTATGTGGCAGCAAGTAGAAAAGCAATCCTACTAGTTAAATGACTTGGGAAAATATATGAATAACACAAATAGAAAAAATACGTGGATTTTCATAACCTACATCCAAAGTTTAGTTTTATCACATTCCCTGCAATAACTCTAACCAAGAGATATGTTCATGAATCAATTCTTGACTTTCACAATACTATATATTTTTAATGTCCAAACTGGTGTCCCCATATAGACAAGCACATTCTCTGGGCCATTTCCTCCTACTGGAAAACCATTTCTGCTTTGGCATTGCTTAGCAATAAAATTAATTAACATAAGCAAAAGATAACTGAAAAAATAAATTTCCTAATAGTAAATTTCCTTGTCAAATATAAATTTTGGTTCAACCACGTTTAACAATGATCCGTATTAGCAATATACCCGTTAGAGTAAATAACCAAGTATTGATACCATATTAAGAAAAGGGAGGCAGAGAGGGAGGGGTGGGTGTGAGTTGGTTGTGGTTCTCAACCTCTCAGTGTGCCAAGGAACAGAAACATTTCTTCTGACACCGACAAAGAATTCCACTACAGCCAAGTCCTTCAAAGACAAGCATCAATAGCTATGTTCAGGCAAGGGAAGAAAATAACTTTAATAATGCCATGATTTAAAGTCAAAATTGTTATTGCTTTTAAAATTCCACAAGTGGCTGACAATAACAGCAGAGCAACAGGATTCTGATTACATTGTAATAATGTGGGTCTCACAGCAAGTCCACAGCTATTACCCAGCGATTAGGCGTCAGCACCTGGAGAAACTCCATTTACACTGACTGCTTCAATCTCCTCCACAAGTCATTTACAAATATATGATCCTAATTTCTACGAGAGAAAAAAAAGACATGCTGGGACTAGAAAATTATTTGGACAATTTGGATCAACCTATTTGATAGTTTAATGTGTGCTTTTTTTAAAAAAAAGAAACTTTTTCTAAACTGCTAGAAGCATGATCATGAAGTGAAAGACAAAACTAGTTATCTCTTCAGTTTTTTTAAAAAATTGCTTTTTCTTCATTTTTACATTTTTTTTTTCAAATATTCCTGGATAAGCATAGTATCTGATGCAGTTAATAGCTTCCATAGGCTTGGAATGTTGGCATAGTTTACCTTTACCCTTCTGAATAGCCAAAGGCAAAGACACTGGATTTCTCTGTGCCTCAAAAAGGAAAAAAATAATCTCTTATTGCCAATTAATAAGTATATGTTGTAAACTGCTTCTTTAAATCCACATGTGATGATATACAACACCTAGATCTTAAAAAAGCCTACAGTAAGGGCAATTAGTGCCTCAGCCTGGGAAGAAAATTTTGGACTATTTCATCATGCAGCAGCAGCAGCAGCAGCCATATACAACATTAGGACTCTTTCAACTAAGATTACCTTGGTCCCTGGTCTCACGTTAATTGTATGTGGTCATGAGTCAAGGGCAAGAAAGAAGGTAAATTTCTCTTCTAAAGAAAAATTCCAAAGCATATCCTCTATTTTAACTTCTTGGTAAGTACATTTTTTTCATGTTGGCCGCAACGAGCACAGGTCAGTATATGTGCTGTGAAAGTATCATGGGGCAAATGCTAAGACACATGTTAAGCACAAAGTTACCATCTTTCCCTGGGTATCTACCATTAGCATTACATGATCTGAATGCCTATAGTACTAATTGTTTATACTGTTGACTAAGTTTTTTGGTTTTTTTTTTAAATCTATTAAGTTCTTTCTTTAAACACAAGCACTATAGCTAGGTGCTTTCCATTCAAAGAAAACCTGTGTCTTGTCATTAAGGGCACTTTGGCATCTATCACGTATCACAATGAAATGTAACTATGCAGACTATTGTTTTGAGCCTGCCTAACCAGTCCCTCCAACTAGACTAGAAGCATTTTTAGGGCTAAAAATGTATTATTTACTAAAGTATCAAGATCTGTGCCCCCTAGAGATGGCATCAAAGCCTAAATGCTAATTTTTGCTCTATCATCTACCAGCTCGTGATCAGGGCTTTAATTAATCTCTCCGATCTTGAGCTTTTCCCCATGTCTACAATTGGAATAATTCCTGACTAATCTAATCCCATGGGATTGTGGTAAAGTGCAAATAAAAAACTTTCCACCAATAGTTCTTTATAAATAAAAATTATTATGACTGCTAATAAATTTATGTTGCCCAATTAGAAATTAAAGGGAGAAAAATATATTTTAGTTAGGGATACTCAGAGAAGTCTTCATAGAAGAGGTGAAATCTGAAAGTTTTTAAAACAAGTAGGATCATGTGTGTGTGTGTGTGTGTGAGAGAGAGAGAAAGAGAGAGAAAGAGAGAGAGAGAGAGAGAGAGCGCGAGAGAGAGCGCGCGCACAGAGCAGAGCAGAGCAACATTCCGGGCGAAGAGCAGTAGAAGAGATAAAGTAAACAAGGTCGATGAGACACAAAGACTTAGGTCTTCACAGAACAGCAAAGGCTAGATTATTAGCCTTTGTTAATAGGCTGACGTTAACTATCACGCTAAAGAGGCATCCTCACAGTAATAAGAGAATAACTTGGTAAGGGGGCATTTTGGACATTTAATTTTGTAGTGTGAACAGAATGAAAACTATCTTGAGGGGGAGAGTGAAGGAAGATAGGTAGATCACAAGTAAATTTGCTGCAGTGTCTCAGGTATGAGGTAAGGGTTTAAACTAGAGAGATGGTAGTAGAAATTTAAAAAAAAAAACTGAAAAGGAAGGAAAGAAAGGTATGAGAGACTACAAAGAAAAAACTAACAGACCGTGGTGACTGACCAGATACAGATAAACACAGATTGTGGGTAGAGGAGTAGAATCATGGAATGTGGGTCTCACAGCAAGGCCACAGCAAGGAAAAGGAGGAAGTCAATGATTTCTCAATAACTGGGAGTAAATGTCTGGTTACTTGTTTTTTGCGGGGCGGAGTTCAGAAGAGGTGAAGGAAAATGATCGAAATTTAGGTTTAAACTACAGAGTTTGATGTCAACACGAGATATTCAATTGAAAGGAGGACAGACATATAACTGATATTTTCAAGGAAGAAGAAGGAAAAACATAGAAGAAACCTGAGGGGAGTGTGGACATAGACTTGTGAAGTTAAGCCATCAAAGGAAAATATTCCACAGGTGACTAGAAGTTTAAGATTGGAGCTCTGGGAAAGATTTAGGACCACACTTATGTTCCTTAAAACGTTTTAATTATTTGAGGTCTATATTTCTTGATATGAGAAGATATTCATTATATACTATTAAATCACTTTGGAATTTTATCCCTACAGGCAGATTATGTAAAAGATACAGTCATTATCGGTGATAGGCCTTAAAAGTAGTGACTGATCACAGAACGGATATGATATACAGCCAGCAGGAAAGAGGGCCATCACCAGTTTCCACTCAACTGAGGGCTTACATTTTGCTGGGTAAACTCTCTGAACATCACTGCCAGCCTGTCATCCTCAATATCACAGTCGGTCTTGATAGCCACATTCAGAATGTGAATTGGTTCATCCCTGGGGACCTGTAACCCAAGGACACAAGACAAAGAAATTAAGAGGCTGGCTAATACAGAGACAGAGAAAAATTATAGTACTTGGTAGAAAAAAATGAGATATGCCCCATAGGACATTTAGGTTTGCCCACTAGTACAAATAAACAAACTGAAACTACTATCCAAAACATCTATAGCAGAGATCAAATAAAGTAAAATAGCTAATTTTTAAAAGACAAGGCAGCAATGGCATTAGCTAGAGGTAGCCCCAAATCTTGACTTGACATGAACTTGAAGACCACTACGTCTCAACTTTTTCACCAATAAAATGGGAACGAAACTAATTGCCACATCTTTTCACAGAATGTGAAGAAAAATGAGTGAAAGAAGCCATTTGAACATGTTCCCACATAATATATTTCCTAACAATTTATCATACAGTAGAAGTGTCCAACCATAGAAAAATATCCTGGTAGGGGGAAAAAAAAACAACAACAGAACAATTTGTTTACTGTGAAATGAAAAGAAACAATTTAATAAAATGACAAATTTTTAAATAAAATGCCTATTTTTTCTGCTATCTAAAGTCCACCATTCCCTAAAGACTACAATAGCACCACTGTGCAAATATTCAAGCCATCACTGACTAAGAATTAAGCAACCAAAGCTGAAGTCTTTGAAACAACACTCAAAGACCCAGAGGCAGCTGCAATGGATACAGCTGAGCCTCCTCTGTAGATTTCAATTAATATTTTTTTTAACGTTAGAATTTATATTCTACCTGTTTCCAAAAATACTTTGATGAGGCATATAAAATTAAATCATATAAAGTAGGATAAAAAGATGAATTCTTCCCTATAATGTTCCAAAGTCAGAAAGATAGTATCTATGTAGTATAATTCCTGTATCTGAAGGAGCAAAGCAGTCTCCCAAAGGGGACACAATACCTTGTCTTCATCATATAGAGACGTGTGACCTGCCTCAGGAAATGTGGGGCTTTGGGGTGGGGAATCACAGAAGCAGCCTATCACTTCATCAAAGATCCTGGAAGATACCAGAGAAACAACCACCATCAAAATCCAAGTGGCAGAAAACCTAAGTGACAGCAAACTAACAGTGCCATTGCCAGCTCAGTCTGAAAGAACAATCTATTCTACTCTGTGCTCAATAGTCAACTGAATAAAATTACCAATGGCTAGAGGTGACATGCAAAATTTCACCAAGTGGCAGAAATTAGGAGGATGGATTGTTTAAACTTTAATAAACCATATATATTTTTTCTTTTTAAAAAAGAATGATCTAAAGCTTTTTGTTTTGTTTTCTTCATATGTAAGATATGAGCACTGCTGTCATCATCAGTCTTAAAGTAACAGAAAGAGCCTGGGACTGGAGCAGTGACAGACCAATGTAATTACCCCTCCCCCTAGGGTAATGCATCAGTATACATCAAGAGATAGATGCTGAATGCATTTAATCAAAAGATGTATCGTCTCTGGTGGGGCTCACTCTAGTGTTGTGTTTAATTTCTCCTGACATTTCACTCATCACAGAACAGACAGCTTCTTCTGTTAGCTCTAAGGAAAAGATGGTTTTGTTTGTTTCTTTTTTTCTGACCAGGCTCACATAACAAGTAGGGGCTTGTAGAGTCTGAATGAGAGGTAGAAACGGAAGGACATATACCTCTCTGAGGGCATATACAGTAAGGGCTACATCTCTTTACCTGGCTCATTGCTCTTCTGGGGACCTTTACTCATTTGGCAAAAAATCTGAGACCCCAAAATACAGACACTCAAGGCTCCCCTTGTATATACACAGTTCCACAATGTCTTACCTGACAAAATCTTCAAAAGTCCGAAAAGAGACCATTCCACCCATCCGCTGACATGGTGGAGTAAATGAGTTGTCCAATAGAACATCGCTGACACTAGCTACATGAGTCATGCCATAGTGGTTGAGGTTGGAGGAGAAGGACATTCTAAATGATAATTCAATCAAGTGCATTAGACAAGTAAGGTAGGAACAAGGATG
>NW_006443570.1:14571910-14582647 GCF_000325575.1 Pteropus alecto
AAGCCAGGAGGAAACTCTGAAGTAGGGTCAGGTTGCAGAGCAGATTTGGTTTTTTACCCACAATGGATAAGGCTGTCTTGCTAGAATCACATTAACCCTTTCATTTGAAATCACCTCCCATCCTGTGCACACACACACACAAAGCATATTTTTACCACTCTCAAATTTCTCCAAATAAAAATATAAGGACTGTCAGGAATTTCATGGCAGTTTTAAATAATATCACAACATTATGGCATATCTAAGGAATGAGTAGCACATGGGGTTAAAAACCATCCTGCATCTTCCCCTTCCCTAAAACATTCCCCATTTTAAGGAAGTAAGCAAGCCAATGAGTTGTAACTAGGCAACACTTAAGGCATTTTTCTCTAGGAACTGAAATAGATTAAGTATTCAGATAGATATATGCATGTACAACAACTCTAAGTCACTTGGAATGGTTTAGTAAATCATTATAAAAACATTATTTATCATACAGAAACGAGTCACAGTCTATAAAGGGAACTTTGCTGAGGTATTTACTTTTGTCTTTAATGGGCTGATAGAGATAGCAGTTATAAGGCTTTAGCTCCTTCCTTTTTGAGAGACATTTCAACCCCAAATTGCAAAATTGCCATTTTATATTTAAACACTTCTATCCCAAAGTAAACATATCTTCACCAAAAGCCCATTAATATATCCCATCAAGATACAAAAGGGCAGAGCATAGGTCTTACAGTATGTGTAAGCATGACAAACAGGTGCTAAATGGAGATGCTTGAAAAGAACTGAACTGATTTGTTCAATCCAAAACCATAATGAATTTGTATATTCCTTTATGCACTTCAGTAGTATGTGCTGATAAATAATACTGTAAAGTGTTTCTGAATGCCCAGTCAATCAAGACAGATTGTTAGGAAGGACCACGCTAAAGGATGCCTCCACGACTTGCCTGACATGTTACTGGCATACTGATCTGAAGCAAGTTCAGAGCAAGGCAATAGCACCTGAACTTTGGGGAGCTGCTCCAAAATCTCCTTAAGTGCACCACCTGCAGAGTTGCAAGGGGAAGACAGCCAGCAATGTAGACTTAAGATCTGGGTACATACTGCACTCTACTGCAAATTATAATTATAAAGGCAATGGAATTTTTTATAGGATGGAAGTGCTGCTCACACAGACTATAGAGACTGACACTCCAGGTTTTTATTCCTTCTGCAAACAATGACTGTGAAAAAGGTACTTCATCTTTTGACAGTACTGGGGAATAGAAAGGCAGAGTGGGAGAGGAAACCATTGATATCATGAATGAAACAAACAAATGAAACACACATCAAGCAAGGCTTATACATGGTGCTCACTAGAAACTGGGATTCAGAGCTGTATGAAGTCAGAAATGCTATCATCCTCTTTTCTAGGATCACCAAATATATTTACTAAAGCAGCAAGTTTGTGAGGCATTATATCTTTTCTCCCTGCCCAGTATTAGACAGGAAAGATAAAAGGGTTCCAGATAACACTTAAAGGGGACTCCCTCTAAATAACCTGACAGTGTTTATGGCAAACATGGGGTTAAATATCTCTTTCACTCAACTGAACCCCATGGGAAATATTCACTATTCGGTTTCCCCCTATACTATGTCCATGGACCAGAACAGCTAAAAGCAGGCAGGAATGAACCAAGCCCGCTCTCTAAGGGTAGGCAAGACGACCCAACGAAGCACTCCCTTTCCTCTCCCCGTCCAAACTGGACTCTAAAAGCTATAATCAGTTTTGATTAATTAATATTTAAAGGGAGAGGGGCAAAATAAATATAAGCCTATAAATATTTCTGTGTATAATTGATCATGCACAAAAGAGCTCACCACTGACTTATTATTGCTTTAGCATTGTGTGGATTCAATCCCAATCAGAACTGCTATCCTCTCAAACTTGCATTGTTGCCTTGCTTGGCTCAGGAGCAGGAAGAACTCAGAATACTAAAACATCCCTTGTGTTATACTGGCCTGGAAACCTCTTCCCAGGGTACACAAATCATATCATTGACTTTCATATCATTATAACACTTCAACACTTTAGAATAACTAACAAACTGATAAAACATGAGATCAGCTATTTCTGCATTTGCATTCCTCTAAAAGCGGCAGCAAATTAGAAAACTAAAAATTGAAAAAAATTATGAACAATTTTCCGGGATAGAAGTAACCTTAAGGGTTCCTTCTCTGAAAGCCCCAAACTAGACGGATAACTTAGCAAAAAAGATGTTTACAGCAAAGCTGAATAACTCCCCTATCATATACAGGTAGATAGGAGCTTTTCCATACTGAGGCTTTTCAAGTATTGCTTTTTGAATAGCTGAAGAAAAGCTGAAGACATGTTTTCCAAACAGAAAAGAATAAATTAGTACATCTAAAGGGGAGCTCAGGACTCCCTAGCAGAAGATAACATATTAGTTTGTCAAGTGTAGTGCTATTTTTTTCCTGATTTCACTATTCTAAGTTACAAAAAAAGGTACTTTTAATTGGAAAAAAAAACTAAACATACGGTACCTGTTTAGCGTGGGGATGTTCCCTCTGTAATTAAACAACCACAGTTAGTTACTGATTGATAGGTTAGTAAAAGCCATAATAAAAGAATTGTCAGAGCAGAAACAGACCAGTTGTAAGGAGCTCCATTTTGGTAGTTCTGGCATTCAGCAGACAAAATTAAGTGCTCATTACCCTTCAACCTCCAAGGTGCCTCCAAAGAGGCATGCCTCCTGACCTACCTCACCACAGCAGCTGTTGATGTAAAGGGTCAAAATATGTTTACCATAAATTTTTTATAGCTCTATTACAAATAATAATAATGATGATGCAGAGTAGTGATAAAACACAGGCTTATGAAAATTAATTTAAGCTATATGATATAGTATTTTAAGCTTCAATATGAAATGTAATTCATGACAAATTCTTAGAGAATCTTCTTTCTTACTTCTATTTTGCTAAAACTGTAATAAGGAGGTCCAGATGAGTTGATGCTATAGCCCCTCGCACTTAACTGCTTTGTAGGATATATGATAAACCTATAAACTTCCCTCCCAAGAAAATAAGCCAGTGGGTTCCCAGCTGCCTTTTCTAAGTCTCTCTAACCATGCTCTTCTCTTCCTCCCATAAACTTGGTGGGGTAGTCGTGTTGGTGGTGATGGAGGAGGAGGAGGAGGAGGAGGAGGAGGAAGAGAAAGGGGGAGTACTATGCAGTATAGGAGCTTAGAAGAACTGAATATCATGCAGGAATGTAATGATAAATGATTCTATGACTAGAGTGGTATGTTAAAATTAATTAATTAACACTTTTTAAATTAAATGAAAACAGGGTAATAGTGACTTTTTAAAATTGCTATAAGGTTAAAAACTCTAGGCCTCTCATAAATAAAACCTTACCCAAATTTGGCTAGCCTTAGATTATTTTCCTGATAAAGAATGTGCCAAAATCATCAAAGAAAGACTAGGGTAATTATGAAAACTGCAAAGCAAGTCTCTTGTATTCTCTATGGTCTTTGTCACCAACTCGTTTTTTTTTTTTTTTTCTTAATTTGATGTCAATCATTTCCTCAACTGAAAAAAAAACAAATAAAACTACTTATTTTCAATTTTAAAAGGACAAAGTTATACTTACCACCCACAATTTAGGAGTACTATAAGAGAGTTGATTGGTTGATATCTTAACCTTCTAACATTCTTTTATCAGCATTTAATCATTGTTGGGGTTTCCTGGCACACAGAGGACTTAATGGGCAGAACATAGTGGGTGGTGCTGATGATATGTGGGAAGGAGGAGAGAGGGAGGAAAATGATGCACTTTCCATGGCAGTGAAAGGAGCAGAATAGACTGAGCTGGCCATATAAATAAAAAGCTGTGACATATCACTGCACACAAACTGTATACCTCGTGTGATTTGTGAGTAGCAATGCTCTCTGCATCAAACCTGTATCACAGAGTGAATTCATAAGGCAGCGGGAGCAACCTCCAAGAGCAAAAACCTGCTCCTTTGCTGTTTGGATTCTTTGATCTTCTCACTCAGGAGAACAGGTTTCATTTTACAAGAGAGCCTTAGTTATAATGCACTGGGCCCTCATCAACAAATAAAAAGTATGCACAGGTTCTAGAGCAGATGGAGGAGAAACTAAGAAAACTAAATGTAGATGCTGATGAGAATATAGAAACATCTTCCTTTAAGATATAAAGGCTTCTAAAGAAAGGGGTCACATGTACAGTCCCTTACCATGAACCTCAGTTCAGAGAATAACCCCACAACCAAAATAATCTCAGTCTCCATCTATCCAGGTTTCTAGAATTTAGAAACCAGTATAATCTCTCTCAACTGTTAACCAATTTCTTAAACTAATAAAATGGTCTCATTGCTTGTGTAGCTATGCTCAAATCCCGTAGGGAGTCTTCACAGGATGAGGGCCACATTTTCAGTAGAAAAGGTCCTGAATTGAAAAGAACATCACCAATAAAAAGCCAGCCCTTCTCCATTAGCAATTCTCAACTTCTCATAGGGAGCCCCCTGCTGATTTGTTATAGAAATTGTGCACCATCTACACAGTATGGGGTAAGAACAAAAACTCCCAATATCTCCAGTTTTTAAAGGAATGGCCCCAAATCAATCATATAAAAGGTAAATTTAGAGGCAGCTTTTCCTTTTTGGTACAATAAGAATCCGTAGGCTATAGGGAAGATGAGCAGGGAAAGAAGGATAAATTCTCTATTACCAGGTAAATACTTAGCTATGTCCATAATGATCATTTATATATTTTGTCACTCTATACAGGGGCTATTTGATCAATTTAAGAATATGAGCAATGTGGCATACCACACACTACTGTGATACACTAAAAAGTTAGAGCCATGATCTGCCCAAAAATAAACAACCAAGGAAGAGTTTGTATATGAGTAGATATTCCATTCATGTAACTAAAAATAAAATCAAATCTACCACATTCCACTGCATAACCATCATGCAAAAATAGTCAAATTGCTCAATTTCTGATAAGGCAATCAACTGCATTTTCAAATACATAAATGGGAAATGAATTCACTTCTCATAGACATTTGCTGTTAAGGCTATTGAAAGCACTTATGAATCTTCATTCACAATGTTTTGATAAATATTGGAATCATTTTCCTTCCAGTAGATTACCTCCATTTTACAGATGTGATAACTGAGAAACCAAGTGGGATGCTTTCCAAGGACACTGTTCAATATGGTGTCATAAACCAGAATCAGACCTGGCAATTTCTCATCTCGGTTTCTGAGACCAGCATTCCACATCAATACAGAATAAATTTAAAGAAAGACAAGAGAAATCCTTTGAATTCTGAGATTCTTGGCATTAAGTCACCTCTGATTTTATTGATCTGCCTGCCTAGAATGGCTGGAGAGCCTGCTTCAATATGAATGCAAAGTCAGAGTTGCTGCCTGCTAGCTGAACCTTCTTTATTTAAGGAACACTGACTTCTCTGGCAGTCGCAAGTCTCTGAGCCTTTTACCATCCCTTCCAGCTGAATTTCATTTTGCTTGAATCTAGCTGGCCCTACATAAATCTTTTATCATATAACAATGCTCTCAATTCTTTTGCCTTCTAACTTGAAGAAAAAAAAAAGACCCTATATGAAAATGATGGTGATGCATGCAAACAAGCAGTGGTTACATCAAGCTGTGACTGAGAGCCATATAGGGCAAATCTTTTGAAATCAGGCAGCAAAGCAGAATCAGAAGAGGTCGGCTGAATAACCTACTAGTAGTCGCTAACAGCAGTACCATAGGAGAAAGAGCAATTTGACTGGCTGTGACCAGTGGTGGTCTCCTTGCGTGACTATATTTCTGTAGGAGAATCCAAATCAAGAGTTGTAAAACACATCTGAACTATGTATTTCTACTGGCATCTCTCCCACCACCTCCTTGCAGTTCAGATGTCCTGATTCCACTGTGGAGCTTTAGTTTACAATAAAATGATCATTGATTCATTCATTTGCAGCCCATTTAGAGCCCCTTCTTTGCTCTGCTGGAAGATTTTGCTCTTTCTGAAATGAGTATGCCAACAGCTACAGCATATTACTGTTGCCTGCTGTATAATTAGCTACAAGCCCACAGCACAAAACTATAGGGATTTACAGGTGCCCTGGATTCTGCTTTTCCTTCCCCCTGGGATCAGCTACTCTTCCTTGACAAGAAGGGACGTTGGGCTACCCTAATGATATATTGAGAGTTTAAACTCGACTCTCCAATCTTAAAAGTCTAGAATGCCAAAATAACACAGCAGAGACTAGAAGCTGGGCCATGGATACAGGAAAGTACTTTGGTAAGCACTTAAACCTGCTGAGAATCTTTTCTTCTCCCTGATGCTTGCATCTTATCAGTATACTACCCTGAATGAAGGAAGCTAGCACTATTAGGATTTTATTTATTTATAGCTCATTCTGGCCCACTAACTACAACCAAGTGCTCCTGCTGCTAAAAAATGCTACAAGTTGGGTGACTTTTGACTGTCTCAGTACTATCCAAAGAAGGATCTAATTCTCTAGGAGTCAAAGATTATCAGAATTCTCAAGAATGGCAGCAGGGCGCTGACTAGTTACTTGGAACACTTCTGATTTCTAAACTCCCTCACAACCTTCTTCATAAAAAGAAGGTCCACAGGCCACCCACTACAGCTATGAAGCCTAAACTCGGTCATGACCAAAACCTGTACTATCAAGGGAAAACACAGCCGACCTCTTCTGGATGTGAGACATGGAAAAAGGGAAGTGCTTGAATTAAAACATAACAAAGAAGATCAAATTCACCAAGGAGGAAATAGCAGAGAAGGTGCAATATGATTCGACTTAACTAAAGCATGGATTTCCACCTAAGAAAATAGGTGGAAATAAACACCAATAGGTCCTCACCCATTACATATGTATAGAAACATACAACAAAATATACTTCCATCTCCTGCGTCAATTTTGATGCTTCTTATTTGAATCATAAAGTTTTTAAACAATGAACTATGTTCACTAATGTGTATTACTCATGAAAATCATTTGGGTTTTTTCTTTTTTACTTTGTCATTTGGAGTTTTAAATTTCACACTCCCAGACTGTCATAATATGCACAGCCATATGCATAGCCAGAGTTTATGGGATTATATACTTTATGTGTTTTTATAAATATAGCTATATATTAGAAGATTAAATACATAGGCTGACTAAAGAACTTATGTTTCCAGACTATTCTGAGTTACTTTAATGTGCCCAAAGCTAAGTGAAATCCTGAATGTCAAATGACTTGATGACTGTCAAGAACAAAGACATTCAAGACAATACTTTTGTGTAACAAACTTTTCCATCACTAGCTAGCACCAGCGAATGATAAACTAGGGTTTCAGAATGGGAAAAAAAGACACACACACACACACCCCTCAGGCTCTAAACTCTGAGCCTTACTGGAGGAAGAGAGAGAAAAAGGAATGCTGAATGATGTAGTCTGAGTTCCAGGATTAATCCATGTAAAATACTAGTGGAACTCACTAACGAGCTGGGCTGATGGAATCTTCTACAAGAGAATTAAGTCCTAAAAGTCTGGATCATAATAAAGTGTTCTCTTAGTGCAGACCATCTGTCCAGACCATTCCTGCACCAAGAAAATGACTGAAGAAACTCATTCACTTCTCTAGAAACCATTCGCTAACTGGCTACAAGTCACCTTAAAAAAAAAAAAAAAACAACAGCAAAACTCCCCTTTCCTCAAAAATATTCACATACAGTAGGACATAGCCTTTACATGCTAAGGAAGGAAACACACACACACACACACACACACACTTGTCACATATATAGGTTTCCTATTATGCTTAAGTCAGGAAAATCTCTGTAGCTGCTGCTATTGAAATGAAGATTTACAAAGAAAAGGATATATTTACACCAGGCACTTCCCTGAGTAAAGATCTAATAACTGAATCCTCTGGTGAATAAGACCTGGGAATGCCAAATAACTTATAACTACAGTTCCCAGAAAAAACTTGAGAGTCTTGGGTAGAAGATCAAGAAGATAACATACCTTGACTGAAGCCTACCAAGCAAGAAGAATGATGCAGAAAGTCATTGAGATTAGAAATACTTTTCAATTAGCAATAATTGCACTTCAGATAAATCTCATTGGTGACAATACTGCCACTGAGGAAAGCTTGAGAATAGAAATAAACTGTTTAGTCATTTGCTTTTTTTTTTCAATATTGAGAGGCATATTAGAAAAAATAGTCGAATTGTACTGAAACAGAGTAACTAAATGTCAAGTAAAAGCTGCAGTCAAGCAAAATGAATAAGCGCTAGAGATCTGTTGTAAAACACTATACCTAAAGTCACGATATTAAACACTTAAAATTTTGCTAAGAGGGTGGATCTTGTGTTATGTGTTCTTTCCACAGTAAAATAAAAAACTTTAAAAGTTTAAAATTTAAAAAATTTCAAGCAGTACAACATTCTATGATGAATTAAAAAAAATAAAAAGGCATCAAACATTTTGGTTATGTACTAACTGCCCAAATGTGCTTCAAAAAAAAAAAAGTGTCTTCTCCCTTCCTAGAGACTGCTCCACTTATCTGCAATGGAAATTACTTGTGTTTTGTCTGCTTCTCTAAAAATCAAAACATGTCCTAATGAGACAGAGATCTTCAACCCAAATAGTATCTAAGACATTTTCCTGAAAAAATACTCTGCTGTTGTCAGTTTGCAGAGAGAGAGAGCGCTATGTTTCATCTTAACCCATGAAGGATAAATTAAGCTGCAGGGATAGAATTCTACCAGGTAACCCCATACACAACAGAAGACTGTAGTCTTGCTTGGATAATATACCTTAGAAAGATACTTATTTTTAAGGACTTGTTGGACACATTTAGTCTACTACAAATGAATGCTTGGCTAGATATGTGAAGATCAAGTGCCAAGAAAGAAAATGGAAAAAATTGGTTAAAGAATGTATCTGTTTTCACCCCCAAGAATTTTTGGTTTGTTAACTCCAATTGGGAAATATATTATAAAATTCTGTTTTGCATTGATAAGTAAAATATATATAATCATGCCTATTCTCTGTCTTCACTGAATAATTTTTAAACATACATAAAACAATATAGCTGAATATGTACAGTATCAGATATGGATAACTCCTGTTAACTACTAAGAACAAGCCACATAAAAATAGGAATTGTTTTTTTAATCCCTCTTAGAGGCAGTACCATTAACATAAAACAAAGAGGACTCAGCATGATACCCCTAATTAATTTTTGGTCTAGAGCTGAGGTGTCCATGTGGCTAGGAAGGCTTGAAATATGGCTAGTCTGTATTGAGACATGCTCTAAGTGTAAACTATACTCTAAATTCCAAAGACTTAGTATGAAGAATGAAAGCTACCTCATTAATAATTTTTATTACATATTAAAATGATATTTTAGACATAATGGGTCAAAGTGATGTTAAAAGTAATTTTACCTATTCCTTACTACTCTTTTAAATGTGGCCAATAGAAAATTTAAAATTATATATGTGGCTTGCATTATACAGTAGTCTCCCCTTGTCTGTGGTTTTGCTTTCAGTTGCCCAGTCAACCAAGGTCTGAATACATTAAATGAAAAATACCAGAAATGAACAATTCCTAAGTTTTAAATTGTGTGCCATTCTGAGTACCTCACTTCATCTTACCACACTGGCATCATATCATCTCATATCAAAATGGTGAATACAATAAGATATTTTGAGAGACCACATTCACACAACTTTTATTATAGTATGTTACAACTATCTTATTCTTGTTGTTAACCTCTTACTGTGCCTAATTTATAAATTAAATTTTATCATAGGTATGTATGTGTAGGAAAAACAGTATATATAGAGTTTGGTACTGTGCATGATTTCAGGCACCCACTGGGAGTCTTAGAACGTATCCTATGTGGATAAGGGGGAGACTACTGTATTTCCACTGGACAGTGCTGGTGTAGCAGTAGTGATTCTCAGTTGTAGTTGTTCAGAGATTTTCAAAAAGTGGTCCCCTGGTCTCTGGTTCAAAACAAATCAGTATCTTGGGACCCCAATATGTGTATTTTTACAACACTTCCTAGATGATTCTGAGACTCATTAATCCAGAGGTTAGTGAAATAATTGTGTCCTTAAGCCTTACAAGACTAAGAGTGGAATGGACACTGGTAGATAGTTTCCTGTAACTTATTTCTGTAGAATAAGAAAGATGCTTATTGCCTGCTGTTCAAAACAGTAAAAAAATAATAAAAGTACTGAAGTTAGAAAAGAAAGTGGGAACTTAAAACTAGCTAAAACTGAGACCCTACAATTCTTTTATAAGGCGAACAGGCTTATTATATAATAAAGAATTTGACTAGCCTTTGTCCCTGTCCTGAGAGAGAGACTCTAAATCCCTGGAATTTCTCAAGTAATAGAAGTGTCTTCATTATTCATGAGCCTCTTGGATCACACCTGAATTTATGCTGAAAGATGAGATAACTCAGAACAGGGGGTGCTCACTAGAAAGACCAACTATGTGATTAGAGAGTTGGGGGCTTGGAGGCAGCTGGACCTCTGGGGAGGGGAGAGGGACTGGAGACTGAGTTTAATCATGTGGCCTATGATTCGATCAACCATGCTGTTATAATGAAACCCTGATAAAAATTCTGGACACTGAAGCTCAATGGAACTTCTTGGTTGGTGAACACAATGATATGATCGGAA
>NW_006443570.1:14582665-14620732 GCF_000325575.1 Pteropus alecto
TCTGAGTTGGAACACAATGATATGATCGTAAGATGAAACACCCTGATTGCAGAGAGAAAGAATAGAGAAGCTCTGTGTTCAGGACCCACCCAGACCTATGATCATAAGTATGGTGCTTTCCTGAGTTCTATAAAGTTATTCTAGTGAATTACTGAATCTGAGGGGGCCATGGGAACCCCCAAATCTGTGGCCAGTTGGCCCAAAGTACAGTGGCCTGCGGAACCCCTCACCTCCCCAAGGCCCCATCTGAAGTAGAGACAGTTTTGTGGAGAACTGATCCCTTAACTTGTGACATCTGGTCTAACTCGACGTAGCTGGTGTCACAACTGAACTGCAATATACCAGTTGGTGTCAGAATAAGGGCATAATTCCAAAAAACTGAACATATCATTCTAAGATTAATACATTTTATGCTCCTAAACAAAAGGACTTTAGACCTAAAAAAGCATTACAGTAATTTTTACATTTTTCTGGTTTTCAGATTATTTTCTCTTTCTCCCTTTGTCTTTATCTTTATTTACTTTTACATGTACATCAATACTAATAACAATCACTTTGTAGTTTATAATTTTATGTACACACATCCGAGGAGGACTTTCCAGAGACTACAGAATTACAGTTCTGTCTAAGTCTGGTCTTTATCCATAGGGGTGTGTACACCTCAGATGTCAGGAGGGGCAAGTATGTAAGTTTGGAAACAATATCAGGAATAATCAAGATTCAAACCCTCAAGATAGAAAAGTGAATAAGATTTTTAAACAAACAGTTAAGAAGCATTTCTCTCATTTTCCAGTTGACTATCCCTCACCAAACTGGACACATATCCTCAAATAAAAAGTAGGACAGGGAGAGCAATTCAGAAAGACAAGGGGAGCGATGAGGAGGGAAGGAAATCAGAAGCAGCTCTGCAGCCTGACTACAAATCACTGCCCAAAGGGAAGAGGTAGTAGAGAGCAGGAAGAAAAGGAGAATGTCCTGAGAATTACAAAGAGCATTAAGTATAGCATGTACTTCTCTACAATTATTCAAGGAATGCAGGAAAAGAAAGACGACCGAGGGCTGAGCCCATGTGTGCCATGAGTACTTCACTGCTCGCTGAAGGACAACCATTCGTTTCTAGAAAATGAGATTCTGAAATCCATGGAGGCAAAAATGTACCGAGAGATGCTTGCTAAATCAAGGATATATGCTTTTCTCTGCCAGCTATAAGGTATTTTTGAGGTAGAGAAGTGAAAGGATCTTCTGAGACAAAGAAGAGAAGTACTTTTTCTGAAGCTGCCTCTGCTCATTTGCTGACCTCTGCTGGATCAACAGTGGCATCCAGTGGCCAAATGTCTCAGCACAGACTTCTTTGTCTCTAGGAAAGGTTTCTATTGCTTTGGGTGAAGTGGCAATTCAGAACAAAGCCATTTCTGGTGTCTATAACTAAGGATCCCCAAAGACACAGTACTTGGTAATATAAAGTGAAGAACCAAAAACCATAAAGAAGAAATGGAGGGGGGCTGTTTAAAATTGGCTGTGGTATTTATATTTCCTGTGCTATTACTAAAAAGAATGAAAATTCTAAAAGAGAAGGACATATGAGTGGATGGAATTCCCAGGTTTTCACTGCCTGAGTAGTTTAGAAATAAATGAGTATCTAAGATAAAATATTTTCATTTTAAGACCAAAGCAATACTGAAACAAACTTCCATGTCTGTTTTATTTTTTAAAGGGTTTAGGAAGGGAAAAATAATGAATTAGCATGGCTTAATTAATTTTCTTGAATTTAAGTTTGCTTCTGAAGTGTGATTTTTAAAAACTAAGTTTTAACTGCTAAATTCAGGTGTCTGTTTTTAGGAAGGTAATGAAATTGATTCGGGTATAACCTTAACCCATAGCAAACATATTGAAAAGAAAAGCATTCCACACAAGATATTTTTATTTTCCAAATGTTCATTTAAACTGCTAAAAGAGTGATTTTTGGCAAAGTTCCAGCACATAAAATGCTAGTAGATTCTAACTTTTAAAAAAAGGGGAGGGGGGAACCTCTATGTTTCCTCAGTGACATAATACAAGTAAAAACAAATGGAATAATCCTAATTTTATCTTTATTAGACCATACTTTATCTCTCCAGGTCAAATGTCCAAAAAAAAAAGTGGGCACCAAGAGACACCTTTCTCATGGTTTAAATCTGTTCATTTTCTGCTCTATATTTCTAGCTTAAAACAAACAAACAAACAAACATGAAATTATCATACACATTACTCCCCTTAAGTCTCCTGATAGAGCTCTGTCTGGCTTGGGTGCACATACTAGCTCAAACTCACCTGTTTGGATGAGATGTGGGCAGCATGAACTGGAATTCCACCACACAAGTGTTGTCCTTAAGCTGGCGGTGTTGTACACTGTTAAGTTCATAGGCAATATAAGCCCTTCGAACATACACCTGGTTAAAAAGTAATCCTCAGTAAATACACTTTAAAAACAGAAGCTAAGGGATGGTTAGCCCAGGAAAAAGTCTTTGAAAGAGGTATCTAATGCAGAAAAGGGTAATCTGTGGTGACAGAAGTCCCAAGGCTCTACATAAAAATACCTTGCTTTAACTAATAAAGCTGGAATCTTAAAACTATACCCATGACTATAAATGGACACAAAACTAGCCTGCTTCTGCTGGGTATTTCAAGGTGTGCCATAAACCTTTTACACTAACCTAAACTCAGAAGAAGGTTTGATTTTAGCAAAAGAGAGCATATAGAAACACAACTATTAACTCATTAAGCATGATCATTTCAACAGAAGATAAAAGCAAGTAGTGAGAAAAATGAAAGGTGACGATTCTGGGCTACTTGAGGAGTGAAGACAGAAACAACTGCAGTACAGTTGAACCCTTTTACTATCTTGTACCTTTATTTTGCTTTGTTGAGTTTTCCCATCGCCCAAAATCAATTTTAGATTATTTATCTCCTTCAAACACTAGGCAAAAGCATTAAGGCATAGTTTGACATAATATCTCAAACACACTAACTTGACTCAAGAGTTAAAACAAACAGCAACAGGCTACATCTCAGCAAAAACTATCAGTCCAACCTTATGCACTTCACAGCCAATTTGCCATGCACATAAAATGCTACACGAGATTCCATCAGCATGTTAGGTATATAGGAGACTTCTCATTAAATGACATAAAAGCGCTGTAAAACACTGAGATATTTTTAAAATTTTGTATTTACTGAGTAGGTTATATTACACTCTACTCACAGAATACAAATAGCAAGAGTAACTCAAAATAGCTTGCAACAGACTATAGTGATATCATATTACATAAAATCATCTAAAACACTCCTTTCTCTCATCTTCAAAAAACATATACTTGGCATTTTACAGTGGTGTTCAGGGCTTCCCTTTTTTGTGCTTATGGCAGTGTGGTATAGTGGAAACAGAAGTCTGTGAGTCAGATTGACCTGGGTTCAAAGCAAATTCTTCCACTTATTATCTATGTGAATTTGGACAAGTCACTTAACCTCTCAGAGTCTCACTTTCTTACTTCATGAAGTAATATGATTAAAAGCGAAAAAGCACCTAAAACGCAGTTCATTAAATGTTATTACCTTTTTCTCATGATGAAATATTTCACAAGAGCTGCTTGACAATTCAGAATATAACTAAAATCTATTTTATTTGGCCCAAATGACAAAATGGTACATATTCTGATCCAGCCATATTTTTTTTCACTTATTGTGTTACAGGGAATCCTAATTCATTATGAAATGGGAGAATCAAATAACCTGGAAAGTAGAGACTATTGAAAAATGCTGGCAGTTATTTTCCTGTGATTGGAGCCTAGAAGCTGGTGATTAGTTCAACTAAAACACCTGGGTAAAGCAAGGCTCTAGTTCAGCATTAGTTTCAGAGGAAAAGAAGACTCTTAAGAACCAACCTAAAGCCAAAGAAAAAAGATTGATATGATAGCCAAATGGACAGAAATCAAGGAAAAGGTCATTTTATGTTACGTTACGTTACTATGAAAACTTACCTCCAGAGCCGCCATCCTCACCACCTGGTTGCTGTGATAGAAGAAGTTTGGCAGGACATCGAAAATAGATGTTTCAGACAAGATGAGTTTCTGAAAGGTACAAAGACAAACCATTGCAACTCAAAGAGACCAATTTTAATGGATAATATTTAGCATTTAAAACATTTAGGTGTTAATTGGGAAACTTTAGATTGCTATCTATGAATGTAATGTATGAACTTTCTTTGTGCCTCAGCTTCAAGTTACAAAATAGAGAAAATAATAATACCCATTTTTATAGGGATGTTGTAAGCATTAAAAGACTTAAAATATGTATAATTCTTAATATAATGCATTAAAAATGCATTAATTATATGCTAATAGAAGTATTTACTATTATTATTATTCTTTCTGACATATCTCTACTCAAATTCTTAAATATTGTCTCAATATTCCACTATGGTAAACCATAGACATGAATCACAATTGAAATCTATTTCAACTATGAACCAAAAAAACAAAAACATCCTTCTCCCCTCTCTAGGTTCTCCAGAAGGAAATCTGAGAGAGAGCCTGAAGATTCCCTTGGCTAAATATAACAATATTATCCTTATTTCGAGGTACACAAATAGATCACTCCTGAGAAAATGATGTTGTTTTAAAAACAATAGTCAGGGTCCTTTCAATCAGTAAAATTAGCCAATATTCTTATAAAATTGGCTCTATATAAAGCTTAATAGTAAGCATTAAAATAAAATTATAGCACAAGAGGTAAAGATTTCAATAGGACACTTCTATCAGGGCAAGCCTATTTGATTTTTAAGCTACACCACAATTCTAAACTCATTTTTAATGAAAAAATATTTATAAGTATAAATTATTTTAGAAAGTCAAGGTATAAAACTTCCTTACACAGGAAATCAAATTGATTAATTACTTAATTAAACTATGCTTAGAAGTAAAGGGAACAAGAGTGCACAGAAATAGAAAAGGGCTATAAGTATACCTGTAGGTTTTCAATGCAAAACTGATGTCCATACATGTCAATAGCTGATAGGAAGATAGACTCTACTTGGTTATGACGAAGCTCGTATGATGGTAAATGGGAGGCAATAAGAACCTAGAGTGAGAGCAAAATAAGAGGTCTAAGTTCCTAAGGGAGTGATTATTCTAGGCTCCTATTAGGCAACTCTGATACAAAAGCAATAAATATAAATCTAAGTGTAGGCATCAAAGATAAAACAGAGACCAAGTAAACTTCTAGGTCCTGTAACATAAAGCCAATGCCACCAAATACTGCATCTCAGTTGACTCTCACCATGATTTGCGTTGTGGGCAATTTCCCAAGGGGAGTAGGGGGAAGGGAGAGAAAACAGCTTCAATCAAGTTCCATCAGTGCATGTGATTTACCATTGCAAAGCTGCTAGTCCTAGAGACTGCCTGACTAGCTGTTAATTGGGAATCAGGTCTGGCAGGGAGCAGCTGTGGGGAAGGTGGATGCAGCAGAGCTAGGCTTTTGCAACTCTGAAGTAGAAAGACAGACTAGGAAAAGCTGCTCTGACAGCCCCAGATACTCAGTATCAAGGAGAAAGCATCAGGATGTAACACCAATGCATGTGAGGGGCAGAGAGAGTGAAAACAGTGTCACAAACAAACAGGGACACGGTAGGACCTGAATACTCTCAGCAGGTCACTGAGAGGTTCAATAACTTTGAGTAGTTCAGTGACATGGATACAATTGTAGAGAAAGCAGAAGGTCACTGAACAGCTTCAAATGTTGCTTCCTTGTCAATGCCCATGCACTGAAACACAAAGGGAGCACCAGCTCTTGGCTTCCCTGCTGAAACCTTTTGGAATGGAAATGAAGACTGCAGGGTGAAACTAACTGGACTTCTCTGGGGTTGTTCTGATTGCTAGCATCTAAGATTCATTTCATTACCTTTCTACTTTCCACAGTTGATTTTTTCCCTATACACTTAAAAGTTTTCACCTGCTTCTAAGCTCCCTTTGGGAAGGAAGAAATATTGAGTCTACTGCCTTCCCTCAGTTTCCTTTCCTCCACGTGACCTTGGTTTATCATCACGAAGCTACTAGGAAGAGTAGAGAATGATAACAGGATTTTATAATGCAGATAGGGCTCCTATTATAAAGAGACTCAAAGTTAATTTTTTCCTTTCTTTTTAAAAAACATATACCGCATGAAAACATTTGTTCTGAGGGCAATGAGACATACATAGAAAACTGTATCTTTGGAAGATGATGTGTAAAAGCTCAGTGCCCAATCTATGAAAACCATACCTTCCTCAAGATAACCAACATATGTTCTTACCTGGCGCGCTCGAAGTGCCACTTTAGCATTGGTGGTCTTACTAAGTTGAGTTAGCTCTGTGAGGATATTCAGCAGCTCATCAGTGAGAGTGGGGTCCCGGCCACACAACTGATCCTAATTGTTAATGTGAAAAAGAACATACACATCTATATTAAAAGGAACTGAGGTGGATCTGACTTTGAAATGGGAAAAGGGGATAAAAACAAAGTAAATATAGCTGAATTAATAAGAAAATGCAGACTTCCTGGGTTGTGTTTGTTTGTTTGTGTTAAATCCCAAACAACGTGGTAAAGAAGATCCCAGAGGAAGTAGCAGCTAGAAGAAACCCAAATCCCTCTGTCATTCATATTCAAAATTCCTAATGTATTTCTTTATAAATCAACATTATACTTTTAACATGCAGAAGAAATCATCAGAGACCATTAAAAGGGGTCAAGAGATTCTGAGTAAGAAATAACAGATGAGGTTTTAAGAGGTTTTAAATAACATAGGGATTAAAGGCTTTCCTGTTCTCCCACTTTTGGAAAGAAGGCAGAATAAAGCAAAAGGAACCACTCCTGGTGGTACTCATTCCACAAACCAAATGTTCAGCATCCCAGGAGGGTGTAAAACAGAAACATGAGAACAAATTATTCATTTATAAACACACACTAAATAAAAACACCATCTCATATTCTGACAATTCTATACCCCAAATCAGTTATCCTCTTGCTGTACCAAGAATCACTCCACAATATCTAAACATAGTGAATCCTTAGATAGATCAGAGGAAAAAAACCCAGCTCCTACAATACAATCCATGGTTTCTTCAGTATTGGGTCCTTCCTAAAAATTAAAAATTAAGAAAAAAATCTCTATCATATTTTGAGAAAAAGATTTCTTCTGCAGGGAAATGTCAGTTTACTCCCTAAATTCATCCATTATCCACGTAATTTTTCATCTAGGCTGAAATGCTAGATGCAGTTTTTATAAATGCCTGTCCTCTTTTTTTTTTTTTTTTTAATTTATAGCTATTTATAGTAGTAGTTCTTAATACCACATGATGTAAAATGTACACATTTAGGTACAGTTCCCTCTACTTGGAATTTGAAAATAACTGCCTTCATATTTTAGTGCATTTTTATTCTCCCCCTACTATCAAGGGGACATGAAAGATGACCAGATCCCAAAAGGCTCCCCGTTACTGCTTTTTAACATTCTCCTTACCTTGATTATCAGCCTTTTTCTTGAAGAATCTCCATTTTTTACTTAACCTTCCCCATCTCAGGGACACTCTTTATAGTCCATGACCACAGCAGTATAAATAAAAGCTTGGGACTTAGAGCTTTTGGAGTAGGTATGCATTTCCCCAAAACACTTTCTGCAACCCCTACTACTTTCCACGTCACAGGGTAAATAGTTTTGGAGTACTCAGCACCATTATGCTGGGGAAAAAAGGCTTTGCAAACATTTTAAAGCAGGAAATACTTTCTGGTTCCCCAATCCACCAACCAGAGGTCTGCTCCAACTGTCCAGTCGTAAACCACGCGATGGGATTTATAGTTAAGGAAGTACAAGTATGTATTGTTTTCACTTATTTAACGCAGGGAATTCACTCATCTGCGTGAGAAGAAGAAGAGCTGCTGTTAAAGTGACTATAAATCCAGGGTTCGGCCGAGCATGTAGTCACAGACTGGAAGACCTATTCCACCTATCCTAAGGCAGAAAACAAAGAGGAGGGAGAAAATGCAACTAACTCTCATCTTTTCTTGAGAACTAATGAGCAAAATAGAATTGCAAGGGAAAAAAATTACCAAGACAAGACCATAAAAACAGAAGGAAAAATGATAGATAACAGAGAGTATGGAAACCAAGGTAAATTTTTCCTACCTAATTCCCTCTTTACTTAATGTTTCTAAGAGAAAACATATTCCTTTCTGAGGTATTTACTTCAATCACCAGAACGACCCACTGAAAGTCTAAAAGCCTAAGACGTATCCTGGGTAATACGACTCTGTAAATAGCCAAACTAAAGTCTCAACATTAATAACAAAAGCCAATAAGAACACTAGCCTCTGACCCAACCTGTATCCGATTTGATACGGAATGTTTTCCCTTGGCAGGATTATCCAGGTTTATCTTTTGAGATTAAAATAAATAAGAAAAATGAAATTATCCTCTTGCCTAACTACGATCGTGTTCTAAGTTAAAACAAAACAGAACACACAAAACCACTTTTTTAAAAAAACCACTTCATTTCAACTTACAACTGTAAGAGAAAGGAAGTAAGAAAAGGGGTAGAAAAAAAAAAGAAACAGTATCTGTAGGAAAAGTGAACTATGAAGAGTAAAAAATATAGTAGAGAAGTAATTATCTATGATCACCAAATGACAATCTTCCTAAGCTCCTTTTGATAAAATACACAAACCAGACCATGCTGGGATGTGAAATATCAAACACAGTATGAATAAACCACTACTTCCATTAGTTTATACTGACTTGGACATTTTCTATTCAAATATTATTTTCCCCATTATCATCATTAATACTTAGAAAAAGACTGGCAATAGAAAATTATGTGTATAGTAACCCTCTCAACCCTCTCTTGTCCTTGACCTAGACACAATGTTCAGGCCCTAAAAGAAACCACCAGAGAAGGAAGATCATTCTGTTCATCAGAACCACCCAACCTAAGATACAAACATACAAAAAGAAGTTTAGTCCCCACTAGCCTGGAGATAGACTCCCTTTGGGCAACTGGACAGCCCAACATCGCCATCTAATCCTGGTGAACATTTTCTAACAATGACATTAAACGGTACCTATGTCAGCAGATGTTTTCTCAATGTAAAGAGGTTCATTTAATGAGCCTAACTGCTGATTTTGGGATTACAGGTCACTTGCATAAATCTGCAGGCCCAAGTGAAAATCACTCAATAATTGTTAAGATTGGTACCACACAGTTATTTCTTGTTTTTATTCTTAACCTCGATAGTGGCCATCAACAGGGCATATTTCATATTTGCAGAAATATGACAAACATGCTTAAGTGTCAAAACCATAGCCAAAGTTATATAACTGACTGCCAGAAAAGCCGAATATATTCCAACTTGATCTTAGTATACTAGCAATTCAAAATGAAAAGAACGTAACCTAATGTGTAATGCACACAAGACATTAACTATTGTTCAGCTGGTTGAGACACTAATCCCAATACCAGCGATGAACTGGTAGCTTCCTCCTGGGCTTTTGGACATTCCAAGGTTGTCATGGGACAGTTTTAACAAGAAATTGTTAATATCACACTTATTCAATAACTGGGTTCACTGTGAAATACTTCTTTACTTACACATTGGACAAAATTATTTGCAGTCATGTTAAGAGGAGGTGCTGATCAGCATTTTAAATGCTCCCTGTTTAAACCAAACCAGAGGATCATAGGCATGGCATTACTTATAAGGAAGCATGCTTATATCATGTTCATGTGGATCATATCAGAAATATAATATTAATGAGGGGATGGCTACTCAAGTCAAGGTGGCTATAGGATATGTACTTGGCTATCTAGACAGCCATGAGGGTGCTGATACTTTTTTATTGGTACCAAGTAGCTTAATTTGGCTAACGAATCTCCTAAATACCTCTAAGTAAACATAAACAGTGTTCTATGATTTTTTTTCTAGAAAATTAAATTTATGAAATAAGAAGAGCTTTTTCAAAAAAAATAAACTTACTGTTAGGCTTCCAGACTTTGTTTTCAACTGTGGCACAATATGCCTCCAAATGGAGAAAACTCGACAGGACTTTAGCGTTTTACTTGACATTTTGCTTTCCAGATAGGGTGAAGGATTAGAAGAAACTTGCTGGAGAGTCCTTGAGGGAAGTTACCCCCGGGCAAGTTATGCTAATACCTGGAGGAAATGAAGCCTTCCTTGGAGCAGCCCACATTCCGTAATATTGATTCACTGAAGACCAATTTTCTTGATCCCTCCCTCTAGGTTCAAAAGCCCCAGAAATCATCATCTACATTCCTACTTCTAGAAAGCAGAGATTGGAATGCCAGGTACATAACCATCAATCAGGAAACCAAGGTAAGCAAAGAAAGGGAAACTAGCTGAGAGCACAAGCTGGGGAAATCAATGCTACCATGTTCAGGTGATACCTGTAAAAGGCAGTGAGACCTACAGAAAGAGTCATCCCAACAACTAAAATTGCTTTTACCAGCTACAGCCATTAATGCAGCTGTGGGGTTGGGGGGCTTGACCACTGTCCAAGAAGGAAAGAGGAAACACACATCTTACATTCATTAGCATCAGATGAAAAAAAAAAAAGCACAATTTGAACTCTCATCTCTGCTCCATAAGTCACTGCTAGCTGACCCTCAGCTCAATCATATCAATTAACTTCTTGATTTCCAAATCTCTAAATGAGGTAAAAACAGCTAAGATTCCTACTACATTTACTGAGTTTTGTTTTGTTTTTTAAAGAAAAATGTGAAATGCCAAAATAAAGAAAAGTACAAATCCATCATTCTGGTTCACCTCTTCAACCTCCTTCCTCCTCCCCCACCTCCCTGACTTTCTCTCTTCTTCTTCCTCTTCTCCCTGTTCTATTCATCCAAACCCAAACACTAACAAACAGCTCTTTTCTCCAAAGATCTCAGCCTGCTGGAATGAAAGTTTGGGTACTATCCACGCAGGTAAGAAGTAATCAGGATGACAAGGTGGAGAAAAAAGAAACAGCAGCAAGTCTGAGTCCCATCGGCTTCTGCCTGTCCTGACTGGCAAAAGCAGAAAGCAAAGCCTCAAACCAGTTCTCTGACAGGGCCCAACGCCTCTGCAGCACCCCCGTGTAATTACACACTTGAGTGACTGGACTCTGAAGAAAATTGAAGGCCTGAGCTCCGAACAGCTGCCATTTTCTCTCTCCATCACACCAGCGTGATTACTTGAGAAATGAACAGCCCCGGCTCAAAGCTACTCCAGAATTCTCAGAGGAAATATGGCTCCGTGTTCCAATAATGAGATTCTTAAGGCAAGCGTTACTTACAATCACTCCGCAAAAGGAGCGAGCCGAGCCCCTATATCTTACAAATTAGAATTTAAGAAACCTAGCGACAGTCTTGGACGATCATTACTCTTCTGCTGCTCCGAGGATTCTGGGCTTTGGTCTATTTTTAGTGCAGAAAACTGTTAAGTCCTTAAAAAGGTAATCATAATAAAATGAAAACTCACCATAATTAGCTTCCTTAAAAGGCAAATTCCACCCCATTTTAGGGACAAACTGACATATTCTTCCACTCCCTGATCATTACCCTTTTCTACGAGAAAGTCTTGGCTTTATCCAAGTGAGAATTAGCAATCTTTGTATTAAAGTTAAAAAAAAAAAATCTAACTAGTCAGAGATTTCTTCCCTTTTTTGATTGAGAAAAAATATTATCAGCAAGGTGCCCTAGATATCACTTCTTTGTCAAAACCTCCCACTTGGGGAAACTGAAATAAATATTATATAGTGCTGACATATATTTTTTTCCTTTCAAATGCATCTTCTGGTTTCCCTACCATCTAGCCATTCTAGGTAGCAAAGGTAATAAACACTCTTTATAATTAGATATTTTTAAAAGTAGGTATTCTAAAAAATGTTATCTCTTTGAGAATTAACCAGCTAGGCAGATAACTGAATGAGCGACACCGTTGTTAACCAGATGTGAGGTAGACAGTTTCCCTTCATTCTGAACTATGAAATAAAAAATAGCAGTGAATATTTGTGGGTTTTTTTCCCTCTGAGAAGAAATGATGGAATTAAGATACCAAAAATGGCAATTCTACAAAAGGACAAAAAAGGAAACTCTAGGAGCCAAAGGGTCGCTAGTCTCCACAAAAAAGACACATATACAGGGGCAAGGAAATTGTTCATGGAGTGGGGAATCTAAGAATAGTTTTACTGTCCTCTAATTCCTAGTATTAACTTGATCAGAAAAATCTAGGAGTGAAAAACTTACAAATCATCTTCAAAAATCCTTAAGTCCACAAAAATTCCATCCACTGTTCAAATGTACATTAGTCCTATTCACATCTACTAGTCTTACCTCTTCATTCCCACTTCACTAGGTAATGGGGACAAAAGCATATTTCTACTACCAATACAATAATCTGAGCTTAGATTTCTATGTAAATAAAACAGAAAAGGACCAAAGAAGATGCGAAATAAATTTAAATATGTTTGGTAGGGGAGGAGCAATACTGGATTGCTAACAGTTGTTTTTTGTTCTTAAGTTTTGGACATGACAGCCATTGCTGATATTCATGGAACAAAAAAGAGTTATAATGAAAAAGTACACTGGCTGGATAAGACTAAATTTTAAAGATACTTCCATGAGTGACAACAGGAATGAGGAGACACAGGGCTTCTCTAAGTAGAAGCAAGAGATCTGAGTTTCCGTGCATGATTATATGCATAATAGGCAGAACAATCCTTTCCTGACGGGAGCACTTTCTTCCAGGTCAAGGACAAAGGCAGCTGTGAGAAACTGTTAATCTACAACCCAAGCCCCACTCATCCCACAATTATAAAAGATAGGAGCTTTTCCTCTGACGACAGCCATCAGGAGAAATGCTTTTTCCTACATCGGCCATCCTTACAGGTTCTGAAAAACTGTACTCACAATAAGCATTGTGACCAGAAGATTCTTCTTGGTAACTTGAGCATGAGAGAAGATATAGTTCAGTACAGTGTTCATGTCACTCTTGTTCTCCTCTCGAAGGACGAACACACATTTGTCATAGTGACCTACAAGCAGCAAAAAGAATTGATAAATATCAATGTTCATATTTATATGTTATTTGTTTTTTAATGTCTATAATTCACCTGATAATCATTGAGAAGAAACCACTTAAGAATTTTCTTGGAGGGATCTGTCCAGAATTGGCAGTGTGGTTTTGTAAAAGGAACACTGGACCAGGAAGTTGGCAATCTGGTTGTAAGACCTGGGCTCAAAGCCTAGCTCTGTTGCTAATTTACTATGTGCTCCTGGGCAAATCACTTTCCCTCTCTGAGCATTCTTTTCACACACAAAAAATTGAGAGGTAGGGGGAGGGTGTGCCTAGAGACTGAGGGGTTGGGGATAACTCCAACCCCCACCTTTACTCTAAATTCTCTCTTTTAGCTTCCTGGAATGATTTCCTTAAAAGAGAGGGTTCTGCTGCTTTAAAAGAAATGTCAATGCCATCTTTAAAGTCCACTCCAGCTTGAGATTCTGGTTCCGTGTCTGACTCATTGAAAATGTTTCACCCTAACCAAAAGGAACAGTTTTAGCTCAAAAATAAAATGACACAAACTTATCAATATCTTCAAGGAAGATGGCTGCCACCTCTGGAATCAACATTTTCTACCATAAGTCCATGAAATAGTTAAGAAATGCCTAGGAATTCCTAATCCAAACTAAGGCACAGATCAAGGAGAATCTTGCATTAAGTCAAAAGGTCTACAGGGAGAGTACATTTATGTATATTTTCACTGGCCTTTCATAAGGCCACCAGGGGCAAGTTAGTTCTGGCTAGGAAAGCTATTTTGCAATAGGAGCATAATCTTCTGGTATACTATAGCAATATCTACCATGGGATATAAGTAATAGTCACTTCTTTAGGAAACAGCTTACCTCAGAATTAAATTTCCAAGAAAAGGAGAATTAGTGTTTGAGTAGTCCCAAGGGTCAGAATTTTATGAAATCATGAAAATACTAAAGAACTATTGCCTCAGTTCAGATTCCATGTTGTTACAAACCAGAATAGTGGCGTTCAAATTGCATTACCATGGATTCCTAGAGTGCTGAATACATTCAACCAGGGCAACTCTGCTTTTTACCTGTTTTAAATATTAAAGATTGGCTTATAATTTTTTTCAAAATGAAACTAAATATATTCAAAAAGCAGTGGAGTACAATATCTAGAGAACTGCCTATTTCATAAAAGACCTATTTAGAACAAAATGAAAGCTGTTTAAAAATTGATTGTCCTATATAAATTTATATTTCTCCCGACCAAGACTTGGCTTTGAAATGACAACAAAACTATATCTTGGTAATAGGAATTACTAAGACCAGGGGAAATAAAAAGAATATTTACCCAGGGGAGAGGCAGCAGAAACACTAAGCAGGAAGAAAGCAATGATACCAAGTATTCTCTTCCTAAAAACGTTTTTGTTGTGAAATTTACATACAGGAGAATAAATAAACAGCCATGTAACTACTATCTATCTTAAATAGAACATTTTTAGTACCTCTGAAGGATCCTATGTGTTCCTCCTCAGAAACAACTAAGCTGAATTTTATGTTAATCATTCTTTGGCTTTTCTTTACATTTATCACAAATGTATATATAGTTTCATTTTTCCTGTTTTTCAACTTGATAACAATGGAATCATTGTGTATGGCTCCTTTTGTAACTTGTTTCTTTCCCTTAACATTACGATTTTGAGATTCATCCTTTTGTTCAGCTGTGTACCTTGGTCCATCCATTTTCACTGCCGTATATTAATCCATTGTAGAAATGCACTGATGCCAATAGAATTCACGATCTATTCTACTTGTGTGCATTTTGGATTGTTTCCTGTCTTTTTTGCTATTATAAACAATGTTGCCACAGTCTTTTATAGTTCTCCAAATAAACACATGTAAGAGTTTTTTTTAGAGTATATTATCTAAGAGTGAAACTGCTAGGTTGAAGAGTATACAAAAGTTCGACTCTATTAGATATTGACAAACCGTTTTCCAAAGCGTTTTACACTTTGGAAATTTGCACTTCCGCCTATAGAAGCAGTGGAAGAAGATGATGTGACTTTTTAATTCTTGCCAATTTTATTGTGGTTTTGGTTCACATTTCTCTAATTGGTAATAATATTGAACATCTTTTCATAAGCTTGAGGATCATTTGTGTTTCTCTTGTGAATTATCTTTTTATATCTTTTACCGATTTTTATGTTAGATTGTCTTTTATTTATTGATTCACAGCAGTTCTTTATAAACTCTAGATACTGATCCTTTGTTAGGTGTATGTTTTATAAATATCTTTTTCGTCTTGGTAGCTTGTTATTTTCAATCTTTTTATGGTATCTTTTCATGAACAGAAGTTCTTAAGTGGAGTCGAATTAATCAACCTCTTCCTTTATAGTATGCATATGCTACGTCTTATATGATAAAATCTTCTCTACCCTGAGGTCTAAGAATATTCCCCTAAAAAGTTAAGTTTTGCCTCTTTAGCACATGTTTAAGTCTTTAAGTCATCTGGAATTGATTTTTGTGTGTATATGATAGAAAGAAGTGATCCAATTTCTTCTTTTGGTTTTGTATAAATAACCCATTGTCTCAGTATCATTTATTGAAAAGCCTACCCTTTCTTCATGATCTACACTGCCTGCTCTGTTATAAAGTAAGTTTTCATATATGTGTGGATCTGTTTCTAGACTATTATGTTGCATTGTTCTAGTAACCTGTCCCTACACCAATATTACTATCTCTTCATTAATATAGCTTTATATTTAATCTTGACATTTAACTGGACAAATCCCTCCACCTTACATTTCTTAGACACTTATTATTGTCAGACTTCTTTCATGAAAATTTTAGAATTAGCTTGACAAATTTCATGAAAATACTCTACTAGGATTTTTATTAGAATGTTAACAAAACTACAGATGAATTCAGGGAGAATCACTATTTTGCAAGTATATATTCTAATCTAAGACCATGATATTTATTTAAACATTCTATATTATTGTTATCTGATTATAATTTTCTCTAAAGGAGGCTTGTACATGTTTTTGTTAGACTTACTCCTTAGTATATAATATTTGGTTTCCTATTTTAAATGGCATATTTTTCTAAATTGCTTTTCTAAATAACTGTTCTTTTAAAAAAAACACTTTTGGATGTTATATATTGACTTTTGTATGCAAACTTATTAAACTTTAAATAATTCTAATAAGTATGTGGATTCTTTGAGGATTTCAAGGTAGAGATTATATCATATCCAATAGTGGCAGACTTATTTCCTTACTCCTTTCTAGTCCTCATACCTTTAATTTTTTTTCTTGTCTTACTGCACTGGCTAGGAAATCCAGTATGATGCTGTATAAAAGTAGTGATAGCAGGTGTCCTTGTCTCATTCCTAATCTTAAAGAGAATGCTTTCACTATCTTACTATTATGTATGATGTATCTATAGATTTTTGATGGGGAACCTTCACATGATTAAAGAAGTTCCATTTCATTCTTCTTTGCTAAGAGTTTATCATGAACAAATATTAAATTTGACCAAATGCTTTTCTCCCTATATCTTGAGATGATAACCATGTTTTTTTCCTCTTTTAAAGCTGTTACATGATAAATTA
Source organism: Pteropus alecto (assembly GCF_000325575.1). Classification (NCBI taxonomy): domain Eukaryota; kingdom Metazoa; phylum Chordata; class Mammalia; order Chiroptera; family Pteropodidae; genus Pteropus; species Pteropus alecto. The sequence continues at coordinate 14,599,354 of NW_006443570.1, forward strand.
CATTATTCAGTTTTTTCAATATTAATCAAGTTTGTATTAGTGGGATGAAGCCAATTTGGTTGTAATGAATTATTTTATACATTGCTGGATTCAGTTTGCTAATATTTACTTGAGGATTTTTGCTAGTTATGAGTGGCAGAGCCATCCTTTAAAGGATGTAAAAGGGAGCAAAACATAAAAGAAAATGTTAGGTAATATTTCAATTTTATGGTGTTTCACTGCCATCTTGTGGCAGGTAGCAACATCAGCAGCATGCAGCTTTAAAATCAGCAAGGGTGTTTCACATTTTGAGACTTTATACATCATTTAGTGAAGCTCTTCAGAGAAAGCCAGGGATAAATTCCACCTAAATGATACACTGAAAAGTAGTGGAAAACCTAAGCCTTTTTTTTAGATGCCTGTGGTTCAATCCAGGGATTAGATGCTGAGAGGCGAGCTTTTCCGATAAGGTTTCTCCATTTCAGCCTAGTCATGATTCAACTCTCCCTATACAAGGTCAAGAAGACATCAACAGGGAATGCTAATCTCTACTAGAAAAATTATCTCAGCCCTTTCCCAGAAGCACGTGATTCACGATCTCATCAAGCTGTGTTTTGTTGTTATTCTTTCTTTGGCATTAGTGGGATTATTGAGGTTTAGTTTTTAAGGGAGCAGTGAAAGGAGGAAGGGTTTGTTAATGGCAAGTGTTAGTGCCAGGATAAACTGGCTCAGTTGTTGCAAGGTCCTACCCAGGAACTTTCTCTGATATAGAGTCCTCAGGAAGAGGCTTACCATTCTGAAACTGTGTCTCTACTCGCAGGTACTGTCGCAGCAGATCCATCACTACAGCCTTCATGTGGCCTCGGATGCCACTTCGGTACCTAGGCAAATAAAAACAGTCTCCACTGAAAAACAAGCTTACACTCTTAAATAACAGATTATTAAATAATAAATCCATAGCCCTGATTTAGTTTCTAGACTGTCTACTGAACTGCTTTCCTTCTGAATATATGGCAAGATAGGGGCCAGCCTAAAATCAATTAGCCAGATTAATTTAAATCCCAAGCCTAAAAGAAATCTGGCTATAGACAAGATTTTTCTTTATATACAAAAGAGAAAAAAGGACAAAACAAAACCAAAAACCACTTAATAGCCCTAACAACTCCTTGGTTCAGTTCCCACTGCTAAGTAGAAATGACTACCACACCCTTGAAATGGCTAAAAGATATCTGAAAATTTTATGAGTATCTTAAAGTTAAAAACATTCTGTGAATATTACTTTAGTCCAATTGTTGGCTCCGTAAGCTAAGAAGAAATGTCACACTGAGCTTTGTGCCAGAAGAAAAATTAAGGGTTTCATCAAATTTCAAGGAAAAAAAATAAAATTTCTGTGCTTTAATAATTAACAGGAAAATATAGAACAAATTCATCACAAATATTGAGTATAAGAGTTAGCCCATAATTCTAAGATATTTAGAAAATATAAGGTATTTTCTTAAATATAACTGCTTTCTAATTTCTCTAAGTCAAACCTGAAGTAAATCTCTGATTACTTAGAAGGAAGAAGGTATAGGGATGAACAGGTCTGAGAATCTGGAGTCACATGTAACTACCTCTGTACCAGTTGGACAATGCTCTGAGTGTTCATGAAGAAGACTTCTCGTTCAGATTTCCGGTTCAAGGTAGCTGCATGGCTATCTAGGATGTTGGCAATCTAATAAAGTATAAGAAAGAAAAAATGAAGCCCAACCCAACAAAGGGACCCAAAGCATTAACTTGTATAGCATCACCACTAGGAATCTTCTTAATTATAATATGACCATTTCTATCTTTCATATGTTGGGAGTTTCTAGAAGTTACCTGGCATAGTTTAGGGGCTTGTGTTAAATAAGCAAGTAACTTTAATGTCTTTTCACCCTTTCCCATATGAACTAATGAGTACATTGCAAAAACTACCAGAGGGCATGACAGGCAATATATCCTTAAGGTCAAAGTTCAAACTTTACTCTCCACTTCCCTAGCTTCAATCCCTATATGTAAACTTGCTTTATATGCAAAGGGTAAACATGCTACTGAGGTAGTAAGGAAGTCTCTGATAATAAACTGCAAATATCCCTCTACTTTAAATTTACAAAAATACCTCTAACAGCCCCAAGAACAAACCTCTATGGAATACCTGGCCAATATGCTTTTCTCATAACCACAGATACTTTGCATTTCAGGTACAATACTTTCATTATTGGGCTTGTACTCTGAGGCAGTTTTGTGAAGGGCACAATGCTTAAAACTGCAAAAGCACAACATCCAGAGAGTAAGGAGGAAACAAACAGGAAGGAATCCTACAGCATGAACTCCAGTAGAAAATGATAGTGTTATTCTACAGATACCTGCTGGCTGGGAAACTGACAGAGGACTGATGTGATATTGCTGGCATACTGAGCCATTTCCTTCTTGATAGACTTTTCCACATTGGGAGGGATGCGGCCAGAGACACTGGTCATAATATCTTGCAATTCTAGGAGAGGTAGGGAGGGATCTCTGAGGGTCTTCATCAACCGCTCTACCCAGTCTTTTACCTAAGAAGGAAATAATAAAAAAGTATCCAGATAAAATTAACACAATCCCCAAAATAAAATGGTATTATCTAAATTCGCTATTGTATAGTACTTATTTTGAAATTTCAATATAAGCTTCTAACTGTCCTTCTTTTCTGGTTTAAATCCCAATTAAATGTGAAGTCAATGACAGAGATAAGAGGCAAAGATTTAAAGAGGCAAAGATTTAAAGACTTCAAATCTCAAGACTAAAGGTGAAAGAGGTCCAGGCCAAATAGCTTTCTCTGTCCCCCAAACCCTCCCTCCCCCCAAAAAATCCTTATGCAACTTTTAAACTACCTTGGAGAATAGGTACCTTACCTTATTTGTACATCCCTTCCCCAAGAGAAGTGATTCATACCCTGCTGCTAAAGAAAGGATCTGGAAGGCAGTATCCATTCATTACGTTGACCAGATTATCCAGGACATAGTGGAACACTCGATGGAGCTTTTCACCTCTGAGTGCTGTGCTCTGGATCTGTGGCAGACTGCCTGTGTGAAGCTCAGCCTGTCAACCCCAATGAGAAATCAAGTCATCCACTACCTTCTATTCAGGGTACAAACACACCACTGCAAGTTGTATTCATCGTTCAAAATCACAACATCCTTTCACCGGACCCAGTTACAAGCAGAGAAGTCCATGGAGGAAGCATCATGAAAAAATCATAGAATCCTAGTATTGGAATACTCCTATAAACTCTAGTTCCATAATACTATAGGCATAAATACAAGGCATAAGATCAGGGGCGGGGAAACCCTAAGAAAAACTGGCAAACCAAGCACTTAAATCATTTGCCCTTCCAAATTATCCCTACCATGTAATCAGCTCTTGGAGAGCAATATTAAAAGTACCTTCCTACTCACCTGCTGGACCTTGCTGGGATTGTCCAACTGCATTTTAGCTATTACACAGCCTGGGTCAAGAGCTGCTCCAGGACGCTTGACATAATGAATACAGCCAGACTCTGCAGCTGTTAAGGTCATTACCATCTTCATCACCTACAATAAAAAATAAATTAGAGTTTGACTTCTCTTTAGACAGAAGAATGATTTAAAGAGGTCAGTTTTTTTCTCAACATCTAAATTGAATTATATCTTATTTAATCCAGAAAAATGAGAATCTCCAAGAGACTACCAAAGGAGCCAATTAAAAAATCTCTCACAGCGTAGCTTTAGGTTAGATTAATGACAGCTACTGACATTTCCTGTTTCTAATGTTTAAATCCATTTTGCCATAGTTTGTGTTTTTACTTGTTTTGTACTTAGAAGTAACAAACAATTTAGCCTTCCCATACCGTGGATCTAGATGCTCATTCTGTCTACTTAAGATATCCAAGCTAAAATCTAAGGGTCACTCTTTGCTCTTCTTTGTCTCTTATCTACCAGTTACAAAGCCTAGCCAAGCACATCTTCTAAACCTCTCTCAAAAACCTTCTCTTGCCATCTCTTTGCTTTAGAACCCCATCATTTCCAATCTAGAGTACTATAAAATCTCCCAGCAAATTTTCCTACCTGCTATACACCTCCAACAAAAGCAATCATTAAGGGTCACTAAAAGCAATCATTCTAGAGCCCAAATCTTGTCATATCACTTTTCTGTGTAAAATCCTTCCATGATTCCTCACTGCCTTGAGGACGGTCTAAGTTTCTTAGTATGTCTTATAAGGTCCTTCAGGATCTCAAATTTTGATTACTTAGCATCTTTGCTTGCCATTTCCCATTAAACCTTAGTCCATTCTCAAGCAATACCAATATGTACTTGCAGTTCCCTAAATATACAATACTTTCTTGCTTTTGTGCCTTTGTACATGCTGTTCTTTACCTTTAGACATTCTTCCCTGCCCTTCTTCACCTGGTCCATTACTACCTATCTTTCAAAACTAAGATCAAAGTACCTTCTTTCAGGAAGTCTTCCCTTACTATCTAATCACATGCACATGCTTGGCTCTATCAGAATTCATATTTCATTACTTGTCTATTTTGTGGCCCCACTCTACCTACTTTTCCTGTATAACCAGCATGTAACGCAATAACACTTTAAGTGCTATTTCCTGGTGTCTACTTTTAGAGCTAGAGATTCATCATCAATCAAAGAAACACTATGAGCTTTTCATTTGTTGTTAAAATCTTAAGGTTCATAACCCCAACTAAACAAACTGAGGCTCTCTCCTTTCTATTTTCTATTTCCTTTCTGTTACTCTTGAGTTCTAGTCCACCCCAGCCAACTCTTTTCCTACCTTCCCTCCCATGACCCAAAAGCCCAATCACCACCCTGACCTCAATCTCAGCATAGCACTGGCCAGAAAACACATGGCCTCCATCCTCCACAATGTACTGTATTAACTTCCCAGCAGAAGGTGAGCGCATCACTGAAGGGTCATTCTCTTTCTCAAACACACAGGTTTTATTGCCAATTGTGATACGATATCTAGGAGATAAGTGGGAGTATGTAAGCCAATAAAACACCTCGGGTTCTAAAGGAGAATAGTAGAATAATAACAATCTTTAAAAAAAATCTGAAAACTTTATTCTATATACCCACACATATATAATATTCATTTCATCTTTGTTTACAATGCCGAATAACCAAAATTTCCTTCAATAAGGGTCAGATTAAATAAATTATAGTACATCCACATAATGGAATACTATATGACCATTAAAAAGAGCAAACACCTCTATTTTAAAAAACCCACAAAGATGATAATGATGTAATAGTTACTATTTCCTGAACCCTTACTACGTCCAAAGCAATGTCCTAATAAGCACTTTACATATGTTAATTCATTTAACTGTCATAGCAACACTGAATGATTCGTGTTGAACAGTCTACAACATATGTTAAGGAAAAAAATAAGGTATAAGACAGTATCTAAAGGTTATATGTGAATGCATTTAAAAGAAGAATACAGTATGTACGGATATGTGACTTTGTAGGTCCATAAAAAATTTCTGCAAAAATACATAAGAAACTGTTAACAGGAGTTGCTTATAAAGAAGGGAACTTAATTTTTATCATCTATTAGCCACATTGGAGTGGCAGAGAAACAATGTTTTTAAATGTAAACACTTTTTGTTAAGTGCATGTACTGGTTTTTTAAATTAAAACAGCATACCAAAAGACCTTGAAAAATCCCAAGAGCTAGTGACTATTGAAAGGAAAGGTTGATACAATGACCAGCAAATGGACCTCAAACAGCCACTCACCTATCCACTTCCTCCTTCATGTATGTGGTATAACTGCTGCCGTCATAGGACAAGAGGAGCCCCCCATCACTCAGCCGATGCACATCTACTTCTACACATGAGCCATTCATGATCACCACATAAGAGTTAGGGGACTGTCGAGTCACCTGCAGAAAACAAGAACCAAAAGGGACAAGTCAGTGTCCCTCCCAGGTGGATTCCCAGATAAAATTTAGTACCTCGAAAACATAGGTAAATTATAGGTAAAAAAGATTTGTCAAAGAGAAAGGAAATTCATGGCATTGACGCTCTTAGCCTCAGTGTTGGCGTGGCTCAGCCCTGCTGCAAGCAAACAGTGACCCTTAGATGCTTCTCCCTGGCCCAGTTGTCCTCTGTCTCCTTTATCTCTTGGCAGAATATGCGAAGTTGAGAAACAACTAAAGCATTTTCAGAAAATCATCAAATTCTGATTCAGGCTATTGACACAAATAATGGCTGTAATTTTACTAACACCCAGCCCACAATAAACCAAATTTGCCCTCTATCTTGACCTAAAGGAACCAAGCTAATAATAAAGAAAGATAAAAAGTAAGGTGTAGGCTTCAGTGGAGTTCAACATACCTTAAGTACATACTTGGCTCCTTCATAGATAAGTTCCACATCTACTGTATTTAGAAGTGTATGAGCAGGAAGGACTTGACCCCTGAAAGAAGAACAATGTGAGAGACACTTCTGGAGAGTCCTAAAAGTTTATAAGGGAATCTCAAAGCATTTCCTGGAATATCAAGACTGAAAACAACCTAAAGGACCATCAGTAAGGAACCGACACATAAATTATGAAAAAAAATTATAAAATGGAATATTATACAGCCATTAAAAAGGTGAAGCCTTTTATGTACTAATATGAAATACTCTCTAACTATACTGTTAAATTTTTAAAAAGCAAGTGAAACTGTGTAGAACAGTTCCAGAGTATGCTAACACTTGTTTTAAAAAAATAGGGGGTGGGAAGAAACAACTCTTACATGTATATGTTTACGTAAATTTACAATATGTTTGGAAGGTTACAGAAGAAACTAGTAACATCAGTTGACTACAAGGAAGAAAACTGGGTGGCCAGGAACAGAGGTAAGAAGGAGACTTTTCACTATAAACCTTTTGTGCCTTTTGAATTTTGAACCATGTGAATATATTACCTGTTTCTAAAAATAATAAAATTAAAACTTAGAAGAAAAAAGCCCCAGTGCAACCAACCCTCATCTACTCCTATCAACTGGGACTTTATCTGGGGTTTAAAAAAAAATGCAGTAGGGTATGGCTGGATGAAGAGGAAAGGGGAGGACACTGCCAAGCAGGGAAACATTATCAAGAAAGACTTGACGATAATAGAAAAAGTGAGTCATAAAGCAAGCAGAGCAAGTTGTTAATAACTGGTGAATCTGGGTGAATAATATAGAGAAGTTGTTTGAACTATTCATGCAACTCTTCTATAAGTCTGAAATTATTTCAAAATACAAGTTTTAAGAATACATAAAAAATAATATTTGACAGGTGGGGGAGACTGTGAAGGAGATTACATATGACATTTGTACACTAGTAGAGAAACCATTTAACTAGTTTAGAGAGTGAACGCTAAACAATAATGATTAGTAAGACTGGACTAGTAAACAGGGGCCAAAGTATATAGGGAGTTGAAAGTCACATGGAAAGATTTAGATTTGATACAGAAGGGTAATGTGAGCTGCTGAAGGTTTTAGTGCACGAGAGTAACAAAGTGAAAGATATTTATCACAAGACTTGAATAACTGAAATCTCAGTTCAATTTTTAAAAATTTGTTTCTTTCTTTCAGATACCTCAGAAGGGAACTGATATAAGTCTACAACACAGAAGGAAATAAAATGCCTGTAATTAAGGTGCTTTAAAATAATTAGTCCTTTGGACCTTTCTCCAGGGACTCAAAAGCAGAGCTTAGACTCCAGAACCAGTGTTAGAAATTAGTTTAGCCCCATACAGTCTGATCCTCTACTTGCAAAATTCATGAGTTCATCCAAAATATCAGCCTCAACTATTAATTCCTGAAAGATGTTGTAGGTAATATTTAACATATTCGAGTTTCAATGCTAGAGAGAAACACCAGATTTCATCAGTAGGGTTTGGAAAGATTGGATGCTTGTACTGGAGAGAATGTTTACTTCAGCAGAAATCCAGTTTTTAAAAAGCAACCCATTCCAACTGTGGTATAAACTAAATTCTAGAATCTGCAGTAGAGTCCCAAGGTAATTAATTTATCATAAACTCCTACATTCCTTCTCTGCCCTGCCTCCATGGTCAGTGAATAACAGGTGGCACTCACAAGCTGCCAGAAACAGAGAGAAGAATAAACGGGTCTTCGAACCTCGTTCCGTACTGAGGACCAGTGGTGAGCTTGCACAGCCTATGAGAAACAAAGCCTACCTTTCTAAGGAGTGAAGGAAGTTAGAGATGCTATTTCGCAGGCTCACATCAGCCACATGGAGAGCCCCACAGACAACTCCCAACATGGTATCAGGTCGCTCTGCCTGAAGGGAAGAAAAAGAGGGCAGATCAAAAGCATGGTCACTTGGCACCATGGCCTCTCAATTTAAATCAGGCTCAGATGCGCTGTGAAGATACAGCTAGCATTGAGAATCTTCATCCTTATTGCCCAAATGCTTTTTTGAGATAAAAACACATTTACTTTTAGAATTTGAAAAGAGGCCTCATTTGAATAGAGATGAAAACCATCTTTCCCTTCACCCTCCCTAAGATTTCTACTGAGCCAATCAAAGAGCAGCTCAAAAAACAAGCTTTTGTCAGAAATAAACTCAAAAAGGCACAGATTTAGCTACTGAAAATTGCAAAGAAAAACATTATATAAGCAAAATTTGGACCTTCAGATAATTTATATGAATCTAATGATTTTATATAAAATCTTTGGTAATTTAGAATAGCCCAGCAATTAAGGAATAATGGGTAACTGTGGATTTATATGAGGCTCCCTCATTAGTAGTTGGTAGATAGATATAAAAGTTGGTGGCTCTGAGCCAGATTTAACATCAAATGACAAAAGAGAAAGGATCTCAATCCTTGTATACTTCTCTTCAAATATAACCCAGGAAGTAATATTAGAACATATAAAATGACAGTATAACACAGGCACAAGAACTCTTACAGTGCTAAAATTACAGACTTCTAGATTTTTTCCAAGTAGATCAAGAACCATTTACATTAGAATCAGATAAATTTTATCTAGTGATATAGAGTGATCATACCATAAGCCTATAAAAACCCAATCCCAGAAGCTATTTGTGCAAATAAGAGAAATATACACACCTGTACTTTTTCTGCTATCAGTCTGTCCAGCCAGCCAGTGTCAATTCTATTCAACTGAAAGCTTTCAGTCTCCAACAATTTGATCAGGTATTCAACTGTAGTTCGAAAGTCACCCCGAATAGATAGCTCCTTCAAAGCCACCACCATGTTTCTGGGAAAAGAACAGAAGTGAATCTGTTTCAGCAACAAACATTTTTTTCAATCATTTTAAAGAATCGTTTCATTCCTTTGGAGTCTTAAGAGAGAGGGGAGAGGGACGGACAATTCAAAGAACAAACGAGGGTGCAAATAGCAGTATGCTCATTCACATGCATTCCGGATAGGATAATTTGCAAGAAGTCAGTAAACTTAAGAATTCTGACTGATATTACCATAAGTGCATCAGCAAATCACACATGCATTTCATTATATGCAGTACATAACAAATTATGTGCAAATCACCCTTAGCTCACACTTACTAGGTTTACATCATTCCAATCATTTATTGCTGGCTAACTAGAATTAGAGTGTAGTTCCCCTCTCCTTACACCTTATTTATTTTATTAAGGTATAATTTACATATATATAAAATATACTTATTTTAAGTATACTGTTCAATGAATCTTGACACGTTAATAGCTCAATTTGAAGGTTTCCAAACAATGAGGCAACTGCCTGGGTACGGTCAAGTATCAGCCTGACAGTTCATGTGAGAGCATTTTAAGTTGCCTTTCAAAGTCTGTGGAATGACTTGCCTATTACTTTTTAACTTCTCAATTAAATGTAAAATGATCTAACCTTAACAGAATTTCAAATACTATGGGTTTTTTTTTCTGTATATTTCTGCCAGTGTCTATCCCGTACAAAGCAGGTAATTATTTCAATAAATACTTATGCACCTCACAGACTCAAGACACATAGTATGCTGATAAGAGAGAGAATATAGATATAATAATTGTTTTTAAGATATATAGTAGACTATCATTGATGCCAGTAGAGAGATATAAACAAAGTGCTACAGAGGTTCTAAGAAGGAAGAAAATCACTTTCCAATGATTTCATGAAGACTGTAGAATCTGATATGGAATAAAAGTATAACTGGGAATATGGCTGTGATAGGAATATTATTCCAGGCATTCCTTCAGCCTAGAACATTATTCAGTTTCCTACTTCCACCCTCCTCTCCATATCCTCTTTCAGCCTGGCTTATTCCTATATACTTTTCAGATATCAGTCTAGATGTCACTTCCTTCTGGGAAACTTTCCCTGGCCCTCTCTAGACTGAGATAGCCGACTCAGTTATATGCTCCTATAACATTCTTACATAATCCCACTACCACAGAGAGCAACTTATTGTATCGTGTTTGTTTGCCTTTCTTCCTCTGGATTCTAAAGTTCCATGAGGGCAGAGATCCTGTTTTGGTCCTTGTTGTATTGCTATACCAGTAGATTTTCACCAAATATTTTTTTTTTTTTGAAGGAATGAATCAATAAACAGATAGAGGGAATATCAAGAATAAAAGGAAAGAAGGAAGAAAATAGGAGTGTTCAGGGAACCTTATGAGTGAAGCAGTGGGTATCAGGATAGGAGCTAGTGGCAAACCCATTTGTTTAACAATATTTACTGAATACTTACTATGTTCAGGGGCTAGAACAACAATAAAACAGACATGGTCCTGTTCTCATGGTATTTAGATTACAATGCTGGAAATATGGGTTGGAGCTATTCTAGAGAACAAGAATGTCATGAATGTCATGAATAAGAAAAAAGAATATAAATAAGAATAAAAATATAAATATTAAGAATGTTATGAAGAAAGAAGAAATAATTTGTGAAATGCAGAATGAACTTTTGGCATGGTGTCAAGAAGCAAGCTTAATGTAGAGACCATATTTTTAATATGCTAAAAATTAACCTAGTTAGCTTTATATCTAAATTAGAGAAATGTACAGAGCAAGTTAGGAAGAGCAAAGCTTCTGGACCAGGTTGTAGGATATGTCCTTAGTAAATACTCAGTGGTCTGCCTGATCAAGACTATAAACCTAAATACCAATCAAGGCCACTTTGAGAAAGTATATTAGTGAGACAGACTAGATGGGGGCCATGTGCACTGGAGAGTTCACGTTTCCTCGCAAAGAAGCAGCCAAACAAAGCTTTAGTGAACTTTTGCCAAGTGGAATATAAAACCAATGCTGTCATTATCATCCCAGAAATCCATATATTTATTTTCATCTCCCTATTTTTAAATATTGGCAATTTTTAAAACATTAACACTGTGAGCCAATCAAACACATCTGTGGCTGTACCTAGTTGGAAAGCCACCAATTTGCAAGCTCTAGCATAAACCTTTACTTTGACAAAGCAGGATTTGACAGTGAAAGAAAAAAAAGGGCAACTTTACATCAGATGGTTTTTGTGGTAGCATTGTTTAAATTTTGCAGAATCCCACTTATAGTTTTGAATAAATGGGAAGAATTATAGAGGACAAAATAGAAAAAAAATTGAGACTTTCCTACTTCTAAAAACATTATTAAAAACCAACATTATTGATAAATACTTATTGATTACTAGCCTATGTGTATAGTCCAAAGGTCAAGGAATGGTATTAATTGCTTGGTATAAAAAAATAGACCATTGAAAAACAGAAAGAATTAGTTCAATTGTGGATAAACATTCTAAAATATCTAAACTGTCAAAATTACCTCTTAGAGCCCTACTTTTTTAGGCAAGCAAAATTGCTATTAAGTTAATATTTAATGTTTATGTTTAATATTAACCAATAACAGTAATGATATACCAGTTACATTTAGATAAGCTGTGTGTATATTTCATAGCATAATGAGATCTCTATGAACAATGGGGACAGTTCCCTTATGCCCTTTGCATATAACAAGTAGTTTAATTTTATTATTTTAAATGACTATAGGACATTTACAGCAATACCTTTATTTTAATGACTAATAACAGATTTTATTTGTGATTTATATAATGCCAAACTATTAGTCAAGAATCTACCTCCCTCCAGTAACACGCTTTTTTTATGGGAAAATGATATCTTTAAACCAATCAATTCTATAAGTTTATCAAAAATATCTGAAAGCAAAATTACCTGAAAAGGCTCAAGCAACAGAAAAACATCTGCCAAACATTACATAATTTAACACAACATGAATGCAAGTACAATTGAAGATATATCTCTTCAAAAAGGTTGCTCATATTAGTATCTTGTAGCAGATAAATTATTCCCATTCCCATGCCCATGCCTTCACTGAAGATTAGCTCAGATTTATTTTTTAATGTAATCAAATGCTATTCTACTCACGAAATTGCTTCCTCTCTGTTTTCTCCAAAGGAAAAGCAGTGACCGAACTGAGAATCAGCAAATTCATGAAGTCCCCCTGCAGCAGCAACACTGAAATAACCCCAAACGTTCTTATTGCTACGGAAATTCAGTTCCTGAACTGTTCCTGAACTGGGCTTGAAACCCTGTTAGAGAATGAAGAATATGAAAGACCATGTTATATTTTCAAGGAAGAAGACATTTATATAATTATTATTTAAGCTCTGTGTTAATCACAAACAAAAGCCAAAAAGATGCACAAAAATCATAAAGGATTGAGAGCCAACATCCAGTGCTACTGAGGAATCTGGAGTGAGTATAGTAGGTTGAAATGACCAATGGAGGAGTGATCACTTCTTTGTCTCTGATGAAACCTCGATAAATTTTCCTCTCCAGAGGAAGTCCCAAAATATTTGACAAGATAGCCCTCAGGTATTATCTTAATATTAATGTACACGGAGTGGGGGGCGGGAGAACCTTTTAAGTGATGAGTTACCTCATCTGGATTTTCACTAGTGATCCGAGCAGCAATAACATGGCCCCTTGGGCAAGGAACATGAGCAGAATTTTCAAAATCAATGGGAGCATCGCCCCAGGGAGATACCCCATACATCATACGAATATCCTTGATTCTGTACAGAGGGATCCCCATGGCAATCTGAAAAGTAATAAAACACACACATCATTCATTTTTCAGTTACTTTCCTTAAATATGGAGGTTATCATATTACCTCCAAGATTTTTCATTTTAGTAGCCACCACCTAAAACATTCTATTTTTATAGCCTGATTCTACAATCAAGTAACTCTTAAATTACTTGAAACAAAATATGACACTACAGATAAGTTGCTAAATACTTCCCACTCCTACAAAAAGTCCCCTAATGTAACAGACATAAGTTTCCCTCTATTGTTATCTCTTCATGAAGAGATCAGAATGAAAATATCCAAGGGAAGAAAAGTCAACATCCATGGCTATCTAAAAAACTCAGACAGCTAAAAAGTCCTAACTATGTCACAATTATCTCAATTATCCCCACAAATCACCAAAGAAAATAAACAAATAAGTCTTTAGTCCTTAATGGAAATCCAGAAGGGGTTCTCAATGTGGGCAAAGAATGTTAGATATCAAATATTATTAGCCATTATTGCTTCTCACAATATTTGTTTCCTGGGATGAATGGGGCAAACAATATTAACAGGTAGCACTTTAAACATTATAAAAATAAATGGGTGCTGCCACAGTCTTGCTCAGAAAAACTGACCATCACTGTGATGTGGAACTCCTTCAATATAAGATACTGTGAAAAGGAGTGGAGGGTAATTACAAAGTTGTAAGCTTTTCTATGATTAAAACAATTTAATAAAGCGTATTATTTTTAAAGTTTCCTTTTAAAATATAATAGTTTTTTATCAAATGTGTCTAGCTAAAAAGCAGAATATTTCTACATTTGTATCACATCAAGAAAACCCAATCATCATAACCCATACAGCACGAGAGGAACATTAGATGAGACTTAGATAGGAGGTGCTCTTCTCTTATCAGACACAGGTTAAACCAGTTTTGCAAGCATCTCTGACATTCTCTAGGCAACACTTTGAGCCAAAATCAAGCTGATTCACCTGGAGTTGTGCTGCAGGGAGATTGACATCAGCCACCATCTCGGTACAAGGGTGCTCCACCTGTAGCCGAGGGTTCAGTTCCAGAAAGTAGAAACTGCCATCCTGGCTGTAGAGGTATTCTACAGTTCCCGCACTCACATAACCAACCATTTTGGCAAGTTTTACCGCACACTTAAAAAAGAAAGATAAGCAAAGGTAAGTATCTCACCTTGTCCAGCTAGTGAACCACTGCTTAACTATAGCCTCTTCCTCATTCAACTATCTAGTGTTTATAAGAGCCACCAAAGGCTTTTAGCCACATGCGAGTAAATTTCATTATCTGATTATTATAGAAGATCCCTGGACATGGATGACAATCTCAACTCAAAGCTGGAGGAAAACAGTGTTTTTAACTTGGGATCACAGGCAATCTTACCTTATCAGACACAAGTACACGAAGGAAAAAAAAAAACTGTGGCAGATTTATTACTGAGCCCTTGTTTCTAGTGTTCCTAGCATTCTTCCTAAAATATGGCTGTCTAGCTAAAGACTGGATTTTCCAGCCTCTCTTACAGCTAGTGACTAAGTTTTGACCAAACATAATGTCAGCATTGGTGAATGATATGCTTAATTCCTGAATTATGTTTTGAAAGGAAGTGCTTGTTCTCTATTTCTGGCTTTTCTCCTTCCGTGGACTGAAACATGGTCATGACAGTACAAGCCAGTTTCAACCATGCAGATGAGAACAGTAAGAATGGCAAACAAAACAGAACAAACTTGAATCCCAAGATGGCCTCATGGAGCAGAACTGTCCCATCAGCCCTGGAGAGCTCACCTCAGATTATGATGGGAAGGAAAAATAAATTTCTATCTTATCTGGGTTGTATTTTTTAATCTCTTTATTACTACAAATTAACTTATAACCTTATCAATACAGAAATCATTAAGTTCAGGTAGTATGCTGCTATTTTAAAAAAGTTAAAATATGTGATGCTGGCTTAGCAATAAGGTAGTGGGTAGCAAGAAAACAGATACTGCAGACAGGAAGCTGGTGACCTCCTTGTTAGGCATAACAAAACATTTGTTAAACTGCGTCTTACAACTTGGATGCAGACAACACACCAACTAAGCCTTAAGAAAAATGGTTAGAGAAAGTCAGAATGTGAAAAAACCAACTGCTTTTGTGCCGAAAACCTAGAAGGAGAATAGCAGAATGATTTGTACTGGAAAAGATTAGATTCTCACCCTGAAGCATCTCAGTGTCAAAGATCAGATAAAAGAAAAAATTCCCATATCTAGAAATCTTGGGATGTGGTTACTTCCACCTAAAGCTGACTGGAAGTAAACAGTCCAGAAACTTACCAAGTTTTAAAGGAACTGTATTTCTAAACAAACCACAAACTTGATCTTCAAAAGCCTGTGATTAATAATTGGAGTATTCTTTGTGGCCCCAATCCTGCACCAACAGGAAGTGAGCTGTGAAGCTCTGTCAAAGCAAGCATAGTCCCCAAAAGGCAGTCACAGAGACAACTAAACAAGGAAGAACTTCCAAGAGAACAAAGCCAGGTAACTTGAAGGACAATGGGCAAGGGATTTACTTGTAGAATGTAGAACCAGGGGCAGCCAGAGGGCTAAGTGAGGTATCATCACAATTCCTGCCTACAAGGATTTAATAACTGCTCTAGACCAATGATTATTGTATATTTTTCACTCTTTTCCAGATTGAAGTTATCTTGTTTCTATTCCACCACTGTATATTGGGTACACGGGGAAAGGAGGAATGAAAAAGGGTAGGTAACTTGTATTTTAGGCCACTGGCCCATGAAAAGCCACATGCACATTCAATGGAGGATGGAACAAACCTAGATATCTTGGACTTTGAGCTGTCTACTTTGGGGAAAGGCTAAGAATGTTCTAAGAGTGAGAACAGGGTATGAAAGGAAAATGGGTAGCCAGAAGAGCAGACTGAGGCACAGATTACTAACTGCTCCCCAGTAATTTTTCTTTGTGTTATCCATTTAATATTAGAATGTCCTGAATTTCAGCTAAGTATACGGCCCCCAGTTAGTGACTACAATTCCTAACACGCCTTAATAGCTAGGTGTAATTGTGTAACTGAATTCTGTCCAATGGAATGTGAGCAGAAGTAATATGCATGACTTCTAGATCATATTTTTAAATGCTTGCCTTCCATGTCCTCTCTCCATCCTGACCCACCCCACGTGGTTACAATGGGAACATATTCTTGTGAGCTAGCTTAATCATGAAGATGATGACACCCTAGGGCAAGAGTTGGCAAACTTCTTCAGTCAAGGGTTAGCTAGTAATTATTTTCAGCTTGGTGGGCCATGTAGTCTCTGTCACAACTACTCAACTCTCACTGAAGCCATAAAGCAGCCATAGATAATACATAAATAAACAAGCATGGCTATATTCCAAAAACATTTTATTTACAAAAGCAGGTGGCAGGCTAGATTTGGCCTGTGAGCTATAGTTTCCTAACCTCCCTGTTAGTGAATGGCAGAGCAATAAACCTGGGTCCCTGGCACCAGCTCATTTCTGAACTGATTAAACAGAATTTATACTTTGTGTAAGCCATGGTATTTTGGAAGCCTCTATTACAGCAGTTAATGAATGTTCATCACACACACACACACACACACACACACACACACACACATACACATATACACACACACACACGTAGAATAAGCTTCCAACACAGATGACTATATGTTTAGCTTATTTGGAATTCAGGAGAAAAGAGATAGAAAATACATTTCCAATAAGATGAAGACTGAGTCACAATTCCAGAAAAGACCATGCTAGACTGCTAAACTACAACTATTCCCAAGGGAACTACAAGACTGCTGAGAGATTCTTTTCTATACAAAAATATAGTCCCCAATAAATTTAATAAAATTAAAAAAATTAAAAATATACGTAGAATATGTAAACTTTAAAGATACTTAGAGGACCTTTTGAGAGATAATGGATTTGCTTATCTTGAGCTTGTTAAAAAATCAAACAGGAAGATTAAAAATCCCAAAACATTTCTCTTCTTTATACCTGTTCAAAATAGTACATTAATTTTTTTTTTTTTTCTAAAGTGTTAACTAATTCAGAGCTTGAAATGTTCATTAGCAACTCTCTTAGAGGAAGAATAGCAGAATGATTTGTACTGGAAAAGAATATCACCTTATCAATTATCCGGAATCATTGCTAGAAATTCCACTGCTCTCAGATAGTCTAGGAATTGAATGAGTAGTAGTTCTGTGTAAGAAAACAAAAATTAGAGCTTTTCCTATAAATACCTGTTCCATATGTTCAAATACTGCTGGAGTAGCAATAGCAGCAGGTGCCTCTTCAATAATCTTCTGATGCCTGCGCTGCACAGAGCAATCACGACCAAACAAAGAGATAGCATTGCCATACTGATCTGCTAAGATCTGCACCTCCAGATGACGAGATTGCTTAGCTAGTCTCATCACAAATATAGGTGATCCAGGGACTTCAGCTTGAACCTATATTAGAAAAGAAAATAAAATAAATTTGTAAGTAGTATCTTTTTTCTATCTCGACAAGCTGCTTCAATTTCAACAGGCAGATGCCTAGAAGTGTCAAGGACCATGTAGGAATACAAAAATGAATAAAATATATAGTTCATGTCCTCATCTATTTTTAAGAGATTGCATTCTTGCTTATATAATCAATATTAATTCATGAATATGAAAACATATGAACATCCAGTGTGTTACACAGGTAAAGAACAAAATATTTTGCACACACACACACAAATACTCTCAAAAGGGCAAAGTACTGTCATGAACTCTAAATAGCCAAATGTACAATTTGCTCCAGACTACATGCTTTCCTGGTTCATATTATAGCATATATGGTATCATTGTAGTGAAAGGACTTTTATCTTCAATTTTGAAGCATATTGTTACTGGATACAGAATTCTATACTGGCAATTATTCTCTTTCAGCACTTAAAAAATATCTCAATATTTTCTGGCTTCTACTGTTTCTACTGAGATATCAGCTATCAATCTTATTTTTATTCCTTTGAAAGTAATCTTTTCTTTTCCAGTTGCTTTAAGATTTCCTCTTTTTTGTCCCTCTCTTTTTAGAGGAGTGAGGTGGCAGATTTACTTAGATAAGCTTCAATGTAGTTTTCTCCGTTCTTATCCTGCAAGGCTCATAGTGTTTTTTGAATCTGTGTTTGGTATCTTTTTATCAGTTCGGTAAAATTCTTAGCCATTATCTCTTCGAAAATTGCTTCTGCTCCATGATTTCTTCAAATATTACTTCTGTTCCAGTCTCTCTCTCTTCTCCTCTGAGACTCAAACCACATGATATTAACTTACTTCATTGTATCCCATACGTCTTTTATGCTCTGTATCTTTTACGCTCTGTTTTGTTATGTAACAAGTCACCTCAAGACTCAGTGACTTGCTTAGGATATCAACCGTTTTATTTGCTCATGATGTTGTACTCATCTGGGTAGTTCTTCTGGTCTTGCCTCTCACATGCATATCATCTGGTGGCTCAAGTGGCATTGAATGGTCTCACTCAGATTCTGATGACTTGTATTGACAGCTGGCTGGTAGGTCTAGGGAAACATGACTGGAACAGCTCATCTGTATTGCATGTGGCCTTTCATCTTCCAGTAAGCTAGACGAAGCTTCTTCAATGCAGTGTTCCAAGAGAGTAAGGGCAGAAGCTAAAGGCTTCACAAGCTCTGAGCTCTAAAACTTATACACCACCACTCTGGCCCCATTCTAATGGTCTAAGCAAGCCACAAGACCAGCTGAGAGTCAAGGGGAGGGAAAAGAGATGCCATCTCTTTATGGGAGGAAAGGCAAAGTTGCATTGCAAAGGGATATACATACAAGGATGGGAGGAGATATTGCGGCCATTTCTGCAAACAATCTCCTATGGTCCTCTCTCTGGCCACAATAATTCACATACCTCCCACATGCAAAATAGACTCACCCCCTCCCAAGACCCCCAAAGTCATCCAATCATGGCATCAGGCTTGACGTCCACTTTCTCATGAGTCATGTCCAGAAGTGAATGAGACTCCTTGGGTGCTGCTCCTTAGTTGCAGTTTCTCTTGATCCATGGATCTGGGAACTAAAAAGGACAAGTTATCTGTCCCCAACACCCCCAACATTTAATGATGAGATGGGGAGAAGATAACTCTAAAAGATATTCCTGTTCAAAGAAGAGAGAATGGGAGTACATAGTAGTCATTGGTCCATAGCAGTTCTGAAATCCAGATGGGTACATGTTGTCAGGTTCCCTTACTCCAGGGGTTTGAAATGTTTTTGTTTGTTTGTTTGTTTTTGTTTTGCAGGGGTCTTGTTTTGCTCCCTGGGAGTGGTTTCCTAATCCATAGCTCTTCTGCTCTTAGCTCTGCTCTCTAGGCTCCTAGCTCCACTCTCTGCAAAATCTCTTATTAGAAAAGATTGATGTATACAGATTAATAGCTTTCTCAGTCTGCTTTCTATCCATAGAAAATTGAAGGCCCAGAGGCCTCTCTCAAGTTTGAACTGTAATTTTTAGTCCTTTCGATGTGTTCATTAATACAAGTCTCTTGAAAACTTTGTGAGTTTCCTATGAATCATATTGAGGAGTCACTCCTTGCCCCAAAAGGCATATCCAAACTTTTCTGCACAGATCTCTCTACACTTTGGGCATGTCTCACTGCTGAGACAACACTCTTAAGATTTTTAGAAGCCCTCTTTATCTGAGAAGGAAACTTATCAAACTGGAAATGAGAAACAGTTCTTTTTTCAAACTCGACGAGTTTAAAATACCTTCTTTAGCTCATCTCTCTTTTATAGTTCCTTAGCATAAACAACCAGAAGCATTCAATAGATACTTTAAACATTTTGTCTAGAAATCCCCTTAACTGGGTCCACAAGTTCATTAAATACATTCTTTTTCTTCCAGGTTACCTCAGGCAATTGTTCCATTATTTCAGAACATGGGTTACCATTTTTCCAGCCTTAACCTTTGAGCCAGTCTCAAAGCCAATGTCACATATTTTACTTTTTTTTTTGTTATGAGAGTATCACATATTTAGGTATCAATTTCTAAATCAGTTATCCATTAATGCCTAACAACCCACCCAAAATTTAGTGACTTAGGACACTGACTTATTTTATTTCCTCACAGCAATTTGAACTGGGCTCAGTTGACCAATTCTCCTGCTGATCTAGGCCTGGAGCCACTCATATAGCTATAGTCATCTGTCAACCAGACTGGGGTTAGATGGTTTAATATGGCCTCACTTACATGTCTCAAATGTGGTACTGACTGTACCACATGGAAGACCCAGTTCATATACTTTTTCTCTTTAACCCACGACAATGAAGCAAGAAGTTTGCTCATGAATGATTAAAAATAAAAGGGAGGGCAAATAAAAAGTGGCTAGGGGTACTAGTAAAGAAAGAGTAGAAATCTGGAAGAATGAAAAGGCTAGAATACATCGCAATTTTCCTTTTTCTGACTCAACTTTTTCCGGGTATTGGTAGGAAAAAAAAGTGAGTCAAGTATGTGAGATTACTCTGAAGGCAGGGAAAAAAGAGATTCCCGTTTCCTGATTCTCTAAGATTTCTCTGAAAAGAGATCATTTGTTTGGCCTCCACAATCAACTTGTAGTACGGCCACATCAACCTGGCTACAAATTAGATGGGCAGGCAGAGAAAGACCCTAGGTTTAGCTTTCCCAAGTCACTCATAGAACATGGGCCTGCCATAGGATTCCTGTGCCGGGGTGTAGTGGCCATGTAGCACAAGCTAGGGTATAGAGTGCTGGGCCAGCAGGGTAGATGACACACATGGCAGAAACTCAGGAGCCTGCAGCCAATTTGAACTTAAGTGAGGTAAAGTCAATCAGAGAGTCTGGACTTGGTGAAGCCAAGAGCCTGCAGATCAGAAGTTAACCATATCACTTACTTTATCTATAATGCCAGCAGAAGAGGGGCACAAAAATACAGAAAGATGCTGACTCTTCGTTGTCACTATAAGGTCCTAATAGCCATCATATATGGAAGAGATATCTGAGAAACTGAGGATTTTTATATAACTGAGAATACACTGTTTTCTGGACATCCAAATTATACTGTGAGTTAAATCAAAACTGTTATACATGTTAATTCAAAGACGACTTGTACTCTACCTGTCTGAAGAGGTTAGGGAAGTCATCTGCATTGTTGACTTTTCTGATTCCCTTCCCTCCTCCTCCTTCTGAGGCCTTGATCATTACTGGATATCCAACTTCCTCTGCTGCCTTCAATAAGAAAGAGAAAAATGGAAGTAAGAGTGAGATTAGTAG
>NW_006443570.1:14620812-14644791 GCF_000325575.1 Pteropus alecto
AGTAAGAGTGGTATTAGTAGGGTAAGAGAAACTGACATTTTCTTCCTTTAAGAATGTTGTGTTTTGGTAGGTCTATTTGTAGAAAAAATAGAAAGATCTTGAAGATATACTAGGTAAAAGAAGTAATAGAACAATTTGTAGAATTGGATTGAACCAAAAGAAATTTCACTTATGTTTTATGTATGATTATATACATATTCATACACCCACATATTTATGTGCAAAAAAATAAGTTTACAGTATACATCAGTGATGATTTATAAAATGTGGGTGGACATAAACTTTCACTTATACTATATATATTTCTGCATTATTGAAATTTCTTATACATGCAAGTATTCATGTATTAACTATAATTTTTATTTTTTAAAAAAGACGGAAGTAATTCATTTAATATAAGCTGATGGCCTCGGTACAGCTTCTGACAACATATAAGTAAGACTCAACAAATCAGAACTCTCATGTATTCAGAAATTTTTTCTCACTCAACCTTTTGTAAAAGATAAAAACAATGAGGTATACTAATAAAATTAGTCAGAAAACTACTTTTCAACACATGCTCTAAATGTGCTTTTCACATTATAGTATTTTATAATTATCAGGTGATTATCTTAGGACTTTTGAAAAATTAGTTATGTAACCATTAAATAGAGAGCTGGTTAAAACAAGATATATCCCTATAGTTAGAATACTATGAAATTATTAAAAGGAATGAGGTGGTTTTTACATTTAATGATATGAAAGATATCCAAATTGTATTGTTAAGGCAAAAAAGTAGGTTGGGGGAAAAGTTAACCAAAAGTTTAAAATAACTAAGTCATTCCTTCATCAAAACATTCCAGTCTTTTAAGGCTTACGTTATAGTAATATCTAAAAAATAGATCATCAGAAAAAGACCATTTCAAATTTTAATTTGTATCAGTAGATTAAGCATGAAAATCTTTTAATCATAGTCCTATCTCTTCTAAAATTCTCTTAACTCCATTACTATTCTTATAAACAGAGATAGCATGATGAACTCAATCACTGGGTTTATAAGTGATCAAAGAGACAGCCATAAACATAGAAAAGAGACTTAAAAAAATAGGACAGCCCACATGATGTCAGTAAGTAAGAAGGCAGACATCTTAAAAATATATGAAGGCTCTAGGTATAGGTTATCCACTTAAAATATTTTAGAAAAATTTTAATACCATGAGGAAAATATTTACATATAATATTAAGTAGAAAAAAAAGAGAATTATTCAACAATATATAGAGTAAGATCCTACTTTTATAATTACAATAATTATTATTATGGGAATCTATTAATAAAGATTATCATTTTATAATCTATGAATAAAAAATGGCTGTAAGAAAATAAATGAGTATAGTATGTTAACAGGATTTATCTCTGGTTAGTAGGCTTAGCAGTGGTTTTATCATCTCTTTTCTGGCTTTCCAAATTTTCTACCAGATAATTTTATGTTTGTAATTATAACCAAGAAAAAAGGAATTTTAATTGATAAGCAAAATACCAGGCTTCTACTCTTTTGCGAATTTAGCAAACAGAATATAGCATTTGCAATTCAATCAAAAATATTAATTCTTAAGGTTGTAGAATGCTTAATCTAAAATGTAAATAACATAGAAAAATTAGTTGAGCATTTAGTGTTCCTCTTGAATTTATAACATACAAGTCAAACACAAATACTGTGTTTTTCAAAAACAGCCTCTTTCATCATCTACCTGGAGGCATAGTTAAAAAGTGAAAGGGAAACAAACTGGAGAGAACTATAAAGGAAAGAAAAGATTATATCGAAGAATTTCCTTTTTCTTGAGCTCCTGTTTCTACATGGATGGCAATATATAGAGTAACACTTTCAGCCTCTCTCAGCTGTCTCACCCCCACCCTTACCACTCCCCAAGGAAAAGAGAGTAAATTATGTGATTGGTAAGTTTGTAAGGAAGACCTGAGTATGTGTAGCTCAGCCTCTTTTCCCCTTTGGGATCAGCCCATTGAACAGAACATATGCTCTTTGTCAGCTCTCAGCCATACAATAAGCAGAATGATAAAAGCTATGCTTCTATAGAGAAGTCTGTGGTTATTGAGCATCACCAAGAACCAGTGAGTGAGCCTGCTTAATTGATGTTCGAATCACAAATCTGATTGTTGCTACACATTTAAGCCATTATCGCCAATATCTCTATTCATAATAAAATGACATTTTGATCTCTATCTGCCTGGCTTCTTGGTTCTGAACTCAAGCAGGGAAAAAAGTGTATTATTTGATAACCCTCCCCTCCCATACACACACACTAACAGGTGGTAGAGAGAAGAACCAGTACCTCCTTAGAGCTCTGATTTAACCACCTAAGAAATGTTCTTTCCAAGTGAGAAGTTTGCTTCAAAACAAATTTAAATTATTTTTATTAAATCTAGTTCACTTCTTCACTCTATAAACTATACCTCCTGGTCTTATAACCCTAATCCCATCATGGGTATATATCATGAACTAGGCTCCAAATTGCTGTGTTTCTGACTATAATTGGTCAGTTGAAAGATATCACTCACTAGAGTTAGTAACCTACCTTTAGCCCATCATCCACATCCTTCACATAACCTTTTTCATATAGTTCCTGGGGAACATTTAAGATACGTTTTGAAAAGTCATTTTCCTGCCAGTCCACACGAAGACCTGCAATAGATAACAGTGACTTAACAGCAGCTATAAGGGCTTCCGTTCTTGGCAATTTTTTCCTATATCTTCTTTAAAATGCTCTCATATTTATCCAAAATTGAGGATAGATGGGAGAAAGAAAGACGCCATAAAACCTTGATCAGTCCTTGGGGTTAACGGTATTCATCTATAGCAGAACCCAGTGGCAACTTGGGTTTCCAGTGTAAGTAGGACCTTATACTGGAAAAATCCAGGAGCACAAACAGGCAGCAACTTATAAAAATACAAGGGCATACAAGACAAAAAAAAAAGCATGTCAGGCTTCTCATAGCAACTTGGCAGGCAAATACCTTCAATTTGTGTGTTCAGGCCTGCTCCAGGGCCAGAGGTCTGGGAAATTATTCAATCTTTATGAGCCCTTGGAAATGGAAATGGCGGTTTTATTGGTCTCAGAAGAGTCATGATTCCATGCTCTCTGAATGTCCCTGTACTCAGCCACAAGGGGAATGCTATAGCCTCTCCATTCAAACAAAAGCAAATTCAACCTTTTATTTTAAACTGTTTGACCCAGCAGGTCTGGAGAGGATACTGCAATCCCCCTGGAGAGCTAGCCTAACAAGAGTTCAAATCTGTTCAGCCTTAAGACAATGGTCATTCCCACTTAGGAAAGGTTTCAGTGTCTGTCTGCTCCCTGTGCTCAAGTACTAAAAAAATGGAAGTTTGTATTGTTATCAGCTATAATAATTCACACAGTACTTTTTGAGGGATCTGTCAAGAATAAATCACTTTTAGAAAAATTTTATCCTTTTGCATGCATGCCTGAAAGAAAGGTTGACTATTGCCCTCATTTTGAACATCAAATGCAAATGAGAGGTTGAATTATGTACGGTAGGTATTACACAGGCAAAACCAACAGTCAATACATTGTAGGCTGACATCAAAAAAACGGTAGCAAACATTTCAGTAGGTGGGTTTTAGGTTTTCTTAGTGATCTAGGTCACTTCTCAGGCAGGTTCAAGGGCCTAATTCTGCCTAGGAAGTTCATCTCTGAGAGAGGTTTTAGGCTAATCAGAGTAGATCCAAATCCATTGAAACATATGAATTTTCCCAGAGTTTCTCCAAATTAAGTCCCAAGATCACTTAAATCACAATTTAGCATCTGCGTACCTGATACAAAATGTATATTCCTAAGACATAAAATCTCAGCTGTATTTAATTAAGCCTGAAGATAAAAGATACCATTAACTGACCTGGATTCTATTTCTTTTGAAGTATCCCAATACTTTAAACAAACTTAAGCCCCAAGCCACAGTCCCAAATAGCCTCCTGAACTTTTCTGCACTTCAAGGTACAAACAAGAAATAGCTTCTTACCACTGCCACTCCAGGGAAGAGTTGGGATACCCGCAGTTTGAGCCACTATGGAAGACGCAATCTTATCCCCCAAAGCCCACATGGCCTGGCTTGGTGGGCCTAAAAACAAAACAAGAAAAGAATCCTGACTGGAACATCTTGGCCTCATTTCTTTCACATATATTTAGTCTTCTATATAATTACTTTTATATAGTCTTGTCCTCTACCACATCACATATGCAAATCATAAACTTGATTATGGGGACGACTATGTTTTGATTCACCTTTGTACCCTTTATAGAACCTAACGTAGTAAGCTTTTAGTACACGGTGAGAGTTCAATATATATATAAATATATGCGGAAATAGATTCCTGACAAATCTAATTTTATCATCCTTCATGATTCAACTTTACCAGATGAGAAATATCTTCTTCTTCTTTTTTTTAAACAATATCTTAAAATAAGGACTATAAAGTTTTGGGGTTCAAGTATGAAATATTATACCCTCTTTGATCTTAGGGGAACCAAAAAGGAAGATTTGACTTCAATAGAATTTACAAAGTATAATCATCATAGAAGAGACAGAAACACTTTGAACCATATAACCTTTATTTCTCTCTCTGCTATAGGAGAGCAGAAAAAATCAGAAAACAGAGCTCTCACTAATAGGAATATAACCTAGATGTTTAAATGTAAAGGTGCTGACCCATATTTAAGGGCACACTCCTAGGGTATCCTAAGTATTCAATTATCTTTGCTATATAAAAATAGGTCCTTTCTCCATATGTTTTCTTAAGGTTAATGGCAAAGTTTTTAAAAGGCAGTGTTTTGGAAATCAGAGCTTTCTCCATATTTCCTGGAAAAGAATCTAGGGTCAGAAAACATAATCAAGATGCAGAGACATAAGCAGATGTAAGAAATGAGGAAGGGGAAAAAAATAAATGAAGAGGGTTACTCTGAGAGTTGCTGATTAATTTAAAAAAAAAGAGAGAGACTGTTAAACTGAAGAAAAGCAGAAGATAGAGTAGAATATGGGCAAAATTGACAAAGAGAAACAAGAAGACTAGAACAGTATATCAGAAAGGCTTACCCATGAAGGCGATACCATTTTTCAAAAGAAGTTCTGGGAGCTTGGGATTTTCAGAAGCATGACCCCAGCCAGCCCACACTGCCTATCAGGAAACACAATATGGTTCATTCTTAAAATTCATATTAAAAAACAATACACGATTAACTGTATCATTCTCTACCAAGACTGGCCCTACTCCATGAGGTACAATAGCTCCACAGCAGCCAAATACTTACGAATCTTGAGCTTTTTCCTCTTTGGGCTTAAAGACACTTACCCGAAACTTCTTAACACAAGTGATAGGGAAGAAATGACTTACTTCTATACCACCATATTCTGGGCTAAGAATATTCCATTGCAAAGAGGCAACTTTCACTTATTTGGGATAGTTTGAAAGTGAAATGGACTGAATAAATAATCTCTGAAAAACCCTTACAAATTTCCTGTTTGTATTGCTTAATTTTGACTAATTGTATTTTTTCTATTTTTCCTTTCTCTGTCTGTTATATTGCATATAAAGGCATTTATCAATTTTCAACAAAGATGCTTTCTATAAAATTAAAAGTTCTCTGGATATCCCATTGTGCGTAACTGTAAAATGGCTAAATTATTTTTTCCTGTGACAACTTGGAAATTTTATTTGTGTTTATTAAAACAGTAAAGCATTTAAAACCATAACATGCAACAGTTTTCATTGGCAAGTGTAATTAGTTCATATATGAAATATAGTGCTGAATTTGAATAATGTCTTTAAAGTGGAAATTGTTCTTTTTTTTCCTTAAAAATTTTTTTAAAATTTTCAATTACAGTTGACATACAATATTATATTGGTTTCAGGTTTATCATCATGATTAAACATTTATATCTTACAAAGTGACCACCTTGATAAGTCTAGTACCCCTCTAACACCATACATAGATAGCTATTACAGTATTGTTGGCTATGTTCTCTGTGCTGTACTTTACATTATCATGACTGTTTTTAAAATTGGCAATTTGTACATTTTAATCTCTTCCTTTTTCACCTAGCCCCTAAACCCCCTCCCATCTGGCAACCATCAAAATGTTCTCTGTATCTCTGAGTTTGTTTCTGCTTTATTTTGTTTTTTAGATTCCACATATAAGTGAAATCATATGATATTTGTCTTTCTCTCTCTGACTTATTTTACTTAGCATAATACCCTCTAGGTCCATCCATTTTGCCACGAATGATAAGATTTCATTTTTTTATGGCCAAGTAATATTACACTGTATATATGTACCACCACTTCTTTATCCAATTATCTATTGATGGACACATAAGTTGCTTTCATATCTTCGCTATTGTAAATAATGCTGCAATGAACATATAAATTTGGTTTTAAAGGACACATTGACATTTCTTACTTGGACTGGGATCCTTTTAGCAATATCAAGAATTAATTCCACATTTGCATAGTTGTTGTTGTTTGGTCCTCCTGGTACTGGCACGTAGTGATCTGCCATTTTAATGTACTCTGAAAATACAAACAAATTAATAGGGAACACATATGTTGTTTTCTGAAATAGAACAGCAGAGCAAAACTATGTAGAGGACAAGTACCATTATGAGAAACCACAAGACAAACTGCATTATGGGGTAATTTCCAGGACCATTTATTTGAAGGCTCTGACTTTATTAAGTACAGACACTAATATCCAATAATCTCATATTTAGGAAGCTCTAATACTATAACAGCAGTTCTCGAACATTTCACTAGGTGACTTTTCTAAAGGGTCTTTATGATCCCCATATCAAAAATAATGTGTCTGTCACTAGAGGTCCATGTATAATTATTCTATTCTGGGAAAAAAGTTCTGTCTCTGACATCCTTTATCTTTAACTTGCACTGTACTCTGAGAAAGCCTTTTTCCTAGTGTTCAGCTGGGACAGGATGAGGACAGAGGGTAAAGTCTGGAGGATATGTAGACTGGCTAAACAGGAAAGGTTAGATATGGGAGTATGCTAGGTGTTTGAAAAGGGTTTATCTAGATTGTTGGAGATAAGAGATATTTGAAAGACTTTACAAAGATACTTTCTTTCCTTCTTTTTTTTTCTTAGTATTCCCATTCAAATTTGTCACCTGATGTTTTTCTCTTCCTATTCTGAGAACAACTGTAGTAGAGCATCTACATTGTGCAGAAACTGTATTAATAAATACTTTTTATACATATATATAATTTCATTTAACACTCAATAGTCCTACATATGATAGGTATTATTAGTACCCGGTTTATAGGAAATAATGGCTTAGAACACCTAAATAACTTGCTCAAGGTCCATCTCCACCATATTAACATTTCTTATATCTTATTCTTAACTTTTAAAGGCTTTAAGTCCTTCTATAAGAAAATTCTATTCAGTGTAAGATACAAGGCCCTATAGTTGGCTCAAAATAAAAATAGGTTTATTGTTCTCTTTGTTAATGAGAGGCAAAGCATGCTAATTATAAAAAAAAATTAGATAATATAACAGGATGTAATACTACTATTTTTTAAAAGTCAAAATCATCCATTTTCTACCACTTGGAGATAACCAGTTCATGCTTTGATATACTAGAAACCATAAATTGTTAAGCAATTTAATGATATATTGTGGATATCATCTCATATTATGACACAGATATATATTTTATAAATTTATATATAATACAATTGTTTATATGCTTATTATTAATATATCAATGTTAATGGTTGTCTGATGTTTCTACAGTCCATAATTGGTTTAACCACTAACTTATTGATAAACATATAGGTTATTAATAATTTGGAAAATATTATAATAAAATGATGACTATCCTTATGCTACTGTCCAATTATATCCTCAAAATATGTTCCTAGAAATAAAACTATTGGGTTAAAGGGTATGCACACTTTCAAAGATTGAACCACTTCAGACTCTAACTAGCAATATGGGTGCCAAACTGCCTACACTCTCGTTTGTATTAGGTATCACCAATCTTTTAAGTTTTGCCAGTCCTATAAGTGAAAAAGAAATCCAAATTTACTATTGATTTAGTTTGCATCTCTGATTAACACTGATATTAAATCTCTTTTCGTATGTTTATTATTACTCTTTAATTCTTTTGTGGACTATCTATTCACGTTCTGTTCATTTTCCATTGAAGGTTGCCTTTTTCTCATATTAAAGTAGAAATTCTTTGCTGTTAATGTTTTTCTAGGTTGTTTGTCTTTAAATTTTTCGCTTTTTTATTTGCTAAATAGAAATTTTCATCTTCATATAGTCAAATCTAACTTTTCTGTAGTTTAGTGGCCCTAGATGCAGAAAAAAGTTACTTTAATTGCTGACCTATAACACACACACACACACACACACACACACACACAGAGTCTGCAAAGGTATTGCTGTTGCCAACCACCAAACAGTTCAGAGTTTGATATTGTTACTATTCTCACCATCTCTTAATCTGTCAGTTTTGCCTGTTCCCTTCCAATCTCAGAGTATGAAGCCCTCTCTTTATGTTAATAACCAACTCTTCTAACGCTCCTTTTCCATAATCTTTTAAATTTTAAAAACATTTAGCATTTTAAACTGGATTATAGTCATGATTGCACAATGGTATGAATTTACTAAAACTCATAGAACTGTATACTTTTAAAAGGGTAACTTTATGGTACATAAATTTTACTCAATAAAGCTATTAAAATAATTAATACAAAGTTTAGAAAAAATGAAAAAGGAAAAATCATCCAAAATACTAATTCCTTAATTCAATACCACTGGTATTGTAATCCTTTTGAGTTTTTTTTTTTTTTTCAATTACATTTGATATTCAATATTATATTAGTTTCAGGTGTACAGCATAGTGGTTAGACATTCATAAATTTATGAAGTGACCCGCCTGATAAGTCTAGTACCCACCTGGCACCATACACAGTTATTACAATATTATTGACTATATTCACTATGCTGTACTTTACATCCCCAAGACTATTTTGTAACTACCAATTTGTACTTCTTAATCCTTGCACCTTTGTCAACCAGTCCCCAAATCCCTCTCCCATCTGGCAACTATCAGTTTGTTTTCTGTATCTTTGAGTCTGTTTTGTTTGTTCATTTATTTTCTTCTTTAGGTTCCATATACAAGTAAAATCGTATAGTATTTGTCATTCTCTGTCTGACTTATTTCACTTAGAATAACACCTTCTAGGTTAATCCATGTTGTCACAAATGGTTAGATTTCATTCTTTATGGCAGAGTAATATTTCATTGTACATAAAACTACTAAAATAATATAATACAAAGTTTAGAAAAAATGAAAAAGGAAAAATCCTTATCCAGTTGTCTGTTAATGGGCACTTAGGTTGCTTCCACATTTTGGCTATTGAAAATAACGCTGCAATGAACATAGGGTGTATATATGTATCTTTTCAAATTAGTGTTTTGGATTTCTTCGGATAAATACCTAAAAGCGAGAATTACTTGGTTGTAAGGTAGTTCAATTTTTTATTTTCTGAGGAACCTCCATACGGTTTTCCATAGTGAGCACACCAATTTGCAATCTCACCAATAGTGCATGAGGGTTCTCTTTTCTCAATATCCTCACCAACATTTGTTTGTTGATTTATTGATGATAGCTATTCTGATAGGGGTTAGGTGATATCTCCTTGTGGTTTTAATTTGCATTTCTCTGATGATTACTGATGTTGAGCAACTTTTCATATGATATGTCTATTGGCCATGCCCTCTTGTCTATACATGTCCTCTGTCCTTGTTTGCTTGTTTTGGTGTTGAGTTGTATCAGTTTTCTTTATAAAATTTGGAAAGTAACCCCTTATCAGATGTATCATTGGTAAATATCTTCTCCCATTCAGTAGGATGTCTTTTCATTTTGTTGGTTTCCTTTGCTGTACAAAAATTGTTTAGTTTGATGTACTCCCACTTGTTTATTTTTAATTGTTTCCCTTGCTCAAGGAGGTGTATCAGAAAAAAATATTACGTCCTTGAGCATTCTTATAAACAGTGTTTAGAAATCTCTATCTATCTGGTAGACTCCTTGCCTCCATTTTCTTCAGTCCTTTTCCGGTGTCTTTTCCTGTTCTTTCATTTGGGACATGCTTCTTTTTCTCCTCATTTTGGCTCTCTTTTTCTATGTATTAGGTATATCTGCTACATCTCTCAGTCTTGGCAAGGTGGCCTTATGTAGTAGGTGTCCTGTGAGGCCCAGTAACACAGTCTCTCTGATCATTTGAGCTGGGTGCTCCAAGAGTGTCCCTTGTTTGGGCTATGTGTGTTCTCCTGTTGTAGCTGAGCCTTAACTGCTGTTGGCATGTCAGTAGGTGGGACCGATCCTCAGGCTGACTGACTGTGAGGACTGGTCATGACCACAGAGGATGAGCTACTGTGCAGGGCTGACCCCATGGAGCAAGATTCGCCCCAGAGGGCCTGGTGCTTGCTGAGACAACCTTTTGGGTGTGTAGCTCGTGGGGCTAATCAGGTGGTGCTCTGCTGTGGTCTCAAGCCAGCCACTGGGTGTGTTGGTTTGGGGGCCTCTTGAGAGGAATACTGGTGTAGACCAAGATCAGCCACTGCCTGTGACCTGCCCAGGGCGACCTGGTAAGAGCTACAAAGCAACCCGTGGTTGGTAGCTGTCTGTGCTGGACCCAGAGTCAAGTGGGAGAGGCCAAGCTGCTAATCAAGGCCAGCTGCCACTAGTATCTGCCGTGAGGCAGCTAAGCAAAAGGCATAGGGCACCCTGAGGGCTGTCACTGCCTGCCAGTACTTGAGTAGTACGCAAGTTGAGTAAAGCGGGGGTCTCAGGAAGCCACCAGGATGGGGCAAGTGGTATTTACCAGGTTAATGCAGATTCAGATTTAGTACCAGTGCTGAGCCTGGGGTTGCTCAGCAAAAGAGATAATAAATGTCTATTGTTTTAAGCTGCTACATTTGTGGTAATATTGTTACAAGTAATATATAAATAATATAGCAATTTATCAGAATGTATTCTCAGACCAATAAATGTTATTCCACAAATATTTTTTAATGGCTGCATGGTATTTTATAGACTTTGTGTAGTACATTTTACTTAACTAATCCACTAATGTTGGACACTTGAGTTACTCCTAGTATCTCATTATATTAACAACAAATATCCTTGTATGAATATCTTTGCCCCATTCCTGATTTTTGTTCCTCAGAATACCAAAAAACAGAATTTCTTAGTTAACAGATATGCATATTTTGTCCATTTGTGCTCTTGATCCCATCCCTTTCCATCTCCTCTAGGTCCCTTTCCCCCTTTTGGCTCCTCTCTCTCAGACTGTAAACATTTTCAAGTCTCTTTTATTCCGAAAAATTCAAATCTTTCCTTGACAGTGATTTCTCTTTAGTTACTGCCTTTCTTCTTCTCTTCTCAACCAAGTTCTAAAAAAAACTTGTCCACATTTGCTATCTCCATGTCATTTCCCATTCATTCCTTAAAATCCTATATTAGTCTGAATACTCATATTGTGCCTTTTAAACTATTCTTGCAAAGGTTACCAATGATTTCTTAATTGCTAAACAGTTTCCTACTTCTGTTTTATTAAATGGTGACACATTTGACCCTTCCTTATTGAAATTTTCTTTTCTCTTGTGCTTCTTCTCAGTATTGTTCATGGGCCTATCTTCCTGAATCTATCCCTAAATTCTAGTCTTCTATAAAATTTCATCCTTAGCATTTTCTATCTGTTCTTTCAGGGATAGTGTCAACTACTACACATTTGCTGATAATGTACATTCTTAATCTCCAGCTTTTTTATTTCTAAATTCTGGAAGAAAATATCCAATTTTTTGTAGAATTTATAGGCTCTGCTTATATCAGTATTCCAAATCTAATCTGTCCCCTCAAAACCTTGTTCTTCTTGCTATATTATCTATTATTTTGCCCTAATTGATGATACTAGTGTCTACCTAATCAACCAAATCAGAAACCCAATAGTAATTATTAACTCTTGGCTCAATCACCCAATTTTCCTCTTAAATTTCTCTAAACCAACCCCTTCTTCTCTATGTTCAGTCTCCTCATATCCTCTAGTATTGCCTTCCACAAATGGATCTTCCAAGATGCTACCTGAATCATCCATCTTATTACTCATGTTTTTAAAAATGTATCTACCATTTAGAGATACATGCTGAAATATTTACAAATAATATAATATCTAGGATTTACTTCAGAAATTGTGTATGAGTGAGGGAGGAGATAAAAGTACAGATGAAAAAAAACTAGCCATGCATTGATAATTGTTGATGCTGGATGACAGGAAGATGGAAAAAAGTGCCAGTTAAAACTTACTCCTTTCTAACTTCATTTCTTGAAGTCTATGTTCTTGAGAATGAAAAACAAGGCCCTCTTTGACAAATACTGGATCATATTTTTTACTTTAACAAGCCACCTATAATTTCCAGAAAACTACTGTGTCACATCTTCAAACATTTGCATATACTGGTCTTTCTGCCTGGAACACTTTTGTCTTCCCTCTAATTGCTTCACTAATTCTTACTCACTCTTGGCTAGGCATATATAACATCTTCACAAAGCTTTCTCTTAACCCTGTACCCAAGAGCAGGGGGCAGAGTTATGATGTCTCATCTCTGTGTTCTCGTAGTACCTTGTGCATATTTCTATTATCGCACTGACCTCATTGTATTGAAATTATTTGTTTCCTAGAGCAAGATCACACCTTTTTCAACTGTAGGCCTCCATGTTCATTGAGTGAATGAATAAATGAACTAATAGGAGCACCATGAAGAAACAGACAAAGAAAAATTAATCATGCAAGCAATAAAGTAATAAAAGTAAACATTTAGTAAGGCAATTTCATCTTTACAACTACCCAGTGAACTAGACATTATGATCTTCCTTTTACATATATGAAAATTGTGGCTAAGGGTTGTTAAAAGGTCAATATAAATGATTTCACATCGTAACATCTACTTTGCAATAAATTGGTGCCTTCTCCATTTCTAAATAACATAATAACCCTTATTCCTTACAAATAATCTTTACATCATTGTCTCAATATAGAGAGAACATATACAGACCAAAATAGGTTTTAAAAGATAGTTCTTTAAAGAACTAATGTTATCTGTGGGCATTCTATCTTTGAGATTATACTTTAGTCATAAAAAATATGGAGAGGAAAGACTGGCCACAGCAGTCTTTATCTACAACTCAGATGCAGGACCATCTGAGTAGAGAGAACATACAGAAGAGCTGCAGAGTGAAACTCACCTGGCCCCTAAGAGGCCTCTCCTTCAGGAAGAAAGGAAAAAAAGAATCTTAAACCTAAGATGCTCTAAACTTCAATGTAACTCACAGGAAAATAGTATTTCCTTCCAAATCTTTCCACTTATACATGCTAAAGTATGGGGTTTAGCAAATACTTGACATTGAAAAGGCATACACTTGAAAACCCAAACCAACACTTTGGTTAAATTTCTACCATTTTTACTTAGACAGGAGTCTGTGCTGAGGTTAAATACAGCACAATTACTTGTATATGCCTATTATTGACATTTTTTAAAAGAGATATTCTTTTAAAAGGTTTCATTGGAAATTCTTGAGTTTGGGAATCCCCGTAAATTACCATTCTCCTACTTAAAGGCTGTGCTATTCAATGTTTTATTCTCAAGAGTAATGCTAATAACTCACCTGCATTGGCTTTAAGGTCTTCAGGTGTGACCATGACAACAAATCGGATTGCACGCTCATTTCGAAACATCTCATAAGACCACCGACGGATAGATCGCATGCATTTCACTGCTGCAATGCCATTGTTGGCAATAAGAACCTGGAGGAGTGGGGGCATGAGGATTGGAGAGAAAAGTAGACAAAGCAAGCAATGATGGAGGAAAAGAGATGAGACAATTTTTGTAGATCTTTCTCTGAAAAGCCAGATTTTCAATAAGAATTTATATTGCTGGTCTAGGCAGTTAGGAACCAGCTCCCATGTGAGCAAGAGATATTTTTTAAATGGTAGCTAAGGAAATACTTTAATAAGTGCCAGTTAAAACTCCTTTCTAACTTCATTTCTTGAAGGAAAAAAACCACAGTTACTCAAATCTTGTGAGTTTGTGAATTATTCTACCATACCAATTACTAGAGAACAGAAGAAGATGAACTTCAGAGCGATGATATATTATCAAATGAGGAATGGAGGAAGATCAAAAGTGCAGTTTCATGCAGTATTCTCTGCTATAGTAAAACAAGGCACAGAACCCTGAATTTGTATAGGAACCCTGGCACCAACTACCACCTCTCTCCAAAATGCTGAATCTCAAATGCCTTAGAATTGTAG
Organism: Pteropus alecto; assembly: GCF_000325575.1. Taxonomy (NCBI): domain Eukaryota; kingdom Metazoa; phylum Chordata; class Mammalia; order Chiroptera; family Pteropodidae; genus Pteropus; species Pteropus alecto. The sequence goes on from NW_006443570.1 coordinate 14,635,213, forward strand.
AGGCTGCCTCAGAACAAATGGTCATAAGAAAGAAAAAGAGTAGAAGAATCAACGGTCCTGAGACTTCTCTATAAACAAACCTTTCATCTCCTTAACTGTCTTGTAATCATGGCCCCCAGGATAACATAGAATAGTTGGAAGACTAACAGAAAGACATCGCTGAAGCAATACTTTTAGGAATGGGAATATAGGTTCCCACCCTTTAATCTTTTAATTACTGCAAACTATTTCAACCAAGTCATCCTCTCAGCTCTGTCATGGGTTAGACAAAAGTGACACCTAACTATTCATGTGGTATATTCCCTCTAAACATCTCAAATACTTAGCAGAAGCTAGTAGGTCAGTGTATCAAACTGTTTAAGCTTTCCCTCCTAAAATTCTCTATACCCCCAGCTCTAAATCCAGTGCTATGACATACTACCTCCTGACCACCACTCCACAAGCTAATCAGTTTCTCATACCCTCCCAAATCAGTGTGGGCTAACCTTGTAAAACCCACAAGATCTTTTAAAAAGAACATTATGAGTATCGCTTCAACTTCTTAATTAGCTGTGACTAAATTATCAGTGCTTAATACATATTACAGGAAATAGTTAAATTATTTGATAGGATGCTAGGGAGTCAGAAAGGATAATTTTCATAAAGTTGCAAGCTCTCTGAACATCTAAGTATCAGTTTTGAGCAAATGTAGACAACAAACCAAGGCATTATATCTCATGTACTTTGGAAAAAACTTATTAAAGTTATAACTTACCTTCTCAATCACTTTATTCCCCCCAAAACGAGTAACGAATTCTGCTGGAGAAGCTACAGTGAAATCTCGCTGTGAGTCTATTTTCTTTCGGTCTCGACCTTGCTTTACTAGGTGCAAGCCAGACATGCTGGGCCTATAAAAATAGAGAAACCATGAAAGTCTATCAGTAGAATTTCTTCACACCATCTATCTCCCCTGGAGACCTGCTTTTTACTGCCATCCTTATAACAGCACTTCTGACTGCGCCCTTGTGAAGACTAAATACTGGCAGACCACAAATTTTTTAAACAAAAGAGAGGGGAGAAATGACCTTTCATATGAAAATTTAAGGAAAAAAGTGTTCCTGAATATTAAAAACTAATATTAAAGTTTACCAACAGGGACCAGTTTTCAGGGAGGGAGTAAAGGGATGGAGAAGATATAAACCTAGAAACAATAAAGAGCTGCCTGAGTATAAGATTAAAAAAAAAAAAAAAGGAAAAAGGCAGTCTATATTGATAAAATTAAGCTAGGAAAGGAATTCATCACAAGATTTAATCTTGAGTTTAGAAACTATGGATCTCAAAATCTTCACCTCTCACCTACATTTCTCCAGAAACTATTAGAGAATGTTGCCTTCCAAAAAAATGGAGTAAACCAAGAAAAAGGAAGACAAGGGATACAAGAAACAGAGGATCCAACACAGAAGAGAGTTCCCTGGAGTCTAGATGACTGTTCAAATTGGAAGACAGACTGCTCCACAAGGGATGCATTCTTAGAATAAACGCACATATTACCTGCTGTATTTAACCACAGAAAAACAAAATACATGCATGTTTTTCTTTATTTACATATGTTGTTTTACACATATAAAACAATAAAACAATGTTATAATGTTTGGTATATATACACATATAAATCATTTTGATTATATATGTAGATATACATATTGGTTGCTTTTTACTTATTTGACTCTCAGTGGAAATTTTGCTTGGTTTTCCCCCAAAAGGGTAGAAGTTAAGTGAAAAGGAAAGGATGACTGCTCTAAAGACTAATTTTGCCAACTCGGTATCTTCCGTTTTCTGTTTGTGCCAAAGTCCAGCTTAATTTTCATGTAATTTTTTTTCAAAAAAAGAAAAAAATCCTCAAGATTACAAAAATAAGCAAACAAAAAAGATAAGAGAGTGACCTTTTGCTTGATTTGCTATCAAGCAAATCATTCAGGGCTTTTATGCCAATCCTCTGATGGATAAGGCACAGACCTGCAAGAGGCCTGAAGGAGGCCAAGAAGGTCTGATTCATTTCTTCCTCAGCCTGAGTTCTAACAGCAGGAAGGAAGACCCCAGAGTAAGAAAGCCTGGCACCTTTAACAACTCCAATTTGGCTGCCCACTGTCACAAGACAGGAAAACTGCAGCAGAGCCATATTCTAAAAAAAAGTTTTCCACAAAACCACCTCTCACAGGGATGCTACAAACTATGAATAATTGGTATCTTCCTTCACAATCGTTAAAGAGACTTCACTCTTGAAACTAGCCAAATCCAGCAAGCAAATCTAGCACAGACTGAGTGAGATCCCTTAATGAAAATAGCAGAGAAAGATCTGCACAGGGGTTCTTGTTTGCAACGTAGCTACAATATCACACATGGGCTCAGGTATCTTTGGTTCAAATTCTGAATGTAAAATAAGGGTTGAGAAATCCAGGATTGAATATGAGAGGTTTTCTTCATTTCCTTAAAAAAAGATAGTTTTTTAGGTACAAAAAAAAATTATCAAATCTAATTTCCCATCAATTCTGGGGCTTTGCTGCAATGTCTTACTGTTTTTTAAGCATATATATTGCTCAATATGGCACTTTAAAACTTACCTTTGAAGCATGTAATATCTCATCTCCTTATTTCCCTCTGCAGAACTCTCCATACCACAATGGCAGAGGAATGGAAGTTTGTCTTCAGATTTCAGCATTGTAAACATAAGCCACAGCTCGTCCTCTTATTGCAGGTGCTTAAAACCCAGGAGGACAAGAGAGACTGTGTCTTCTGCCTAATTCTTGGCCCTGCATCAGCCACACCACAGTATTCCTGATGGCCTCAAACTACAGTCTTTTTGTCTACTTTGTCCCCAATTTCCATATTTCTCCACCTTTCCTCCTTTTTGTATTCCCTCCCTACATTTGGCTCATATATACTATTAGCTGATTTCCCAGGGGGACTGAGAGGAAAGGGAGAGAAATACAAAAGTTTGTATAACTAGAAAACAGATTGTAGCAACTCTGCATTAGCCGCAGCAAATATGTTTTAACAACAGTCACTTTCTTCTGATGGTCACTAGAGAAAAGTTCCACAGTCTCTCCCAGCTGCCAGGAGCACATGACAGGGAAGGCAAAAAAAAGACGGAGTTTACAGGGACAACTAAGCCAAGAAAATAATGGGGTCATGAAATCCAGAGGGAGAAAGACAGTACAGCCTAAGTAGGTAATTTCTGAGAACTAATCAAAACAAATAATACTGATTATCAGACGGTAAGGGGGAGGGGTGGAAAGCAGGTCAAACAGTAAAGAAAACAGTTACAAAGGACAAAACAGGGCACTAATAAGGAACTGTATAAGGTAGATGCGACGATTCTAATTTTTAGGCCAGAATAGTGATATATACAAAAAAAAACTTTTTAAAAACAAAAAAATCTAAGATCTTATTCACTAAAACTTGAGAATAAGAATAGAGTTGGTACAAATGGGACACAAAGAAGATGTCAAAATTTGAAAAGGGGCCCAGACAAATATTTTAGACACAGAGGTCTAATTCATTTTAAGCAGGAAAGGAAAATCCTGCCTAGAAAGGCTACTAGGAAACATCTATTGTTATGAAAGCAAATTTGCCACAGACATATCACTTAAATAAATGGTGGATGAATATTATACAATAACATAGTCCTGTTTTGCTTTTAATTAATTAGATGCTCATGATATTGCTGTCTTGTAATGAAAGAAAAGACTCTAACAGCTAGAATCTACCAGTCACATCAAACATCACCTATCCACCATAGAAAAATTCCCACCAAAATTCTGAATAGAAATAGTTAATAGTCTGATGCTAGTTATGCTGAGAACCTATTAATCTTCCAGAAAAACCCTCCGAAACAAAAGTACACAAAAGTCCTGGAGCACAAATAGAAGATAAATAATGAAATAGGAGATAAAATGATGAAAATAAACTTTGATCTTAGGACATTCAGGTAATCCCAGTTGAAAAGACTTAATCAGGCCACTCAAATGACCACCAGCCATAATAAAAAATGGAAGTCCTAGGTTGTTTTCTCATCTGTAGCACTTTGCACCATTCCTTTTATACTATGCCAATGTCTGATAAAGTTAGTCAAGTTTACTTTTTCTTTAAAGAACCAAGCTGACACATAGGCAGGCTCTCTTCTATCTGTCTCTTCAGAGTAACGTCTCAAAATAGAGCACCGAGGCCTTTGTTTAGAACAACTACATTGACCACAAATGTAGAAGGAGCTCAATTGTACACACGTCTAAGTGTCTCCAGATGTAGGCAGCTGCAAAAAAGAATCACTCTCTGCTTTTATTATATAAGTTGAACATTCAAAATCCAAATAAATCATTGATTATAGAATAAAGCAGGCTATTTTGCACTCAATTGTATCAGAAAAACGAGCCAAAGAGGCACATTCAGTCATCAAGTTTGTGTTTTCTTTCACCAAAGAGATCTTTCTAAAACAACTTAAACACTAAGACAGCACACCCAGATCCAAAAACAGAATTAGAATTTCTAATCTTTTATAGATGCTGCTTACAATCTTTCTGTATTAGAACACAAGAAATAAAAAGCCATATTCATTCATTCCTCCAAATTCAAAGCATCCTCATTTTCTACCATGAATAGAGTGTCAAAAATAGACACATACCTGACACAAAATCCAACTAGAAGCCCACAATGATCCCAGCATTGTAACATGCCAAGCACCAAGGATGACGTAGCAGTTTATCTGTCAGACGATGATGCATTAGCTGGCTTGATTGCAATGCAGTCTGAGTTATACTGCAGCACACTGTGAGAGACTGTTTCACACTGGGGCTCTTCCAAGCAGAGAAAGCTTGAATCAAGGATGTACCTCTTTTGAAAAATCATCTGAATACACACACACACACACGTGTGTGTGTGTATATCAAGGTTCAGAAATGAACCCTAAATTCTGTTCCACTGATGTATATGCCTATCCTTGCAGCAATTCCACATGGCCTTGATTATGGTTTTATGGTAGGTTTTGAAATCAGGGAGTATAAGTCTTCCAACTTTGTTCTCCTTTTCTAAAATTGTTTTGACTATTCTAGGTCCTTTGGGTTTCCATGTAAATTTTAGGATCAGCTTACCAAATTCTAGAAAATTCTAGAAAGAAAAAAAAGCCTGCTGATTTTGATGTGGACTGAATTTATAGATCAATTTAAGGAAAATCACCATCTTGACAATACTGAGTCTTCCCATTTCTGAATGTAGACTGTTTCTCCATTTATTTAGATCTTTAATTTCTTCCAGCAATGTTCTATAACTCTTATTGTATACAGATATTATAGCCTGTGATATTTTTCATGGGTATATAACTAGAAGTGGAATTGATGGATCATATGGTAAATGCTCAATTTTATAAAAAATTTCCAAATTATTTTCCAGAGTGGCTGTGTCATTTTACATTCCCACCAACTATGTACAAGTGATCCAATTTCTCCACATTCTTGCATACATATGGTGTTGTCACTAGTTTTTACTTCAGGCACTCTGATAAGTGTAATAATATCTCATTGTTGTTACTCTTTCTTGGCTTAACAACTTGCCTGGGCTAAATTTGCGAAATCTGAATTTGCGAATATCTCTTTCTTGGCTTAACAACTTGCCTGGGCTAAATTTGCGAAATCTGCTGTCCCCAAAGTGTGCAGCCACTACTACCTCAGTTCATTTTCTTTTTATTGCTTGTTTCTATGTTCAAACCTGCTTTCTAAGGAGTTACCTCTATGTCTGCACTTAGATGTCAACCAATGATTAAGCAGGGGTTAAACTCAAACACTTTTAGTCAGAAAAGCATTTGTACTCTGTTCATGTGTCTGTATGTGAGGTAGGGTAGCACATTCAAAGTTGAAGGACATTTTCAAGTCTGCCCTGGCTTTTACTTTTTCTTGGGCCTTCTCATCTATTCTGTGCATGCACGTAGCCTTAGCCAGCAATGTGCTTGCCCCAACCACAAACACACCTCAGTCTATTAGAGCTGTTGGCCCAACCCTCCTCTCAGTTGCCCAAGATGGTCACTTCCACTGACGATACCACAAACTATACTTGTTCTTGTATTTTGGTTTTTGGTGGACAAATGCGCTCATTTCTTTTGGGAGAGGACTTGCTTATTGATAGAGTATGTATATGTTTAACTTTAAAAGATACTGGTAAATAGTTTTCTAAAGTGGTGTGCCAAATTATATTCCCACCAGCAATGTATAAGAGTTCCATGTTCCCCACATCTTTGCTAATATTTGTATCATCAGTCTTTTAACTTTAGCCTTTTTGGTTGAGGTGGTATTTAATTCACTGTGATTTTAATTTGCAAATCCTTGATGACCAACAGTATTGAACACCTTTTTATATACTTATTTGCCATTTGAATATCTTCTTTTGTGAAGTTTAAGTCTTTTCCCCATATTTCTATTGGGTTGAAATGTCTTTATAAAATGTTGAAGTATCTTTTTCTTATTGATTTATAAGTCTCTGGTAGTTAAGATATTGTAATAGTCCCCTTTCAGCAACTGATAGAACAAGTAGGCAAAAAATAGTCAAGGATACATAAGAATAACACAATTGAAAAACTTGACTTAACTCTGACATATACAGAATTCTATAACCAACAACTGCAAAATACACATTCTTAGCAAATGTTTACAAAACTTTACCAAAGTAGACCATACACTAGGCCATAAAGTATCATTTTTGACAAAGACATTAAAATATATTCAAGTGATTTTAACACATATCCAAATGTCTTGAAATTAATAACTACACTTCTAAATGATTTATGGGTCAAAAAAAATCACAGTGGAGGTGGGCAAAATGAGTAAAGGTGGTCAAAAGACACAATCTTTCTAGTTATAAGATAAATAAGTCCTGGGGATGTAATGCACAGAATGATGACTACGGTTAACAATACTATATTGTGTATTTAAAGTTGCTAAGATAGTAGATCGTAAAAGTTCTCATCAAAAGAAAAAGATTGTAACTGTGTTATGAATATTAACTTATTGTGATAATCATTTTGCAATATAGACATATATCAAATTATTAGGTTGTACACCTAAAACTAATACAATGTTATATGTTAATTATAGCTCAGTAAAGAAATAAATCAGTGAAAATATGAAAATATTTTAAACTGAATGATGATGAAAGAAACATAAGTATCAAAGAAGGGTTTTAATAAAAATGGGAGTTATAAGAGCTTGTCTGAATGCCAACAGGAATGATTTAGTAGAAAAAGAGATATTTAAAACGTACAAAAGAAGAGGATGACAGAAAAAGGGGAGGACCTTAAGAAGTCTTTATAACAAGAAGGAAAAATGCGACTATGAGTATGGACACAAGAAAGTTTGAAATTAGGTGTTGGAAAGAAGAATTTCTGGCTTGATAGTTTCTATTTTCTCAATGAAATATGAGGCAAAATTATGAACTGAAAGAGTATCCGGAAGGAGCAGGGACTATTAGCTTAAGGGAGACTGCTGGCTTAAGAACAATGAAGAATGAAATTGTTGTGGAAAATGGAAGGCCAAACTACTAGAAGAGAAAAACAAAATAGGAGAAAAACAAGAAAAGTTTCATGGCACAGGCAGTATTTGAGAAAGACCCTAAAAAGTGATGACCTCAAAGGGTGAATGGAATTTCAATAGTCAGGGGAAAGACACACCAATAAGGAAACATGGAAACATTGTGGGGGGAGGGGAATCTTACTATCCCCCTCAGGTAACTGTTCTATTTTCTTCTTTGCCATCAATTTCTTAAGAGTAACATACTGTTGAATTCCTACTCCTTCACCATTTATTCACTTCTAATTTCTTGCCATCTACTAAAACTATTTGCTCCAAGATCCTCCTATTCACTAGCTTCAGTGTTTTTTCTCAGTCTTTTATTTCTCACATCTCTATTCAACACTATATGTCCCATCTTCTACCTTAAAATTATCTTTTCCTTGGTTTTCTTGGTTCTTCTTCTACCTCACTGATAATTTTCTGTCTCCTTTATTTTCCGCCCCCTTCCACCTAAAGATAAATATTTCCCCAAATTACATTTCCCTTTTACCTAGTCTTCCTCATCATGATCTAATCTATTTGCACAACTTTCACTTCAATGCAACAAACATTTATTAAACATATACTGTATGCCAGACATTGTTCTAAACTCTGAGAAAGTGGTTCTTAGGCAAGGTTTCATATCAGACTCATTTGAAGAGTATGAGATTGAAGATTCCTGGGCTCCATGACTAGAGACTGTATTTTAATCAGTTTGAGATAGGCTCAGGAATCCATAGTTCTTTAAAACTTCACAAATGTTTCTGTTGTACAGCCACACCTAATTATTGTTTTCTATTTTATATGTGTCTTAGTAGGACATACTTAATGATCTGACCTCTATCTCAGCAGCCTCTTCTTCTACTGTACTAGCTACCCTGTCTGGATCCCTTACGTTCCAGTAATACTCAATGACTTATAATTGCCTGAACATGCTAGATGATTCACAGTCTGGTACCTTTCCACATATTGTCAACCTCACCATCTCCACCATTCCTACTATACACACCTATTTTTGTTAACGGGTCTGTTTCCTGTTCATCCTTCAAAACCCAGTTCAAACATCTCTGAGATATTATTGGGCTCCTAACATTTCATCAAGCCCACCATAATAATGACTAGAACTGTCATAAGTATCAGAAATAATATTAAGTACTGGCACAATGTTTGGCTAGATACTAATATATTATATGAGTAATAGCGACCCAATGAAGTAGTGCTGTGAAATGATCAAGCTTATCTTTCAGAAAGATCCCAATGGCCACGTGGAGCTTATACTGAAGGTGGAAAGAGATTGGAGAAGAGCTAAAATACTATTGCCGTAATCCAGACAAGACATAAGAGCAAAAACAATGGCAATAGCATTGGAAAGAAGGGGATGATTTCAAGAAGTATTGGGGGATAGGCATCAACAAGAGTATTTGATTAGGTGTGAGGGATGGCGGAGACAGGAATCTAGCATAACACCCATATTTCTGGCTTGGGAGACCAGAGTAATGGAAGTACCATTAATTAAAGACAGTCAAGGGAGAAGGTATAGCATAAGAAGAAAAGAGGACTGAAGCCAGTATGCCTTGAAGACCAACAATTAAGGGGCATGTGAAAAAGTCAAGCCTGTTCAAGCCCCTAAGAGGGAAGGCTCAGAAAGGAAAATGGAGAGAGAATGATCATAAAACATAGAGAGTAGTTTCAATAAGGAGTGTCAAAGGCAACACGGATGCTGCCATTAGGAGGTCATTAGAGAGTTTTCTAAATACAGTTTCAAAGGAGTGGTAAATGCAGAAGCCTAACTGCAACAGATTGATAAGAGAATGGCATTACCAGCTGAACATGGCACACTGAGAAATTGTTTATTATTGTTCCCTACCAAAATCACACAAAAATAACGATAAAATAATAAAAGAGGCATAAAGACATAAGAACAAAGAGAATGGAAGGGGAGACCCCAACAGATTAGAAATGTCAAAAAATGTTTGGAAAAAAGAAAATGGATGGTTAAGAATTAACTGCT
>NW_006443570.1:14644856-14687407 GCF_000325575.1 Pteropus alecto
AAAGCACTCGAAAATTTGAGAAATTGGAAATATACAGTTATCTCTATTAGCAAGGGTGGGGGTAGAACTGAAAACCAAATAAAGTCTGTAGTTTACATAAAAGTACTGTACCAATGTTAATTACTTAGTTTTAATAAATATACAGTTGCCAAGTAAATTACAGGATGCCCATTTAAATTTGAACTTCAGGCAAACGACAAATATTTTTCTATATAATATGTATGTCTGATGCAGTATTTGCAGTATTTAATTTTTTATACTAAAAAATCATTGATTGTTTAAATGAAATTCAAAATTAATTGGGTCTCCTATATTTTTGTTAAATCTGACAACTTTAAATAAATGTACTATGATTATGGAAAATGTTAATAGTAGGGGAAGCTGAGTGAAGGATATACAGGAACTTTCTGCTATCCTTACAACTCTTCTGTAAATCTAAAATTATTTCAAAATAAAAAGCTAAATAAAAAATTAAGTTTATAAAAGATTTTTAATGACATGAGAAAATGTTACGTGAAAAAAAGCGGGAAACAGCTGTACATTCATTACAATACCCTCTATGCATATATTTTTTAGTAAAATTTATCCTTAATGGGTAAAAAACACTGAAAATAAACATATCAAATATTTACAGCTGTTATTGCTGAATGATTGTATTCCATATTGTTTTTCTTTCTTTATACTTTTTTTTTTTTTTCCCTGCCTATAGCGCCTGGTCTTCCTAGATAGTCTCCCATCCGAGTACTAACTGGGCCCGACCCTGCTTAGCTTCCAAGATCAGACGAGATCGGACGTGTTCAGGATGGCATGGCCATAGACTCTTAATACTTTTTGAATCTCCAACTTTTCTATACATCTAATAATTTACAATTTTTCAGTAGTAAATGCAAGCTTCACTTGTAAATGTATGTTAACAGGAAGAAAGAAGGGGAAAATGTATGCATTACACCTGAATAACAGTAATAGGCATTGTCAAGCAGCTGTCCTGAGTTCCTCTTAAAACATTCCTAATTAATTTCTACAATTGGCTAAGTTCATAGAATAAACTCTAGAGACTATAATACATATACAGACATAGACAGTTCCTGTTTTCTGAATGGAAAGGAGTGGGTGGGAGACAGAGGAAACCATTACCCTCAGCAAGAGTAACAAGTTGCAGATCTCATAATGACCTTCTCTGTCTACTCACTTCTGAGGCACCATGGCAACTGGGAACCTCAGAATATCAAGGAAGGAGCATTGAGAGTAAAGAGTTCGGAGAACTGTTGGGGGAAGGGAGAAAGCTCAGGGAAGCTAACTGAGAAACACTAAGAAAGCCAAAGCATAAGAACGTTTTCACAGGCCAACCAATAAGAAAAGCCATAACAAACTCAAAACCAGAGCCAATTTTATTATTTATTTCCCATGGTAAAACTTGAGAGAGATGAGCCAAAAAATAGGAAGGGAAAATGAAATTTCCTGCCCTCTCAGAAATAGTTATTCTTGTGGAGGTAAAAAAAGGGGTTCTATAGAAAGTAACTTGTCAGGGTGATCTGATCATAAATTCTTCCCTAGGCAGGTCATGGTGGGTAGTCATGCCCCAGGCATATAACTTTTTTAGTAACAGGTTTATTTTTGCCTTAACCAAGCCCTGTCCATTGTTTCCATGCATCTAGGTTAACAAACCTTTGAAATAAGTGTAACCACCCTCAAGAGAGAACATACTCTTAATTCTGTAATCCAATCCCTACTTGCCTTCTCCCACCCTCATGTAATTTTCCTCATGCTTCCTCCTTAATTTCAAATGCATAAAAGATACTGTGAAACATTCATCTGAGCATTTTAGATCTTGCTTTCCAGCAATTGTCAGTTTGGGTTGAAATAAACTCAAAAATTCTCTACAGTTTTGGATGTTTCTTATATCGACATTCTCAACATCCAAATTACAATATTGACAGTATATGTTTGTTGTAATCAAAAACTTTTCAAATCTAAATTTCCAAGTTTTAAGTTCTGATATGCAAAAGGCTTAAAGAGGTTTTACCAGTTAAAAAATATTACTTCTATTCGAAAAGATATTTGCACACCGATGTTCATAGCAGCATTATTCACAGTGGCCAGGACATGGAAGCAACCGAAGTGTCCTACGATAGCTGATTGGATAAAGAAGCTGTGGTATCTATATACAATGGAATTTTACTGTCATAAGAAGAGATGAAATACTGCCATTTGCGACAACATGGATGGACTTTGAGATAATCATGCTAAGTGAAATAAGCTAGACAGAAAAAGCTGAAAATCACATATCACTTATATGTGGGATATAAACCTAAAAGCAACAAATGACCAGGACAAATGACCATGGACATGGACAATAGACTGGTGGTTACCAGAGGGAGGGAAGATGGGGGAGAGGGGAGGTAGATGGAGTAAAAGGGGTCAAATATGTGGTGACAGAAAGAAAGCTAACTATGGGAGGTGAACACATAATGTAAATATATATATGTCTTACTGTTAAAATGTACAGCTGAAACTTATTGGATTTCGTTAACCAATATCACCATAAAAAATAAATTAATTAATTTAAAAAATTTTACTTCACGAAATAACTTCTCCATAATAAATAATATCATATAATTCCAGTATGGCATATTTTACTTTTCCAAAAGTTTTTGCAGCTATTATTTAATTTTACTTCTATCACTAGATTTAAATAATATCAAAAAGTACTTTTTTTCCTAGACCAGAAAGGAGATAGGAATATAACTCACCATCTGAATGAACTTAATCATTTTCTCCTTCCAGAGTAGGAACTACTTGTCTTAAAACAATTAGATTGTTTTCAAATGAAGTTGTTAACCAAACATGCTTGCTAAACATAAAATGTTGGCGCTTTGATATATATTTCAAAAAGTTTTAAGAGAAACTTGAGGTGGCATTCAAATACTATACCTTGAATTATAGGATAAAAAAGATTTAAAGAAATCACACTACCCTAAGAAGTAAAAGATCCAACTGTGGAGCTAACCTGTTTCCAACCGGACTTTAACTAGTAATTCAGCAAACTTGTTGACAACACTAATTATAATCTTTGTTGATAAAGGCTGATAGTGTGGGGTGATCTAGATTTAGAGCATATTGTAAGTATGAAGAACAATTTGACCTCAAGTAGCATTCCACAAGGATCAGAAAAAATGTCAATATCCATGTAACTAGATAGCTCTATTACATGCTATCAAATCATACATTAGTTATCAAAATTAAGATACCCACATTCAGTCTTTAATAGTATTTTCTCAAATGTTCAATTAAATATTAATAGTGAGATTCAGAAATATATCAACCTAGCTGATTGATATATCAACCCCTAGAGCCGATCTTATCTAAAAAGCAGTTGTCTACTATGAGGAATATACAATGTATATTCCCATCAAGCTATAACTACTTTCTTAGGATGCTATTTCCAGACGTTTGGGTATAAAGCTTCAAAAGTGATTCATCCAGTGTTTTATTGGTACACTATGGAAAATGTGTGCTGCAAGTCATTTCCATCTCTGCAAAAGTCTATTTTCTATTCCTGCCTACCCATCATTCTCACTAGATTTCTCATTTAGCACCTAAAGCCAAGCCCTAAACTTAAGAGGCTCACTCTCATCCTATATGTACAGAGCATAAAGAAATGAGGACTTTAGGGACTTTACAAAATGGATTCCATGGGAGCCATGACAGTCATGTCAACTGGCACATAATGGGTATGCCTTTAGGGTGTAACCAAACTGCCCAAAACCACAGAACCCTCAGCCACGGCTGACCTGGATAAACCCCCACTATAGGAGCCAATACACATAAGGATCCTACCTTACAAGGTCTATATAAGCTGAACACCTTAGACAGACGATGCTCAAGCCAACCTGAGAGCATCGTGGACAGGTGTGGCAAGATCTGAAAACTCTGAGCTTCTGCCTGTCATAGCCCCTGGCTTGGGACCAATGCACGGATTGCCGCCAGTCAACAGAGCTTGCTTTGGAGACAACAAGGACTTTCATCTCTTCACTCTGTTGTGTAAGACTCTGTACTTCTCCTCTCTCTCTGTGTTGGGTGTTAACCTGCATAGGTACCTGATTGGTTTATCTGAGAAGGTTCCACTCAATAAACCTGGCATTGTGGAAAGACACAAATGAGTTCAAGGGTGTTATTTCCGTAGCTGCTTTCCTTGCTCGCAACACTATACTATGGCAATCACTTCAGTTGGTTTCAGATGACCTCTAGTTAACAGCTCTTAGGAATGTACTTGCCCCTTTAATCTATGACCTGTGAAGGATTAGGCTATTCATTTAGGAAGCTAACCTAAACTCAACTAGTCTCTATTTAACTTTGGATTCAAAGAGTGAAGAGGAGTACCTGAATGAATATCCTCATTTTCATAGATGAGAAAAATGAGTCCATAGAGGTACCATGAATTAGTGTGGTCATACACCTAATTGGTGGCAGATGTCAGAACAGAGTTCTCTCCGATATCAAATAAATTTGACTCAATTTAAATTACCCCCAAGGACAACATATTTACAAGTGACTTAAGAAATCAATCAATGAAGAACCTCTGTTCTATTTTGGAACATTAGCCACTGAGAAGTGAGTAGGAATTGGCATTGTATCCTTTCCAAGCTGTTGATCACGCTTCAATCCATGGCTCCTCCACAAGCTATGGACATGAGATTTGCAACTACAGGGCATGCAAACAAATTCTCAGGCATGCATGCCACTGACCACACAGTCTAGCAATAAGAGCCATCAACGTTGGGAGTGATCTGGCAACTACATACTGTTTTGTAACATCATTGGCTGAGTTTGCTATAATGGTATTTCTTACTGTTATCAAACTCACAATTTCCTAATCCAATAAATGAACATTCTATTTCACATAGTGCCATATTAGACAAATTTCTCAAGGCACTATGTGGCTTTAAGGATTTAGATTTAACTGCCTTTCCCAGCAGGAGCACTATGATATTTTGAGAACAATTCTTGGTGGTGTGGGATCATCTAGTACATTAGAGAAGGTTTAGATCTCTCTAACTGGTCCTCTTGTTCTCTAAATATAAGTAGTCCCACCAGTCATAGTCCCCACACATTTACAAATGATCTAAAGGGGGAAGATACCACCACCGGTATTAGCCTTCAGGTCAACCATTAAGTGAACTATAAGGAGAAAAATGTTTACATAAGAATAAAGACCTGACCTCTTTTACCAGCCACTAAATACTGCCCTCTATTCCTCTTCATAGCCCAGAGACTAGATTAGTCATGCTCTGCACTTAAGGACAGAGATACATTCTGAGAAATGCGACTTTAGGCAATTTTGTTGTTGTGCAAACATTATAGAGTGCACTTACACAAACTTAGTATAGCCTCCTACAAATCTAGACTATATGGATACAGCCTATTACTCTGTAGGAGAAGAAAAATAATTTTCCCTCTATCCTTCTGGGCTCTTGACTGAGATATCCCTGTAATAAAAGACAGAATAACAGCAGAAAAACAAAAAAAGTTTAATAACATGTATTCTTTCTGTATACATGGAGGACACCTAAGAAAACCAAGTAACTCACCAACAAAATGGCTGAATCCACCACCTTAAATACCATCTTCATGTGAAGACAGAAGATGTTGGGGGGTGTCAGTCATAAGAGGTTATCAGAAAAAGAACAGTAAACAAGGGTAAGGTTGTTATACAGATTTAAGTCTGAATTTCTAGAGATGAGGTCCTCCCTCTCTTTCCATACAGGGAGAAAGACATTCTTACAAACATAAATGTCTTTTACAAAGGGTAACTACTTAGTTTTTGGAAGTCTCATGTCTGTTGTTTCTTAAAGTTAACTACTCTAAAATAATCCTTATGCTAAATAGACATATTTTAGGGTGACAAGTTGTGCCCTTACAACTCCTAGGCTACAAACCTGTATAGCATGTTATTGTACTGATACTGTAGGCAAATGTAACACCATGGTATTTGTGTAATGCATTACGTCACTAGGCGATAAGAATTTTTCAGCTCAATTATAATCTTAATCTGTAGCCCATCGTTACGTGGCACATGGCTAAAATACTTTTTCACTGACTCCTTAAAACTAATTTTGTCTATATATAATTAAGACATCTGTATGGTCAGGGAAGTAGAGTAGAAAAGTTATTGAAATGGGATCAGGGCAATCGACTTTGAAATTCAGTTTTCAGGCTATTCATCTTTAGGCAAGTTATTTCCCCTCTTTAGGCTTCAGTTTTCTCATCTATCTAAATAAAAGGAAATAGGCTAAATTATCTCTCTGGTTCATTGCAGTTCTAGGAATCTGTTAAGTAAAATATAATTAATTTGCTTAACTCTTTTCTTTCAACCTCTAAACAGTTAAATGGGGGTGACCACTGACACTCTCTGCCTCATCTTTCAGAAGCAGGGACCCCAAAGTCCCAGGGATAACTATAAGATAGGGCAGTCACATTCAGCCAGCTCCACTATGGGATTTTACTACAGTCTGTATATTAAGTATATAAAAAGGAGCTGAATTATTTTATGATCCATTAATAACAGAAGCACCAAGATAATAACAGCAGCAATAGCCACCCAAACTTATGTTCATCTAGGCTAGACCTATAATCTTAACCTTAGCAATATATTAGAATCATCTGTATAGCTTTAAAAAAAGCTCCAAGCCAAGCTAATATCAAATGAATCAGAATCTATGGTGATGGGGCTAATTTCTTCAGGCTCCCCAAATGATTCTGATGTACAGTGAAAACCAAGAACCACTAATCCAGAACCTTTAACCCCAAAAATGCAAAGCAAATGACCAAAGATTAGTATATCACACACTGGTTGTATAATCAAACATCAACAAATAGAATAATCCAGTGTTACTTTTACTGACATTCTCAATTACATATAAAGAACTGTGGTTCTAGAGAAAACAGAGAGCTCTGTGACAACCCTTTGTTCCTACCAGAGCTCTTTATTGTGGGCTGGCCCTTCCAAAAATAGAATATAACTTCTTGACATGATGAAGCAGTTCAAAGAAAGATTACCAGTCTACAGCCATGCCACCCTGAACAAGCCCGATCCTGTCTGATCTCGGAAGCTAAGCAGGGTCGGGCCTGGTTAGTACTTGGATGGGAGACCACCTAGGAAGACCAGGTGCTGTAGGCGTAAAAAAAAGAAAAAGAAAAAGAAAAATTACCATAAATTTGCCCACCCCTGCGAAAGTCCTATCAATCACCAAGATAGTTACAACAATGGTAGTTGAAGTAGTACGAAGACTAAAATTCTTCAACCTCTTACTCTCTAGGTCTCAGCAAAAGACCTAGTATGTAGAAAGAATCAGAAAAAGTTGAGAGAAAAATTTAGGAAAAGGCACTTTCAAAACCTATACTCCAGACAAAATACATCATTTTCCACATACTCATCAAAACTTTAAGACCAGTGACATAAAAAAAGGTGAAGCAATCTTGGGTAAAATTATTCTTGCTCTTTTCAGAACAAAATAACTGAAACCAGTAGGGCAGATCAAATAAGTAAAACACTATAAACTTCTCTTTCTTACCTCACATGTAAGGCCAAGCCATCCTGTAGGCTAGAGATCCCTAAATCAGAGAGTGCATCTGAGCTGACAGAAGCTGGTGACAGAGAGCCCTCCTTTTCCTCCAGTAGGTCTAGCTTCACCAGGTTGCTGATCTCATCTTCTGAGTTATCTTCAGACACAGAACCAATAATGAATCTGGAGTGCTGGTTCAGCTCTAGAGTTTTGGCCAAGGGGGATGGTTCATCCATTATTCCTTCAAAATGAGCTCTCAGAGCTAGGCAGAAAATGAAGAGAAACACAGGTTATGGATAATAACTCACATCTAGAATAGCCACAGGTTATACCTAATATGCCACAGCTTGTACTTGGAAGCAAGGCAGAGTTTGAGAACTAGTTTCCTTGGCTCTTCTGTATCAGGCCTTTGTTTTCTACAAGGGAGGAAAATCATGATCGTGGTAATTCTGCCTAAAAAATTAAAACCACTTTCCTCAAAGAAATCTCTCAAAAGACTCTATCAATTTGGCGACATCCAAGAGATAATTATGATCAATGGAGAAATCTTTCCAGTATGTGAAAGCTGCTTGTTTTTATATTATAACCTTGGTTGTTAGTATTGGAAGGAACACAGGGTAAGGGTTTGGGAAGAGAGGTGTTCATCTGAAACTTGGTGTTCAGAGTAAACTATGTAACTATCATCTAGTTCCAAACACTATATTGTGAGAGGCTTTGATTTTATTAAGTGCATTTTTATATAAAAATATAAAATGTTTATATACATATATACACACACACACACATACTACATAATGGATATACTATATATGTATGAGTATATACACGTACACACACACAGTGTACTTCAAAGCAAACTCCACGGGGGAAAAAAAATCAAATGATACATCACATCAAAGGGTAGATCAAAATGAAGATGTCGAACATATGCCAAAGGCTCTCATAAATTACAAATTATGAATTCACTCTCAACTTTATTTTTAAGCAAATAAAATATTTTAAAAGTCTCATTATCAAAGCTACTTCAAAGATGATTTGGTGACAGTATTTTCCCCAAGGCTTTGCCAATTTTACATGTCAAAGGCTTCCAGAGTTAGCAGGGTCCCATAGAGTCCAAGCCCAAGCAACCAATTTAGACTTTGAGATACGATCCTCTATTGAAGGACAAGAAGCCCATTTTTGTGATCTGCTTCCCATTTCCTTCTTAAAATAAAAAAAAGCAAACTCCAGATGGGTATTTTTTAATTAAAAAAAAATCTTTACTTATCCCATGAGTTTTTCTTAAATTACATCTGTCAAAAAGTCACCCCAAAATGTCTACTTTTGGCTCTAACATGCTCACAGATAGGGAGAAAGTGAAACTACTATCAAATTAAAATCTAAAATTCAAATAATGGAGGTACCTAATCCTAGTCAGGATCAGATATTGTCAATCACTAGCAAACTAATTAACAATGACCAAAATAGTTCAAAGCCCACAACAGTAAAAACCAAAAGTAAATGAAACAATATTTATTCTGTTATTCCAAAAATCCTTTTTAAAAAACTTCAAAACTACACATCAACTTAGTATTAAATAGCTTGTAGCCTAACCAATAATTTTAATTCAGAAAGTAATGATTCCCAATTCTGATCCTGAGGTGCTCTGAGACAGTATATCAATAGATAATAAGAGATTTATTATTAATTAATTTTACATGCTGGAAACCACTTTGAGGTATGAAAGTAGGTAGAGAGCAGTGTTCTATGACATAACAACAAAATATTAAGATTTAAAAATGATTAGGAATCACTACTAAACATCTTAAAATTATACATGCACCATTATTTTTGTGTAATTTGTGAAGCAGAGCTTATTCATTTATAAAAACAAAACAATATTTGTAAAGCTAGAATAGTGGTTCTCAAAGGGTGGTTCCCAGACCAGGAGCAGTATCACCTGGGAATTTGTTAAAAGTACAAATTTTGGGGCCCTACGACAAACAAACTAAGTGTATCAGAACCTACAGGTTGGAGCCCAATAATCTATATTTTATCAAGTCCTAAAGTTTGAGAAACACTGTGCTAGAAGAATAAAACAGTAATAACAAATTGCCAGGAATGCTAAAAAATACCTACAGACATTTCCTAAAAGTGACTTGGACATTATTACTTAAGCTAATTTTTATTTTTAAAACTAGAACCAAATATAAGAGTACCGTGCAATAGAAAAAAAACTTGACATCTAAATTTGCTATAGACTTCTTCCTTGGAATATTAAGTTTCTTAAAAATTTTTTTCAACTGTCTTCAACTTTATAAAGTTCATCCCAGAACTCTAAAAGAAAACCAAATCAACTAAAGAGAGAAGAAAAAAAAAGAAGAGGAGGAAGCAAAGGAAGGGAAGGAGGGAGTTCTAGTAGACTGACCATTCTGATACCAAAAAGTACGGCAGCAAAAAAGCTGCTTCTTTCACATTTTAGAGCAGTGAATAATCAAGTTTAAAAATAATAGCAGATCAAAAAAAATTCCATTTCAACTAACAGAAAATAATGACTGCCTTCTTCACAGGAGAAATAAGTAAGGCACTCCGGGGCAGAGTCCAGATTATAGTCTGACTGAAATCAGGTGACTACACTAAAAAGTAAAATTCATGAGAAAGAAGCATTTCTTGGATTCTATGGGAGAAGGAAAAGAAAGGATTAACTAATAAAGAAAGGGCTCCAAAAGGTCAATTTCAAATTTTTCTTTCCTAGCTAAGAACAGGAAGGCAGCCTTCCCTAGAGGACTGCAAATATTGGAAGCAGCTCAGTGTCAACAGCTAAAGAGCCTGACCACCAACCAGCAACTCTACTGAATGGTATCCCAGGAACAAGCCTACAAACCACTAGAAGAGAGGTCACATATGGAAAATCACTGAGAAGCTGTCCAGACACTCTAGAAGCTACTCCGCAGCTTGTCCTACTTTCATTGATTCTAGTCCTGAGTTAGAGAAAAGGTGCTGGAATACTACCACTGTAACACTTGTTCACTCACGTTATTCTCCCTAAATCTGCCTATATTCTTTTGCGAAAGGCACTTTTAATAAAAGCCTACAGTTTATTATTTTAGCACGTGAATATAAAATTTTTATCACACTGAAAACATGAAGGAGCATTATTTGTAACTGACCTCTTGTAATTCTTACTGTCTGAGCAGATATCCACTTCCAAAAAGAACTAGAAAGAGAGAGAGAGATTTGAAGTGTTTTTATTAAAGAAATTCAACTTTTATCAATAACTATTTTGTTCAGCATACTAGAAAAACTAATAATACTCATAAAGTATCATTTTTCTAGTCAAATCTATTATTTAACTTGAAGCATAAAGTTCAGTTAACTATTATTTGTTCAAATCTATAAATCAAAAGTATTATATATTCAAGACTTTATTATTCATGAAAAGTATTAAACATTAATCCAAGCTTACTATATCACAATGTGTCTTTTCTAATTGCATACTTAGATGAACACATTCCGACCCTGATTTCCAATATTCATCAAAAAGAAGGCAGTGGAGAAAAGAGAACCACTAGATTCTCTACAACTCAGTCAGGCTCTGATTATGCTTCCAAATGGTTATACTCACCCACAAAGCCAGGGAGAGGACAAATCTCCCATTATATTAAGTCCCCTGGGATTCCTTCTAGGCCCAACAATTTAAATGTATCCAGGGTATAAATTCTAAACTTTGACTCTATATAACAATCACCTGTGGAGCTTTTTAAAAACATATAGTATGTCTAAATTCCATCCCAGATCTACTAAATCAGAATCTCTGCTGGAGACCCAGACATCTGAATATTAAATTCACAGGTTCTTAGACGCAGGTCAAGAGTGTGGAAGAAAACAGGAAGAACCTCTATTACACAGAGAGGGAAATCCAGAACTTCTAAGAGAGGACCCTGAATGAAAAGCGACAAGACTGAGGACACTGCAGGTATGTTAACTGGGGAATTAGGATTTACCCAATTATGTAGTCGAGCTAATATTATTCCCTACAACTATAGTAGGGAAGAAGGTGAGAAAAGGAAGAAAAAAGAAAGTACAGTTGACTCTTAATCGACATGGGTCTGAACTGCTCGGGTCCACCTATACATGGATGTTTTTCAATGAGTACTCTAAGTGTATTTTCTCTTCTTTATCATTTTCTTAATAACATTTTCTTTTCTCTGTTGTAAGAATATAGTATATAAAATATACAAAATATGTGTTAATTGACTGTTTATGTCATCAGTAAGGCTTCTAGTCAACAGTAGGCTATTAGTTGAGTTTTTGGGAAATCAAAAGTTATATGTGGATTTCTGACTGCAGCGGGGGGGCAGTGGGAGGGGTGGGCGGTTGTCACCGCAAACTCCACACTGTTCAAGGGTCAACTGTAGTTCGGATCAGATGTAACTTAAGTCTTATGTGTTAATTGACTGTTTATGTCATCAGTAAGGCTTCTAGTCAACAGTAGGCTATTAGTTGAGTTTTTGGGAAATCAAAAGTTATATGTGGATTTCTGACTGCAGCGGGGGGGCAGTGGGAGGGGTGGGCGGTTGTCACCGCAAACTCCACACTGTTCAAGGGTCAACTGTAGTTCGGATCAGATGTAACTTAAGGTGCAGCAGAGCTAGAGTCAAAGCCTCAGACCCAAGAGCAAACTCTGACTATATGAAGTATTGAACGAGTCTCTGTGCCTCTTGATCTGTAAAGATAAAAAGATCATATGTACCTCGTGGGACTGCTGTGAGGACCGAGAGTATATGAAAAGATTTTGTAAACTATGATGCACCAGACCACAGTTTTTCAAACTATGGGTTACCACCAAGCAGAATAGTAAGAAATCAATTTAGTGGGTCCTGATCAACATTTTAAAAATGAAATAAAATAGAAAATGTTAAGAGTGTACCATACTTTATAAGAATAAATATTGTTTGGTAAATTTTTTTATCAGCGATATATACTCTATGATGTCAACATCTTATTGAGTTGTGTCAAAAGTCTTAAAGCCACAATTAATCCTCGTTCTCCTGCCCCCTCTACTTTATGCCCTACCACAGAGCAAGCACAGTGAGTTAAGTGCCTAAACTAATGGTTC
Organism: Pteropus alecto; assembly: GCF_000325575.1. Taxonomy (NCBI): domain Eukaryota; kingdom Metazoa; phylum Chordata; class Mammalia; order Chiroptera; family Pteropodidae; genus Pteropus; species Pteropus alecto. The sequence continues at coordinate 14,657,517 of NW_006443570.1, forward strand.
TCACAACTTTCCTAGGTCGACACTATCAGAAATCTGATCAAAGCTATGGACCTTTTCCTAACAAAAATTCACCTTCACACAAAATTTTGTTTGCTTACGAGTTTGGGGTCTCTGAGGCCTTGCCATGAATTAGGTAAGACCTCTCTCATGGAGTTGACCCTCTGGGGAGGGCTTATATAGCTGCTGTCTTACTACTCCCTAAACCAGGCCTTTCCCCAGATACAGCTGTAGGATATTCTGCTTATCCAAATAAAAATTTTCTTCATTATATCGAATTTTTGGCAATGTCAAATTTTCTTTTATTTTAAAAATTATATGTGTTCTTGAACTTTTATTTGGACACTTCTGAAAATATTTGCAGAAAGCTCCCAAACTGTATCCTATGTTCCTGAAAATGGGGTAAAGCTGATTATAGCTAATGCACTTATACAAGAGTCAACATGCATTTTGTTCAGATATTTTTCTAAATAAAATAGAACAGTTTTACTAAGTGTAGTTAACACATTCTCCTTGAACTTAAATGACACTATTTTCCAAGTTCTAATAAAAGTCAGTAATTAGTTTTTATAGCCACTGATATAAGTATCCAAGCTAATACAACACATCCTTCCCTTTTAAGCCATAGCAGCCTCATTTAAATATTTTCAAAAAGAATCACTAAATTTGCCTTTTTTCATTTTTGTCATTATATTAATGAACTTTAAATGGATTCCGGTATTAATTCAGTATCCACAAGAGAGTTATAGTTTTTTTTTAAGCTGCGTTTTTTATTTTTTTGCAAGTTTTAAATTTTAAGATAATGAGAACTTGTGTTCCAAATAGAGAGATGAATGATGTATATTTAAAGATAAATAAGAGTTGGTCCCTGGCCAAGTGGCTAAAGACACCTAAATAAACAATTACAGTAGTATAATTGCTAGGTATGGAAACACGAGGGTACTTTATCTAAATTTAGAGGTGGTAATGGCGAGGACAGGGATCAAGGAAAACTTGTGAGATGATATTAGCAATGAAGTACCGAGGAGATAAGCAAGGAGGGAGAGGAAGGAGCATTCCACATAGGAGCCATTGAATAAAGACCCAGAAGGTAGAATATGATGATTTATGACAAATACTAGATCTGAATAGCTGCAGTTTGAGGTCATTTCCTTCAAGAGTCAACTGGAGACTTTAATTTTTTTTGTAAAATAGGAGTATATTTCTTTAGGGTATAGTTGTCAAAGAGAATAACAAGGTATAATTGTCTGTCCTATTCTTCATATCTCAGTCCGGAGATAAGAATATTTTTCAAGGATGAAGCTGGTGCAAGCTTCTGTATCTTTCAAGGATTCATTAAAGGCAGTTTGCCAAACTTAAGGATAAAGATGGTTATCCACTTTTGCTCCTGCCTGAAATCCCATTAAAATAAAAGTTAAAAAAAAATTTTTTTAAAGCATAACCCACACACACACACACAAAAAACCCACCAAAAAAAGTCAGGGAAGAAAACAGTAAGATAATTTTCTTGGAAAGCAGGTGGAAGAGTGATAAATGACTATGCAAGCCCAAGAAAAATGAATCATAAGCCATCTGTGGTAAACTTAGAATTAATACAGTTTAAATCACAGAATCTCCAAAATGTTCAGACAGTAAAAAAGTTTTAATTTTAAAGAACTATCATCCTGAGAGCTAAAAGAAGAGATTACATACATGAAACACAACAGTATATTTTAAGAGAAACATTTAAAGAACAAGAAAGAGTTGTTAGAAGTTAAAAATATGATCACAGCAATTAAAACACACACTACAAGAGTTAGATGATAAAGTTGAGAAAAATCTTTCATAAATAATAAGACAAAGAGATGAACAATAGGAGAGAAAAGATAGTAATATTAGAGAACCTGTTTAGAAGGTACAATATATGAATAATAGGAGCTCCCGAAAGTGAGAACAGGAATAGAGGGTAAGATACAATTAATGTAATAATTCAATAAACTTCCCAAGACTAACAGGCATGATTATCAGATTAAGAAGGCCCACCAAGAACATACTACAATGAATAAAAACTGACAAACACCAAGCGGCATCACTGAAATTTCAAAAACTGAAGACAAAGAAAAAAGATCCACGAGCTTCCAGAGAGGGGAAAAAAAAAGATCATGTACAAAGGATCAAGAATCAGAATGCCCTTCAGACTTACGAGCAATAACACAGGAAGCTTGAAAGTAATGAAAGAACGCCTTCGAAATTCTGAAGGAAAATTATTTCTAGTCTAAAATTCTAGACCCAATCAATTATTGATCAACTGTGAGAATAGGATAAAAATATTTTCAGACAGCAAGACCTCAAAATAATTACCTCCCAGAATAAATTAGAAAGTAGATTTTATTTTACAAACACCAATGCAATAATTAATATAGGCAAGGATCACGAATTTATGTTAAAACTGTGGGATAAAAGGTTATGCAAAAACAAGATATTCTTGTGGTCTTAAAAACTTTACAGGAGAGGATTCAGGGAAGATAATGGAGTTGGAAGTACTAGGAATCTGTCTCCCCACCTAGACAACAATTACACTGGAAGAATCTGCCTCGTGTAACTATTTTGGACCTCTGAAAGGCTTGCATCTTCAGGGGAAGACTTTGAAGATTAATTTTAATTTATTAGAGTCAATACCATTTCTTAGCACAGTAGCAGCTATCCATCCCCCAACCCCAGCCACATGGCAGACAATTGTGCACATGCTCCTGGAGCTCCTGTATACAGACTGCGGAAGCCAGAGTGAGCAAAAACAACCCTGTCCTCCAAATACTGGGGATCTGTGCTCTAACTGCTGCTTCTGATCAAAGAGGTACAGACCAAGAGGCAAGCAGCCTTTACTGTTGCACCTTTCCCAGTGTTGCAAGTCCCTCCCCCTTCAACTGAAGTGACTTCTAGGGAACTTACAGGACCAGTGCCCTTTTATCCCCTTCATTTTCCTCTTTTTCCCCTTTTGAGAGCCAGACACAAAACACTAGTACATTAAAAAACTGCATATACAGGGAAAAATTAGAAAGTGACTGAGTATGCCCAGAGAAAGACTCAGAAAAGACCTATGACCTTAACTTTATACCTCAGGTTAACCCTAAATAAGAGACAGCCTAAAACAGTCAAAAAACCAAAAGAACAAGAAAAAATATCAAACTCTGGAAAGGAAGAGAATCTGATTTCTACAGTTACATTATTAGATTCAAATGTCCAGATTTCAACAAAATATCACAAGGCATACAAAGAAACAGGAAAGTATGGCCTATTCAAAGGAAAAAATTGTTCCTAAAAAATATGATGGCACATATACTAGACAAAGATGTTAAAACAACTGTCTAAAAGATAGTCAAAGAACTAAAGAAAGAAGTGGAGAAAGTCAAGAAAAGAATATCAGAACAAAATGAAAATATCATTAAAGAAATAGAAAACATAAAAAGAAACCAAAAAGAAATTCTGGAGCTGAAAAGTATAATAACTGAAATGAAAAATTCAATAGCGGATTCAAAGGCAGATGTGAGCAAGCAGAAGAAAGAATTAAGGAATGTTAAGACAGGACATGGAAATTATCAAGTCAGAGAAACAGAAAGAAAATAAGATTGAAGGAAAGTGAACAGAGATTAAGGAATCTGTGAGACACCATCACACATACCAATATATGCAGCGTGAGACTCTCAGGAGTTAGAGAAAGAAGGAGCAGAGAGAATATTTAAAGACATAATGGTATACATTTTTGTATATTCATATGTTTGCAGGTGGAGATCCAGTTTTCTAAGCACATTTATTGAAAAGGCTGTCTTTAAATGGTCTTAGTACTCTTGTCAAATATCATTTGATTATATATACAAGGGTTTATTTCTGGGTTTTCTATTCTATTTCATTGGTCTATATATGTCTTTATTCCAGTACCACACTGTTTTGATTACTGTAGTTGGTTGCATGGGTGGAAAAGGCAAAGGTGAACAGTGAGGGTAAGGAAAGAACCAAATCCTCATCTTCCACAGTAGGACATCAATAGGTAATGCTTCACAATGAAAAATCAAGATGTAGGAAAATGAGTATGTTATTTACAGACAAAAGGGTATAATAACAAATATATCAACTACAATAAATGAAAGTATGAAGGGGCTAGGGACTGCTGTTTTATTGTAACAAACTTTGTGGAACAAAAGGACTTTTTAAACTATGTGCATGCATAACTTTGATGAAAATAAAAAAGTAAAAAGTTCATTTCATAACGAAGAAACCAAAGATAAAGAATAGTGTGTAAAGTATGTATAATATGTATAAAAAATTGGCAGAAGGAGAATATATGAGCATTTGTTTGAATATGAATATAATCTGATAATAATTAAGAAATCAATAACTTTAAATTTAGATTACTATCATTACTATCAAGAAATTATAATAAGAAATTAATAATATTGCCTGCCTCTGGTGAAGGAAACTAGATGGCTGCAAGACAAAGTTAGGGCAGAGAATAACACTGTATATGCTTTTGTACATTTAAAATTTTGAACTATGTGGATGTATTACTTATGTACTAGCAACTGAAGATTTTAAATAAGTTTAATAAAAAGCTTTACCTAATTAATTCTATGCCATTCTGACTCCTTATCTCATATCTGCCTGAGCATTTAAGTGGACAACTAGCATGTCATTCACTTATTTATTAATATGTGTAATTGACTCTGTTATCTCCTCAATGAAGTTGGAAAAGTTATTATCTCTTCCAAGTGTTTTAGATCTACCACCCCCAACACCTCATAATGCTGTGTAAAGACTAGGCTTTTGCAGGCTGTGTTTCATAGGAATTCTAATGAACATTTGAGTTACAAAACATGAACCATAGGTTTACTTCAAATATTACTCCCTAGATACATTAAGAGGCCTCCAGGTAAAAAGTCATTTTGTGAATTCAAAAAGCTTTGGAATTATGAATCAATTCTTGCTCAAACTTATTTCATAGAACAGCTTTTTAAAAAAGCTAGAACTATGATTCAGGTGTGTCAGCTACCTTCTAAAGAGTCTTACAGATAAGAACAATTTCCTCTTTGAAGAAATATTACTTGGGTTTTTTTGCTCCCAAGTCCTTTGGATGTTTTAAGGCATTGTACTTTATGCTACCTAGCAGAGAAATGAAACTGGAGAAATTTACAGGTTAAAGCAGAAATTCCTAATCCTCTTGGAGTTACAAAATCTTATGTGGTTTTAAGGAGAGTTTTAAGTTGAAAAAAACGAAGAACTCTCAAAAATTAGCTGCCCCAAGATGCATTAGATCAGATGAACTGCTTATAGCTGGAAGTTTTCAATGGAGTATCAGATAAAATAGTCTCAAATTAAGTGGAAAATTGGAGTATAAAATTCCTAAAGTACATTCTAAAAATTCCACTAAATTCTTGCTTTGTCAGAGCCAAGAATACCATTAAATGCTGACATGCAAAATACAAACAACCCAGCTATCTATCCTCTTGGTGCTAATCTACTGATATTACTATTATTAAAATTAAAAACTAATCAAGCTCCTATCAACCTACTACGCCCCCAACTTGTGAATACATACATAAATATGTGTATCAATTTATATAGCTAAGGACAGATTTGTCTACAAAAACAGAAGGTAATTTTTAGGTACTTCATTAGTGAGTGCACTCACTATTTCTATCATAGGAGGTAGCCAAGTATTCGTAAATGAAACTTTATGAAATTTCCTGAAAAAGATTCTCCAAAACTGAGTATGCTTTTCAAACTTAACTCCATAAATTCATTTAGAATTTTCAAACTTTGTGTTATCATTTCAAAAGTGAAAATCATTTATACAAACTTATTCTCTCTGGGATAATAGCTTTATAACTAGTACTGCCATGCAATTTCAATTCCTGTTGTCATATGATAAACATTACTATGGTTCCTTATAAAGGAGCGGGGTATGGCATGCTGAAAGGATGGTATGAGCCTACGTCCCAAAAAACATCATTGGAAGGCCAAACCAATTGGGACCATCAACCTTTGGGTAAAGCGCTTAATATCACTTGTTGAAGCCACTTTTGACTTGCTTCCTTAAATATCCTCAGACTAGATGACTTTATGATAGCTTGAATAAATAACAAATTGGTAACAAGAGAATTGTCTCATTTGTGCATACATACTAAGATTGATTGGTACTCCTAAGAACCTCTGCCCTATCAATCAGTTTCATAGTCCTTGTGTAAATGCAATGTCCTTATGACACTATCAGTTTCTTATCTAATAGCATCTTCACATAATCATTAGATTCAAGTAGTGAATACCTACTAAATTGTAAAATTAATGAAACAAAAAACTAGTTAAGCAATAATCTGTTAAAGTAGATAAACGAATACTTCCTTTAAAAATGTTATGTTACCTCAAAAGTTAAATAAATTTTGGGGGCCAATGAGTCTTTAGTGTTCATTCGCATCTTCATAATCTTATTGTTTTAAGAGTTTGGAAAGATGCTTAATGTATAGCTATTATTATTAATCTTTAAGAACATGTTAGGTACCGATATACCAACCTTTTTTTTCCAAATTGTAAAAAGATTCCTCCAATTGGAAATACTAAATTTCAATGTATTGTTCCAACAATTTTTATTTTAATTTATTTCTTTAACCAAGACTATTAGGATATTAATTTTTAAAAAAAAAAATTTAAGAAAAATACTAGCCCCAGACCTGTTAAACCAGTCTATGTGACAGGTAAAAATAAAAAAAAAAAAGTTCCTAGTTATTGACTGAAAAGGAAATAGACTTTTACATACTGATCTACACCTGAACCTGTACTTTAGAGAAGTCAGTATCAGATGAGGGAGTTCTGAGGCTGGCTTTCTTTCAAACTGCCAGTTCTTTGATATAACCTAGTCATTATTTGAACTATAAGTTCACTAAGCCAAATGCCATCATTTCCCAAACTTTCCTCACATTTCAAAAACAATTAAATCTTATGCTTGATATATTTCTATTCTGCACTGATAAATCCAAAACAAAACTTCTGCAACACAGGTTAATATTTTGCCTTTGACATTTTTCATATGCCCACTTTACAATGCTTGTTAATTATTCTTGGATTCACAACAGTCCTCCTATTATTAGAAATGAGGAAAATGAGGCAAAAGAAGTGGGGAGACTTGCTACTTTTTAACAAGCAGGCACCTACCTGGACACGGCTGTTGCTGTCCTGTTCTATGTTAGACCACAATGCTTTCCTTAAAAGTGCCTGTCAAAAAGGCAGCACGGAAATCCTCATCACAGACATCCAAGGCATTCCCACCAAGAAGAGACAAGTCAGAGAATTCCTACCACCCAGGAAGAAGAAACCATGTAATGAAAGTAAGCATGCTTCTCAACCTGCACTATGGGGCTGGGAGAGAAAAATGAATGGAAATTAAAAAAAAAAAAAAAGCGAGATTAAAAGGACCAACTTCTGAGACTGAGGACCAAGTTATTAGGTTTATTCCACTCACTGGGAAATCACAGAAACTGCTTAAGTAGGAATGAAATCAATCATTAAGTTCTAGGGTCTTTTGGTTTCAGTCTTAAATTTAAACCCCAAAACAAAAATATCTGAAATTAAAGTATTTCCCCTACCGGAGCAGCTATATTCTTATCTGTTTCTATAAAACCCGCAGGCCTACATGGAGTCCCTGGTATTTAGAGCTGATTGCAAGTGTCCACGAGTGTCTACTTTCCCGTGTCCAAATCCAAAAATAATGTTGGCGCTGACCCGGGCAGGACCTTGACTCACATTTCCCTCTGAAATCATTAGCCTCACTTCACCTTCCGACGTCCTCTCTCCAACAGCTTCCCTTGATCAGTATGGCAAACGGAAAGTAGAGAGTAACAACAGGCACATAAATTTTACTACGTCCCCAAGAGAAAACAAAATAAAACTCTAAGAGCTAGAACTGGCCCTTGCTCCCACCATGTTAAAAAAGACACAGCGAGAGCAAAAGAAGCCCGGGTCTCTGCTCCCCACACTTCACTCTGCAAGAGAGAGTTAGAAGACTTCAATGCAACTGGACCCAACCCTTAACATAACCTTCCCACGTGGGTCTTCTCCCTCTCCCGAGCGCAAGGTCGCATTGGAGAGACCAGAGGAAGGAATCTGACCACGCCGAGGTTGGGGCGGGAGGAGTGGAGGGGCGAGCTCCAGGCAGACATCCCAGCCCCTTCCTAGAGGCCCTGAGCTGTATTCCTAGTTCTGGTGTCTGAGCTTCCACCTCCAGAGACCTTAGGCCCCTCCACATCTCTCCAGAGGGGAACTCGAGGACCCGGGGCTGCAGGGAGGGTTGGGCTGCCTGGCACCTGGTCGGGACTGGATGGAGCCCGGGCCGCGTGCGGGCGGAAGATGGGAGCCGGCCCCCTGCTGCCGCCGCCCCTCTCCAGGCCCCATCCTCTCCGGATCCCAGATCACAGACTCTGAGGCGGCCCTCACCTCCAGGCGGCGACGTCTGCGGTCCCGCGGTCCGGGAGCCCCTGCGCGGAGGTGGTGCAGGGCGGGAGGAGACGCCGGGAGCTCCGACGATGGCTGACAGGCGCGCAGCCCCGGGCCGGCCCAGCACACGGGGAAGGGGCGGGGCTTCAAGGGAGCCAGCCCACCCACGCCCCGCCCCTGCCTCCCACCTCAGCGGGCAAGCCCCATGAGGTGACTATGTCCGGGGTTACTCGAGGCCGTTCACCTCCGACCCCGCTCAGGGCTGTGGCGCGGTCTGGCAGGCAGAGAGGCAAGGCACGGGCCGCGAGGGCCAGGCGACAGCCAATGGGAGAGCGGCGCGGGGCGGGGCAACGTGAGGCGATGCGGATGGTCCGAGCGCCGCTCTGCCATTCCCCACCAAGCGGCAAGAGGGCGGGCGGGTTCCGGCGGGTCGTGGCGCTCCCGTCCTGGCCTTCACCGCTCTTTCTGCCGAGGTGGTTGCAGGGCTAGCCGGCCGGCTCCCCCTCCTGGTGAACATGGGAGTGGGAGAAATGGCCTTGCATGCACCTCCCATCGGAGAAAGAGGCGTCCGGGGCCAGCTTGCGTGTAACGCGAGCCCAGAACCAAGGACTGTGTAGGATAGTTGGTGTGCGGGCCTCGTAAGGACCTTTTCGTGTTCAGTCCTAACGCCCTGAAGAGGTGGGTACTGCATCTGTGAATTGCTCAGGATTACACAGGCTGATTTCTAGGTTAGTGCAGGGTTACTGACCCGTATTCTGAAACAACATAACCAACCTCCCTTGGCTTGGTCCTCAGACCCAAAACAGCCCTCCTCAGAGGAATCTGAGATGCTGGATGCTGGAGTATTGAGAGGAAGCCTCAGTAAATGAAGCTCAGTAAGAAGGGCAGAGTGCCAAAGCACAACAGTCTTTTCTGCCTGCCCTGAACACGGAAAATAGATGGCAGTATATTGCTGACTGCTTGGATTGGAGCGTGCCTCGCAACTGCCACTGTGGTTACAACTAAGGCTTTGAGAAGAAGCCAACAAATTTCTCCAGTTTTGCCAGTTATTTCACAGCAAGACTTGCACGGTGGCTGTGTGTTGAAAATAAATAGGAATTGGAAAGAGTCCCAACACATAATACAACTACTGGGCAAGAGAAAAAGAGAATAGGAGAAAATTGCACTTCGGAAGACTGGAGTGAGTTTAATCCCTTCCAAGGATTTGCTGGAGCACCCAGAGTCCTTTCTGATCCTTACACAAGCTTGTGCTAAAGGCCAGAGAGATACAGAGGATGTGATTTGGTGGGAAATTCTATGCAAGAGGGCAAACAGAGTAGAGTAGAGTAGAATACTTTATAGAGTAGAAATACACACCTGAGGTTATAAGTTTTGGGGTGGAAGTAGAGACAGAAAGATAGGAATACTGGTCAATAAGAAACAATATTCATCTAGGAGCCCTCATAATACCACTAGGTGGTGGCTTCTCCAAGAGTTTATCAACCTAAGATAATAGGGACTAGAAACAAATTTGGAAAGATGTCGACTTTACAGAGCAGTGACTCACATTTCACAATAGCTGTTTCTGTCATTTGTCATTGGATGTATCTGTCAGTTGAACAAAGATAGGAAATCAGAACTTAATTAGACACAACTTCCTGATTTAACAAGATGTTTGATTTGGCAGAATGAAAAAAAAAAAAAATAGGCCTGGGAAGAGGGAAGTTTTACCTCTCCCTAATAGTGCTCTCTGAACTGGCCTGAAGAAAGTGACTTTGGAAAGGACTAAAATTCTTGATGTTACCTCTTTTTATTTTTCATTTACCTTTTCCAGTTTCTATTAAGTAATAGGAACTCTAGCCTCAAGAGTTCTTCTTAATGGTTTTTGCTGTTTATTGGCCTTAGAAGCACTGCAAAACCAGGCGGTTATCCTCAAAAATTGTCCTTATGTGAAACTTCAGCAAGACCTTACATGTCCTGATTTTGACCTCACTGAATGTTTGAAGTAATTAAACTCCCTAAAGAACTACCCAAGGAAAGACCTTATAAAAGAAAATGAAGGATGAGTTAGGACACACCAAGACCACTTACAGAGGATTGAATAATCTAATTATTATCATCAAATGTTAAGATAAATGGGCAGAGAATGGGAAGAGAGCTGTGTCTTTAAGATGATACACTTAGAATTTCAATAACTCGAAAGTGTTGTGTTATTTGGTACATGCCACAACCTGCTATAGGCTCTTTACAGCAGTTCCACGAGTTCTTGCCACACAGCCATTATGTCTGTAAGAAGCAAAGGGTGGAGAGAACTTACTATACGAGACTAACAGGTGGAAGAGAAGGGAGTGAGTAGAACATTTCTAGAAGGTGAGAGGTGAACATTTCTAGAAGGTGAAACATTCTCATATGTTTAAGTCCTAACCCCCACTATCTCACAATGTGAATATATTTAGAGATACGATCTTTAAAGGGGAAATTAAAATGATATCATTAGGGTGGGCCTTAATTCCAAATGACTGGTGTCCTTATAAAAAGAGGAGATTAGGATTAGAAACACAGAGGAAAGACCATCTGTGAATCACAAATTGATAGAGCATTTGCCAGAATTGTGGCTCTTATGCTGGAGAAGACAGCCATCTATAAGCCAAAAAGAGAAGCTTCAGAAGAAACAAACTCTGCTGACACCTTGATATTGGACTTACAGCCTCCAGAACTGTGAAGAAATAAATTTCTGTTGTTTAAGCCAGGGACCCCCAACCCCTGGGCCACTGACTGGTAGTGGTCTGTGGCCTGTTAGGAACCAGGGCCCACAGCATGATGTGAGTGGCATGCAAGCAAGTGGAAGCTTCATTTATACTTCCAGCCGCTCCTCAGCTCCACCTCAGATCATCAGGCATTAGATTCTTATAGGAGCACGAACTCTATTGTGAACTGTGCATGCAAAGGATCTAGGTTGTGCATTCTTTATGAAAATCTAATGCCTGATGATCTGAGGTGGAGCTGAGGAGGTGATGCTAGTACTGGGAAGCTGCTGCAAATACAGATTAATATTAGCAGAGAGGTTTGACTACACAGAGACCATAATAAATCAACTGCTTGCAGACTCATATCAAAATCCTATCGGTGAGTGGCAAAAGGCAATTAAGTTGCATCTGGTGGCAGGCTTTGTAGTGGCAAGTGAGTTGATGTATTTCAATTGTACAGCTGTATCTGGTGGCATCTGATTCTGCATGGTGAGTTGTATAATTATTTCATCATATGTTACAATGTAATAATAACAGAAATGTAATGCACTTGAATCATCCTGAAACTATCCCCCCAACACCTGGTCCATAGAAAAATTGCCTTCCATGAAACTGGTCCCTATGCCAAAAACGTTGGGGACTGCTGGTTTAAGCCACCCAGTCTGTGGTACTTTATTATGGGAGCCCTAGAAAACTAATACAAGGTTCCGAATATCAAACTAAACACCAAAACAGAGTATCTATGCTTTGCTCCTTAGATGATAAGCCATGTAAATTTTATAAGAGCCATAGATAGGAGAGGATAAATTCTCAAAAATGAATAAGCCCAGAAATACATAAATAGTATGTGTGTCACTGTCCAGGCCATATTGGCACTCACAGGTTTTTCAAGACGGTTGTGTAAAGGTATCAAGTATTTATCCTGAACATTACAGCTATCTTCCAATCTTAAAGATGATCTCTAATATTGTGTATCACTATAATTGAAAATAAATTTTTAAAAAATTGAGAAAAGAAAAGATGGTCTTTCACCCTATTGTGGGGAAAAAAAGAAAAGTCTGAGGGGTCCCTATCTTTAAGGTGATTACAGTCTAGTGGGAAATGCAAAACTAAACACGAAAACGGAGTGTATATATCTTGCTCCTTAGATGATAAGCCATGTGAATTTTATAAGAGCCATAAATGGGAGAGGATAAATTCTCTAAAATGAGTCAGCCCAGAAATATATAAATAGTATGTGTATCACTGTCCAGGCCACATGGGCACTTTATTGTCTATTCTACTTTATGGCAGTGTCTCTAAAAGTCTGTTCCACCAGAGCCCCTGAGACAGAATCACTAGGTGCTTGTTTAAAATGCAGATTCCCAGCCTCACTTCAGACTCTTTTTTGAGCAGTAATTATTCACCCTCAAGTTTGAGAACAATAGTTTAGGGTTTATTCTTATTGTTCCTCTCTTTGCTGCTAGTGTCTCTCAATAAACAGCAATGCTTCCTACACCTGCCCTTCCAAGATCGGAAAGTATTATCAGGTCAGACCAGAAGTGACCAAGAGAGGGAAGAAAGTGCCGTAATAAAAAATGGAACAATGAAGAGCCCCCTGTCCTGGTGGCTGACATATTTCCAAATTCCTTAAGTAGCAAGGTCAGTGATCAACCTTTAGGACAGAGGACAGAGGAAATACTGGGATGTTATTTCCTACTGGTCCCCAATATATAACATACACTCTAATCTGGCTTCTAATTCTTGACATGCTTATTCTTACCTTTGCTTATGCTGACAAACTCGTCCTTCCTCCCTTCTAACTTTCTGAATCTTTCTAGTCCTTGGAAGTCCCCTGTTCTCTAAGATCTCTTTACTTCTCCAGCTTCTACTGATCTGTCTCTCCTCTGAATTCCTGTAACAATCTGGTCACCACCACACAGTTCTGCATTTATTAGGCTCTAATTTTTTGTGTGTATGTTGATTTTATCTCCAGCTAACTTTAAGAATCTGAAAGCTAGCAAGCATTTCTTATAGTTTGGTACTGTCCTCTATAACTCTTAGAGTAGGGCTAGGTATGGCTATTAGTAAGTGCTTCATTGACTGAAATAAAGATTAGCTCTGTACCTGAGAGGCCACACTGCTCCTGATGTCTGCTTATCCATCTTCACATCACCTCTAGGAGGCAAAGTATTCTAAGTAGAACACTTAGCTGCTTTAAAGATGGACAGACTTCATTAAGAAAATCAGTTCACTGATGAGAATTGTGGCTCCAGTCATGAGACAGAGAAAAACAAGACACAGAGGCCTTTATCTGAACACTATGTTCCTTTGCTCCAGTCAACCATTCAAGTTCATCCAGAGCTAAGAGCCTGGGAACTTCATACCATGAGGTCAGAAAATGTCCTCGGGGAGGCCACTTTTTCAGTCCTGATGATGAAAGGTAGAATTGCACAAGAAAGGACAGGGTTCATAGTGGAGGTCCACCACGATGTTTTCACATGGACACTTGGGTTTTCACAAGGCGTTTCAGTTCTCTCTCCTTTCTTATTATCTAATAATGAACACTTCCAGTCCCTATCTATACTATCTATATCTGGCAGTCACTAAATCTTAGGTGCTTCTTCTACAACATCTCCAATACCTTTTTTTTCTTTTTTAATCTTCCTAAGTCCAACACACCTCACAACTAAATACCTAGAGAAAGTGCCCTTTTACCTAAAGGCAGGAAAATGGACAACATGACTCCTTGTCCTACCCAGTCTGGGGATTCTGGTAAGTTCACTTTCTGCTCCTGTCCTCACCTTCTCTTCAGACTTCTCTAGTGTCTTCATTACTCCTATTTCAGACTAAGTTTTTTCCTGCTACATGTTTGGGCCTCCACCTGTGTACTCCAAATACCCTCCCTCTCCATTGTTATTTTTATCTATGAAACACAATACATAATAAAATACAACATTAATCATTTTCATAGAGCCTTTACTTTTTTCAAGGAAAACTGAGCCACTGCTCAACTTCCTTTTATCCTTTTAATCGTCAGTCTTAAAGTTTTCCTATGTTATAGGAAGATTTCACAATGTCCCTGTCTTTCTTTTTAATCTCATGTCTGGCTAGAATACTAGCCCTGCAGGTAGAAAGCTATTTCCCTAACACAAGTCTTGTGAATCAGTAGACCTGCTATGCTGATGTGCCACATTTTCTTAACAAAAATAAAAAAGAAGGATATAGGAAACCAAAAATAAATAAAAATAAAATGTAGTTTAAATAAATGAATGAGATAGCCATAGTTATTTGAATAGCATAGTTTTGGGGGTGAATACAGGCAAGGAGAACTGAAAAGAACTGATTCTTGGTATTGGCAGTCTAAGCCAGATACCTCGAGAGCAGCAGGAACATTGCCTTCTCTGTGTTCTGTATTGCAAAGAGCTTGAACTCTTTAATCAGATAGACCAGGCTTTAAATCCTGACTGTCACTAATTAGCTCTGTGCCCTTGAGCAAATGACCCCCTTTCTGAGCCTCAGTTTCCTTTTCTATAAAACTGAGGTATAATATCTACTTTGCAAAGTTGTGTTTTGGACTAAATGTTATAATCAAAATGTAAAGTTTCTAACACAAAGCTTGGAACACAGTAGGCAAATTGAAAATATTACTTCCCCCTTTCTTTCTGTGCCTCTCTCCATTTCCTACTAGTGTTCAGTACAGGAACAAAATATTCTATGGATGCCCACTTGATTCAGGAATGACCGTGTTATTAGATTTACCACCCACTCTATCCTGGGCCAATATTCCCAAGGTAATAGAGTGTGTGGTCAGGGACCTAGGGATAATCTGAATCCTCTACCTTTACTTGGAGAGAGCAAATAAACAGAGGTGACTGTGGTCTGAGCTTCTGAGAACCAACTGAAGGGTTGGCACTGTGAGTGTATGCCTGGCCCTGTTCAGTCCCATGATTGTGCCACACTGAAAAGACTCTGGCCGCTTAGACAAGGATGTGGAACAACAGGAACTTTCATATACTGCAGATTGGAGTGTAAATGGGGACACTTCTTAGAAAACAGTTTGGCATTAATTAATAAAGCAGAACATATCCTGCATATGCTATAACCCAGCTTCCATTTCTGGATTTATACTCTGAAGAAACTTTCAAATGTTCCCCAGGACCATTGTTCATTATGGCCCCAAACTGGAAATAACCCAATGTCTCTCAGCAGTAAAATGGATAAAGAAATTATGGTACATTCATATAATGAAATAGTATAAAGCAATGAGAATGAACAAACTATTGCTACATGAAACAAAAGGATGAATTTTAGACATGATATTAAGAAGAAGAAAAAAAGCCAGACAAAAGTATGTTATATAAAGTTCAAAAATAGGCAAAACTCATTTATGATGGTAAAAATCTGAAAAATGGTTAGGGTGGTGGGTAGTGACTGGGAGAGGCTACAAAGAGAGTATTCACTTTGTGCTTGCTTTAAAATCCATAGGGTCTGAAAGGCAAGGGGTGCCAGAAGCAGGCACGTGGGACACCTGAACCCAGAGCAGAGGCTGTGCTTTCCCCACACTGGGACTTTCCTGACACACCAAATCCTTGTCCCTGCCCAGTGCGAGCACTGACGTCCACTATCCTCGTGTCTGCCACCACCTAACACTTGAGAGAAGTTTTATACAAGGGTAACAAGATGTTCAATTACAATAGGCCCAGTGCAGGGAGGCTCCCTGCTGGACAGTAAGGTAGTGGGCACCCCTACCGGTGGGGACTTCCTCCGGAGGCAATCGGTCACCGTGCCCAGCTCCAAGTTCCACCAGAATTAGCAATTCAAGGGCGAGCTGGCCCCAGCTCTGAGCTCTCAGGATAGCCACTTCCGAAGCCACTTTTTCTCTGAAAGGGGCTAGCGGCTGCTGCCCATATAGAAGCGGCTGGGGAGTGGTCAAGTCAACTCCAGCCACTACAAGCAGCAGCTATGCCGCCTCCTCGAGAATGGCGCCTGTAAGTGCGGGGACGAGTGCCAGTTCGCGCATGACATCCATGAATTCCGAAGCCTGACTCGCCACCCCAAGTACCAGATGGAGCTGTGCCGCACCTTCCACACCATCGGCTTTTGCCTATATAGGCCCCACTGCCACTTCACCCAAAACGCCGAGGAGCTTCGGAAGTGGCCATCCCGAGGGCCCGGGACCTATCGGCTGACTGTTCCCGCCTCCTGCATGGCTCTAGCTTTGCTGAGTTTCGCAGTGCTGCCGCCACCACCGCTGTCCCGGGGCTGCTGAATAGCCGCATGTCCATCACCCCACCCCACCATCCTGAATGCCGATAACTTCCTGGTCTCCCCAACCCTGGCCGCTTGTACCAATAACCCCTTTGCCTTCTCCAGCCAAGATCGGCTGAGCCTCTTTGCCCCCGGCATGAGGCTTCCCGGGGGTGGCTCCCGGATCACCTTCCTCTTCCGACCCATGTCCGAGTCCGCTCGCATGTTTGACTCTCCCCCCATACCCCCCAGCCCTCAGGATTCTCTCTCAAACCAGGAGGGCTACCTGAGCAGCTTCTGCAGCAGCCAGTGGCTCAGACTCCCCCACCTTAGACAACTCAAGATGCCTGCCCATTTTCAGCAGATTTCCATGTAAAATGACTAAACCAGGATAGGGAGGGACCCCCTGCCCACTCCACACTATCATCCACCCCATACTCACATCCCCTAACTTCACCTCCCTACCCTACAACCCCTATGTTAACAAGGTTAAGCTCGACCCCTTTCTCTCAGAATCTTATAGTGCCCCTCCCTCTCCCCCCTTTTCACCCTCTAACTGGAATCCCCCTCCTTGAGTTTATAGCCCACTTACCATGCATAACAGACAAGTCCCATATTTGTCAGTAGATGCCTTTTTGTCTGCTTAAGCCTTAAGTGCGAAATCACAAAAGAAAAAGCAGTAACAGTTTACAGAAGGTACTTAGTGCCTTGTAATCTAACTTTGTCACAGTGACTACATTGCTTCTTCAGCGCCAGAGGGCACCTGTGGGCATTCCGGAGCTTCTGCCCCAGGGGAGCAAGACCAGTAGCTCCCTCCACTGGCCATACAACTAACTGTACCTTCCCTTATTCAGTCTCCTACACATTTTCTCTCCTTTTCCCAGTACCACTCTATACTATACCCCTTTGGAGAGTTGTTGCCAAACCTAGGTTTTGCGGGGAACCTATCTGGACATTCAAAACCTTTTTCTTCCCGCACTGAACCTCTTGATGAGTCTTGCCTGGGTTGGTGTAGGTCTACAGGAAGGAAAACTGAAAAAGTGGATGAAGAATGTGATATAAGCGGAACTTTGTGATTTAATTTCGTTTCTTTTTTCTTTTTTTTTGTAAGTGGGAAGGAAAGGAAAGCTAGATGGACTATGAGAGGCTTGATTTTGGGGCTAAAGTTCCCTAGTTCATATGAGACATCTAAAAAAAAAGAAAGGAAAAAAAGCTAAAAAGAAAAGAAACATGTAAGGAGTGATAGTTCATTGGTATTCATTCCACATACAGTATCTGTGTAAAACGATTTCCCATTGAAGTAGCTTTAATGGTTTTTGCTCTAGAATACCATAGGTCTCTCCTAAAAACACTCATGTCATGCTTTCTCTCCTGGGTTTTAAACTTCATTTAACTTTCAGAAATTGGAGAGCAAGTTTTGCTTGTCACTGCACATCAATATAAAAAAGCTCATTTAATTTGTCAAAACATATTTATTGCCAAACTATGCTTTTATGTTTTTTGTTAATTTTGTTTATATTTATCAAGATGATAAATCCATAGAATATATTCTTTAATGTCAAATAATGATCTTCATATACATCTTAATATTTTGCGATGTGTCCTTTCCTGTTTTCCAGTTCTAATATATTATTCTTCTGTGTAATTTTACATTGTAAAATTATTTTTGTAACTTTACACTTATTTAGTTATTTTATTTTAAAAATGAAAAATTTATTTTAAAAAATGCAAAGAAACTGTTGGACTATTTATTTTAGAAATTTTTCCCCTTTGGTTGGACCGAAAATTGAGTTTCTTTCTCTTTAGGCCTTTCCCAACTAGAACTGAGAATGTATATAGAAGTTCTGTGACAGTACAGGAGGAAAACAACTTTTTATATATATAGCTTCTAAAGGGGGATGGGGGAGAAACCCTTTGACCTCCCTGTGCCCATCTCAAGACATTCTGATGGCAGATTTGAGATTCCAGATCCCAGATTTAGAGTTTTCCATTGTTAATGCAAACAGAACTGACAGACATACATTAAGATGAATGTAATAATTATCCCTCTTGCTGGTCACTACCATTGCTTTCTAGTTTTCTTTGTGCAAAGTTGTTTTTAAAAAAACTCTTTGTAATGACTATTTACAGTTTAAAAATCAATAAACTTCATTTTTTCCAATAAAATAAAATAAAATACATAGGGTCTGAAAAGATGTTCAACATCACTAATCATCAAAGAAATGCAAATTAAAACCACAATGAGATATCACCTCACACTCATCAGAATGACTATCATTAATAAATCAACAAGCAAGTATTGGTGAGGATGTGGAGAAAAGGGAACCCTCGTACACTGTTGGTGGGATTGTAAATTGGTGCAGCCATTATCTATGGCAGCTCCTCAAAAAATTAAAAAATAGAACTACCATATGGCCCAACAATTCAACTTCTAGTTATTTATCTGAAGGAACTGAAAACACTAATTCAAAAAGATATATGCACTCTATGTTCACTGCAGCATTATTTATAATAGCCAAGATATTGAAGCAATCTCGGTGTCCAGCAATAGAAAAATGGAGAAGATGTGGTATACATACACAAGCCAGAAAAAAGAATAAAATCTTGCCACTTGTGACAACATAGATGGACCTAGAGGGTATTATGCTAAGTGAAATAATTCAGACAAAGACAAATAACGTATGATTTCATTTATATGTGTAATCTAAAAAACAAATGAACAAACAAAACAGAAACAAACTCATAGATAAAGAGAATAAACTGATGAATGCGAGATAGAAGGGTATTGGGGGGATTGGGTAAAAAGAGTGAAAGGGATTAAGAAATATAAATTGCCAGTTACAAAAATAGTCATGGGGATGTAAAGTACAGAACAGAGAATATAGTCAATAATATTGTAATAATTATGTATGGTGTGAGATGGGCACTAGACTTATCGGGGTGATTACTTCATAAGGTATAGAAATGTCTAATCAATATGTTATACATGTGATACTAATATAATATTGCATATCAACTGTAATTGAAAAATCAATTTAAAATATAAATACTACATAGAGTATAATTCATTCATTTATATAAATTCAAAAGCAGGCAAAACTAAAAAAATATTTTTAGTAATATATAGTTCACAATTTTAAAAAAGTATGAGAAAATAATGATTGGGAGGAGGAAAAGGAATGTGATCAGAAGAACAGACATACAAAGAGCTTCTAAGATACTGGCAATGTTCAATTTCTTATTTTGGGTGAGGGTTATGTGGTGTTCATGTTATTATTATCATTGGTTCTTATTATTTAACATATACTATATTCTATATACTCTCCTATGTATATGCTATACTCCACAATAAAAAAAAAATTTAAAATAAACCCAAGCAAACAAATAAAAAGCATATGCCCTTAAAATAAAGAGTAGCAGAGTGTGGTATTAAAATAATTTTAGAGCTGGAAGAAGTCTTCGAAACCATCTTGTCTAACCATCTCATTAAAGAAACCGAAACAGAGACCAGAGAACTTAAGTAACTTACTCAAAGTGATTCAGTCTAATCTAGAACCTAGGTGAGCCTCCTGTCTTCTTGTCAAGTGCTCTTCCCACAGATCTACCCTGATCATTCAGTCAGTCCTAGTTTTCTCTGATTCTTCCACAGTCATATCTCTCATCTGCACACACCATAAGATTTACGCACGTTATAGTTCTTTTCCTTCTAAATTGGAATTTTTGTTGTGGGAAAAGGAGATCAGGAAAGAGATCCTTTCCTCCACTTAGAAACCAAATATATAGTAGTAGAGAAACAGTTCTAGGTCTATTTCTCTACTGTTACTTATTTTGACTCATTAATGTAGCTCTCCCACTTCTTTGTACCCCACAGTAAGGCTGCTCCAACATGGAGGCTGACTTTTGGGCCTTTGAAATGCAAAGAAAAATAAAAGGGTCTGAGAGGTAATGAAAGAAAACACCTCCACTTTATCTTTGTCTAAACACAAGGTCTCTTTGGGAAGAGTGAACTCTTCTGCCACCTTGTGATGTAGAATGAGAACAGCGAACGAGCCTTCAGATCCTTTCCTACCTCTGCTCCAATGTGGCAACATTATAACATGGCATCTAGGAACTAAAATACCAAAATTCTTAAATAAAGTGGCAGTGGGGAAGTGTTTTATACCATAAAGAAGCAGAGAATCATGTAATCATTTTAAGGTAATAGTAAGCAGAAACCATGTGCCCTACCCACCTGCCCTGCCAAGAGAATCAGGCAACTGTAGCAGGGAAAAAGGAACAAGATAGTACTGCTCTGGACCAAGAAAGACTTGAGGTACTTATGTTCCCTCTACTCAGTTGGCCTCTCTTCTCTGCTCCCTTACTTAGCAAAATATCTTGAAAAGATTATCCACATGTCTTCACCTCCAATTTCCTCTCGGCCTTCTCCTACTTCTACCTCTCTACTGGAACTGCTCTTACAAGATTGTCAAGCGCAGTGGACATTCTGTCCTCATTACACACACTTCTCAGCATTTGACCAACTGATCATTCCTTCCTTGAAATACTCTCTTGGCTTCTATGACATCCATGCTCTTGGTTTTCTTAGTTGAGAGAAGTCTTCTCTGACCACCCTACTTAAAGTAGCCTCTGCCAATGATCCTTTACCTCATCACCTGTTTGTTGCTTCTCCACAATAATTACAATCTTTAACTATCTTGCATATGTATCTGTATGTTGTTTATTATTAGTCCTTTGCATGTTTATTGACTGCTTCCCATCTTTTCATATGAACATAGACTTGGTCTTGCTCTCTGCTAGAATAGTGTCTGACACACAGTAGGCCGACAATAAATATTCACTGAATAAAAGAATGAAAGGCATTATGGCTGGATGTTCAGTACTTCCTCTCCTCTTTCACATTTCAGGCAACACGTTGTCCTTTGCTGACATCTCTTTCCTTTTTGTTTTCCCACTAATATTTCCACTGATGCTCGATTTCCCCAGATTTCAACCTGAATTAAAATGTCAAGCAACATGGTAACATTTAAATAATGATTTGATCAGAGATCATGAACTCCTTCATGGAAAGTCCCTTGAATCAAGCTCCCTTTACATCATTATCAGAGTGTCTGCCTCTAGAATCTTCTTTCACATAGCCAAACCTATCCTGGCCCCAATAGAGTACATTTACAGTAGGTAGAAAGACTACAGAAGATCTGAGTAGATCTTCATTTCTGCTTTATGGTTCACCTAGCTATGCTATCACAAAGTCTACAGAATCTTACACTAGATTTATACTCTTTACTAAAATATATGATTTTTGAAAAACCTTTAAAAACAATTATCTGTCTAGGAAAATCTTCCCAAAATGCAGACAGTATCACTCATCTATGTATTTAGTTCTTCCTCACAACTTCTCAGCCCAATTTATGGGAATGTGGTCTAACTATACTCACTTTAATACTCAGGAGTGGAAAAATGTACAAAACTAAATAGGTATGTCAGTACTGATGTAAATTTATGTGTGTAACTGTGAATGAATTCTAGAGATCATTCAGTTGAAACATTTACAGAAGAAAAAATTGAGGTATAGAGAAGTCAAGCAATTTTATCAAGATGATATAGTTAACAATGGCCTATATTAGAACCCAGATCTATTGACTCCTAGTTCAGTGTAAATCAATGACTCATCCTTTTCCAATTTCCTGCTTTATTCTAGAAATCACTTTCCTTAATAGAAATCTCTATCTTTTTATGTTGGTGTATAAATCTATGTGCCTGTGTCAGAGAGCATGCTTGTGATTGTCTACGTGTCTACCTGCAAGTATTTGTAAAGCATATCACTGGCCGTTTATGCCCTTTCTCCTAGGGAAACCTCTAGGTAATTACAGTTCTTTATATTGGCACCAGCAGTGAAGTCAGGAAAGACCTTCTGAGTCAATTATTAACAAGCAGACTTGGTCCTCTCTCCAATCAACTCTATTCCTGGGTCTTCAGGAAATGGGGCAAAATAATTAGGGTGGAACCAGACTTTCCCACAGCCAAACTTGGTTCCAGGGCTGTGAAAACACCTAAAGACAAAGCTACAAGGGACTGTGACAGATTAGCAGCACCCTATCTCTACAAGGAGCATGTACTCAAGCTGACATGGATACCATCTTGGTTTTCAGCTTAATCATTACATCCTATGATAACAAGAAAGGTAAGTACTTCTCTAGTCTAATATCTTGGAAAATTCAAAGAGAGTCCTACAATGTGTTTGGGGGTCTATTCCAGCAGATTAGAGATACAGCCAATACTCAGTAGGCGATGCTTGCCAGTCATCCAACGTATCCTCTTGCCTCTAGGACTAAAACTGATTCTACCCAGAGAGGTAGCTGTCTGTTTCACAGTGAGAAGTCTTCAAAGAATGTGATACATCCTTTTGCCTTGTTCATGTAACTAACATTAAAAGTCCTTTCACTATCAGATGGCTTTCTTTCCTGGACAGAGCTGTCACAATTTTGGAATTATCATCACCTAAGCCCTCAATTTCATAGCCTCTCATAAGATGTTGTCTTCCCTGTTTAAGGTGTTACATACAAATACAAGGGGATGCTCTTGGGTGGAGAGAGTTAAGGAAAAGGGTGGTGTGGGGTGAAATGGCACTATTTTCTACTCTTAGATAACTGTTTATGTAAAATACAATTTTTCAAAGGCTCCTAAACATTTCATCTCTAAAATTCGTTCATCAGAGTTAAGGCCAAACAGCATAAGGTGCAGTAGTAACAAATTTAACAAATGAAGAAAATTCACGACATCCTGTGTGTTATGTGCCAAAATGCATAAATAACTATGACCTATGGTTTTATGAAAACCTGGAGAGATACCTTCTCCGAGGTTACATTTAATAAACTTTTGAAAGTTTTAAAACAAGAAGGTAGATAGAACAGGAAGTAGAAGATGATAAGCAGTGCTTGAAGGGATGGATTGGTTAGTCTTTCACTAACTTCATTTAATTCTATTTCGCTCTTTTTTTCCCCTAAGGATAACAGATTGGTACTCAGTTTTCTTTATACTAGTCTAACTCTCACTTTTATATATTTTAAAATCTTTCAAGGGGAGTTTTTATCTTCCTAATTGTAATTTTTATGAGAAGAAACTGCATTCTTTTGTATCTCCCTCTCCAGTGCCTGGAATTCTAAAAAGCAAACACCTAGTAAGTCTTTTTTTTCCTTCCAGAACTAAGAGATAGCAGCTGCCAAGTGGAACAGCTGCCTGGGCTCTTCCCAAAGGGTGTGAGAAGCATTAGGGATGTGCTAATGCCAGGTAGGAAATGGGCCCTCTTTGCCATTCCAGAAAAATTTTACTTTTAAAAGATTCTTGTCTCCCCCATTCCTAGCCCATATCTCAAATACCCTATTTTAAATATATGTATTGCCCCCAAGATGCTTTCTGGAAACCAGTTTTTTACACTTAACTGTTATTACCTAAGGTGTGACTATATAAATAAAAAAGATGGGGATAAAGAATGAGAAGGAGGCAGCACTCAACCCTGTCTACATTACAGAAAACGATCTATGAGTATTTCTCTGGGCTGAATTTACTAAAGTCACCTATGTTTGTGGGACCCGCAGCAGGCATGAAGAAAGGCAGGGCTTGTGTATTTAGTACCATAAACACATGCTGAGGAAGAACTAAAAAGAAAGTACAGCAGTAGAGTTTAACAGGGGTCATGAATGGAAGTGGTTTAGCCATTCAGATTAAGAACCAGCATCCTTTATTCTCTCTGGCTTTTCTCTTTCCAGAAGCTCAGGCAGAAGCCAAAAGGTCCACATTCATCCAAAATCTGACTGTGGCTACCCTGCAGTGCCTTGGCTCTGGGAGCAAAGTGAAAGTCAACCTTGTATATTCAGAGAAAAGCCCAAAGGTCAAGCATACTCTGAAGAACTTGAGAGTCATTACTGCTCCCCACAGAAACAGCACTGCCTCCCCAAACTGTCACCTAATCCCCACATCTAAGTTTCAGACTGGATTCCTTCTAATAGGCAAAGGTGAGACTGTCAAATGAGATGGAATTATGCATGACTTTCATCTGACATCCCTGAATGTAGGTAGAACTTAGTAGCAGCTAAAGCCTCAAAGAAATGGATTATCCTTTCCTTGGGCAAATCTCTGTCCTCTCTGAGACTCAGTTTTCTAATATCCAAGGGCCCATCATGGGCCCTGACATGCTGCAATTTTCACATGATCTCCATTTCTGACGGGTCTCCTTTTGACAATGGCTATTTGAATTTGATTTACTTTGAATGTACATAGTAAAATATTCAAACAGCACTGATCAGTGAAAATTAAATCTCCCTCCTACTCCAATCTCTCAATCCTCCAATTCTCTCTCCTTGAGGGAACCACTATTAGGAACGTACTGAATTTCCTTCTAGAGATATTCTGAGCATATGTTTTAAAAACATAAATGGTAGCATACCATATACATTGTTCTGTACCTTGCTTTTTTCCACTTAACATTGTATCTTATAGGCTGTTCCATATTAACATGTATAAATTTGTCTCATTTTCTTTAACAGCAGTACAGTATTGCATTTTATGGCTGTACTATAATTTGTTCTACCAGTTCTCTGTTGGATATTTTGGTTGCTTCCAATCTTTTGCAAAGACAAACAATGCTGCAAGAATAATCTTATACATTCTTTTTTGTGTATCTGCAATTTATCCATAGGATAGATATTGCTAAATTACCCTCCACAGTGGTTGTTCCATTGCAATCCCAACCACACTCTGTGAGAACGCATGCTCCCAGATAGTTGATGAACCATGGTTTTTAACCTTAGCCTTAAATTTCTGTTTCTGCCCTACTTTCCTTTTCCCACCCATTCTTTCTGTCAAGTGGTTTGTGATCAATAAATTGGTATTAGCAGTTCCCCTTTACATATAGGCAATCTCCTAGATGCCATTGCTGCACTGCTAGAAAAATAAAACTTGACACATTCAGAGAAACGGGGGGTTCACAAGCAGAATAATGGGGGAAAAAAACTTCTAAAACTACAGTTTGTTTAGAAGACTAGAGATTGAGAAATAAGTAGATAAGTTCTTGGGCTGTAAATTATATATCCTCAGATGACATGAATGTTTCCATTCCTTTATTATACTTTCTAAAGTTCATATGATAATAATTTTTGTATGAAAAAAATACTCTTAAAAACTTAAAATCTTTTGTCAGTGTGTAGGGGCTTTCACTCAATATTAATGTAAATTAATTCAACCAGACTGTTTCCCTCCTAACTTGTGACACACCCCTTCAGCCAATGGTAGGAGTGATGGGTAATAGTGAACTTAAGTCATTTTGGAGTCTAAAGCACTTTACACAGGGTGAGTCTTTCTTGGATATAGTGCTATGCAATGTTAGACTCAGAGCAATTAAGGACACAAGCTCTTAGAAATTTGGGACGAGGAAAACTGTGAGATTAAGGGGGAGGAGAGATGCCAACAATCAACCTGACCTAATTCAACAATTTGCCTTGGGCTGAATTTACTGCAGGGAATCCAGAGAAGGAGGAAGAGTTTAAGCTGATAACCTGTACTATTTGACCCATACAAAGAGATTAAATGGATGTTTGTGGGTTAGTTTGGGGACCTAATCATCAGTCAGGACACATTTCTACAGAACAATAAATTACAAACAACCCACTTATGAATGGGGTTCTGAAATATTGCCCCATTGATAAGTTTGAAACTGCCTATTCTGAATTTAACATTGAGTACCAGGAGGTGACAGACTCCAAGTAGGGTAGAAATAAAAATTAGGTAAATGGTCAAATTTCCAAGGTCATAAAAGAGATGCCTACTATAGGTGACATCAGTCTGCACAGGAGGATGTCCCAGAAACAGAAGACAGTTTATGGAAAAGTCCCCAGAGCAAAGTAGGAATCTGAAATTGCTCTACCTTGATACTCAGTTCCCCAGCTGATGAGACCTAAAAGTGATGAGCTGCCAACATGAATGGACATTAATTTAGAAGCTAGGCAGAAATGGAAATACACTGACAAATGAAGCCTATTAAGTACACTTTGAAACACTGGCCCCCAGGAGGTAGGAAGACATGCCACAGTGAAATATCATTATCCCTGTGACTAGAAAGCACAGTTCTACTTGGAAGATCTTTAGGTTTTTCTTCTTCTTTCTATCATATCACATGCAGAGTGTTTTCACACCTGTTTTCTCTTTTTGTTTCTCATCTTCACATTATCCTTGTGAAATAGGCAGACTAAGAATTATTTTATTATAATCATCTTACAGATAAGGAAACCAAAACTCAGAGAACTTATATGACTTGTCCAAAGTGAGACTTGTTTATCTCAGCTGTCTCATAAACACATTATCACTTCAGAGAACTGATTGGCACTATGCTGAAAATACTTCACATAATTTTTTTTTTCTTTTGAACCTGTGGCTCTTTGTCTCTGCCTACCTTTCCAACATCATCTTCCTGATCAAACTGAAATCAAAGACTACTCCTTACCCTGTAATTTCATGTACAGTGTCTTAGTACTGTGGCCACGGGCCTTCAGAAGTAAGGAACTATCATTTTCACGTGGACTTAATCAGGACATAGAATAATTTAGATAAGTCAAGTAGAACTTACAGGCCTTAATTTAATAAGCAATGATAGGAGATCATGAAAAATGGAATAGAAACCACTGTCTGAACTGGATTAGGTCAACTCTGGAGGCAAGCGAAGTTAGTGCCAGACTACAGCCAGAATTCATCTGCACCTCATCACTTCCGTAGCTGTTCTAAGTCACTATCATTTCTCATTTGGATTTCTACAATAGCCTCCTAACAGGTGGCTCTGTTTCTATCCTTGCACCCTTACAGTCTATTTCAGTGATCCTTTAAAAATAAAATCATCCTGTCACTCCTCTGCTCAAAACCTTGCAATGGATCCCCATTTCAATCAGAATAAAAATCAAAATCCTTAAACTATCCTACAAGGCCCTCAGCAATATGGACCCATTTCCTTTAGATCTTCATCTCCTACTACTACTGTCCCCTTGCTCATTCCGCTCCAGTCTCACTGGCCACCTTGCTCTTCTTCTAAAACTGGAACATGCTAGACATACTCTACCTCGGGGCCTTTACCTTAGCTCTCCCCTCTGCATAGGTCACTATAGCAGGTCCTCCAATAATGTCATTTCATTTAACATCATTTCACTATAATGTTGATGAGGAAAAAAAGTGGATTTCCAGCTGGGGGCCACCATCTACATGGGTTTTCTTCAATACTCTGGTTTCCTCTCACAGCCCAAAGGTGTGCATGTGAGATAAACTGGCATGTCTACATGGTCCCAGCCTGAGTGAGTGTGGGTGTGGGTGTGAGTGTGTCCTGTGATGAAAGGGCATCCTGTCCAGGTTTGGTTTCTGTCTTCCATCCTAGGCAGTTGGGATAGGCTGTGGCCACCCTGAACTGGCATAAGAGGGTTGGAAAAGAATTATCTTACTTGTTTTTATTAATCTTTATTAAACGTATGCATATCTGACATTTATTTCAATGCTTAACATTAAAAATGTTTTGGAACTTTAGAAGTTTGGTGATGTTTTGATGACATATGCTGTAGGAACTTAACTCTTGTTTATATCAATTAGCCTACAGTAAAATTGTTTTTGTTATATGTCATTACATTTTAAAGTTGCAGTTTCCAAGAACCTATTGATGACATTATTGAGGATTTACTGTACTTTCCCAGGCATCTACTTGGCTAACCTCATCTCCTTTAAGTCTTGGCTCAGTTCTCACCTTCTCAATGAAACCTGACTATACCGCAGGTTGCCAAACCACTGCCCACCCGCACCCCCAGACTGCTCCCTTACCTTGCTCTATTTTTAATTTTTTTTGGTAGTACTTATCTCCTTCTAACATATCATAAAAACTATACTTATTGTTGTCTGCTTCCTCCTCACCCCCACCTCCCTTCTACTTGTTCTCTTGCTTGAATGAATCTGATATGTCCAAAGTACTGAAGCAGTCCCTGGCACATAATATTCATTTTTAATAATTTGGTAAATGAAACTGAGGAGTGCATGAAGTCAAGTGGTCTTTCCTTCTTCTTCTGCCTCCCTCTGCTTTCGCCAATCCCCTCTCAAGAGTAGTTGACTTAGACTCTACTAGACAGAATTGTAGTAGTTATTAAGGCAAATTATATTTCATGTTTTTCCTTGGACTTTGGAGCCACTTTTTTTAAAGAAGGAAACTTTGAACAGTGTTACACCCTCCATCCTTTTATTATTATGGCTTTAAGAATGATAGGCAAACAAGATATGGTCTACTCCTCCACTATGATCTTACATTAGTCTTACAAAGGCCTCATGGGGATTTAATTCATACCTCTTACTAGTATCTCTATCCTCATTTACTCTTGGCATTATTTGGTGCCCACACCCTAAATTTATGGACAGATCAATGAGACCACACTTAGAAGTTTAATATATATATACACATAAAACATACATACACATATTTAATACATATACATATATACATAATATATACATATACATTTAATATATATACATACAGATAAAAGTAGTTTAATATTAGCTGGGTAGAACTAGGGTTTTGTCAGATAAAATCAAAGGCAGGATAAAGTTTTCTCAGTTGTCCTTTCATTATTTCTTTCTTATTTTATAGCCTTTTTACCAGGGATCTTCCAATGTAAGGTCTATCCAGTGATGGGGATTTCATCAGAGACTTTTACCACCACCATCAACACCTCCATAACTCATGGGAATAAAGGAGATAAAACTACAAGTATTGATGATTTTTCTAGTCCTTCGAAACAACAAGGTACAGAATAAGTAGGGGTGAGACAAGAACAGAAAGAAAAAGAAACATTTTTAGCCCCAACATTAGTCTGGGTCTCCTAGGATTTTCCCAGAGGTTGAGAAGTTACACAGTTTACATTAGAAAATCACTTCATTTCTATGCAAAAAAATCAGATTCTCCATAAAGAAGGTCCCAGAAATGTTTGTAAGTGTACCTTAAGTGTACAGTGTTTATTAAATCTACAGTAGTGTACAATAATGTTACACTCACTCACCACTTACTGATGCACCTAGAGCAACTTCTCGTCCTGCAAGCTCCATTCATGGTAAGTGCCTGATTAGGTGTACCATTTTTTATCTTTTATACTGTATTTTTACTGTACCTCTTCTATGTTTAGATATATTTAGATACACGAATACCACTCTGTTACAACTGCCTACAATATTCAGTATGGTAACATGCTATTCAGGTTTGTAGCCTATGAGCAATAGGCTATCCCATATAGCCACGGTGTGTAGTAGCCTATACCATCTAGGGTAGTGTAAGTAGTATAATGTTCGCATAATGATGAAACTGCCTAACAATGCATTTCTCAGAACGTATCCCTGTAGTTAAACGGCTCATGACTATATTAATAACCCTTTACCTCCATACAAGTGAGCTCACCTTGTAGCTAGGTTTGGGGA
>NW_006443570.1:14687434-14689995 GCF_000325575.1 Pteropus alecto
CATTGCATGTATAAATAGACGACACTTACACACTAAACAATCATTATAGTGATGACAACCAAGTGCATGTTTTGTCTTCACTGTTTTTAGAAACAGCCTTCCCTAAATTGTCTAGGACTCAAATTCTTAAAGATTTCAGTTTGAGTTACATCCCAGTTTCTACCAAGAGAAAAATAAATATAAGATTTGTAGTAACAGGATGCATATGAGCCATTTGTCCCCAAATTTGGCTTATAATCCAGAAGCAATGCCAATCCACCTTTGTTCTGCCTACACCCCATTAAAGCCACAAGATGCGTAGGAAAGATGATTTTCTAATCCAATACAGTGTATCAGAGCATAAGGGTAGGGACCTTGAGGGCTACTCGTAAAAGATGGGTTTAGAACTCCTTGTGAACTCATCCCTTTTACTCCCCTGAGAGCAGTGTAAGAATTAGTCCTACCTGATCATGGAAAATCCCAAATCCCACGGAAAGTGACTCACTGAAAAGAGGCTACGAAGGTGATTAGAGCAGAATTTGTGATACCTACTCCACTCCTGAAACTGAGTCTGAACTGGAAATTCAGCCTCTGCTTCTGAATCAAGCTGGACTCCTATTAGTCATATGAGCCAGGAGACCTTCAAGTCAAGGGTCAATCTCTTTTCTCTCTTAAATTCTTTTTTCTACCTCTTCTACTCTTCTTTCCTTTAGACACAGATGAGAACCTAAAGAAGAGGCAGAAATGGAGCATTGTGGTCAAATTTCTGATTGCTGTCACTCTGTTGTTCAGTGGAGTCGCCATTATAGTGTTTGTCATTTTTGAAGTCCCATGCCCTGTAAGTTTGATGATGTTTTGGGTCCATTGAGTTGATCTATAAACATTCCCTTCTGTTTCAGTCAGATTGGCATAATGAGACTTTGGAGTTTAGACAGACCTGCCATTCACACTCACTAACTGAGTGGTTTTGAGAAAGTTGATTGACTTATCCAACCTTAGTTGCCTCATCTTTAAAATGGGACTAGTGATATTTCCTTTGTATGGTTTATTGAGGTTTTTGCTAAATATCAGTTCCTTTCCTCTGCTTACTTGTACATTCTCTAGGGAGGAAAAAGTCAATAGGACTGAATATTTTTTTTAGAAGAGGTGGTTTTCTTTAAATGCCCTGATATGAGGTTTGGAAGATAATCAAATGCATACCAGCCACCTGACATTAATACCAGTCATTTACTCCCTTCAGAGTCGATGCCTGAGAGCCAGAAAGCTATGCCAGTGCCGGTGGCTGTGGAGAAGGCCAAGGAAAGGAGGCCAGCAGCAACCTGAGACAGCTGAATCCCAGCCGGACTCTCAGCCTGAGAAGGAAAGTGGTTTCTGTATGGTTTGTGTCATTTGCTTGGAGAAAACTGGGCTGACATATAAGTGCTGGGAGACAGGAAGTTGCCTCAGTTATGAAGCAAATGTGGGTAATTCTTCTGTGTCAGAAAATAGGCAGGTATTTGTACTGCTATTTTCTTAATATCAACTCAGCCATAACACAATAAGGTATGTATCAAAAATACAGATTTCTTGGCCCTAGATATAATCAATCAGAATGTCTTTGTATCTGGGGCCAGGAATCATATTTTTAAGAATTTTAACACACTTCCTAAGTAAAAGTGAGTTTACTGTGAAATTAATGAAATTTAAGCTTCAGGACCTATGGGACCTGTACAAGGCCTTGTATCCAATTTTTTATTTTTAAAATTTGTATTCTTTTTCTTAAAAAAATGGTCCCCCCCAAACTGTAAGAGCTTCAGAATCCATGGCTATGTATCCATCCCTGCCCCTAGGTAACTCTTACATATACCAAAGTTTAGGAACCACCACACTGAACACAGTTTGAATACTTAGCAAAATAGCTTCCTTTTTCCCTGCCCTTGGGTTTCCTGACAGGATTATAAATTCATATTGCACTCTGGTGTCCAAAACAGACACTATACCACTGGTTCAGCACAGCTGCTCTAAATCCAGTTTCCCCATGAGGAGTGAACTCAGCCTTTGAATACTAGAAACTGATGAGTGCCTTCCCTACAATACCCCAGTGGGTATTGTAAATATTGTAGGGAAGGCATTCATCAGTTTCTAGTATTGAAAGTATTGGAGATGGGGTCTCCAATACTTTTTAAATTAAAGAAGGTGTCCAATTTTGTAGAATTACAGCATTGAGAATAGATCTCAAAGATTATCTAGCCTAGGATGGTATACATGCTGTTATTCTTTAATTCTGTCAGCGGCACATATTAATAATGAAGCATAGTACAACTAGAAGATAAATAAGTTCTGGAGATCTAATGCACAGCACAGTGATTAGTCAATGATACTGTATTAAATACTTCAAAACTGCTAAGAAACTAGATCTTAAATGTTCTCACAACAAAAAAGAAATGGTCATTATATTCCATGATAGAGGTGTTAGCTAAAGCTATGGCGGTAAGTATATTGCAATACATAAATGTATCAAATCAACACATTATATACCTTAAGCTTACACAATGTTATATGTCAATTATATCTCAATTTTAAAAAATCAAGCACTGCACTCT
>NW_006443570.1:14690008-14704737 GCF_000325575.1 Pteropus alecto
CATCAGAATCTTTCTTTTCACAGTGCTTCAGGTACCCAACATCAACTTATTTGTCATGTCTGGTCTAGGTTAATATTTTCTATAATTCCGTTTCTGCTAATTTTGGATGATGAACCCATGTAAATTAGGATGGTTTTATCATATGGTCTAGTTTTAATTTTTTACTCCAATCTACGTTATCATTTCTACTCAACATTGGAAGAAATAGGCCTGTAGGTAACTAAAAAGTCTAGTTCAGAATTAGAGGTAACTACGAAGCAGCAACTCTGATTAAACTTTTCTCGTGAACAAAATAAACTATTAATCAAAGATTTAATAGAAATCATAAGAAGCAATTTTACACACATTACTTCATTTGAGCCTCACAAAAACCCTCGGAGGTAGCTAGAGCAGGTATCTACATTTTATTGATACTTTAACAGGTTCAGAGAGGATTTGTGACTTTCCCAAGGTCACACGGCTGGTAGAAACAGAACTAAAATTCAGATTTTTAAATTCCTATATTAGATTTATTGGCTCACTTATCTATTCTACAAAATTTTACTGAAAGTGCAAGTTTTACTTCTAAATGCCAAGTTCTCTGCCTTCTGGAGGCTTATAGTCAGTCTATGCTCACAACAGATAAGCATTTAGGAAGTGCATACAAAATCAGACAGCGCATGGAGTTAGGTATGATAAGAGTTGAAGACCCAGATCTCTGCCACTTTTCAAATACGGTGAGACTGTTTGGGCCTGATTTAGCAAGGAAGTAGAATGTATCCCTGTGCATCTGGGATGCAAAGTAGCTGCAGACCCAGGGCCTTTTCCATTCAAGGCAAATAGGTTAAGCAAGGGGTGAAAAGGCTCTTTGCTAGTAGGTTATAGGTTCCAACAAATTGTAGGTTTCCATACTAAGTGCGCCTTGCTAATACTTTCTGGATGTAATAACAACTTTTCCTAGAATTATTCGGTAACAAAGAGGCAAAATGATGCGTATTTGGAATTATATATGGTTTTGTACTTAGCTATCTCTTTGTTGGTATGTGAAGAAATACCCATTTGCATCCTTATTTAGCTTTCATATTTCACTTCAATCTCTAGGTTGGACAAAATGCTCCCGACTCAAGTTCAAAGGCGGCTGCAGGGATCACTGTTATCCACCAGACATACTTCTGAAAAGTTCTGCTCTGCTTCATATGCTAAATGATATTACACTGTCTTCTCCCTATTATTAATCAATATGGGCAGATTCTTACCAATTTTACACTCATATCTTCAGCAGAGACATTACAATTTAACAGTAATGCCAAGCCAATGAAGGCTTAGTTACCCTCATGCCACTGGTAGTGACTGAGTCATAAGCTTCTGAGATTCACTTTGTACTTCCACAAAAAAATGGGTATCATC
The DNA here is from genome assembly GCF_000325575.1 of Pteropus alecto. Taxonomy (NCBI): domain Eukaryota; kingdom Metazoa; phylum Chordata; class Mammalia; order Chiroptera; family Pteropodidae; genus Pteropus; species Pteropus alecto. Next base: position 14,691,395 of record NW_006443570.1, read on the forward strand.
TCATTCCATCAAATGAAAAGAGAAAATCTTCCCACGAAGCACTGTGAATGGATGGATCTATTGCTCCCTTCGAGAAAAGATTTAAACACAGCTTCCAAGAAAATGGGCAAAGCAGCCACGGTGGTACAGTTCACCAACTCCTCTATTATTCTCATAGCTGACTTCATGCTCAGTGGCACTCAAGTGGCTTAGGGTGGAGTTCCTGTATTCCCAGGCTGATAGTTAATAGAGTTTTATGATTTAGCCTCTGCCGCCACATGTAGCTATCAATACACTGGTGAAGAGAGCTTGACTCTAAGCATCCCATAAGTCCTCCTCAGAAGTCATCCCCAAGGGGCTTAGGGACTGCATACCAATAGGACCCAGATGAGGTCTCCCGATAATCCAGAGTTCCTAAAGTGGGTCTGTCATTATACTCTACCATCATAGTGAGCTGTATACATTTTGAACAAGGATGCCAGAGCAAAATGATTCTGATGATCTTTCTCACAGTGGCACAGCTATGTCAGGTCTGACTTGTTTAAGAATACAGTGAGAAAGTGGAAGGAGCTGATATTAAAGCAGCATTTAGGTAAGAAAGAGAATGGCAGGAGGGATAAGAGTGTTGTCCTGCTTTTTTTCATAAGAGGCTGAAACCATTCCATGCTGTTTTCGTGAAATGTGCCTGTTTCTAAATAATTCTGTTTTCTTGGTTCTCTGGTAAAAACCATATACGAATTGTATTCTTCTTTCTTTCAAGTTGTCCAAAAAAGTGATTCTCAAAACTATACCAACAGGGGAATATCTCTCGCCCTAAACTCTGATTTAATATTCAAGCTCGGCCTGGAAGAGATGGAGCAGTACAAAGCACAGATGATGATAGTTTTCAAGGAAGCCCTGGAGATCTTCTAGGTATCCTAAAGTTCCATAGAGATTTGAAATATAGTAGATGAAGAAGATAGAGCACTGATGATTTTTGGATAAATAAGTATAATATTTGCACCCTTCCACTGATTCCCAATTTACATCCAGTTTATCCTGCCATCTGTGGTTCAGTGTGACCATGAAATGGGGCGGGGGGCGGGGGACGGGAGGTGCGTGGGGAGAAGCTTGCTCCTTCCCAAGACTGTTAGGGAGAATTATTAAAAGCATTCTATACTTAGAAGCTCTTGGTCTAGTGCTGATGCCTACATTCATCCCCACCCTTCCCAGCCTCATTATAATGTCCTTTAACCCAGAAACATGATATTTCCTAGGAGATAAAAACTGGGGCAAAGTCTACATGCATTAACTCTTCTGCGAGAATATAATTTGGGTGACATTTACAGTGACTTTCTTTACAAAAATTGACTGATGGGATCAAAACTGTTTATTTTGCTTTGGGGACAACTTATTCCCCCTGACAAAGCAAGGTCCCTCTGAGGATTTTCTGACTCCTTAATCAGTTAACCATTTTAAATTCTATATTCTCTTACCAGTGGAGATCTTTGAAAACTAGGAGATGAGACAGACAGCAAAAGGGAAAGGAGAACTCCCATGTGGACTTTAGGATGAGCCCTTTAAGATCTGCAGAGCACTTCACAGCAAGGCACAATTCTCCTTGTTACCACTATAGAATAAGTTACAGTCTCAACCTGATAAAACAATGTTTCTGTAGAGTGCCAATCATTCCTCTGGGAAGTGACTAGTCAGTAAGGTTTTTATTACAAATTCTTTCTCATTAAGTTACCATACTTTGTTTTTTGATTATTAAAGTACATTCTCATTATAACAACTTTTAGAAAATACTGAAAAATATAAAGAATAAAAAAAGAAAAAAATGTTACACCTAATCCTTCTTCTCAGAGATAACTATTGTTAACATTTTGATGCATCTCTTTTTAGATATCACACTATTCTAAACTTGTATCCCTTCTTTTGGCTAACATATTACTACCATATTTTCAGTTAACACAAGTATTAAGTGCATTTTTTCCAAGTCTTAACGTAGAGAGGACTGGAAGTCATTCCACATTTTCTAAGGGTCTAAGTCACCCCAATACATTTTGATGGGTACAAAGATTAAGGTAGGTGGTTGCTTAGGGCAGAGAAGGCGCATTCACAGAAACATCCAATTTAAACTTTTGAAGGTACTGCAGAATGACATTATTAGTTGTATTTGTATGTATGCTAAAGCATGGCTTTGTTCAATAGAAACATTTAAAATATACAACAATTTTATATCTGTTTCGGCATTTCTTCACTTTTTAGATATACCTGTGTTCATAAAAAATCAAAGTGACCTAGGACTCTCTAGACCTCTCAAAGGCCTAAGCAGGCTATTAGCATCCCTCCTTTTCTGCATACTCAGGCTAGTGCAAGGGGTTAACCAATCACAGAGAAACTTAACGGTGGTTCTAGCCCTAGTCATTCTTCCCCTCCCCTCACGTCTTGTTTTGGAGCCTTTAAGCATTATCCAGCGATTTTGACCTAAAGCAATTTCTCTATGTTTATGTCTAGAACTGGCCATTTTCCAAGGAAGATTTGCTATATATACTAATAATTAGAGGCTAGGAACCCTTTTTTTTTTTTTTTTGCCCTGGGGAGGTTGACAGTCTTATAGGCGCTCCTTTCCTCACATTCTGATCTTCTGCTCCTGCCTGCACTCCTTTTCCCCACTTTCAGAAAGGATTCCATTTTCGAGTTCATACAATGGCTCTCATGTTGCCATGAGTTGCCCTTTACCTTTTTATGTATACTTCCTAGTTCTTGTGCTTGAAGCCTGTAGGGTCTTCTGGACTTCTACATTTGTATGTCTCTATATTACTTGTATCCAATAAAGCATTATGTTCATAGACATTCAAAAAATGTGTTGATAATGTTACATCACTAAATAGGTAGCTGAGGTATCATTACTGACTTTCTAGAAGAAAATTAAGTAACTTTTATTTTTATATCAATGCTGCTATTGGTTACCAGGTGGCTACAAACCAATGAAGGGCCATCCTGTAATTGTTGGTAACATCTGAATTCATCTCTTTAGACTTATGTGCTTTTCTCTCACATTTCTTTATCTCTTCATCTTTCTCTTCTTGCTCTTTATTCCAACACTTTTTTTTCCTTTCCCTCTATATCTTTCTCTTATTCAGTGACCTGAATTGCCAGTCATCTAATATTAAAGATTTCTCTTAATTTGTATTCCTATGGAACTTATTTTCACGTCTATACTCGTTTCAGGCCCCCAAAGCCTTTTTTCTTCTACCTAACCCTCTTTCACCTGATGCAGTGCAGCAAGTATATGCACCTTGGGCTGTAACTAATACTCATTCACTAGACTCTTGTGATCTTGTGAATTTGCGCCATCCAGTGGCTGAAGTTGCTAACTTCATCCTCTGAAAAAAGCAGTGGGCATAAAAAATTAAACATAAAATAAACAAATGAGAAATGAGAAGCCCGTATTACTGCTCCCAAGGAAGAAAAACTATTCACAATAGCCAAATTTTGTCTTATTTTAAGTTCTGTTTTCTAAAACTTATTAAAATAGGATGGAGAAGGATATGTTTAGAGGTATATAGCATCATGGTTTCCATGGAATAAGATGAAGTCCAGAAGACTCTCCAAGGATTTAATCAAGTCACTATTGCTCCCTACTGCACTGAAAAAGAATAAACAGTGCAGGCTATAGGGTAAAAAATCCTTATTGACTTGTAGAAGAATCAAACATTCAACAAAAGAGACACTGAATTTGAGGACTTATAAACTATATACACAATAAGATCAGATAGCAGTTAAACTTATTTCTTCTACAATGAAATTTCTTGGACATGTCTATGTCGAGGACATATGCCAAGGAGAATTCATGGGTTGTAGGAAAAATACATCCTTCAACTTTGCTATTGCATATGGTTCTCTGAGGAGGTTGTACCAAATATTCTCCCCAGCAGTAAAGTCCCTATTATTCCACACAGACAAATGTTTGCCAATCTGATGGCTATGAATTAGTATGTAATTGTTCTTATGTGCATTTTCCCGCTTAATAGTGAGGTTGAGCATCTTTCCATATGCTTATTTGCTTCATATTTTCTCATGCTTGCTTATAACCTCTCCCTCTTTTTATATTGAGTTAAGTCTTTTTAATTAAGTTGTAGAGTCTTGTATTCCTGGTGATACAGTCGGATCTCCGTATTTGCATGTTCTACATCCACATATTCAACCAATCTTGGATTGAAAATATTTTTTAAAAAGTTACATTATTGCTGACATGTACTATGTAGTTAGGCCCACAATGGTTGCATTTGTACAGATCATGTACAGATTTTGAAAAATCATTCCCTAAACAAAACAGTACAACAACTATTTATATAGCATTTATACTGTATTAGGTATTATAAATAATCTAGGGATGATCTAAAGTATACAAGAGGATATGTGTAGGTTATATACAAATAGTACATCATTTCACATAAGGGACTTGAGCATCCTCGGATTTTGGTATCCAAGGGGTATCCTGGAACTAATCTGCAGATACCAAGAGGCAAGTGTATTATTATCTACAATTAATGATAAACGGCTTAAAATTAATTTACCAGGAAGAAAGATCAGTTTGGAGTGAAAGGATTTCTTTGAAAGTATCCATATGGGAATCAGATTATTTCCTTTCTAGTTAGGAAGAAGGGAGCTAGAAAGCTAGAAGGGTAAATGGTGATACATGGCCGAGAGAAGGCCAAACAAATTTCCCTGATGTGATATTGCTCTAGCACACCAACTATCTGCTTTGCCCAAGTTCATCTTCCCTGTGTTTAGACAAATAAAAATGTTGTGCAAAGGCATTTTATGGCTTACTCTGGAGAGCTCAGTGATTTTCAGTGGAAAATATACTCAGGAGTTTAGATATTGCTGCATGATGAAATTCTTTTCAACACCATGGAGTCATTAAAAATGCCTAGGAAGACAATATCTAAATAAATCATTCTGAAATTGTACCTGTGCATTACTTAGGTGGTTTGATTTCAGAATAAGACCATGACAGTTACTGGTAGTATTTTGAGAGACTTTTTTTTCCTTCCTGCCATAAAGAATTGAATAGGGTTGGAACATGCTAACTACCCAGCTACTTTATTTTTTCATGTATGTGTCAGCAAAGCAGAGTTCTTCAAAATAGGAGTCCCTGAAGTCCGAAGAAATATGTTTTTTGTGGGACTTTTAGACATAAGTGTCAAAAGCTTTTTAAATGAAGCCATAGAAGGCAAAATGAAAATAGATTCTTGGAGCCAAATGAGACTCCGAAAGCTTCAGAGCCTGAGAGTTGTTTATTTACGGGTAAATCTGCATGTTGAAGAATATTATATTAGAAATACACTTTAGGTCTACGGCCATGCCACCCTGAATGGACCAGATCTCGTCTGATCTTGGAAGCTAATCAGGTTTGGTCCTGGTTAGTACTTGGATGGGAGACCACCTAGGAATACCAGCTGCTGTAGGCGTTAAAAAAAAATTTTTTTTAAGTATAAAATTTTTTTTTTTTTTTAAAGAAATACACTTTAGATTGCAACATGTTTCACAAACAAAGGATTAGTATTCAGGAATATGGTAGTCTCCAATTACCCATGGAGGACCCCCAGCGGATCACTGAACCCACAGATAATACTGAACCCTACATACATACAATTTTTTTCCTGTACATAAACACCTATGATAAAGTTTAATTTAGAAATTAGGTAAGAGATTAACAATAACTAATAATAAAATAGAACAATTATAACAATATACTATAATAAGAGTTATGTGACTATGTTGTCTCTCTCCCCCGACACCTCGGATATGCTGGACAAAGGGATGATTCATTCATGTTGCAGGAGACACAGAGTGAGGTGCAATTTAAAACTTATGAATTGTTTATTTTCACAGTGTGCAATTTAAAACTTATGAATTGTTTATTTCTGAATTTTTTTCCTGAAATATTTTGGGCCACAGTTGATTGCAGGTAACTGAAACCATGAAAAATAAAACTTCAGATAAGCAGGACTAATATACATATTCTGATATTCTGTATTTCCCAGGAGCCATTCGATTTCCTTAAAAAAAAGCTTTACATATCTCTATTGGAATCCATTACCTTCTGAGGTTGTATAAAGTGTGGTGAGAGGTTGGAGATAGAAGTTTGAGTCTCTATTATGCTGCCTGCTTACACTCTCTGACCGTCAGTTTCTGCATCAGTAAAATGGGAGTAACACCACCTCCCTTAAAAGGTTAAGGACTAAAATGAGAAAATACATACACAGAGCTTTGAGAAGTGACTAGTTTTAATACGAAGTTAGGAGGAGAAACCTGTTGTCATTTTGAAGAGTATCAACCCTGAGAAAGAATATAACTTCCAAGAAGGGCTCCTGTGGTTAATTGGGCCCAAATTCATAACCAGAAGCTAGCAGCCATTGCTTACAGAAGTCTCTCAAACACCCTGTATGTGAGGGAAAAGCCACAAACTAAGCTGCCAAGCCTCCTGCACTGTGCTGCTCTGAGCCCATCATTAAGAAGCTCCTGGTATTGTATTTCAACCAATGGGACTGAGACCTTCCCATCTAATCGGAGCTGTGCAGCTATATCCTCATTTGCATTTACAGGGACCAATCAGAGCAGCCCCACAACAATAAGAACATGTGGAGCCAGGCAATCAGAACAGTGCAATAAGGACCAATCAGGGAGCAGGGGCAGGAACTTCTCTCTATATATGTCAGCCTCCCCGTCTCAATTCCCGTTGCATTTCCCCAGCTTGTGAGCTCTAACACGTGAGCTGCAACATTAGAGCTGTAAAACTTGAGCTACAACACGAGAACTGTAACATTTGAGCTGCAACACTACTTCTGTAACACTTGGGCTGCTTCACTTCAGCTGTTTCACTGGAGCTGTTTCAAAGTTTCTCCTTTCACCACACTCCAGACTGGGAACTCCTGTTTGCATAGAACTGGTGGCAGTAAACTTCAGTAGACAAGAGTGTCTCTGTGTGAGCGCATGATTAAATAGTAAAGGGTTTCAGGGAAAACTGTTGTTTTGGCATGATTATAGATTCTAGAAAATTTAATAAAGCGAGCAAACACACACTAAAAATATGTGTTTGGCTGTGTAAAAATAACCAATTACAGTCATTTATGTAAACAGCTTAGCATTAAAGGCTTAATTAACATGCAGCATTACAATTGCAGATATCATTAAATATGCATCAGATTAACCTTGTTGTTAGTTTTATTTGACTATAATAGTAAAGTACTCACTCTAAGGAACAGTCTTATAGTTAATCGCTTATAATACATAAGTCTGTTCACTATTTACATTAATTAAATGAGAAAGAGCTCCTGAGTTTGTTCTGCATTTGAGGTAAGGCTGGATTATCCATCCTTGACTGCAACTACACATTTGCCTTGTGATCTGCGAGATAATGTACACTTTTGTTAGTTTTGTATAGTGTGGAAGATGCTACAGAAGCAAGCTGCAAAAGAAATTCTGGTTAATTGCTTAGTGTTCTGGAAATCTACAGGTTTCCAATAGATAGTTCTTGATTTAAATAATGAAAAAATTCTAATGCTGAGCACTAGCCAACCTAACCTAGAACAACTTGTAAACATGTCCTAGAGTCATCCTACAGGGCACTTATAGAATTAAAATTGTAATTTATTTGACTCCCACCATCATCACAAAACTCATAGATATTATGTTTCATATGAGAAAAGAGGCACAGATAATAACTTGCCTAAATTATTGAAGGTAGTAAAGGGTGGAGATAGGATTCAAATTCAGGAAAGCTTCAAAATCCATGCTTTTTCAATTATATTAAACTGTGCAGGTTCCTTACAAATCATATTTCAAACATTTATTAGGCACTTATTGGTTGCAAAAGAATATAGACTGCCTGTCATTGAATGAAGCAAAATATTTTAGGAGTCTGTTTTGACAGTCCAAAGGTGGAGGCCCTGTATACTAGGCTGAAAAGTATGCAGCTAGGCTGCTTAGTAGGCATTTTAAAGTTTTCTGATAAACAGAAGTCACCCAGCAACAGTACATTCCTAGTTCACCTAACTTTTTGAACTCTATCCAAAGCCTAGTGACTCATGAGACAAATATCCTGCACTTTTTGTAGATCAAAAAGAAGTCAGTGAGGTGATGAGGTTAATTGGCCAAATTCATAACCAGAAGCTAGCAGCCATTGCTTACAGAAGTCTCTCAAACACCCTGTATGTGAGGGAAAAGCCACAAACTAAGCTGCCAAGCCTCCTGCACTGTGCTGCTCTGAGCCCATCATTAAGAAGCTCCTGGTATTGTATTTCAACCAATGGGACTGAGACCTTCCCATCTAATCGGAGCTGTGCAGCTATATCCTCATTTGCATTTACAGGGACCAATCAGAGCAGCCCCACAACAATAAGAACATGTGGAGCCAGGCAATCAGAACAGTGCAATAAGGACCAATCAGGGAGCAGGGGCAGGAACTTCTCTCTATATATGTCAGCCTCCCCGTCTCAATTCCCGTTGCATTTCCCCAGCTTGTGAGCTCTAACACGTGAGCTGCAACATTAGAGCTGTAAAACTTGAGCTACAACACGAGAACTGTAACATTTGAGCTGCAACACTACTTCTGTAACACTTGGGCTGCTTCACTTCAGCTGTTTCACTGGAGCTGTTTCAAAGTTTCTCCTTTCACCACACTCCAGACTGGGAACTCCTGTTTGCATAGAACTGGTGGCAGTAAACTTCAGTAGACAAGAGTGTCTCTGTGTGAGCGCATGATTAAATAGTAAAGGGTTTCAGGGAAAACTGTTGTTTTGGCATGATTATAGATTCTAGAAAATTTAATAAAGCGAGCAAACACACACTAAAAATATGTGTTTGGCTGTGTAAAAATAACCAATTACAGTCATTTATGTAAACAGCTTAGCATTAAAGGCTTAATTAACATGCAGCATTACAATTGCAGATATCATTAAATATGCATCAGATTAACCTTGTTGTTAGTTTTATTTGACTATAATAGTAAAGTACTCACTCTAAGGAACAGTCTTATAGTTAATCGCTTATAATACATAAGTCTGTTCACTATTTACATTAATTAAATGAGAAAGAGCTCCTGAGTTTGTTCTGCATTTGAGGTAAGGCTGGATTATCCATCCTTGACTGCAACTACACATTTGCCTTGTGATCTGCGAGATAATGTACACTTTTGTTAGTTTTGTATAGTGTGGAAGATGCTACAGAAGCAAGCTGCAAAAGAAATTCTGGTTAATTGCTTAGTGTTCTGGAAATCTACAGGTTTCCAATAGATAGTTCTTGATTTAAATAATGAAAAAATTCTAATGCTGAGCACTAGCCAACCTAACCTAGAACAACTTGTAAACATGTCCTAGAGTCATCCTACAGGGCACTTATAGAATTAAAATTGTAATTTATTTGACTCCCACCATCATCACAAAACTCATAGATATTATGTTTCATATGAGAAAAGAGGCACAGATAATAACTTGCCTAAATTATTGAAGGTAGTAAAGGGTGGAGATAGGATTCAAATTCAGGAAAGCTTCAAAATCCATGCTTTTTCAATTATATTAAACTGTGCAGGTTCCTTACAAATCATATTTCAAACATTTATTAGGCACTTATTGGTTGCAAAAGAATATAGACTGCCTGTCATTGAATGAAGCAAAATATTTTAGGAGTCTGTTTTGACAGTCCAAAGGTGGAGGCCCTGTATACTAGGCTGAAAAGTATGCAGCTAGGCTGCTTAGTAGGCATTTTAAAGTTTTCTGATAAACAGAAGTCACCCAGCAACAGTACATTCCTAGTTCACCTAACTTTTTGAACTCTATCCAAAGCCTAGTGACTCATGAGACAAATATCCTGCACTTTTTGTAGATCAAAAAGAAGTCAGTGAGGTGATGAAGAGGCAGACAAGATAGGCAGCAAAAGTTTGGATTCATGAAAACCCTACTTAATGGCCATAGCATTATTAAAGTCCTGATTCCTGCTAACTCTTCAATTTTAAATAGTCAGAGGCAGTTTATTAGTTACATTTGGAAAGATCTGGTTTTAATTCTGGCTGTGCTACCTAGTAAGTGAATGTCTCTGAGCCTTGTTTTTCCTTATCTGTAAAGTGGAATACAATAGGGCCCTTTAGCAAAAAAATTTTTTTTCACTCTTGTTCACTTCTGAGATCTTTAGCACCCTCCTGCTTATGCAGAAGCATCCAAGACAGGTCACTGTGTGGAAAAATGGCTGTATGTAAACCTCACATTTCTTTAAGATTAGCAGAAGTGCTTCAACCTTTCCTCTGCAGACTGGTCATAGTTGGGGTAGATCAAGTTAAGTCTAGGAACTTTCTGGAAGGAAAAGTATTGATTCCCTAACTCCTTTGACTAGGGTGGCCATGAAAGGAGAAAGATACAGAGGGGTAGAATGAGGGGGGCAGGAAGAAGGAGGGCAATGCTCTTGATGCAAGAAGCAGCAGAAGAGGCTAAGGAGGTGGAATCTGTCCTGAGCTGGGACTCAAGAACTGCAACCCTTGAGGCTCAGGTCTTTTGTGGGGTGAAGCTCTCTCTACTGAGTACATCACAGGAAGACTCCTTGACTGAAGAGCCCCCTATAATGGGCAAAGGGCTCTGATCTGGGACCTAAATTTCTGGCTTATTTTCATTAACTGGGTATATTTCAGTTAAAAGAGGGTAGGGGGAGCTGAAACTGAAAGGGCATAGCTAGATTTTTAGACTTTTTGTTTTACCTATTTGTATACCAAACTATAAGAGCCACTTTAGTTACAGAAAAAATAGATACTAGATGAGATAATGTTTATAAAGTCTTTCAGCACTCTGGATATATTAAGTAACTAGAAATAGTAAAGAATCATTTCAATAGAGAGGGAGGCTCAGAAACTGCACTTCTGATTTTAACTACAGCTTAACAGTTGAAAGGCATTATTACAATATTTTGGACTCAATAAATGATACAACTTTCCTTACTGAGTTTTGAGTTTAAAAGTCAATCTCTTACGTTAGTTATAAATGGAAGGGCTTGGAGAATGTACTATTAAGTTATCCTGAAGGTCAGTCTTCAAAAATATTAGTCTAACATGGACTGATCTTGGATATTATTAATGTAAATTCTGTCTTAAAAATAATAAAAAGTGTTTTTTACAGGTTCCTTTACAGACATGTTTAGTGAGGGGAACAACGCACTTAGTCATCTCTGCTATGATAGGTTAAATACAGGTTGCACTGGAAGTATGTAAAGGGGCTACTTAACACGGACTTGGGGACCAGGAGAGATGTTCCTGAGGAAGTGATATCTAAGATGAAGTGGAGATACCTTGGCAAAGGAAGCTGAGAAGGAACATAGTGCATAAGGGGAAACTGAGGTACTTCCATCTGGCTGGAGAATGAGTGTGAGATGGGGTAGTGATGACAAAGAAATAGTAAGATGCTAGATCCTGAAGGTCCTTCTACAAAGAGTGACCATATAATTTATTGCACAAACTGAGACACTTCTGAGAGTGAAATGAGACAATATTACTAATTATATGGGGACAACAGGAATAAACCAGGACTGCCCTGAGGAAACTGGAACTTATGTTCACCCTACTTGTGAGTCATGTTCAGGTGCTTGGACCTCCAATAAAAGCAGAGATTGGATATCTTCTCTTTTTACCTTATACATTTTGCCTGAGTGACTTCATCCATACCTTTGCCTTTACTTGCTCATTTCACAAATACTCGTCCAGGATGCACTGCTGGGCACTGAGGTTACAAAGAAGAAAAGAAAGTGTCTGTCCTCAAGCTCTGTCTAAAGAAGACACACATCCAAAGAAACAACTCTAATACAGTTATACAATTTTAGCCTTGGCCTCTCCTCTGAGCTCTAAACTCATACAAGTCATTTCCATTCAGATGGCAAAACACAGAGCTGAAACAGAACTTTTAATTTCTCCTCCAAAACTGTTCTTCCTTCAGCTGGTCTTTCACTGTCTCTTCAGCTGGTCTTATCATTGATGTCACTATCTACCACATTGCTGAAAGTAAAAATCCAGAAAAGCACTACCTTAATCAGTGATATCCTTGTTCTCACTGTACATTTTTTCTCCACAATTTTCTTAATCACAATGACTAAACCGGGGCCTAGAATTCTGAGGGCTCAACATCAATTGAAGAGGAAAGGCAATTTTCAGGTGCTTGAATTCGATGTTTTTAATGAAAAGATCCCAGTGTTAAGTGGGACTATCTTTTCCACAATAGTACATTGACTCATACTGTTTGTTGACATTCATGATGTCCAGTTCTGGATACATGCCTGTCTCAAAAAATTTCAGTTTAGGTGAGAAAGACATGAAGATAAGTCCTGAGTGTTTGACCTTATATCCTCTTTGTGCAGAATGTAAAGGGGATGTAAAGGTGTAGGTGAAACACCAATGTTAATAATCTGTGGACAATTGTGCAAAAGGATAATTTATGCTTTAAAGGGCAATTTTAATGTTTCTACCATCTATTCTCCACATAGCTTCCACAGTGATTCTTATAAAACAAATCTGATTATTCCTTGGCTCTCAACCCTTCCATGGTATTCTATCATATCCCAGTAAAATCCAAAGTACAACCATGGCTTACTGGATGATACATGATCTGGCTTCTGCCTGTATTTCTCAACTTATTTCTCTAATTTGCTGTGCTTCAACCACACTGGGCCACTTGCTTCCTCTCCAACATGCCAAGCAAGTCCCTGTCTTAGGGCCATTGCAATTGCCATTTCTCTTCTCCTGGAAGTTTCCCTTTTGAAATCTGCATAGCTGCCTCTCTCATCTAATGATTAGATTTCTGTTTATGCGTTCTTCCATTAAGAGGCCTTCCTTGTCTATCCCACCTAAAAGAGCATCTTCACACTCTTACTCCTTTATCTTGATTTCTTTTCCCACAAAACTTGCCACATTACTGGGCATTATCTATTATTTAGTAATATATTATGTGTATTGGTTATTGTCAACCTTCCCCACTATTATAAGAGGCAGACTTTTTTTGTTCACTGCTGAATTCCCAACATCTGGAACACTGTCTGCTCCTTAAATATTTGTTGAATGAATAAACAGATTTTTCAGGATATATCAAATGTAAAACTACTTTATATTTATTGACATTATGCATAGGAAAGTGTCTGTAAGAGTGTATAGCAAAATGTTAACTAACATGGTAGGAGCTGCTTTTCACATTATTTTTGCTCATGTGAATTTTTTACAAAACGAACTTGTTTTACTCATATACTAAAAAATGAATAAAGAAGCCACATAGAAAGTGTAAATGAATTCTAAAACAGGTTGGGCAAATTTATGAAAGACAGACTTCTAAACAGATGTAACAGAATAA
>NW_006443570.1:14704791-14719458 GCF_000325575.1 Pteropus alecto
TATAAGCCACTCTAAATGTCTTCGCCTGGAAAATGGGAATAGCGCCTACCTCATAAGGTTATTTTTGAAGATTAAATGAGACTTCGTATGTAATCTCCTTTGTACAATGCCTGGCATGCAATAAATGCTTGACATATTGTAGCTATTATAATAATTATTATTAGTAAGAGATGTTAGGACATACCTAGCCCTCAAGATTGCCATCAGAGTGGACCAGCACATCCTGTCATCATTGCGTCTCAATCTGGGCCTCTGACGCCCAAAGAGGGGATGGTTCTTTCCAAAGAAGATAATTTCGACGTTCCAGAAGCATCTGAATAAAACGTACCCTGTTCACCCTTAAATCATTCAGTCTGGTTAATCCATGAGCAGCACTCCGAGACCCGGATTCCAGAAGCGGCCACGGCTCGCTGTCCTTGGGCCCAGGCCCTTAGCCTCAATATCCTTTACTGGAATAGGGGCGAGAATGTTAAAAACACAAAAGCAGGACAGTACCAGTCCGCCCCACCTCACGGCACTCTGGAGGGGATCAAACGGCACCACGCCCCGCAAGCCTCTGGCGACTAGCAACGCACCTCACGGGAAAAGCGATAACTGGTCGGACTCAAAAGTCAGATAATCTGCTCACACGCACCCTCCCAGGCTTCTGCCCGAGGACAGCCGCAGACAGACACGCCTCGCGGCCCTGGCTGGGGCTGAGGGGCGGCGGCGGGAGCGCAGGCCAAAGAGGGAAGGCGTGGAGGCGGCGGGCGCGCGGCACGCGGCGCGGCAGCGTGAGGCAGGGGCGCGCTCGCGCTGCTCGGGAGCGAGCTCGCAAGCCCAGGGGCGCGCACGCAGCTGGCGGCTCCTCAGCGCGGCGGGGGATACAGCGAGGTGAGGCACGAGGCGCTGGTGCGGGGATGGCGGTGGGGCGCGAGCCCCTCCAGCGGAGTGAGGAGGAGGAGGTGGGGACTGCCAGATCCGGCCAGGGCCAGGGTACGGCTGCAACCCCGGCGGCGGGGGGTCCGCGGCAGGCTGGCGGGCGTGAGGCGCCGGGCCACGTCGCTCTGTGGGGGAGGGTGGTGCGGGGCCGGGCATGACCCCTCAGGCTCCGCCCAGCGACGAGCCTGGCGCGTCGAGTCCTCTGGGCGGCCCTGTCTGTCCCAGCCTCTGTGTTCCCGTCTCTGCAGTGGCTCGCGTAGCTACGCTAACAACAGTCACTGTGTCATGCTCTTACCGACGTTTCCCGTTGAGTTTTCAAGTACGCTTTCCTAAGTAGGTATTTCGTCTCCCTTTTAGAGCTGAGGCTGTCTGAGGCTTAGGGAAAATGACTTGCCCAAGGTCATACAGCTAATAGTGATTAATACAGCTAGTAGAGATTAAACCTTGTGTGCACAACTCTGCAGCCTACACCTGTCCTCTGCGCCACACTGAATGTCGTTCTTATACCTTCCGTCCTCCCAGTCACTTCTTTAAATTTGGCAAATGTTAATTTGTAGCTGGCACCATCCTCTCATGGTTGCTAGTGTAAGAAATGTCTCTTGTGAGAAAAAAGAAAGAGGAAAAAGAAGATTCTGCTTATTGCAATATTGTGCTTATGACGTGGAATGTTTATTAGACTGTTTATACCTCCTTGACGCTCTCTATTAACCTCTCTTGAAATGGCTCTGCTATTCACTATCTTTAAGACATTTTACAAGTAACAATCTCTCAGGGCTGCTTTTCCTTCTTTGGAAAAGCAGCATGCTTCATGTGAGGCTTCAAAGAGATAATCCACATAGTGTGGTAACACAATATCTGACATGAGAAAAGTTCAATAAATTTTGGCCATTTTATTACCAAGTGCATAATATCCCTTGCTAAACTCATTTTTCTTCAAAGACTAACTTCCTGAGACTAGAACGGAGAGAGAATTATCCCCTCTTCAGCCCACCCCCAAAAAGACAGGTTAATTGATAACCATATTATCTGAGTGTTAATACACTTAATGATGAATTATTCCTCAAGCTAAAAAATGACATGAAAGAAATCACTTCAGGAGAACTAAAGATTAATCTTTGAAGAATTAACATTCATGTTTACTGAGTTTTTTCTGTATGCTTTGTATTGTGCTTGGTACTTTAAGGCATACAAATTTATATTGGATGTAGTCCCAGCTTTCATTTAGTCTAAAAATGGGAAAAATACACATTTAGAAGTAATCTTTACAAAGTAGAATGTGAAAAGTGCCAGAAAAGCGATAGATAAAAAGCTATGAGAGTATAGGAGGAGAGATGTTTTTTTGGCTTTCTGACATATGATTTCACTTCTGCCTTCAAGAAGATACTTTGTACATTGTACATACCTATTAAATGTTCAGAGAGTACATTAGTGTACAAATGTATGTTGTAATAGATAAAATTCCTGGATTTTTAGTAATGGAAACTCATTCATATTAAAGTATAATAATACTTTAAAAAGTTGGGCCACCTTTGGGGATGGGGATCTCAACAGCTAGAGCTCACGGTAAAATTCTTTGTCTAGTGAATGACTGAGCTCCAACTGACTTCTGTCCTTGTATGTCTTACTCAAGATTCAGATTTCTCTAAGAAGAGATCTGGCTGCTTTAGCGGTTGTGGGGGTGGAGGGTGGAGTATTGCGAGTGGCATCCCCACCAGAACCACATGAAATGTCTGAGTCAGTTTCCCAAAGGAAAGGGGGCTAAGGAGAGATGTGATACCAGGCAGAGAAAACCATTAGTTTATTAGAAATATGTAGCCTTTGTAAAGGGCTTACTATGGACCAGGTACCATGGTACATTATTTATATGGATTTTGATATTTAATCCTCACAACTCTAGGAGGTAGATACTATTGAACCCATTTTACAGAAGGAGAAACAGGCTTATAGAGATAAAATATTTGCTTAATATTAAAAAGCTAGGATATGGTAGAGTTGAGTATGCTGCATTATCTTTTCTTGTCCCTTTGAATTATTTCCTGATCCATATACTACTTTTGTTTACAGGGGGTCATCACGTTTTGGTGTATGTGTTGGCCACTTCCTAAATCTCCTTGAAGGACCACTGCATTGAGGAAGATCGAAGTCTTTGCCAGTTAGGGAATGGACCGTTTGGGTTCCTTTAGCAGTAAGTACCGTGTGAACAAGTCTCAGGTGAATATTAATAGCAGACTGAAGTGGAAGTTGATCAAAGAAGAAAAGTACTTTGAAGTTAAACAGAGCCCTGTGAATCTGATTCTAAAAGAGTATGAGAATAAAATCAAAATAAAATCAAACAATACTTATTGACTGCCTACTGAACACATGACGCAAACATATAACCCTAGGTCTTATAAGAACTCAGATGAACCAGGCATAGCATAATTAACCTGCATTTAGACTTTAAAAAGCAGTTGGATTTCTCTTTACAATAACATATTTGTGATGCCTTGTTAAATAATGTCAGAGATAGAATAAAGGAAATGCCCCCTTTTAGTTGGCATTCATGTTCCAGGAGTAAACTACAGTATAATGTGGAGAATTATGGTGTGTGTGTGAAATAAATTCAGACAACCACAACTATGGAGAAAAATATATACTGCTTTTTCCCTGATTCTGAAGATAAGAGATTTGGCAGAAATAGAAATCCATTGGTAGATGTTAGTAATGTCCCAGTGAGAAGAATCAGAAAGGGTGTTGTTTTTGGGCGTTGTTTCCTCTTCAGCAATTTCTTAAAGGGGTTCCAGTTTACTCTCTTATCACACTATATAAATTTAATACAGAATAAAGTCTTCAAACATCTAGTTCATATTTTTCATTTCACACGTGGAAAAAGAACCTAAATGAATTGTCCCTCCTCCTTTTTAAAATAATTATTAAACTTTTTATTTGAAAATTATTTCAAACTTACAGGAAAGTTGGAAGAATAAGAATAGTACAAAGGATACCTGTACACCTTTCGTTAATCTTTTACTCCACTCGTGCACGTTTTCTTTCTGTCTATAACTATATATTTATTATATATTGATTTATATATATTTATAGATAGACATACCCCCTTTTGGGAATCATTTGAGGTAAGAGACATACAATAAGTCCTCATTTAACATAGTAGGTTCTTGGAGATTGCAATTTTAAGTGAAACGACATATAAGAAATAATTTACCATAGGCTAATTTATATAAACAAGAGTTAAGTCCCTGTGGGATATTTCTGGTCACAAAAACATCACCAAACTTCTAATTGCAGACCCCAGACACTTCTAATAGTAAACATTATGCAACTATAAAAATACAATTTCTGAAATACAATTTGAGAAAGATGAATAAAACAAGTAAAATAATTCTTTCCCAACCCACTTATTCCAGTTTAGTGTTGAGGGTGGCCAAAGCCTATCCAAGCAGGTCAAGATGCAAGGGGAGAACCCATCCTGGACAGGAGGCTTTTGCATCTCAGGACACATACATACACCCCCATACTCAGACTGGGACAATTCAAACAACGCCAGTTGACCTCATATGCACATCTTTGGGATGTAGGAGGAAATTGGAGTCCCCAGAGAAAACCCATGCAGACATAGGGAGAATGTGCAAACTCCACACAGTGGCCCCAGCTGGGAATCTCATCAGCATTATAACAAAATAACATTGAATGAAACAGTGTTATTCAAGGACCAGCTGAATATCGACTCTTTACTCCTAAGTACTTTAGTGTTTATTTCATAAGAATAGGGATATTCTATTATATAACCTCAGTAGAATTATCAACTTTAGTAAATTTAACATTGATAAAATACTTTTATCTAACCCACTGTCTGTATTCCAGTTTTTTCAGCTGACTCAGTAATGTCCTCTACAGTGTTTTTTTCCTTCTAGTACAGGATACAGTCAGGAGTCAGGTATTGCATTAAGTTGCTATGTCTCTATAGTCTCCTTTAAACTGAAACATTTACACAACCTGTGTCTTTGGTAACTTTGACGCATTTGGAGAATACAGGCCTTTCCCTCCATTAAAATGGAGGTTTCTCATTTTGGGTTTGTCTGGTCTTGCTTTACCCCTCATTTTTTATGTTAATTTTGAAAACCCAGTAAAGATGTCTGTTCAAGTTCTCCACAATACAATTTCTATTTTTTTCCCTTGCATATAATAAGCTACTCTTAGGGAGATACTTTTAGGCCATAAACTATCTTGCTCATCAAAATTTCTCCCTAGATTTAGCATCCATTGATGATCTTCGTCTAATAAGATCTTGTCTGTGATGGTTGTAAAATGATAATTCCCATCGCTCACCCCCAAATCCAGCACTCTTTACATGTTACTGGTTGACACTTAGCATTATACTATAATCAAGAAACCGCCTGTGTCCCTTATTTATTTTTTGTAACTACAACATATAAATTCTTACATTTTTTCAGTGACCACTCTGAGCCCCTTCAAACTGGCTCTTGCATCCTTATGACATGCCCCCCATCACTTTTTTTTAACATCTTTTTACTTTTCGACGTGGCTATGTGTTTCAGGTGCATCTTGTACCTCCCCTGCCCCAGCCCTGGAATCAACCACTTTTCTGAGGAGTCCTCGTTCCCTTTAGCGGGAAATGACATTAAAGACCAAGATCTGATCATTGCTTATTGCTCCTAGAATATATTTGCATTTTGGCCCACAGAACTAGGAAATGCATGTACACATATGCCTTATATGTATACACCATTTTTACAGATCCTCTTGTGTGCATGTATACATATATATATACACACATATATACTTATACATATTTTTTTTTTAAATAAATGTGTTCACATTGATACCTGTAGTTTATCTTCATAGGCTTTTTTCTTGTTTTTCCTGTCCTTTATTGTATGTCTTTTACTCATTGAGAACCCTGGCTCCCAACATCAGCACCATTTGCTCAGTCTTTTAATACATCCAAAATTATTTCAGAATTGCTATGCACCTATCACTACATAAAATGACCTACTTCAACAAGTTTTAGGATTTGTTTGCAGTTCTGTATCACCCAAGACTGAAGGTATATTGTTAAATGTTCATAAGTTACTTGAATTGGTTTTTTCCCCACCTTCAGTGTAGTTATAGTATACTTTTAAAATACTATTGGGTTTATCTGTTCATTCTGCTTTCAGTTTTCCCTTCCCATATTTGCTGATTTAACTTTTTTAAATTTGTAGAATTTAAATATGCTTTTAAAAGTCAAAACTATACAAAAAGATATATAAAAAATCTCTCTTTCCTATAGCTCTTCCACTCCATTCCTCCCTCCCCAACCCTTTGTAGATATTCTGACTTATTTTCAAGTTTATCTGTCCTTTATTTTTTTGCAAAGATAAGCAAACATATATATATGTTTAGAGGATATATATATATCCTCTCCCCCCCAATTTCTTACAGGAAAGATAGTATAGTATATATACTCTTCTGTACCTTTTTTTTTTCCTTTTGGTTTCTTTCACTTAATAGTAACTCTTGGAAATACTGTATTAGTTTATATTCTCATTTTTTGTAGTTGTATAGCACTCCATTGTGCGGGTATACCATAGTTTGTTCAGCCACTCCAATGTTTGGACATAAATGGTGTTTTGCAGTTACAAATAATGTTCTAATGCATAACCTTGAGTGTACATATTTTTGTATTGTCAGAGATGTATATTGAGAGTAAATTCCTAGAAGTAGGATTACTAGATCAAAAAATAAATGTATGCATTTATATTTAGATACAGCTTAATTCCCCTCTATTGGAGTTGTGCCATCAGCAATATATAAAAATGACTATTTCTCCACAGCCTTACTAAGTATGTTATCAAGCTTTTGAATTTTTGCCAGTCTGATAGGTCAGAAGTTATATTGCAGTATAGATTTCTTATTATGAGTGAAGTTGAATGTCTTTTCCTATGTTAAAGAGCCATTTTAATATCTTTTTTCTAATTATCTCTTCATGTCTTTTGCAATAGGATTTTTGGTCTTTTTTCCCTCAATTTTTAAAACTTCTTTGTGTATTACTTATTTTAGCCCTTTATCTGTGATGTTTGCAAATATTTTCTTCCAGTTTATTTGCTTTTTTACTTTGCTGCTGGTGTTTTTTGCCAAGAGTCTTTGTTGGTTGGTTTTGTTTATGCACTTAAATTTAGCAACCTTTTATTAGCCCCAGGTTTTGCATGATGATAAAAAAGCCTTTCCCTAATCCCTACTCCAGTTATAGATAAGCTCTTGAATTCCTTTGTGAAAGATGTTTTGACTGTATATATCAAAGACCCTCTGTATACTCAACAGTTCTAGGAAAATACCTATCCTGAGGAACAAAATGTGAAAAGTTGTATATACAAGAATGTTGATCTCAGCAGTCTTTATAATAACAAATAATTGGAAACAACATAAATGTCCACCAGTAGGGAATTGTTTAAATTTAGTTGTTCTCAACCTTATGAGACCCAGTGATTTTTTTAAAATAATATTTTTAAAGCTCTTTATTTGGAAATAAAATACATATAACATATATACAGCCATGATTTCAAAGGAAAAAAATTCCCTAACTATATACAAAGGATAAATAAAGGAGAAGTATTTCTAATGAAATAATACATATCTCAATATGTTTGGACATGATTACAGTAGAAGACATAATGACTTAAGTAGTCAGATGCATGCACACATATGTTGAGTCACTGTGCATCTTACAACTACAAATGCAGAAGGAATGATTCATATGTGTTGTATTGGTGACTCAGAAATACACAAGCTTGAAAAACTTCGTAAAGTTCGGAACAAAACGATACATTCTCTAGAAGCATGTACAATTGCTTTCCTGGAAAATTCAGTATAAAAACTATCAAAAACATTTTGTTTTATATGTAATATGGAATTGGGTTCTAGGGCTTATAATTATGAATAGGTTTTTTACCCCTCGAATGTCTGATGGGACATTTGAAAAGTTTTGCAGGACACAGGCCAAGTCTTTGTAGTGTAGGAATGTCTTGACCATTGCAAGATATCTAGCATCTTTGGTCCCTGCCTGTTCCCTAGTCATTGTGGAAACAAGCATCTCAAATTTCCAAAATGCCTTCTAGAGGGCAGTTGAAAACAATTAGGTTAGATAATTGATATAATGTAATGCTGTTGATCCATTAAAAAGAATGAGGAAGATCTGTGTGTACTGTCATGAAAAATGTGGACAATATGTTGGCAAGTGAAGAAAACACTTGACATCATGTGTAGTATCCCACTTGTGTTAATATATGCATGCACAGAAGAATGACTGGAAATAAAATGTTAATAGAGGGTGACTTATATTTTATGCTTTTATTGTCTAAATCTTTTAAAACTATAAATTGGATTACTTTTACAAAATTACTTCTTGACAGAAGCAGTTAAAAGCTCTTTGGTCAGTGGCCAATTTTTTTTGTTGTTGTTTGAGGAAAGAAAAACAAACATATTAAAATAAAAGGATAGTAAGAAGGTAATGTGGTAAAAATTGGCATCTAGCACTTAACATAAAACAATTTTTGTTGAGCCCTCCCCGCTCCGAGTGCATGGACATAAACTGGATCACAGAGGTCGCCAGGCCAAGGATTCCCTGAAACCCCACCTCCCCCAACTCATGGCCCCACCCAAGCCACATCCAGGTATACCAGTGAGTCAAGTGCTGCTTGCTGAGAAGAGCCTAGACTCTCACTGGAGGCAGCTGGCCTCGGTTTCTGGTGTGGCCTTTTGAGGCAACTGTAAGCATAGCATCGGTGGATTGCTTGCTGAATCTTAACAGATGACCCCAGAGGGGCAGTCTTGGGCTAAATTTGGCCTGCAGCTGAACCCATCTCAGGACTGTGCCACTGGACACCTACTTTACAAATCCACACTAAGAAGACTGGGAGACTTAGGAGCTTTGCTCAGTACATAGAAACAGACATGGAAAGGCAGCCAAAATGGGAACATAAAGAAGCAGAAACCATATGAGAGAACAGAACAGAGATCCAGATATAATGTAGTCAATTAATCTAACAAATGCAGAGTTCAAAACACTGGTTATAAAGATGCTCAATGAACTTTTGGGAGGTAAATTCAATGAGAACTTCAACAAAGAGATAAAAAACATAAAAATGGAAATTATAAAAGGGAACCAGTCTGAAATGAAAAACATTATCTGAGATGAGAAGTATATTAAATGCAATAAACAAAGGAATAAACAAAGTGAATAAAAGGACCAAATGCCCTACCTAGAGGATGGGAAAGCCAAGGACACACAATCAGAATGGGAAAAGATAAGATGCCAAGACTATAAAAATAATTTAAGGAGTATATGGGACACTATTAAGGGTCCAAATATCCATCTGATTGGCATAACTGAAGAAAATCAAGATGTTGAACAGCTGTTTGAAGAAGTAATTATGGAAAACTTCCCTAACCTGGTAAAGGAAATGGACATACAACCCCAGGAAGCTCAGAGAACCCTAAAAACCAGGGATCAAAAGAAGCCCATACCAGGCCACATTATAATTAAAATGCCAAAGGTTAAATACAAAGAAAGAATATTAAAAGCAGCAAGAGAAAAACAGACAGTTACTTTTAAGGGAAAACCCCGTAAGACTGGCAGCGGATTTCTCAGAAGAACCTATGCAGGACAGAAGGACTTGGCAAAAAATATTCGACAAGATGAAGACCCAGGATCTACAACCAAGAATAGTTTATCCAGCAAAGCTATCATCTAGAGTTGAAAGACAGATAAAGAGCTTCCCAGACAAAAATAAGCTAAAGGAATTTATCACCACCAAGCCAATATTACAGGAAATGTTGGAGGGACTTCTTTAAGAAGAAAAAACATGTATCAAAAACAGGAGTAAAGAATTGTAACAACTACATTCCTATCAATAAGTACCTCAAATAGAAAAGAATTAAGTGCTCCAACTAAAAGATACAGCAGATGAGTGGAAAGGAAAACAAGACCCCTACATGTTGTCTATGAGAGACTCACTTCAGATTGAAAGACACACACAGACTAAAAGGAAAGGAATGGAGAAAGATATTGCTTTGATGGAACTAGAAGATACTTAAGTCAGACTGAGAAAGATAAACACTATATGATTTCACTAGTATGTGGAATCCAAGGAATAAAAAGAACAAACCAATCAAAAACAGACTTACAGATATAGTGGACAATTTGGTGACGGACAGAGGGGATGGAGGTTTGGGGGCTGGGAGAATGGGATGAAGGGTTAAAGAAGTACAGATTAGCTGATGCATGGTCACGTGGCATAGGGAATGCAATTAGCTTTAATACGTTGTTGGCTAGATGGAGGGACGGGAGGGAAGGAGCAATTGGTGGGGGTCGTTTTATGAACTATATAGATGTCTAACCAATGTACTGTATACTTGAAACTAAATAAATTTAAAAAAATTTTTGTTCTTTTATGTCAAAATTTAAAATAGGAAAGGTGGGGTATCTGCTATTCTTTATATTTATTTTGAAGCTATTGCCAAAAGGATTCTTTTCTTTTCCCTGTCATTTTCCTCTAGGTCTTCATTTAGAAACAAATGAAAAGAACAATAATCACCATTTACAAGAGGGAAAGGTGCCTTGAAGATTTTTTCTTGGATTTAGGAAGGAAAATGCTATTACGGAATGTGAGAAATCCTGCCCCAGGCTAAACAGATTAAATCCCTTCATTTACCTGCAAAGCCTGTGTTTCCTTAGACTCCTGCTGTTGATCATGGAGAATGACTCTGTTAGGTTGCCCTGTCTCTAGAGAGGCAGAGTCTGGGGGCAACTGGGGACAAACAGAGCTGCATTTTTCTGACTTTAGAGAGTTTGGATAGTACTCCTCACCTTAATATTTAGTAGACAATATTGTCACTGGAACTGGAGGAAGGTCTGCTATGTTTCTTTGCTTACTATGGGAGAAAGAACTTTCCTGGGTTTAATTCTCAACTCATATAAAGTAGTATATCTCAAGACATATATTTAAAGGAGTTTTTTCCCCCCTAACTTTTTATTATGACAATTTAAAAAATTATAGAAAAGTCGCAAGAACAGTACAGTGATTACTTGTTGCCCACTACCTAGATTCAGATTAACATTTTATCAGATTTACTTTATTTATAAATATATGCGTAATATAAGTGTGTGACATTTTCCTCCCTGAAAAAATAAGTTGTGGGTATTATGAAACTTCCAGTTACAACTCATGTGTATAAATTTCTCTGCAGGAGCCATATCTGCTTAAATGCCATTTGAAGTAGGTACATTGTAGGAAGGAGTAAAGCTGCCCTGAAATAAAAAGAAACATAATTTTTTTTTATTTGGAATAAGCTCATCTTGTCTCCATGAACTTTTCAGTAGAGTTCACTATCTGTATGGGCATTTGCAGATTTTCACCTTGCTCTTAAGGTGTTTTGAAGCTAGTATATATATATTTTGTTCTAGGTGATCCCTCTGATAAGCCACCTTGCCGAGGCTGCTCTTCTTACCTTATGGAACCTTATATCAAGTGTGCAGAATGTGGGCCACCTCCGTTTTTCCTCTGCTTACAGGTAACTCATTAAGGAGAGGCTTGCCTGTCCTATTCTAGTTTTATAGATATAGTAAATTCAGAGATGACTATCAATTGCTTAGGACGATCATATCTTATTAAATCTATTTCTTCCAGTCAATCTTCCAGTACACATTTTACCAGTAAAAAGTTGGGGAACAGAGAAAATGCATAAGAGATAGACTGTTGCATACAGGTATACCTCAGATTACTGTGGGTTAGATTCCAGAGCACTGTAATAAAGTCAGTATTGGATGTGGTTCCATAGTGTAGCGGTTAGCACGTCGCTTTACACGCAGAATGTCCTGGGTTCATGCCCCAGTGGAGCCACGGTCCATGGTCTGTGGCCATGCCACACAGAACAAGCCTGATGTTTGATCGCAGAAGCTAAGCAGAGCTGGGCCTGGTTAGTACTTGGATGGGAGACCACCTAGGAAGACCAGGTGCTGTAGACATAAATAATAATAAATAATAATAATAAATAAAGTCAGTGTTGCAGTAAAACAAATCATAATCTTTTTGCTGGTAGAGGGTCTTACCTTCAATTTGTAAAAAAACGCAACATCTGTGAAGTGCAGTAAAAGGTATGCCTGTGTGTTACATCTCTGGATCAACCTAATGCTTAACACTTTTTGCTCTGAAGAGTTAAAGTATTGAAACTACAGGAAACAGAATTGGAGGCTTATTCCTTTTGATAGCTCCTATGACACTGTTTATTGTCTTATTGAAGAGTGATCTTTGAGTAGGTGACAGACAAAAGAACAAACCATTTTATGGATGATGATGGTAATAATAGTAAGTGCTTACTCTGTGCCCAGCACTATTTTGAGTGTTTTACATGAATTAACTCTTAAATCATCATTACAGCCCTATAAAGTAAGTATGATTAATATCCCCATTTTATAGAAGAAACTCAGGCAAAGAGAGGAGGTTAAATAGTTTGCACAAGGTCACACAATAAATACCATATTTTATCGAATCCAAGACATTATTGATTATAAGAAGCATCCCAATTTCAAAAATGTAAACATGGCTGATGGAAGTTATGTAGTTTTTATTATAAGATGAATTCTCATTTCAGAGTTTTAAAATATGAAAAAATATGTCTTAGAATTACTGAAATACACCAAGCGTGGAGCCAGAATTTAAATTTGGGCAGTGTGATACCAGGGCTTATGCTTTTATCAAAGGAAGAGTTGTCACAGGGAAAAGTCTTTTTTTCAGATTATTGTTTTTTCTCTATGAGGGCCACTGAAAAGCTGGGATCATGAATATAGTCATCCTATTGTGGGTGCAGACAAGAGTAAATGAATTGTTAAAAACTCATCACAAGAGTAGAGTATTCCCCAAACCATCTTTTATCCTTTAAGATAGTATTTCAAAAAGTAACTTTTTTGGTAACTTAATTCCCCCCCTCCTTTTTTTTTTTTTTTTTACAGTGTTTCACTCGAGGATTTGAGTTCAAGAAACATCAAAGTGATCATACTTATGAAATAATGGTAAAGATGAAGTTGCAGGGAATTTCTGTTTATTTTTCAAGTTTTATACTGGGAATTACTCTTTTTTTCCTTCATCTCTAAGAATCTCTTCTTTCCTCCTCTTCTGAATTAGGTAATCATTATGCAATAATTTTTTTAGGGTTTTATGGACGTACAAAGGTATTTTAAGTCCAAAAATCATTGTGTATACTCAGCATTTTTAGAAGGAATTTAACGGAAGTACTTTTTGAGATTCACTGATACAGGGATAAGAGTTACACTGCTTTTTAGGTTCATTGATAAATATACAATAGATGTATTATTGATGTGTTTTGGCTAATGGTATTTTTATGTGGTTCTTGTGAGTAGCAGTGATGTTTATGTCTGGCACTCCATCCCCCTTCCTTAGGGAAGTTAGTTACCTTTTGAGAGTTAAGTTTTAAAATGAACATAGAGTGAATGATACAATACACAAAATCACTTCAAAGATATAGGCCAGGATAAGACTTGGCTGTAATTTTATTGTATTGCCACCTCTAAAGAAGGAATGAGAGGCAGGTGCTTGTAGTATATATACTTCCAAGCTCTAGCCAGAGGAATGGGCATTTTAATAAGTCAAAGTGAATATCTGGTCTGCTTGGCAGGTATTTATACCTTTGTCAAGATAGTTTTGTCAGTTATCACAGCATAACTAGTAGTTCACCAAGTAATTTTCTTACATTCAGCCTATCACAGCATAACTAGTAGTTCACCAAGTAATTTTCTTACATTCAGCCTCTCATTCTTTCTTACAAGAAAGAATGCTGGCTGAGTCATGTACTTGTCAGTAACAATTTCACATTATGAATTAATCCATTGACACTTGTATTAGTTTTATATTGCTTCCATAGCAAATTACCAAAAATTAAGTGGCTTAAGACAACACAAATTTATTTCACAATTTTATAAGTCAGAAGACCATTAGGCTCAGCTGTTTTTCTCCAAGTCCCAAACGGCTGAAATGAAAGTATTGGCCAGCCTGAGATATGATCTAGAGGCCCTGGGGGAAAATCTGATTCCAGTCCACTTCTATTCTAATTCAGGTCATTGACAGAATTCACTGCCTTGAGATTGTGGGACTGATGCCACTGATTCCTTATTGGCCAGGGCTTGCTCTCAACCACTAGGCTCCTGGCCCCCTTTCTCTGTATTCAAAACTAGTGGTAGTAGGGAGTCCTTGAGGGTTATCGATGAGATGTTTGAAGTCTCTGACCTCTCCTTCTTCCTTATCTCTTCTGTGCTGAATCTCTCTGACTCTTCTGCCCCCATCTTCTACATTTAAGGGCCCATGTGATTACATTGGGCCCACATGGATAATCCAGGATAATCTTTGTTTTGTAAAGTAGATAGTTTAGTACTTTAATCCCATCAACAGAGTCCATTCACAGCAATATGTAGTTAGTGTTTCATTGAATAATCAGGGAGAATCCTGGGGACAGAAGGGGTCATCTTTAAAATTATGCCTACTGTGGCACTATAGTATGTCTACTTCAGTCTCTTAAAAATTTAGGAAGGGCAAACCAGCATCTCTGAGTCTAATTATCTGTGGGGTCCTGTTAAGATGAAATTTTTGGGCCTGCAATTCTGAGAGTCAGATCCTGGTTTATAATGAATTAATCAAAAAATGCTCCCTAGAGTTCTTAGCAGCCAACTAGCTAGCC
>NW_006443570.1:14719479-14752188 GCF_000325575.1 Pteropus alecto
CACCTTACATTCTAAATACTTTCTACACTAATTATATGACTTGGAATAATTTTTTTTTATATTAGACTTCTTTTTAGAGCAGTTAGAGGTTCACAGCAAAATTGAGTAGGAAGTAGAGATTTCTGACATATCCCCTGCCCCCACAAACACTTAGCCTCCGCTATTATCAACATCCCCCACCAGAGTGGTACATTTATTATAGCAGATGAACCTACAGTGACATGGCATTATCACCCAAAGTCCGTAGTTTACATTAGAGTTCACTCTTAGTGTTGTCCATTCTGCAGTTTTGTACAAATATATAATGTCATGTATCCACTGTTATAATATCATATAGCATAGTTTCATGTCCTTAAAAATCCTCCATGGTCTGCCTATTCATCCATCCCTCCTCTTAACCCCTAGCAACCACTTATCTTTTTACGGACTCCATAGTTTTTTCTAGAATGTCATATAGTTGGAATCATACAATATGTAGCCTTTCCAGATTGGCTTCTTTCACTTAGTAATATGTATGTAAGTTTTCTCCATATCTTTTTATGGCTTGATAGCTTATTTCTGTTCAGTGCTGAATAATACTCCATTGTCTGGATATACCAGTTTATCCATTCACCAACTAAAGAACATCTTGATTGCTTCCAAGGTGTGGCAGTTATGAAGAAAGCTGCTCTAAATGTCCACATGCAAGTTTTTGTGTGGACATATTTTCAGCTCCTTTGGGTAAATACCAAGAAACTCGATTGCTAGGTCACACGGTAAGAGAATAGTTAGTTTTGTAAGAAACTGCCCAACTGCCTTCCAAAGTGGCTTTATCATTTTGCATGCCCACCAGCAATGAGTGAGAGTTCCTGTTGCTCCACATCGTTACCAGCATTTGATGTTTTCTGGATTTTGGCCATTCTAATAGGTGTACAAAGGTCACTAGTTTTAATTAGCATCTCTCTGATAACATATGTGGAACATCTTTTCATAGTAGTAAAGTTTTTCCCCTTTCGTTAATTGCAAAATGAATAAAGTTTGGTCAGAGTAGTTATGGCTTTGAGTTCAGTTCACCAAGGTTATCAGGTCTTCAGAAAGCTGGTTTATTCTTCCCAAATTCGCACAAGAATGCTTAGAACCAGAATATAAATTTATTCACTTAAATTGTGAAAATAATTCCTTCAAGGATAATCAAGTACAGGTTGAGTAGATTGATGGTTATCTACTGTAGAAAAGCTGACCATGAGTTCTTCTTAGGTGTTCTGGGCACAGTGCCTTTTGCATAATGCTGAAGGCACTAAGTTTCATTCCAAGTCCACTTAATTCTGATTACATCATCCTTTTCTCACATACTCAACACCAATGCAAACACATTTCAGAAGTCTGTCTTTTACTTTTGGGAACTTTTGGAGGTTACTATTACTCTTTTTCTCCCCCCTTTTTTCTAACATTCTTATCTAGTCCCAAATCAGGAAAAGAAGAATCTTTTCTTCAGTAAGAATGATGGCCAAATTTTTGCTTTCTACACATGAAGCCACTAAAACCTTGAATTTTTTTTTTTTTGGCATATGAATACTCAGAAAACTTTAAATGGTTTTCAGTACTTTTGTCATCTCACAGTGCTGTATTTTTGGAAGTTACTCATGCTGTGGTGGGTGGTGCGTTAAGATTTCTGAGTTCTTTGCCTATTTTTGTCTTATAATTCTTAGAACCTTAAACAAGTCAAGGCACCACTTGCTGCCACACCCTTATACCAGGGATTCTTAAACTTTAGTGTATAAGAATCACCTGGAAGCTTCTTAAAAATGTAAATTCCTAGGCCTTGCTGTTAGATTCTGGTTCAGTAGGACTGAGATTGGGCCCAGGAATTGAATTACATTTATAAAACTTTAAGAAAAACTGTATTATGCCCTTTTATTTGTTGTTGGTGTAGAAAGTTGTTCTTGTTTATCTCAGTAAAGTTGGTAAGGACTAATTAGTATTCTAAAATACAGTTTTAGAAATAACATAGGCTCTTCAGCTATGAGTTATTGTATTTACATGCGTTTATGGCACTTGCCAGATTGACCGATTATTATGAATTTAATATAGACATAGACTCTGAAATTTCTTTTTGATCTCATAGTACCTCATGTGTTAAGCATATTTATAGTGTATGCTTAGATAAAAAATGTATTGCTTATCAGTGCAACTTCACAAATCACAGATTTTTTTTGTCATTAACAAAAGAGAACAATTTCTAAATGCTTATGTAACCAGAAAATCTCATGTCACTTTTAAAAAATTTTACTATAGAAAATTTCAAGCACACACTAAAATAGAGATAATGATGTTTCAGTTATTGATTGCTACCTAACAGCTACTGCAAAACGTCATGGCTTAAAATAACAACCATTTTATTATCTCCCACAGTTTTGTAGGTCAGGAATTCAGATTGAGCACAGTGAGGGTAACTTTCAGTTTCAGATGATGTGCTGGGGCTGGAAGTCCTTTAAAGGGCTTTTTTCACATACTTCCGGCACCTCAGGAAGATGGCTTGAATTGGTTCAGAATTAGCTGGACTATTTTAACTGCCTCAGGCCTTAGTTCTTTTCCAGGTAATCGTAAGGCCTTTTTCTCTCCATTATGGCCTCTTCACATGGTCTTTCTAGCCAGGAGGCTAGATTTCCTCCTGGTGGCTCAGGAATCCCAAGAGCATAAAAGTGGAAGCTGCCAGGCCATCTTAAAGCAAGTCACAGGTTCAGTCCATAGTAAATGAGAAGGCAACACACAAGGATGTGGATTCTAGGAGAAACGCATTAGGGGCCACCACTGTAACCAACTACCACACATAATAAATTCCCATATACTTGTCAGTAGCACTTAAAATGATCAACTTATGGCCTATCTTGTTTCATCTGAACCTCTAACCCTTCAGATTATTTTGAAGCAAATCTCCTAGACATTATTTCATCTATAAATGCTTTATTAGATCTCTCTAAAATTTAAAAATAATTTGAGTCATTTTTGACATTTCTATAATCATAAAATCTTTAAAGAAATCTGCTCCTTTCTCCACCCTGAAACAGTTGTTGTTCTGATTTTTATCACTATAGATCAATTTTGCTTATCCTAGAACTATATGTAAATGGATCTGTACCGTGTATACTCTTGTTTCTGGTTTCTTTCAGTATATTTTTGAGATTTATTCATGTTGTGTATCTAGTAGTTCATCCCGTTTTACCATTGAGTAATATTCCATGGTAAGAGCATAACATAATTTGTTTATACATTCTTTTGATGGACACCTGGGCTTTGCCTAGTTTTTGACTATTATGAATAAAGCTTGTATAAGGCTTTTCGTGGATGTATATTTTCATTTTTCTTGGATAAATACTTAGGAAAGGATTGCTAGGTCATAGAATAAATGACTTTCAAGAAACTATCAAAAAGTTTCCCAAGTGGTTGTATCATTTTACACCTCCACTAACAGTGGCTGAGAGTTCTGAATGCTCCACATGCTTGCCAACTTTTGATATCGTTGGCTTCTTCATTTTAACTATTCTTGTGGGTATTATGAGTGTCTAAAAAATTTTTTAAACTTTTACAATCTGTTCTAATTCAGTTACAAATAAGGTCCACGCATTCTAATTGGTTCCCTTATATATTTGCTATTGTGTTGGTTCTCCCTCTCCTCCTTCCCCCGGCCCTCTTTCTTTCATTTCTTATAGTTTACTTGATTTAAAAAAAACTCGGTTGTCTTATAGATGTTAGATTAGGCTAGATTTTGCTGATTAATGTGTTCCTCCATCTTCTGTGTTTTTTATAAATTAGTAGTTACATTTAGTGCCTATATCAGATTCATTTATGATCATTGTCTAGATCTATTTGTTGGGTATTGTGAGTAGTTATCTTTTAATTCTGTCACTCCTTTTAATTTATGAGTTAATTCTATAAAGAGAGACTTCTTATCATTATCTATGTGATCACCCTGCGGTAAAGTTTGTACAGGAAATGCAGGATAAATACCTGATGTATTTCCTTTTATTTACTAGTTTTGAAAATATGAATCGATATCTTGGCATCCTCTAGATATTTGCAATATTTGATGTGTCTCAGTCCTTTGCAGTTATCCTTATTAATGCTCAAAATGTTCTATTTTTGATTAGTGGGAGCCGCTACAAGTTAGCCTCTGAATCCCTTTCACATGACCCTTATAGTCTTTGAGAGCTTTTTTTGCTTTCCAGTACGATAAAATGTTCGGGTCTCATCTGGTACATTTCGTGACCCAAAGCTAGATCAGCTTTTCCTTCAAAAAACCCTAGTTCCTTTAATGGGAAATAGTATATAGAGAAGCACTCTATACTGGGCACAGAAGTGCTCATTGCTACTGGACCTTGTTCATTGTTTCTAGACCTTTTCAGAGAACAGTGTTTGGACATTATTCTTGTAAGACAAAATACTCAGGAGTTTATACTAAAACTTTTTATTCAAATACCAGACTACAAGGTTTTACATAACCTTATACAGCTCTTATATCTTATTTTCTCCAAGCCAAAAATCCCACCGCTCAGTGATACCCACATAATTATTTATTTGCTTTACCCCATAACACATCCACATACAGTAATTTTAGAATATACCAACACTACTAAAGTGATTTAAGTTTTTTATTTTGGCAGTTCTTTTTACTTTTAAGGCATATTCCACTACAGACATTTAGTCAAATTACTGAATTTTAAAGTGAATTGGAATAGTTTCCTTCTGTGTGATTATGACAAGATTAATTTATGTTTATTTGTTACATTTTGCTTTTAATTTTTAGGATTTTACAAGTTAATAATTTGTACAGTCCTTATGTTTTTGAAGTCAAATATGCAAACAAGAAATACTCAAAGAAGTCTAATTTCTGTCCCTATCCTTTCCACCCTGATTTCTCCCTCATAGGTAACCTTTTTTTTTTTTTTTTAACTGTATGGTTTATTCTGTCTAAAAATAAATATGCACACATTTGTATTCTTCTCTTCCTTAACTAAGTGGGAACATACTGTAATATTTGTCTCTGCCTTCATGATAAGTTTCTGTGTGAGTTACATAGCAGTTATGTGTGATAATATTTATGGGGGACCCTTGTAGCTGACAGTGGAAATAGGGGTGGGAGAGGTAGACAACTAAAGGAATGTAGCTTTTGGTACCTCTCAGTACCATGAGAAAGAGAGTCATTAGACTATAAATTAATGTTACAGTTGAGGTTGCTAGGTTCCATTTCCATATCTGTTCTTAGGTAAAACTTTTTCTTCCTTAGACCTCAGATTTTCCTGTTCTTGACCCCAGCTGGACTGCTCAAGAAGAAATGGCCCTTTTAGAAGCTGTGATGGACTGTGGCTTTGGAAATTGGTAAGAGCTTGGTGTTAGAGGTTGTCCTGTCCTAGTGGGCTCAGAGAAGAAGGCAAAAGGAGGAGCCTTAGAAAGAGGACTTTGGGGGTCATATGTTGTTTTTCTATTGACCCATGACTTAGAGACAAGTCTTCTGAAATGCCTCACAGGGATATGGAATGTTTTGTGGTCAATGACTGGACATGCCTAAAAGGCTACTTGGATGTATCAACACAGGGAAGGTTGGGTATTCTTTTCTGAATAGTGGGGAGATTTAGACTTACTAGTTATTGCTCCTTTCTGATTTTGTGAATTTTTCTTGGATGTAGATGCCCTCGTCATTTAGCTGAGTCAGACTTTAGGTAGATGGCCACAGCTTACATGAGATTCAGGTTTGACAGACTTCTATTTGCATTCCCTGTTTTTAGCTTTCAGTTTAAGTTTGGCAGAATTGAACAGTAGTCATTGCTGTTGTCCTAGGTTGCAAAAACAATAATAGCACCACCTTCATTTTTACACTTTGGGTGTACTTTGATACTGAAGATATTTTGTGAACTGTATAGCAGAGGCATATTAAAAATATTAAATATGTTTTGTTTATGAAAAATCTGAAGCTTAAGGGAGTTAAAGTGATTTCTCATAATCAGATAGCTTTTTAGTGAGGGACTCTTAACTAGATCCTGCCTGTCCTGACTTCCTAGTGAATATAATCTTTCCTGATATTAATAGAATGTACTGTGCTGCCTTCCTTAGATCGAGGGCACTGAAGGATACTTGAGTTCTGTTCACATTTTGCTTGTAATTATTCATTTAGCATTTTTTAAGCATAAAATAGCGTGTGCTATAAGGAATACATAGAAAAAATGATCACTTATAAGACACTTGCAAGTCATCTTTGGTCCTTTTGATTTTTCATTTTTTGCCTACTATTCTAATGCTCTAAAATGGGCTAATCCTCCCTGTCCACCTTCTCTCTTTGCAAAGAACACAAAAAACTATTGTTTTCTCTATATACTGTGGGTAAGGCACTAAGCTTGGTGGTGAGGGTGGTGAGAGCTAAGAATTATGACATTTACTCTGCTGTGAATAATCTTATGGTCTAGTAGGAGAATCAAAGTATATACACAGATGATTGAAGTACACAAAGCAGAGCATGGTAATACCTTAAGAGAAGAACAAGTGAAGTGCCTTGTAAGAGAGAGGTTGAGAGGTAACTTTGAGAGATTTCACTTCTACCGCTTCATTATCTGGGCTAGGAGTCAGGAGTCTTGAGAACAAATTCTGGTTTTCTCACTTTTATACTTTGTGTTCTTGAACAAGTTTCTTATCTCTTTGGGTATTCTTTGTTCATCTGTGAAAAAAATGAGATAGTAATCCCATACAGTTAATGGTAGGATTAACTTAAATTATGTTGTGAATGTTTCTAGCTGATGTTTGGCCAAGTGTTAAAAGCTCTAGTAAAGAAATGCTTGTTCATGTAAAGTGTTTTGTAAACTCTAAAACGTTATTCAAATATAAAACTGTACTTATGTACATTTTGTGTGTTTTGAAGTGGCTTATTATTTAAGGCAGTTCTTTTCCTGGGGCCTAACTCAGGGAAATGACAGATTTTTCTAGTGATCTTCCCTTCTTTTGGTGGAAAGGAAAGGGCTTTTCAGATATTGTTTCTATGTCTTAGAATAGCAGGACTTGGAACATCAGGTTACACCAATATTAGGCCCTATCGGTCTTATTGTTCGCTGGTATCTCGATGATACCAGTTCCGAGGTATCAAATTCCAGACATGATATGAATGAGGCTTAAAATATGGAAAGAATAAACCTTGCTTTTACCATGGTGTAAAATTGAAAGCATAACTTCCTTCTCTTTTCCTCATACTCCTCTAGGCAAGATGTAGCCAATCAGATGTGTACCAAGACCAAGGAGGAGTGTGAGAAGCACTACATGAAGCATTTCATCAATAACCCTCTTTTTGCATCTACCCTGCTTAACCTGAAACAAGCCGAGGAGGGAAAAACTGCTGACACAGCCATTCCATTTCACTGTAAGTGCCTCCCTTATTTTTAAGAGCTACTTAAGTCATCCTTGGGCCCTGTTGCAGTAGCAGATAAACAGTGGTTTGATGACTTGGATGGTTAACGAGTTTATGGAGACAGGATGAGTTGTCATGGCTATTATTTTGATGAGGCAAGGAGGGAATATATCCCAGAGGTCAGAGTTCTATACTGGTTGTCAATGCCTGGATCCAGTGTATAGTTCCACCCACTCTGAGACTCTAACATATTAGTTAACTTTGATGCTTGCTTCTGTGAGATGAGATCTGCAGAATGAACCAAACTTTCCATGCTCTCTTGAGCACAAGCCTTTTTACAATCTCTTTGGAGAGTTCATGATTGTAGATATTAGTTACTTAAGGAAGTCCAGTATTTGACTCATTATTATTATTTATTAATCATCCCAGTATTATGTCCAAAAAGCAATTTGTTATTTTTGTTCACTCGGTTGTAGCAGTAATGATAAACTTTTTTTTAATCTCCTGTGGCCGAGGGACCCATGGGTCTTCTAACAAAACATAACCAAAAACATGATGAATTATAAATGGACATCTTTCCTGAATGACTCTCAGAGCACAAGTAATGAGATATGAATGTTTTCCCTTCCCCCCTCCCTTTCCTCATACTCTCTAGAAATAGTTTCATAGCTGACTAACTCAAAGCCTGATGATACCTCCTATTTGGATAGTACTCATAGAAACTTAATGAGATAGGCAGAACAAGTGCTTTTGTTTTAGACAGGAAGAAACAGATTCAGAAAGGTTAAATAATTTGCAAAGTTAAGGGACTAGTGGATATTAGAGCTGGGACTCAATTCCAGCTAACTTCCACATCCAGTGGTTGGTTGGTTGGTTTGTTTTTTGTCTCTCACTTGGATGAAATTTGTAAATTGAGATTAGTCCTAAAGCATAAGGGAGCGAAAGCAGAGAAGGTAAGTGCTTATGTTCTATAACATCAAATATCCTCGGTTCTTTTTTCACACGTTAAAAGCAAAAAGCAGAGGTAATTTTCCCATATTTACTTAGAAGGTTTTCGAAGTCTTAGTTTCCTTTTTAAGAAATCAGTCCATTTCCATAATACTTTATCTTGTTCACTTTTCCCTTTATAAAAATCTTTTTAATTTTATTTATTCTCTCAGACACTGTCTTTCTCCAAACAAAAATATTTCAGAGTGTAAATGAGGACTAATTCTGTGGCACTCTCTCCATTCAAATATTTTATAAAGTAATTAAGAAAAACTAAATTCTTCCAGCTGCAGATGATCCTCCCCGACCTACCTTTGACTCCTTGCTTTCTCGGGACATGGCAGGATACATGCCAGCTCGAGCAGATTTCATTGAGGTAGGAAAACTTATTTTTGTTTTGAATGAAGCTTATCTCTTACTCCTAGTTTCCATATCACCAAAAAAAAAAAAAAAGATTTTCAAAGCACTGTAATTTGTAGGGCCGTAGGCAGTCACATTTTCTTCCATTTGAGTGACTTTTCTCATTTGTAAATGTATTCACATGTGAAACAGTAAAAGTTCTTCAGACCAAGAACCTGTTTCTTAAGTTGCATGGGTATTGGCTCTTACTTTTCTTAGTAAGTGTGGGGCTTCTACAGTCTGGTTCTCATTCCACACCTATGGGCTGTCAAGGTTGTACTATATCAGAGGTTGGCAAATTTTTTCTATTAAGGAACAGATAGTAAATATTTTAGGTTTTGCGGATCATAAAGTCTCTTTTGCAATTAAACTTTGGCGTTATTGTGCAAAAAACAGTATCAATAATATGTTAGCAAATGAGCATGCCTATGCTCCAGTAAACTTTATTTACAAAAACTGGCAGTGGGCTGGATTTGGTCCATACTGTGTAGTTTGCTGACCCCTGTACCATATTCACAGGTATATAGAGAATGATGAATGCATGTGAAAACTACATGTTCCTCATTCAGCTATAGAGTTAAAAGCCATGTGAATATAGTTGCAAGTCTCTTGATTTATCATCTGATTTATAATTATAATGTTCCTGGAAGTAATTTAAAATTTAGTGAGCTACAGTTTTGCTAGCCACACCCAGGTCAGCATTTTGTTTATGGCAGGTAATATTGTAGAGCTACTCCATAGACACACTGCCCCTACGAATTGTACTCATTGAATAGAATATGAACAAATCTACCTATTGAGCTATATAAGCAATATTATTGAATAAATAGAACCCTCAGACAGTAATAAAAAGGTATATGAATTAATGCAGACAATTTTTTTTTTTTTACCCGAAGACCTAGTCAGAGTTAGATTTTCTTGAGTTACCTTTTAAGAACAGACTGCTTTTAATTTTTAGAGCAATAGGTTTTGTTTTTACTTGAACTCATATAACTTCTCATTTTTGCCGTCACTACTGCTCGAAAGCCTCTCAGATACTTTTGGCAGTATCCTGGCCTTGCACCCTATTCAGTACTTTTTAATGAGTGTTTGCTTGTGTATTTCTGTTTGCTTCTAATGCATGGCTACTATAGGGTATTACTCAAAGCTGATGGGTTTGGGGTGGTAATTTTTTTTCGCCAAACAGGAGTTTGACAATTACGCAGAGTGGGACTTGAGAGACATCGATTTTGTTGAAGATGACTCGGACATTTTACATGGTAATGTTCTGTTCCAGTAAATGTTTTTATTGATTGCAAACTATATGATGACACTGTGTTGGGTGCTAAGAATATAAAGATGAGTAAAACATGTCCCCTGCCCTTATGGGACTTAAAATCTAGTGGTAAAGATGCTGAACTTACCCTGTTGTTGGGTTTTCACCACAATGAAAAAGATCATTTGTGATGATGGTGAGAGTGTTGATTATATAATGGTAGTTGGGAACATCCCATCCCTTGGACTGTGTCGTCTTCCTTTTGACTGTACTGAGGTAATTGGTTAACTGGCCCTTTCTGCCTCCTTAGAAGGAAGGGGATCAGGGTGAAGACCTTGGGACTTCAGTAGCAACTGCTGATACTAGATATTCACTATAATTTGTTACCTCAAATTTCCCATAGAAGGGGAAAAGATGGAAGTTCTTCGAAGATCTTTAGACCAAGATTGGGAATTTCTTGTTTCTTAGAACTGTTGAATTTTTGGCATTTTTGAATTATTTAAGATTAGCAATCTAAGGATTCATGTCAACTCTTGGGTTATAACATAATTGGTTAATGCCAACAAGGGCTCTTAAAAGTAGATGGTTAGATTTTCATTGAATCTATTTTTCCATCTTTCTGCTTTCAGTGAACTACATTTTTAAAATAATCCCCAATCTTTTCTTTCATTTCAGTCCAGAATTAAATATAATGCAATAGATGAATAATGGTCCCTTGGATTCTGTATTCCCCAAACAGCATCTTCATTGTTTCTCTTAAATCTGTATCCCAGGCAGGAAAGGCAAATAGAATCCTTGTTGAACTATAAATCAAGTTTTCATTTTGCATTAACTGCTACTCTGTCACCAGGAGAGGAATTTGATTCTTCTCTCCATAGAAGAGCTGCCTAGGTGTTTGTTACACCAGATATAGGACAAAGAGAGTCCTCATAAAATTTTACCTTCAGAATTTTTTCTCTACATATTTCTTGAGTGGTTTTCTTTGCAAAATTTCATTTCTCTTCTCCCACACAACTTTTCTAAGGAAAATCAGTGACACAAATTGAACTAAAAGAGGAAAGCCTGAAAGCAAACTACTTTAGCATTCACTAGACTCATTGTATTTGGTCAGTCTTCATGTCAATTTCCTTTTCAACCCTGGGTAACTCATATTACTGTCTTTTCTCACCTCTCATGTTGTTCCCTTCAAAGTAGTGTGCAGATTGCCATTCAGTATTTCTCCTCATATACACCAGCTTTAACTAAAATGATATTGTTTCCTAGATTGTATCTTTCTTTTCCTGAATGCAAAAGAAAAAAAACAAACTTTATCAATATCATCCTTTTAGATACTGTTCAAAAGTACCGAACTTTTGAAAGTCAGGATCTCTAATGTCAATAATGTCTCAACTATGTAAGAGACTTGCTGAATCACTTCTCTAGGCCCTAATCCAAGGTCTTCATTCTTAAGCCTCAATACTATTAAGAAAACTATAGTAATGGTTGATATTTAATTTCACTCTTCATTCTTTGTGGAAGCAGGATTGTAATTTCTTCTGCTGCACTTGTTCTTCTTTCTGTAATTAAGTGGGGGCAAAAGGAAAAAAATTAGAAGCGATTAATTAACAATTTTTATTTCATTATTTCAAACCTGTAACACATTTTAGTTATTCGTGCTCTTCCTACAATTTCTACAGTCTTGTAAGTCGCTTGATTCTAATTCATTTGAACTAGAACCTAAGCATCAACTTTTGATTATTATACTTAAGTAGCTTTAGCAAAATATAAATAATAATCCCTGCCTCTCCTTTCCTTCCCTGTCTAGTATGAACTATGAGATATTTAGACGAGTGCTATTTAAAAGGAGATAACATTTTAAAGAGGTTTGGCAGCACTAAAGGAATGGCTTGCTGATGTCACAAAGAGATGCTTTGTTTTATGGTTCTAAGTTCTTATATTAGCTTCTCAGGCAGCATGACCCACTGTCCAGTGGGGCATACTGCCCTTGAACTGAGCAGTTCCTCCCAGAGCATACAGTGAAAGGGGATGAGGAACCCAAGGAGATTCAGGAAGGAATGAGAAGGAATACACCTAGAATAGAGAGAGGGACACATATTTTGTGCAAATCAGATCACTGATTCATTCAACCTTAGGCTTGCTTCTGAGTCACTGTGTGATTTGGGACAAGTCCGTGGAATCTTGCTTACTGTTTCTTTGTGTACCTTGCCAAAAAAAGAAGGGATAACACTGATTAGAGTGTGAATGTCTCCAGTAAAGGATGGTACATAATTCAGGATGGTGTTATTACCATTCCATTATACCATTATACTCAATAT
This sequence comes from Pteropus alecto, assembly GCF_000325575.1. Taxonomy (NCBI): domain Eukaryota; kingdom Metazoa; phylum Chordata; class Mammalia; order Chiroptera; family Pteropodidae; genus Pteropus; species Pteropus alecto. Next base: position 14,731,802 of record NW_006443570.1, read on the forward strand.
TACTGAACATTAATAACATTCCTTTGATGTTCCCTCATTTGTATTCTATTCCAGGGCATCTAGAAGGTTAACTGATGCTATCAAGCTCTTTTCCTTACCCAAAGACTTGCTATGATTCATGAAATTTGTCTAATAAAATGGGTTTGAATGGTCCATGGCAGAGGCCTGGGACATAGTGGAGGGATAATAAATTGCATTCCAACCATGCCAGAAGGCTTTTAGAATAGGCCCAAAGAAGATACTACAAGTGAAGCAGTGCATGAGGAAGAAAATAAGGCAGTCCTGGGATCCCTAAAACAACACCTCCTCATGTTTTATTGAACCAAACAAATTATGGGTTCAGAAAGAGAGATGCAGAAGACTCATAACTTGGCATTCTCGTGTGTCATGGTGTGTCATGGGATCGTAGTGCAGACACATAGTGTAGTTCCCTTTTCCTGAGGGAACATCACTCTCCATCTGCTTTCATTTGGGGAAATCTCTCCTAAATTTGTGGCCTCCTCTTTCCCAGAGTTTCACAGGTTCTGAAACCCTGAGTGCAGTATCTTCCAATCATTGCTGTCCTATAACCCAAGCAAGCAAGAAACATTATAAGCTCCTTAGTATGTGTTGAGTCTGTGCTTTCAACACTTCTCAAGGTTGCACATTAAAACAGTTTATTTCCCCTTTATTTGGAAAGATAATTTCAGCAAAATTTCTTGGCCAGGCTTGGATTCTCCTCTACCTTTTTTTCCCTCCTTTGGCCCATATTGTCAGCCTTTAGATTTTTAACAGTTAGTTGATCAGAGGTTTAGCCTGGTATCTGTGCACACTCACTTACCTTTTGGCAGCGCCCTTCCCTTTATTTGGGTATTTTATGTTTAGAACATTTTAGACATAAATGTTATTAATAATAGCTAATACATATAGCACTTACTGTTTGCCATGTACCATTATAAGCTCTTCACATATGTCAACTCATTTAATCTTCGCAAGACTGTGTTGGATATTGTTGTTGTTATTATCCCATTTTATAGATGAGGAGATTGAGGAATGGAAATATCAAGTAACTTGCCTACGGTCACATAACTGCAAGTGAGAGAGCCATCTCCAGAGCCCGTGATCCTAATACTGTCTTATACTTACTATCTTTCCAACCTTGAATTTTTGTTGCTGTTTTTTTTGGTGACATTTCACAATTTATTATCTTCTGTCTAACCACATTCTTGAGAAGTAGGAATAGATTTTCCCATTTTACATTCAGGAAAATGCACAAAGGAATTAACTAACTTGCCTAAGGCTTTCTAATTGTAGACTTTAACCTTTAGGTCATGTAGTCTTCTTTCCTTCACAGAACTAATTTTGTACAGCTAGGCCAGAAGTTTAAATGAGGGGATTATTACTTTTGAAAAGCTTCGCTTTTGGGGAATACCTGAGTCACAGGTTTGCACTTGTATAGTTGCAATAGGGGTTTTGATTGGCTTCCTTGCAGTTAAGGCTTCTGAGTTGATTTTCTTGCCAAGCAAACAGTAAGTGCCTTCTGTCAGGAAAACAGAACCATGTTGCTAGCTATTTTGAACAATGTTAGAAATACATTGCAGTGGGAAGGAGCTGCCTCTGACTTCTGCCCACTTGAAATATTTTAAGGCCAGCCGTTTGGAAACTCTTGTTATCAGTCCCCAGGGTAATCACAGGGAGACTGTTCTCCCAAGACTGAGATTTCAGAGGCCTTACATCAGTGGTTAGGTTATGGGTAGTTTTGGTTTGTTTATTTTTAATGATCTCTGGTTCTTCATTTGCCCCCTTTACTGGAACTCCAGTCACAATAAACAGAATGAGAACTGATGATTCTCGTTATTGCAGTGTCTACCTTCTTTTTTCTATTCTGCTTGATGTACTGTGGTCCTCCCTGGGTTGTTATTCACATGGTTAAGATCTTATAATCACTTGCTGCTATCTTAGTGTGCTTTATAAAGAAAAGAGATAGCTTCAAATGTGAATTTTTCTCTGGAAGAATTCCAATTCTTCTCTCATTTGTTTCTCTTAAAAAAAAATCCCCAGACCCATTAGGTCAAGTTTAAACTACTGAAATGACTAGGCTGTAGAATCAATTATCAGCAGTATTTATTTATAGATTTTTTTTTTTTTGGCAACACAGTCTCTTCAGTTTTTTATTTTTTGTTTTAATTAAATCATTCCCACTTAAATCGCAGAAACAACATGATAAGTTAGTGTCTTAGAAAAATTACAAAAATATTTCGTCAAAATTAGCAGATTTCCACTGGATCAAGTAGTTTTTCTCCTCTCCTACTGAACTCTTATTATTGGGTGGTAAACGAGATAAAGCACATAAAAAGCCTGGAATATGATAAATATTCAGTATGTTTTAGCTATTTAGCTATTTGCTTCTCTTTCTGTCTTGAACTGTCGATTTCCTAATTCTGTTTCTCATAAGAAGTAGAGTCCATTGAAACTTATATTAGGTTATACTGCATATCAGAGACACATCCTCTCCTCTCTCTTATCTGCCTTTTCTACCATACAGACATGTAAAGTGTATTTCTACCAGCATAGAATTCTAGAGCCTATTATTCCACAGCAATAGTGTTAGAAAACAATGGCAAGGTATGGGGCCTTCTATTGTACCTGGGTTTTTATACGGAACAACCCTGTAAATCAAGAAAGAATTCATTTGTAGAAAGAATTCTACTACCTTAAAAAAAAAGTTTGAAACCCATTGCCTTAACTCTTGGATATTATTGAATTATTTTTAGTTCGTGGGCAATTATGAGGAAAAAATGAAACAATGTCGTTTAAATTTTTGAACTTGTTAGAAAAGAACCAAAAAAAATCCATGGTAGTTAAAACTTTTTTTTTTAATACTTAAACTTTAAAAAATATTGCATTCACTCACCTCTTTAGATCATCCAGCTAGAACTTACGTTATTTTTATCTCAGATCCAAAGGAGAATGGCCTAGATAAGATATTTCTGGTCATTTCCTAGTGATTGAAATTATATTCATATATAGTGCTTCTCTTCATAGCCCAGCATGTTAGATTTTGGTATCTTTTCTTTCTAATCTGAGAGACTATCCTTAAGGCAAGCAGACAGTAATGAGTCAGGGTGGAGTATCCAGAATTTATTTCTATTACCTTCCCAGGGCTACCATGTTGATAGTGCATCAGGATTGTACGTTGCTCAACTTCTGTTTGCTTTCATGTAATGAAAGAAATTGGTGATTCTAACAAACCATTGTGTTCTGTTCCTTTAATTGTTTTTTTTTTTCCCCCTACCCTAAAACTAGTTCCAGCTGAAGTGTGAGTTTCAAACTGTTGCGTGGAGGTACGCTTAGGGACTACTACTGGGAAAGGTAGCTGGATATGGAGTAGGGAGAATCAGCTAGAGCACATCTAATTTATCCATTCTAAATAAGAATTTATTGGAAAACAAGGTTTAAGAGTTACTCTAGAAGAACATATAAATCTGTGCTGACTCATTGCCCACATGAACTAAACAAACTGGTATCTCACATTCTTTGGATGACTTTGTATTGCTGTTTTTCTTTATTGGTATTACAGAGGCTCTAGGCTTTATTTTGGAATGAAGCTTACTATCCTGAAAGAAGTGATTGTCGTATACAGCTAAATTCTATGGTGCAAAGGCTGGTGTGTTATTAGAAATGTGTTACCTAACATTTGAATAATATATTTTATTTTTCCAGAAGACACATGTCAGGTCATTATGTTGTATTCGAGAGCCTCTTTCTTCTGTGAATACATTCAGTAATTAAAACAAAACCACCAAACTTTCAACTTAAATAAAACTTAAGGAGATAACAAGTTTAATATGAGGATGGTTCCAGAATCTACTGAAATACTAAATCTTAACATTCCTTCAGAATCCATAGATTATAGATGAAAAGAATGGTTTAATGTAGCATAGTGCTGTTATGTATTCCTCATATTCTCTTCTAGAGTTGTTAATGATTAGTCTTCATTTTTTAACTCTAGAGGTCTTCAGACTATAAAAAGCATGTGGGAGTTTTTTACTTCTGAGATTTTTTTAAATATACATTTTATTTTCATTTAAACCAGATTTAGGATATAGAACTAACACAGAGAAAGTAAACATGTTGGACAATTTCAGTGTCCTTCCTACTCAAGGCTCTGGAACCAGACAGTCTAGGTTTGGATTCCTGCTCTGTAGTTAGCAGCTCTGTGACCTTGGGCAGGTTGTTTTATGTGCATGGTGTATAGGGCACATGGGAGAATGGTAGGAGACAAGACTGGAATGATAGGCAGAATCAAGACAAGGGGTCATATATTTAAGAGTTTGAACTCCTATAAGTAGAGGAACTATACTTTAAAACATTATTCTGGTACCATTTGCAGGGGACGAATTGTTGGAATAAGATAGGAATGGAGTCATTAAAAGAGTGCATACAGTGGTCTGGGTGAAACAAGACGCCTGAGTTAAGGAATAGGATTAGGGACAAAAGGAAGAGATGAATAAGAGAGATTTAAGCATTAAATATAGATAAGATTCATTGATTGACTAGTATGGAGAGAGGGAAGGAGAGTCCAGATTGATTTCTGTATTTGACAAGTAGGTGTAATGTAATATTGTTAACCAAGAGAAGAGTTTTGGAGAATAGAGAAGAGGTCGAATACAGCAAGTTTGCAACTGAAGACCACAGGAGTAGAGATATCCAGTAGGGTCTGAAGCTTAAAATTTCTGGGTTTGAGATGATATATTTTGATGATACTCAGAACTGTAAGAGTGGATGAGTTTATAGGAATAAGGTGAAGGGTGAAAAGAAAGATGAGAATAGAAACTGAAGAACCATGAAGATGGAAAAATTGGCCAAGGAAAGACAGAGAACCAGAACTACTGTATTGGTGAAAACTTTTGCTATTCACTGCTTCTTTTCTTCTAATTTTTCATGTCTTTTACATCAGACTAAATCCAAGAAAGGACTGGGAGATGGGCAGCCAACCTGGGCTTGGCTTTGGGGTTGTTAGGCTATTTAATAGAACTTTCACTATTGAATGCAAAACTGCGTCCTAAATGATTGCTGCTCCCCAACTGAAGACTGCTACTCTGGGAAAATGTCTGGCTGCACCTTATTCACATCAGTCTTAACACTGTCTCCTGAACTTACTTCTGTGCAATTATAACTGCAGTCAATATTCATTTCTATGACTAATAGATGTCATTTCTAGCCCATATGTTAACAAAGTTAAGACTACTTGTTGAACTGTTATATGAAAGCTAGTAATATACATAACACAGCATGGCTGAAAGAGGTGTTCAGTAGAAAGCAGAATTGTTATCTAGAATAATGCCATATAAATATACATAGGAAAAAAGAACTTTAAGTTACTGATAAAGAAACTCAGTATCTGAAGATATTTTTGTTTCCAAGAGACAAACTTTGTAGACCAGTAAGTGAGTGTAGAATAGTTAGCAATATGAGGTACAAAGTTTGAGTAAAAGATTTTTGTCTTGGCTTTATTCATATGTATATGTTTGTTTATTTATAGCTCTGAAGATGGCTGTAGTAGATATCTACCACTCCAGGTTAAAGGAGAGGCAAAGGCGGAAAAAGTACGTATGGAACACTGTATCTTGCCTTCTTTCAGCTTTGGACTACTGACCACATACACATATGGCCCATAAGAATGTTCCTGTCGTGGCTTACCTTGTAACCTTGAGGAAGATACTTACCCTTCTTGGTTCTCAGTTTTTCCATCTATAAAATGGGAGGTGGTAATATCTGTCTTTTTTTTACCTCCTCCTTTTTACCCTTTCTTGATATAGTAAAGACCAGTGAATAATGTGGATACACTGTTTTAAGGAAAAAAGGAACAAAATACACTCAAAATATTGTTGTTATATATTTTTTAATATTCTTATTCTAACTGCTCCTTTTTTAACTGAGAGAAGTCTTTTCTCTAAAAGGATTTCTTAAAAAACTCAACAAGTTGCAGGCACTCTTGGTTATTATTCCTTCTCTTTGCAACGGAACAAAAAACATAGAATTAGATTGAGAAATTATGGACCCCAGACCCTTGTTGGATTACAGAGACTTTAACAGTTCAGAGAAGGGTATGCAGAGGTTGTGAGTGTGCGTGTGTGTGTATATATGTGCAGACATGTTACCATGGTGTTTCTAATGAGATACTCAGTGGCATCACAACAATAAAAAGGAATGGAACTTGGGAACTACTGCATTGAAATTGGAAGGCACTGTTGAGGGACCAAGACGTGATCTAAAGTAAAGCTTACTCTTAGCTTCCAAGAAGTGCTGAAGAAGCTTACCCAGCTGCTCTTGTGAGAAGCTTCATTGCTATTCATGAATACCTCTGGTATAAATCAAAGTTTCCAGACATATAACTCTGCATTTACTTAAATTCTCTTTTGCTTAAAACACACAGTTAGAGCTAGACAGTATTGCAGAGCTCATTTGTTAAGGTTGCTATTAGATTTTATGGTTTATGATGCTCTTCCATTAAGCATGCATTAAGCAAACTATTTATTTCAAATAGTTTCAAAGCATTATGTGAATGTACAGTTGTAAATGTTTAATGTGTGATCATGGTTAACAGGTTTCCCTGAAATGGATGTTATCAATTATCATTTCCCTAAGCTGAATAGATTAATTTCTATAACATGGACATAGATTCCCTTCTGTTTCACTTAAGTTATAGACATGTGTTTTTTAGTATTTGTGAGTGCTTATTGATTCATTCATCCAGCAAATAGTTATTGAGAATCTACTAAGCCCAAAGAGAGGAAAAATATATGATGCTTGAGAGCCTAAAATTGTGTTAGTAACTCACTGACCTTTTTTTGTGGGGAGGGACTTCTTTGGACCTTGATATTTTACCTCATAGTGTTTAGGATACTATAGTGTCTAATAATAGCTGCATGTGGAAGATACTATTAAATGTAAAACTAACTATAATAAACATTATTGTGGTTTTCATTCTAGAATTATAAGAGACCATGGATTAATCAACCTTAGAAAGTTTCAGTGTAAGTATTAGCGGTTTTGTTTATTTTAAAATTTCTTCCAACATTATTGAATAGTTTTAAACAAATTATTTATGGTAGTAGATCTTAATCCAAGTTGCATTTTACCATTACCTAGGAAGCTTTAAAGAATTCTGATACCTGGGTACCACCCCAGACTAATTAAGAGAAAATCTCTGGGGGTAGAGCTAGAGCATCTGTTTTTCTTTTTCTTTTTTTTTTTTTTTGTCGTCTCTGAATCATCTGTATTTTTTAAAAGTCTTCAAGGCGATTCTGTTGAATAGTAAGAGTAAGAATCATTAATATATAGTCAACAGCATTTGCATGAGAATTCTTTTTTAAAATTAATATAGTAATTATAGCATGAATATTAATGAGTAAATTTCTGAAACTGGATAGGGTCATGTTTTAGCGGTTTTTTATTTTAAAATTTCTTCCAACATAATTGAATAGTTTTAAACAAATTATTTATGGTAGTAGATCTTAATCCAAGTTGCATTTTACCATTACCTAGGAAGCTTTAAAGAATTCTGATACCTGGGTACCACCCCAGACTAATTAAGAGAAAATCTCTGGGGGTAGAGCTAGAGTATCTGTTTTTCTTTTTTTTTTTTTTAAAAGTCTTCAAGGCGATTCTGTTGAATAGTAAGAGTAAGAATCATTAATATATAGTCAACAGCATTTGCATGAGAATTCTTTTTTAAAATTAATATAGTAATTATAGCATGAATATTAATGAGTAAATTTCTGAAACTGGATAGGGTCATGTTTTGTAACTATATGTTATACATAATCTTGATCACAAGGCTGTGAAATGTTTTATGGAAAAATCAACAGAAAGTGATTTTTTAAAAATTTTGTATCATAGTGGACAAACAAAAAAATGACATTTAGCATTGTATGATGGTGATCATAAACCTATAATGATTTTTAAATGAATAACTTTGACCTTACTGTTTTAAATATTGGAGATACCCAGGCTGGGCAGAAAGAGTCCCTGTACTTTTTCTTCTTCTACATTGTAGAGTTTGTTCAGTAAATAAGAATGATGATCACATAGTAATTGTAAGATTTAAATTAAAATGTTTCTAATACTTGTATGTCACAAAACTCTTTTTTTGTAAAAATGCTTAATAATTATTGTGGTTCATATCCTAGTTGATAGAATCTTATAGGTTTTGACACACTGTGCCCCTGTAGGGTTCAGGTCAGCCAGTGTGGGTTAAGTGTTTTTTAATATAGTCATGATCATAAGTATGTTACATTTTATGTCCTTTATTTTTTACTTTCCATTACATATTTTTCAAGCGATTGTGGTGTTTTGAGGATGTCACTTTTCACAGTTTATGTTGTATATATACATAAATATATAATAATATGCTTAACCTGCCTTTTATTATTAGCATATTTTCAGTTTCTTTAATCATTAAAAATAATGCCATGATTAACCTGTTTGTCTTTATTTAGATTTTCTTTTAGGTAGATTCCCAGTGGAATTAATAGGTCAAAGAATATGACCATTAAAAACTCTTAACACATACTGCCAGATTGCTTCACAAAAGATACATCAGTTTATATTTCCTCTAGCAGTATATGAGATTGCCTGTTTAACCTTGTCCTCGTTGAGAGCTATGAGTTTGCAAAAATAACTTAGGAGCAGATTTCCCTTGCTCTATATTGTCTATAGACAATAATTGGTCATGTTCTGGTAGCCACCATAGTGGGTTCCTCTGTCTTAATTCCTGGGCTTTCTTTAATAGGTCAGTTGGGTTTTAACCTTTATTCAGAGTAGACCTTGACTCTTGCAAATATTCTATTCTCATCTGGCAGACAGAGGTCATTTTAGCCTTATTATTATTTTAACTGTATGTTGCTTCTGAGAAAGAAGTGGCTTTCATTTGTCATTATACTAAGTGTACATGTGACCTTAATATGAGTGGTAGGCAGAAGTTTTCTTTTTTAATCAAATTTTAAAATTATACTCCAAATTCTTCTCTGTTATTCCCGTAGTGAGAAGCTGGGGGCGCTGGGGGGAATGGGGATTAACAGTGAAAATAATCAGTCTGTGGGTGCCTATCAAATTGGCTCCTAGAATTTGTGGACAAGAATGTCTCTTTCAAGGGAAGAGAGTCATCTGAAAGAAGACTTAATTTAAATAACTGTCAAAAGTGGACAGAACTAGCCTAGTTACTATTGATTATCTGACTGAAATGACTGAGTAGCAGTTTGAGAGTTCTTGGCCACTCCAGCCTACCAGTTATTGTTGGGTTTTACTCCCCATCTTCATTGCTGATACCTTTCTTTATTAGAAATTTGGTCAGTAGTGATCCTCAAAGTTGCTGATCCGAGCTGCCCTGCATGTGACCACTTATTTGCATGATAGTTATCAAAATATAACTTCATGTGTAGTAAATTAAATTGTGGTACTTAATTTTGTTTAGAGAAAGGCAAAATGATCCATGTAGAGAGTGAAGAAATATATGCCTTATTTGAGTATGTGTAGGTAGGAGGAAGATTTTTGGTGGGGCATGCAAGTGATCACACACTTTTTCCAGTCTAACATCGTCTAGATAGATTATTGAGTCTGTACTTCCATTGTTTTCCTATAGAAGTTGATACCAGAAATTTTGTCCAACATTGTCCCTAAGTATGCATTATCTGCCTTTTATTGTTTTTTTCCCGTTACTGCCAGCAGTTCCTGCCCCTGTGCAGATTAAGAGAAAGTGAGGTGTGGAGGTCACCAGGGCGCTCAGTAGTGGATGATCTCCAGTGATAACAAAATGCCTAGGTGATAGTCACTGATGCTGTTATCATTATGATTATAGTGTTTTGCATTCTTAGCTTTCCTGTTTGCTTCCTGTCATGGGTAAGTTAGTCATGTGAGGTTGTAGAAGTTCTTGTAGAAGAAATGCAGTAAACTTAGGGATTTTTATATTCTCCATGACATGGTTGTGTTTTACTTTCTCCGTAGTAATGGAACGGCGGTATCCCAAGGAGGTCCAAGACCTTTATGAAACAATGAGGCGATTTGCAAGGATTGTGGGGCCAGTGGAGCATGACAAGTTCATTGAAAGCCATGCACGTAAGTGGTTTTGAGCCTTGAGCAAGTGTGTGTGTGTGTGCGTGTGTGTGTGTGTGTGTAAATAGGAGAGATAAATGGCGTGTTTTATGTGAAGTTCTATAAATAAATAAATTTATATTTGTGTGCGTGTATTTCTATAAATAGGAGAGATAATGATGTGTTTTATGTGAAGTTCTGTAAATCAATAAATGAGTATTTTTGTCTTGTTTCCTTCTATTACCATGAAATAAATTTGAGACTCTGGGGGTGGGAGAAGAGAAGTTAAAAAGCCTAGTGGCTTTCTTTTTTCCCAGAAAAACAGTAGTTTAGTAGTTTTTCCCCTTTCTTTTTGTTATGGGAGTTTTTAAATACTATGTACAAAAGTAGAGATTATAGTATAATGAACCCCTGTGTATCCATCATCCAGCTTCAGTTGTCAACACATGGCCAATCTGGTTTCATCTCTACCACTTTCCTCCTACCCACAACTGGATTATTTTGAAGCAAATCTCAGACATATTATTTTGTTCATAAATATTTATTTTAGTATTAAAACTAGTTTTTAAAATGGGGACAGAGTTAGATGACTCATGGAGATTGTACTTCCATGATTTTCTTACCTTTCTCTCTGAGAGAGTTCTACTCGGTTATTTGATTTTTCACTATAAAAAAATTGAAGTTGTAAAGGCAGTAAGGTCTAGACTTTAAATTAGCCCGGACTGGGTGACTTAGTCTACACCTGTCACCATGAGATGTATGTATTTGACCCCCAAGTTTAGTTCTGGGAAGGTACTTTACAAAGGCTCATCCTCTTCTCATCATGCAGATATTTCTTGCATGGCATTTATCTGAGCCAGGTTGGTGGTTCTCACCAAACACTGTCTGGTTGTCCTTTGTGTAGTTTATAGTAAGTGACTGGTCCTTTACTTCCTGTCCCAGTTTGTATGTGTCACTCAAAGGAACTACACCTCGTGGATAGTCCAGGCATTTCCTTCATCCTCTGTTTCAAAATACCCAAATTTGAATGTTCAGTTACATAATAACCCAAGCAGTGCAACCTGATTAATGTGCTCAGGGGAGGCAGAAATCCTTGGTTTATGGAAAACACAATGCTCTTTTGTTCCTATATGAGAAAGAATCTATCTAGGACTTGAGCAGAGAGCTTTTGTCCTTCCCTTGCAAAAGAGCCACATCAAGTAAGCCCAGAGACAGGTTTCATAAAAGAATTTTGTTATGTGGTAAAACTTTTAACACAGGATAAATAGAGCAGGGGAACTTGGTTTAAAAGTGTTTGTTACTTCTGTAGCTACATGGTTTCAGCCAGTTCACTATAAGTTTTCTAGGAGACAATTCCAGCTGCTGTTTCCAGCTGGAGACAGCAGCTGGAAGACAGCTGGCGTGAGTTTTTCTCAGTTCTTGGGTAAAATTTCTAATGAGATGTTACCAACAAATAGGATTCCTCAAATGGAATTATCCCGGCTCTTATATAAGGTAGAATTACTGAAAATACTCAACAGGAAAGTGCTCATTGATATTGATTTTGTTTTTCCAATTTTTTCCTTCATTCTTTTTGGGATAAACAGTGGAATTTGAACTCCGAAGGGAAATCAAGAGGCTCCAGGAATACAGGACAGCGGGCATTACCAATTTTTGTAGTAAGTACTACACGCTATATTAGAGGGCATATATCTTCTAAATACGCAGAAGAAGCCTCTTTGAGGCAGTGTGGATTTTTTTAAATAAGCTTTCCTGTTTCAGAATGAGTTTTTGATCTTTGCAGTAAAGTTTCACCTATTTAATCCTTATAAATACTATTATATGGATTATCTGAGGTAAAATAAAATTACAAAGAAAAGAGAAGCACTGCTTTATATTTAGGATTCTGCTATGGCCTCTAAAAGAAGGATTTTGTATTCTAATTTTTAGCTTCTGCCTTTTAAAATTTAGTGATGCATAGTCTGATCATTCTTATTAATCAAGCTTCAATTAGTTCTAGATGCTTACATCCCAGTTACTGGAGGTAGTGATATTAATAGCAGCTAACATCTCATAAAAAAAAGTTGACCATGCACCAGGCCCTACACTAAGCATTTCACTTGGATCATGTCATTTAATACCCTGAAAAGACTTTTGAGATAGTTATTTCTATTTAATGAAGAAACTAAAGTTTAAAGTGGTTAAAGATGTAGTAGAGCCAGGTCATAGGGGAAAGCTGTGTATTGTAGTAGTTAAGAGCTTGAGGTCTAGACTTAGACAGCTTGGGTTTGGATTCTGGCTCTTCTGTTTACCAGCTCTGTAACTGTGCTCCAGTTTCAATTTTCCAAGTCTCTTAGAATTACTATGAAGATAAAGTAGAGATGATGTATGAAAACGTAGCACAGTACCAGGCACAGTAAATCCTTAATAAATTGCAGTTTCTGTTGTTTAGTTGTTATCGTTAGAGTGATCTTTAGTATTCCCTCCTTCCTGTTGGTCAAAAGTGATCACCCAGTACCCCACAAGAAGTAACTGGGTGTAAGTTTAGCCTAGTGTAATTGTTCTTTATTTTTAACAATGGAAATCACTTTTGAAATAAAGTTTTATGTGGAGTCCTAATCTATAAATAAGATAAAAGTGGAACTACTTTGGTTGAAAACTGGTGGTTCAGGTCATGCGTAGAACCCAGTGGGTGGTGGTGCCCTTGCTCTTCACAGTAAGCTCCAAGATATTTTCATGGTATTCTGGGGCTCTGTGGAACATAGTTTGAAACTTTTTGGAATCTGTATATTTTTGTTAACATGTGGAAAAGACCATGCAACTTTTGTTTTAGCAATATGCATATAAATACTCTAATACCAGATTTTGGTTACCTGATATTGGCTGCCTCTGGGAAAGAGGAGAAAGGAACAATACTGGTCAATGAGGACTTAGTTGTAATTCTACTTGCTTTTTAAGGAAAAGTGTATGCTTATAGCACTTGTGTGACTTCAAAAAATATATAGAAAAAATAGGACAGGAAGCAAATATAACTATTAAAAGTTAGTTTAGAGATGGAAATATGAGTGACTCTTACTTTCTTCGTACTTTTCTGTTTTGGGTTTCTCCCCTTTCCCCCCGCCAAAAAAATTGCTTAAAGGTAGAAAAGAAATAAAAACATTCTTATTTCTTATTAAAAAAGTGATTTCAAACTAGAGGAAGCCTACTTTGCTCTTGGAAAAATAATTATGGAAACAGTTTCACAAAGGAAACCAAAAGAGGACAGACTGTTTGCCAGTCAGTTAGGAAGCCCTTCAGTTCCGCATTATCATTGAAGTTGTGGTTTTTTGCACCTCTAGGTGCCAGAACCTATGACCACCTCAAGAAGACGCGAGAGGAGGAGCGCCTTAAGCGCACCATGCTCTCCGAAGTTCTCCAGTATATCCAGGACAGTAGTGCTTGCCAGCAGTGGCTCCGCCGGCAAGCTGACATGTGAGTAATTAGTCTAGGGTGAAGGAGCATCCTTTGGCTTTTACATGTATTTTCATACATTTTCTTGAGCACCCTGCCCTAGATGGCAGAGTAGTAATAATTGGATAGCTAGAAGAATTCCAAAAATTTTAGCAGTCTGTCTCAGAAACAGTGCAGTACTGACAGTTTTGAGAAACAACTGGCTTCCTAGAATCCTACTTTGCTACTTTGATCTTATTTTTAAAAATAAGTAAATTCCCTCTACCCATGTCTTCTCTCTCCCTCTGTATTTATTGATATGATTTCCACTGGAGAATCATGTTTGTATCCTTTCCCAGTGGGAGGTCTCTGTAATATTCCAGGCTGAGCTTTTAACAAATCCAAGTGATTTTCTCTCCCAGAACAGATTTCCTTTCTCAGTACAGTGGGATAGCCTGAAAACGTGCAGTCTATCTTATTACATCTCTTCAAAGTAATCGACCTGATAAATGGTACCCAGTCCCACACGAGCTTTTGGAAATGGCCTTCTTTTGTGTGACATAAGTTTAAATTCCTCTTCTTCATTGTAGTGATTCCGGCCTGAGTCCTTCTGTTCCGATGGCTTCGAATTCAGGTAATTATTTTTCAGGCTAGAGGAAATGTTGATTGTGACATTTTTATTGTAGATATTGTGATAACCTAACAATCCCAACCCTTTTGTGGGATCATGGTGCTTAGGCAGAGTAATGGTGATTATGTCTTGTTCCAGTTTATAAACATAAGCAAGTTTCAGAATCTTCATGGGCAGACAGGGTTAGAGTACAGAGACAGAAGAACAAACTCCAGAGAGGTGGTTTCTTTATTTTACCAGTGTCTGTGGGCAGTTAGTTTACTATGATTGTATCTACTACAGATTTTGAGATTTGTCTCAAAGGGGATAAATTAAAGGCTTTGTATCTTATGTGAGCAAAGAAGCATGTTACCTGCCAGAAATGCGATGATTTCTTTATAAGGTGGAGACTTAAGATATTTCTATTTCTTATCTTTACTTCTTTGCTTATGTCTTATTCTGAGGTTAGTTTACGGAGATAGATTAAGCCATATGCTATCTGGTAATCACTGGTGCTTGGCCATCAATGACTGGTAATATGGGGCAGTATTAGTTATATAGAGCTCTGATCCAAGATTGTGGTATTTCTTTGCCTGTTCTCTTGGTTATCATTCATCCCTGCTCTGTATGGTAGATTAGCCATGTCCCCTAATCAGAACATACAGACCACTCTATTATAAAAACAGTTTTACCATTCTTCGGAAGGTTGGAACAACAGACCTGTGTACTCATTTTCACAACTCTCAGTAGATTCAGGATCTAGGCAGGATTTAGAGGAGGCCATGTTAGGGATGATACTTTGTTAAAAAAAATTTATTCCTTTGTGTCAAGTAATTATTTCTTAATACTTAAAGGAGAAAAGAAAGTCTTTTAGGGAGTAGCCAAGACAGCAAAATACAAGTTTTATGTTTCTTACTTCCAACCTCTCACCCCCAACCTAAGAACAGAAATACAAATAATATTTACTAATTAAAATGAGTAAACTAACATGATCATGCAACTTCAGTGTTTGTGTTTTCTGAACCATTCACACTCACTTATTTGTTGCTTTCTAGGCTGCTGTTAACCTTTCTTACCCCCAGTATTTAGGTTAAGGAGACCCCTTGCTCCTCTTCATGTTCTGAGTTGGTCTTAAGGCAATACAGAGTTGGAAACCTGGATCCTTGATTGTAACTTTGCCTCTGGTAACATTGGCGAGACATCAATGATTTTAGTATCCCCTTTTGAGCTTTTAGGATAAGGCTAGGTCTGTCAGTTATTTCCTTTGTTGATATTACAGAGAAGCATGCTGTCTAGCAGATCAGTCTGCACTAGTTACTCCCCTTTCTCTCCATCACCTAAAAGGCAACCCCAATAAAAATTGTTAATATATTATTCTACACTTTCTTTTGCTTAGCTCAGTCCATCCATCCCCAACTGAACACTAATCTCAAATAAGCATTGAAAACAAAACCAAAAATTTTTGTATATCGAGCTTCCCATCCTGGCCACTGTCCTCGTACTTGGGTTTTTTTCTCAGATATGAGTTCACTTCAGCCTCTACTTTGTCATACAATGGCTCATTGTTCCTCACTGTGGATCTTTCAGGTAAACAGGGCTACTTTGAAAAAAACCAGATATTCCCTCACATAATAAATAAGAAGGGTCTTTTCCTGGCTTAACAGACTGCCTTTGATCTGAAGGCAAATGGTACTTGGTTAATAACCGTGTTTGCCTTGTACTGCTGGCAGAGTGCAAAGGTTAGGAAATGTCTCTCCTGCAGACTTGTTATTTCCATTCATCAGCTGTCAAGGTGGGTAGTGTATGACCTTAACTGGATGACATCTGGGCTGTAGATTTTAGAATCCCCTATGAGTTAGGAAAAGATGGATGATAACTACTGTGGTCAGTAGTCTTATTTGATGCTAAGGTATGTGTGGTCATATGTGTATTTTAGCAGAACAAAGAGCACACGAATTACCATTTTTATTTTCAAGTGAACGTTGTCGTGTCCATGTTGCTTGTTAAACTGAGGCCTAAGGTTTATATGATAGGTAGAGATTTCCTACAGCTGGATGTAGTGATCTTATACCTAACTGCCCTGCCTGTGGTGAACTTTGTTATACTCTACACCTGAGAAATGGTTGCTCCTGTGAAATATATGTCTTTTTCTGTCTGTATCTGTAGGTAGACGAAGTGCACCACCCTTGAACCTCACTGGCCTCCCTGGCACAGAGAAGCTGAATGAAAAAGAAAAGGAGGTAACAAAAAGAATGGGAACTAGAGGAAAGCAAGTAGGGGCTGCTAATTCATTGAGTAGTCTTCCAGTCTATCCTCGAAGTTTTAAGAATTGACCTCAGCAGGTTTCAAAAAACTCCTTATCATCTTGATACTATTTGCCTTCTGAGAAAAGAACATATGATATGTAAACCTAATAAGAGCAATTGTCATTTATTGAGCGTTTACCATGTACCAGATACTGTAATAAGTCTTTATGTAAATGAAATTAATTTTTTACAAACCTAAAATAATTTGTACATGATTATTTGCTTTAAAATGATCACTTTGAGTAGTTCTACACTTTTTAAAACCTTAAGTGATGGTTATACTGTGTTTCCCTAGCTCGTTTATAAGCATAAAGAAAGGAATTTTTTATCATACATAGTCATACATTAATTTTGATTTTAAAATGGCATGACCTACCTTTCTATTGTAATCATCAGGCTGGTCTTCATGTTACTTTTGGCTATTTCTAAAATTTAAATCTAGCCTCAAAAGAGTCATCATCAAATAGTTTCAAAGAAATGTGCCATGGCTCTGAAGTTCATTCCTTATATGTTCCTTTTACAGTTCCCAAGATCAGTGTTCCCATCTGCCACCTTGTACCATTAATTCAGGTCAGACAGTAAGGAAAAGTCAAGGAGTAGGGGCTAGTATTTTTATTTTATCCACTAGGAATAGTAAAAATAGTTTGGGAGTAGAAAGAAGTATATGTTATATCCAGGTATTGCTAAAGATCACAAGCCTTTCTGATTCAAGTATTGAATGGCCCAGAGTTTCAAGCAGTTTTTATCTTTACCCAGAAAATGGTGACCTCAGATTGCTCATTGCTGTGTAATGGCAAGTGAACTCGAATTGAGCCAGCTTTCTAGATTTTTAGCAGCTAATGTGGCCTCTCTTAGCAAGATCTCTGTATTTCCTCTCCCTCCAAAGTAGGAAACACAGTCACAAAAGCAGGGACTACAACTTTATGCAGATACTAAAAATAATGTGATTCACACTTGGGAATCCACGTATCTGCCCCCCTGCCCCCTATACCCTGTGGCTCTTCCCTGACTGGCTTTGCCGGAATGTGCTGGGCCTCTACCCTGGCTGCTTCTCAGGGCACATGCTCATATTCCCTAACAAACCCAGGTGAGCCGGCCGACACATACCCTGGCTTTCTTGTCCTGAGTGTTTGTCTTTAGTGAGTATTCCCTCCAAAGAAGAGACTAAATGGAATGCAGTCCAGCCACCCAACAGCTCCTATAAATAGTTGGAGGTTGATGTCATTCCTTAAATTTAATTTTGGCTATACCTGCTGGATTAAATTATGAGAATGACAGATGTTAATGTTTATTAAATTTGCCATCTCTTACAGCTCTGTCAGATGGTGAGGTTGGTCCCAGGAGCCTATTTAGAATACAAATCTGCTCTATTGAACGAATGTAACAAGCAAGGAGGCTTGAGACTGGCACAGGCAAGAGCACTCATCAAAATAGACGTGAACAAAACCCGGAAAATCTATGATTTCCTCATCCGTGAAGGATACATCACTAAAGCCTGAGGTTCTAAGGGCTTGGGGTATGAAATCACAAGTTTGGAAAGTGATGGGCCAAAGGACAGTATGGGCATTCTGAAGAGTTTCTTTTTTGAGCTGAATTCTCATTGTAAAAAGAAAAGGACAAAGGAAACCTTATGTTGTGTTAATGTCTGCTTTATTCTCCACCCTGCTTTAAAACACTCCTGTTGTTGGTATTGTGCTACAGAGTTATGTGCTAGATAAGCTATTATTAAATGTGAGTGGGCATTCATTCCTAGCACCTCTTGTAACTAAAACAAGAACCGTAGTACCTCACATCACAGTGTTGGTAGAAATAGAACTAAACCAGTCTTTAGTCCCAGGAGTCCCCCTCAGATCCTTATACTTGAGAGATTAGTTTTCTAATTATCTGTTTTGCCTTCAGACCTTACAGACAGATTTAAAACAAAGAGAAAGATTATATAGAGCATGAGAAAGATTTCTCTTTTGTTCTGAGGATTTTTTAAGCTGACAACTTATGTTTATGAGCAAGGGGGGGCGGGGCGGGGCGGGGCGGAATCTCATGATGGTCTTGTCCCAAACTGTATCTTTAACTTTAATGTCTGGCTTTGTACTTTGTAGTTTGTCTAATCTGCAGTAGATTTTTAAGGAGATGGTACTGAATATAAAATGTCTGTTATTTTTAGAATTAATGGATTAAAATGTTTTGCTACTTAATTTGTGGGTGTGTCAAACATTCTGGTAACTAAAGCACACTTAGGGTGTTGGATGCCCGCCTCATTACGCTGCAGTGTCTCTGCTAACGTGTGTCCTGGACTCACCCTGTTCTTACCCTGGGTTTCCCAGGATACCAGGCCCCTGAGGATGCAGATGATGCAACTAACCTCAGCTTTGCTTGGATTGAGACCTGAACCCTGATTTCTTAATGGTGAAAGGCTAGCCTGCAATAAAAGCTACTTTTAAAACAAAAGTAAAGCTGTCTCATATATGGGACTCAGTAGATATGAGGGTGAGTAACCCCACCACATCTGAAACTTGGTCCTCAAACCTTTCTGCAGAATAAGAAGCCAAACTCAGAGTCATGGTTATCCCATTTCTATTAGAAGGAATGTTGTATACAGAAATGACTCCAGAATCCGCACAAATTACCTTCAGTAGCTGACCAATTCTTTAATTCTTTAAACGTTCAAAATATCTAATAATATTATATGCTTTGTTGGAAGTATCTGCTCAAACTTCCACTGATGTAAATATGCATGTAGCTTGCTAATAGACTTTATCTAGAGGGTTACAAATGAAAAGGAAACTCTTAGGTTCTGAAGGAATTAGAATAAAGGACTTTAATCTTTAAAAAGGGTGGCCTGTGGAAATGGTCTCTTTTCTTTGCATAGTCATCTCTCTTAGAAAAACATATTCTACCACCACTATCACCCTTCCTTGGTTATACAGGAATTGTCTCTTATCTCTGAAAGGTAATTCTGGTTCTGAAAATTTGGGATGCATTAGACATCTATGTCATGTGATATGTGTTGTAGTCTGAAGAGTCCTTAATCTTGATTAAAGAAGGCTTCCTGGGAGAGGTGAGCTTTTGAGGCAATGATAAGATTGAGAGGAGATAATTTGGCAGTTGGAAGTGGAAGACTGTTTCAGACATAGTGGGTGGAGGATGGTGTGGAGGCAGCAGTGGGAGTAAGGAAAATGGTGCCAAGAGATATAGTTGGCTAGGACTCCAGAGGCAGCTGTGGTTGTTAGGAGTGGGAGAATGGTGGGACCGTCTGATAGAAACCTTGGAACTAGTTGAACTTTAAAAAACTGATTGGGGAATCAGTAGATTTGATGAGGAAAATGGCATGGTTGAAAATAATGATAGAAAACTAAGGCTATAATTTTAAATGACTGGATTTTATAAAGTAATATTATTATTGTTTTGGCAAAACCCAGCTTTGAGAAGGTTTCTCAAAGATCAAGCCATATTTTGGGTGAGTTGTACTCTTGAAGGGAGTCACCGAGTTGCTCTCTTTTTGCATTTACAATAGAAAAGCACATGCTGATATTTGATGTGGCTGACAACTGCATTATTTTCTTCTATGTTCTTATCCCCAAAGGAAGATCCTTCTTATTACTGTAATTCCAAAGCTAGCAAGGCCCTTTTAGAGAATATTCTACCGTTCCCTTTTGCTGCTACATAGGGTTGGCCATAAACCAGCTACACTTATAGAGGTCTCTCTTAGTTGAGATATCTCAGAAGAGGAAGAGTTTACTCTGAAACTCAACAACATGAATAAAGACCTTTTACTGTTAGGAGTTTTTATTGTAATTTAAAGGTTTCTGCTGGAATTTTATGCATATCCTCTGCCAGAGGTAGGAAATAGGGAACGAATTTCTTTCCCTGTAATGACCCTTTCCTGTGCTCAAAGACCTGGATTCTTTAGAGACCATCTAACTGTTGATGATTTATCTCCTCTTGGATTCCAATTTTCATCTTTTTACTGTTTACAGCCCCGCCCCCGTCCC
>NW_006443570.1:14752295-14755562 GCF_000325575.1 Pteropus alecto
TTTAAATCTGAACTCAGTAATTAATTAACCAGTCCTTGCTTAGAGATATGGACAAGCTTCCTAGTTTTTAGTAATGAAGTCACCAGCTTGTAGTTAGCTGGAAAGAGGAAAAGACCAATAACATTAATCAAAAACAACAAAATTCCAGTTGGTAATTCACTCTAGCTTTGGGAAATATGTAGATATGTGATAAAAGAACTAAAATTTCCACTGTAGATAATCAGAGGCCCAAATTATAAAGAGAAGCTTGGAAAAACTCATTCCTGTTTACTCCAAAACACTTCCACTGGTTTCTAGGCAGGAGAGTAGTATTGTGTTCTAAACGGCATTCTGGAACATGGTTCATTTTTTAAGGATCTCTGTGGATACCTTCTAGATATTCACTGTACTTTTGTTAATAAAAAAGGCTTTTCCACAGCTTACACGTACCTGGCTTTTTGTTTGAATTTCTAAAGATTAAAATTTGATCCAAGAGGGACCGATCTGGAAGCTTTGCTTTCCTTTCCAATGTGCTTAGCCAGACATGGTTAACCGATCCCTGATCTGCCAGAAGAGACCATCACAGTGGGACTCTACCCATGTCTGTGGCCTTGTGTAGAAGAGGCAGCCCAGCTAAGACAAAGTATTTCTCTTCAACCAGACACATTCTGAGTGAATGTGTCTAGCCATCCTGAGTGAAATCGAGCAGGATCTCAGAGCGCAAGCAGGGTCTGAGCAGCCTAGATAGGATCATAACAGTCATGCTGACATAGGCACTTAATTTGGGAGTGAGGATAATAATGAAGAGCATTTAACTAGGGAATATTTTGGAACCTAAGGAGCCTGTCCATGAAGTATGCATCAGAACTGTTAGTGTGCCGCTTTTGAGGGGTGGAGGTAGGGGGCAGATGAATAATTTCTGTGAAGTCTGGAAAGTCAGTTTCAAAATCTAAATGGGAGGGAGTTCTTTTTCTGTTCAGTGTTTGCCTGGTGCCTTGGCTTCTATCAGTTGAGATGTGCTGGGATGAAAGCATTAACTGCCCTTGGATATGGCTGACAGGGCTTACTGTCCAGAGACCTAGGTATTTAAGGATAGGATGAATGTCTTCTATGTCACATTAAAATTCCTTTGTCACTGTGAGTTACTTGTTTGGTATGCATTGTATACTGAGCCCCATCCCTGTTAAGAGGAGGAATAAGGAAATTGTGATAAAAATGCAGAAGCTGGCTATTAAAAGGTTTAAAACTCAAAACTGAGGGATACAAAAAAACAATGTCACCGTACCTTGTTTTGGAAAGCCCTGTAGTTAACCTTTGCCAGTCCAGACTTGTTTTATGTCTTTCAGGACTGGATAATTAAGTCTGATGCACTTATTTTCTACTCGCAGAGCACAGGGGATAGATTTCTGTGGCACCAAACTAACTTGGTTGAACTAATCCCTCTTTCTTAACTAAGCAATACTTTTTCAGCTTGCTCTGGTCTCCCATGAAGTCTTATGTGGCAGACGCTTCCAGGTGGCTTGCTAATTAACCTGCCTTGGTCCAGAGTTATGTTGAATAGAAGTAGCATCTTAAGAGGTGTGGAAAGGAGAAGACCTCATAGTTTTTTAAAAAACACTTTTTCTTAAAGCAAAAATACCGACGTGCTGTCATCACCCTTGTTCAGTGAACTGACAGCTAAGTGCCAACTCATGACACTTCTAATGCATCACTCTTCTCCTTGGAGAGCTATCTGCCAAACATACTCCCTGTTTTTGAAATTATTTGCTATGACCTTCTCTTTTCTCCCATTAAACCAGGGGTCCCTAATCCTCTCCCCCGGGCTGTGGGCTGTTAGGAACAGGGCCGCACAGCAGGAGGTGAGCAGCAGTGAGCTAATGAAGCTTCATCTGTATTTGCAACCGCTTACCTATGCTAGCATCACCGCCTCAACTCCACCTCAGATCATCAGGCATTAGATTCTCATAGGAGCCTCAGTCTCTAATGCCAAAAAGGTTGGGAACTGCTGCATAAAACAATAGTAATTGATTTGGATTCTCTCCTTATTATCACCCTTCATTGAGAGAATTCCTTTAAGACATTAATATATAATAAAAAATATATCATTTTAAGAAATAAAAAATAGAACCTACACTGTGTAGCTTTATTTTAATGTTCTCAATCAATGTTGCCTATAAGAAAACTGATTTTTAATTTGGGCTAAGTGTCTAATGTTTTCATTTCCTTCCATTCGTAGCATGTTGTCTAAGATGAAAAGGGCAATTTTCAGGGTAATTTAATAGATTTTTCCAAAAAATTACCGAAAAGGAGTAAAAAGTTCAGCAATGTCGTAAAGACACTAGCTCCCAAATACCGGGGGCCTTAGAGAAGGGTGGGCTGATTTGAGCTTTGGTAGAGGAGGGAGCAGCAGTGTTCCAACCCTGATCCTATGGGAATTTGCTGTCTGCTTTGGACAGGTAGAATACTTTTCTATACACTATCCTGTTAGCCTCTGCTTCAGAAAAAGGCACTCGACCAGGGGCAGGAGCCAAAGCCCTTATTTTTTGCCTAGAGGATAACACTTTGATATTTGTTTACCAAAGGCTATGTATCTAAGTGTTAGCCACAGATAGGTGACAGCAATGTCCACCTTAGCTGGCTGCCCCTAGACACACACACACACACACACACACACACGAAAATCTTTGCCTTGTTTTGGGCATGCATAGTTTCAGATTCAGGACACCTGTCAGATCTAAGTCAGCATAAGCTTAACTTTATGATGCAAAGCAATACGCTTTTGAGAGCAGAATCTCTCAGGAGTGCTTTCCGCCCCCAGCAACTGCAGAAAAGAAAGCGTCTGTAGGAGAGAAGGGTGGCTATAGACGTCATTGCATCTTCCAGATCCCAGCTGTGACCTGG
This sequence comes from Pteropus alecto, assembly GCF_000325575.1. Lineage (NCBI taxonomy): Eukaryota > Metazoa > Chordata > Mammalia > Chiroptera > Pteropodidae > Pteropus > Pteropus alecto. The sequence continues at coordinate 14,755,176 of NW_006443570.1, forward strand.
CTCAGAGTTTTACAGTTAAAAATAACCATGGCTTAGAGTTGGGGGAAGAAGTAAACTTGCATCTCCATGGAAACTAGGAGAAGGAAAAGAGGCAAGCCATGGATTTCCAGCAGATGTGGCAAGGTGGGGTAGATATAGGGGCCGGGAGCTTAGAGGCCTTCTGCTAAAAAGAGATACGCTGATTAGCATCCAGGATGTAGCCAGACATTGTTATAGGGCTCTGGAGACACTTTGCAGCCAAGATATGTTTCTAACAACGATGTGTATGTACATCTTGGGTCTTGGGTCAACTTCTTGTAACACAAATTTGCCATTATTTGGCAAAGCAGAGAGCAGATGAGCAACACAGGTTAGATACTGCCTTCCAAACAACCTGGGAACCTCTAC
>NW_006443570.1:14755615-14759547 GCF_000325575.1 Pteropus alecto
TTTCATTTGCAGTCAGAGACTTGATGTCACAAATAACAATTTATAACTAGAGGGGAAGTGTTCAGGCTCTTGGGCTGACATGGACATTTACTCCTGTTCAGTAAGACCAGGATTTTTTTCCTTGGTGTAGGAGATTATGCAAAGTGGCATTAATTACCCAGGATGTCCTTAAAAGTAAGTATGTATGTCTCACTATTTCTGGTATTGTTACGACCAGGGGTGACTCCTGGGGGAAAATATTTTATTTCTTCATTTCCTCTTTAAAGTTTTCTTTAAAAACAATTTTTTTTCCCTAAAGAAATACGTGAACACATTCTAGTTGTAAAAAAATTTTTAAACCCCTCTCTTTTCCTTTTTGCATGAAAAGTTTATATGCTTTCTTGTTTACCTGCCCCCTGTATTGGAAAGACCTGAGCAGTAATCCTTGTTCTGCTCCTTAAAAATACAAACGTGGGCAAGTTTCTCAACTTGTATCTAAAGTGGTTGATAATACCTACCTGACTGGGTTTGATGAAGATTAAATGAGTTAAGGTATAGTAACCTCCTGGCATGTCCCTTCTCCACGCTTCTCTTCCTCTCCCCATGGAGCCTTTGATATTTTTGTTTAACTCCAGCCAGGTATGAACAAGCAATTGATTTTCCTGTACCACACAATTCAGAGCATGGTAAAGTCTCAGAGAGGGACACTAAGATCTAAAAGATACAGAGCAAATGTTAAAACGGGCAGATGTGCATTTTTCAAGAATGTTGTTTATGTTGGAATTATCACCGTGCATCATTGCCACAGCCCCAGGGTTGGATTAAGGGCAGAACATTTCTGGGACAGATACGTATTAAATGACCTAGTTATCCTAGACATGTTGTAATATTCTCTTATATAATGCCTAGCTCAAGAAGCCTGAAGTCAGGTTACAAAACTTATATGCACACTATGACTGTCACTGTGTGAAGAAAACTAAAAAAGCCATAGTAAAAAGACCAGAAAGAAAAGATGCTAATCATTTTGTTAAGTAGTAAAATTATGGGTGATGTGCTTGTGCAGGCACGTGCTCGCTCTCGCACTCATGTGACATTTTTTATTAATGGAAAATAATTTTTATGAGAACTACGAATACTCAAAATACAAGTTTCAAGTATTTTACATTAATACAATTTAGTTAATCCTTATGATAGCCTTATAAGGTGCTATGTTACATCTTAAAAAATAGCACAAGCCTTAGGCAATGTCTGAAGTAGATGAACTGTGTTTTGGGATTTCTGTCTCCTAGTTTATCTTTCCCACATTTATAGAATTTCCTACCAGATACCTGGTGTCCACTGTCCTTCTCAAACCTGTCAAAGGACGGTAGATTAAAGATTTATTTCTCTTGGAGGCGGGGGGGGGAGTGCATTTTAAGCTATCAGTGGCATATGATCTGGAATTACAGGAATTAGCAAGCAGGCGTTTGAGACGTGTGGAGCAGTATGACCTGATGGCAAACTTCTGTAGACAGAGGATCCCTGATCACAGCTGTTCCCCAGTTCTGACAGTATAGCAAAGCTGTTGTCAATTTGTTATCCAGAGGCAATGATACGAATGGAAGATGCAAATCTGCTTTCTGAAGGACCCATAAAGGTCTGATCAAGGGGCTCAAGCGATTGAGGAGAATATTTTTGGAAAGGCAGACATCAGAAGCCAAGCAGAGTAGAAGTTTCCACCCTCTATTTACTGTGTCTAATCAGATCAGCTCTCATTCTGCACAGAAGCTGCACTGCTCTAAAACACTGCTTATTTAGTTGCAGTCAGGAGCACCCACACCTCGGGCATAGACAAGTCATACTTTTCTAGCAGATGACCTCAAAGATGTTTCTATGTCTAAAATAGTTGATACCTATAAAGATACTTATAGTAATGTGCTGCCCAGTAAGGTGGCCACATAGCCACATAAATAAGCCTCATGTGGCTTTAAATTAAAATTTATTAAAATTAAAATGAAAAATACAGTTCCTCAGTCACACTAGCCACATTCAAGTGCTCAAAAGCCATGTGAGCCTAGTGACTACTGTAGTGGACAGTACAGACAGAGCACTTCCATTACAAAAAGTTCTTTTGGACAGTGTTGGTCAAGAAGATAACACCAAGTTGCATTCTTTGTAGATGAATATAGAAGCCCACACTTCCACTGTAAAGGGGTGAAGCACCTTTCCACCCACAGGCCTATATGTACAGTCACTAAATGGTCTTGCTGAATTTAGCACTTCTTCCTACTTTCCTTAATCTCTAGATCTTTACACATACATCACACTCAACACAAACTCTATTTTAGCCCTCCTCTCTCCTCCTCACTGATGAGGATATGATTCTTCATGGTAAGTTTAGTTCCTATAATCCATGAAAATGCCCTGCTCCTTGTCATTAAGTAGAGCTGTTCTGGAAACCTGCCTTCTGGATAACAAACAAGCTTGAATTTGAAGAGGGATTCATCTATTTGTGCTGCTGAGTCACTGAAGGGAAGACTGGCTAGGGGGAGGGAGAAAGAAATTAAAGCAACATACAATTGTTTCTATTAGAGATTTTGCTATTTTGGTATTGGTAAGTCAAAAATAAGTCACGAGATGAATTAATGGTGGAGCAATTTAGTGCTGGGAAGATGCTTTTCCCAGGCAAGATTTGAACTCCAGTGTTTTATTCTGAATCAGATTCTACTTTGTTCTCACACAGAAGGATTAATTTTGCCTAATTTTAAAGCTCTGATTCTCATTTTATGAAGGCAAAATAAACAAATCTCTCCATTCTAGGCATTTCTAGCTCCCCTAAGATTATCAGTAAAATGCCTTTGATGTTATATTTTTGTCTAGGAAGCAGACAGAACTTTCAGATATTCCTGCAGCCACAGATGACTCTGAGTCTGGTTGAGGATCAGAAAGTGTGAAAAAATCTCAAAGCTTTAGAAGATTCCTGGAGATGTAAACCCAAAACGCGGTTTTAACTTCCCTCACCAACCCCTCCCCCCAAACCTATGAACTGCTCGTTTGATTGTTCAGCAGTTCTGATGCCAACGATTTACAACGGTGAGGAGCTAGGTCTGGTGAGTAAAGGGCTGGGTGTGGAGTCAGGACTCAGGTGTCTGACTCACTGCGGAGCCCTGAAGAAGTCGTTTATACCTCCCCTCACCTGCTAGGGCAGGGTTGTGCTGAAAAAAGTTCGTTTTGCATCCACTCACATTACAGATAGGCTAACCTACATTAAAAAACGACCCTCAGAGCGACACAGCAAATAAGCCCTTAACGAATCCATGTGTTCGTCCTGGGCTCCGGAGACCCTACAGCTCCACCTTGGAAGCATGGACTGTGCATCTGGTGTTTGGAAACTCAGATGGCATGTGTGTTTGCGGTAGTGGGTTGGCGGTCTCGGGGCAGGCAAAGGATGGCCGTATCTATGGCTACTTTTGAGTCTCAGACAATATAGCTTCCTACAGTTATTTGAAACTGCCCACACCTGCCCAAGCAAGTCACCAACAGTTGCCACGAAATTTATTTTCCTTTCATTCTTCGGTCTCAACTCCTGGGCTCCCCAGTGCAGAAGAGAAGGTGGGGGTGGGTGAGAGTTGCTGATTAGTCACTAACCACAGCCTTCACTCCTTTTATATTTGTGGTGTTTTCTGCCTTAACCCTCTCACATCCAGAAGTACCCTAGTACACCAACCCTGCACCCCCGCCCCAAACCCAGCTTGTAGGTAGACACCGAAGTGGGGAAGGGAGAAGTCATACTTATAATGCAACTTCGGAACATCCTCCCTGAGATTCAACAGATCAATTAAAAATCAAAGAGGCTGAAACCAGCGGTCAGCATCCATGCTTGGGACTCAGGAGACAACAGGGGACCCCTAAGCAGGGTTCCACCGGGGTTTATCGAGTGAGCTGGGGGCGCGCCAGGGCCACTCCACTGGGCG
>NW_006443570.1:14759909-14765908 GCF_000325575.1 Pteropus alecto
GAGGCCCCGCGCGACCCTCGTCTCTGGAAACTTTGTGCGGGCGCCCCCACCTGCTCTCGGCTGTTCTCGCATCCTCTGGGCAGCGGGGTCAGGAAAGGCCGGGGCCCCCTCCTCATCGCCCGGTCCCCTCCTCGCTGGCTCTCGGCGCGCACCCCCCGCTGCTCCTCTCTGCGGCGGACTCGCGGCCCTGGATACCGGCCCTCCGGCTCCTTCGCGAGCATCCTCTTCTGCTCCCCTCGTCTCCCGACCCCTCTGCTCTTCGGCCTCGCCGTGGCCTCTCTACCCCCTTATTCCGTCGTCGGCATCCACCCGCTGCTAGCCACAGGGGCCGATCGCGGCTTTTTGCGTCTTCCAAAGGTTTCTGGTGCATTGGTAGAAACAACTCGACTTTCAGCAATGCCAAGTATTCAACTCGAGTATTTCTCTGCGGCGGTAGATTAGTGTGCACAGGGCTAACATGTCTTTTTATTTCTCCTAAGTACTTTGCTCCATAGCGAAGTTGCGTGTGAGGGGAGTTGCGTGCTGTAGCTGGCTTAAGTGGATTGTATAACTATATTTTATTTAGGTAGTTGTTGCTAATGGTACCAGCCAGTGTTATGGTAACTGGGCATCCCAGAGGCAAGGGAAATTACTTACAAATGCATTTCTACCCTGTGGGGATTTACAAACAGAACAAAGCAAAAACACTTGCAGTTTTCATCCAGCAGGATCTCAAAGCATTTAGCATGTGTTAACTAGCCTGTTCATCGTAGTTTTATAAGCTAGGTAGGGTAGAAAGCATTACCGTCCCGTTTTACAGTTGTAAAAATGGAGGCAAAGAGCTGAGTCCTAATTTTTTACTACCCTTAAAGAAATATGGACCCAGAGGTTTATCCCAGAGTTTCCTGGAATTCCTGGTCCGTAAATCCACTCATAAATATAATGCAACGTTGAAACATCCTTCCTGAGATTCAACAGATCAATTAAAAATCAAAGAGGCTGAAACCAGCGGTCAGCATCCATGCTTGGGACTCAGCTCTGTCACAGAGTTAAGTCATACTGAACAAGTCGCAACTGCTAAGCGTGTTTCCTGCTCTTTAAAATGAGGGGAAGAAAAGTGCTGTATTCTTTGTAAAGTTGTGTGAGTGTGTCTGGAAGCTCCACTCTCTTGAGCTGCATTTGATGATAGTTACTTGTCGTGGACTCATAAAGGCCCTCATTTTTGGGTTCCCTTTAGAAACCCAGGAAATGAGGCACCTCCAGAATGAATAACTATCTCTCTTCACCAGAGACACCTGAGAATTCATGACAGGGACAGGCCCTACCCCAACCTGGGTGAGGGTAGAGAGTTGCTGGGTGGAGGTAGGAAGGAGCCCTGCACAGGCGGCTTGACACATGGGCCCTATTCCTGCCTCCAGCTCTGACTCATGTTCTGACGCTTGGGGGAGGAGAGGTAGTTGCTTGATATTTTTGGCTTTCCCCCATAAAAGGGGAGAAGTTTCCTTCATTCCAGGTCTTTTTAACGTCAGTGTCGAACGTGTTTATGCTGTGTTCTCATCTGAAATCTTTCATATTGGCTGAATGCAGGTATGATTTCCATAATATTCTTTAATAGAATGGCATAAATGTATATTCATATCATGAAAAACTGGCCAGGTGTATAAGTCCAGGGAATCCTTTAAAACGTTAGCATAAAAACTACCATTTTTAAATGATAATCTTTAGGGAGTATCTGAGTTTGGTGGATATTGTGCAATTGGGATTTTATTTAGGGCAAGGTGGATTAAAAATGCTTTTTCTCAATATCATAAGATATATATTCATCATTCTCTATGTAAAAAATTAAAACTTTACAGATAAGTCTAAAGCCTTCTTTTGAGCATCTTTCCGAAAAGCAACTGCTGTGTGTATCTTTATTGGTAGATTATCCCTTTAGACTTTTCTAAGCATTTTCATAAATATCTGTTTGCAGAAAATGACTTTTTAATTGAAATGAAGTAGTATGAAGTTAACCAGTCCTATTCATAGAGATTTGGTTTCTGTCGAGAATAGGTAGCATGTGTTTTAATGACAGCTGGTTGTAAAGTTTTATTAACCCTGATAGCGTGGTAGTATTTCCCTGGACAGTGGGTAGATGACCCCTTCTTAACCAGCTTCAGAGCAGTTAAATCCTTAAGATCCTAGGCATTACTCTCAGTTGCAGATGAAACTTTCCCATTAGGAGAAAAGAAATTTAGAATTACTAGTGTATTCATCTTTGCTTTGCTTTGCTGATAAGGAGGCATTAAAGGGAATGGAAGCCAGGGAGAGTTGCTAAAGCAACAGCGCCTGGGTATAAACTTACAGAGCAAACATTTAAGGTGGTAGCTTTAGTTATTTATGAAAGCTTCACTGCGGTGAAGACAAAGAAGGGGAAGTATTAATGTGGGCACAGTTCAAATCAGTAATTTCAGGAAATGGGTGAGTTAAAATTCACATCAAGTGTTTATGAGTTTAAATGTTAGACATGTATTGAGGACTTTTGTCATGCTAAAGATACTGTGCTCAATACTGGGGTAGAAGGCAAATAAGGTTCCTGATCTCAAAAAAGCGATAATTGCGTTCAGAGAGGAAGTGTTCTTTCCCCAGTTAGCCAGAATTGTAATGGTTTTGAATTCACGGAAATCAAAATTGTATTTATTTAACCATTTTTTTTTTATTGTGAATTATAATACACAGAAAAGGGTATAAAACAAATGCATAACTTCAGGAATCATTTTAAAGAAAAAACAGTCATAACCATCCGGCAGGTCAAGAGGTACCCTCATCCAGCTATTTCCCAGTGACAGCCTCTCCCTCACCCCAGAGGTAACCTTGCCTCTTTTGTGTGGAAATCACTTCCTTTCTTTTCTATAGTTTTATCCCATAAATATAAATCTCTAAACAGCACAGTTTCATTTTGCCTGTTTTTCACCTTTATGCAAAGTGATCAAAGTAAGAATTCTTTTAAATCCTTTTTTTGGGGGAGTCAGTATTATATATGTGTCTATATATAATATTTTATTTATATATATGTATTGAATGTCAATTCTATATACATAGAATTGACAATTCTAATTCTATATACATATACATATATGTATATAGACATATAATTTTTTGTTTAAATTCTTGCAGCATTATATTTTTTTAAGATTCATCCATGTTGTTACCTGTGACCATACTTAGTTCATATTTGTATGAACCACAAGTAATTTATCTGTCATCCATTGCCGATGGACATCTGGGTTGTTTCTGGTCTGGGGCAGTTATGAACAGTGCTGGGTCATAGGTATGCGTATCCAGCTCTACTAGCTGATGCCTATTTTCCAAAGTGATTGTACTAATTTACATACCTCCGGTTGTGTCAGCCTTGAGTTTATAATCCACTGTGTTTGCTGTTTAATCACAATATGTTTGGATATTTCTTGAATGAATACATGCACCTGTGTGGACTGATCCCTGGTCCTTTATATACCAGTGTGTTTATATATACTTATGTTTAATTGTATGGTTTGGACTAACATATTACCTAAAGGCCAGAAATGAGTTTTCCACTCTATTTAGTTGACAAATACCCCAAAGAACCCTTCCCTTGATCCTCTTTTTCTTTAACAGATGTGTAGTTATAGGGAAATTTAAATATGCAAGATGAAGTATTAAAAATAAAAGTTTCTAGTACCTAGAAGTTTTTTAAAGGTTTTGGTGAATCCTCTCTCTCGTCCTTCCTTGGCAGTTCCAGAGGAACCATAGCTTCTTCGCTACCGCAATGAATGACTCTTTTGCAATCTTTAAAATGTACTTTTCTCCAAATCTTCCTTTGTGTCTGAAGAGGTAGTTTAAAATTGGGTTTGATATAGAAAATTCCTGCTTTCTGAGTAGACAATTGCCAGGTTAACTTTAATTGTCTGTGTTTGGTGTTGCTAGCTAGATTTAAAGCTAGGGGTGTGTGGGGGTGTGTGTTGGGGGAAGGAGGACAAGGGAGTGAAAGAGATGATTGGGAGAGATGGGGAGGTCACGGCAGGACAGTTATTAAATTACTAAATTCAGTTATTTGTTGAGTACTGTGCCTAGTATTATCTCCTAAGTCTATTTCTAGCTTAGAGCAGAATGTTCTACAATTCTACAGGTTTAGAAAATACCCTCAGGGAAATCTTTTTTCTTAGCTGGAGGGATGATGGAAGAACAGTATCCCTAAGAATGTGAGATTCGTAGTTCTTTTTTATTTCTTCTGTTAGTCATCTTGGAAAATAGCTAAATTATTCTATTTTAAGTCTTTATATAAATCATGAATACTTTTTTACTTATGTATTAAATATTTTTTTCATATTTTCTAAAATAATCATAATTAAAAAAATTACTTATGTATAAGTTCAAGAAAAGACAGTGGGAGGATAAAAAGTAATGTTAAAACCTCTTAATCTATGTGATGGGGAAAGAAATCCTATTTGTGTTCTTCTGTATCCCTTCGGGTGGGCAGCAACTTATAGAGGGACTGTTTTCCACCTATTGCAGGAAAGGGGTGGTGGCCTGGGTGTGGAGGTCAGGTCCATGTCCTGTCACATGCATTCCACAGCCCTCCCACCTCACACTTCCCATTCTTGCTCTTTCACTGATGGAGAGTGACCTTCTATCCAGTTTGGTCAGCTTTCCCCGCTGCCATCTTGAAGTCTCATTGGGCCAAAAGGCCTTTTTGATATTTATATACAATTGCTGGGTTTCTGCCTTTGTTTCAGAATAGTTTCAGCATCAATTGCCTGTGGTAGATCCTTTTGACATCTTAACTCTTTGAGTTTATGGATACACATGAGAAAATTCTTAAACGAGAGCATGCTGCTTCTGTTGACTAGTAAAACATTTACGTGGCAGAGAGAACATGTGAAACACCAGCCTTCCTCACCTGGAAGAGAAAGACCATGAGGTGAGCTTGCTTGAAATTTTTGAGGAAGTACTGGTAAAAATAAAATCCGGGGGAGTACTGTCAGCATACAAGTTCTATACAAATTTGAAATCAAGATTTATAATTAAGAATTTCCCTAATTTAGCCATTGTGTCACTCTGTTATCCTTGCCAAGTTCTTTCATCAAATTGATTGTTAGTCTAGCTCTTGGGTGAAGAGCACTGCCAGGCACAAGCCAAAGCCTGGAGAGAGAGCCTGGATCGACAGACATTTGTTGTGGTTAATTTTCTTCTATTTCAAATAATTTTTAATTTTAGAAATTGCAATCACATAGAAAATTACAAAGAACAAATTAACCAGCACTATTACTCATAACTCAAAATTGGTCATACTTAATTTCTTTTATTTAAAAAAAATAAAGCATTATGAAGTTGAGGCTTCCTTGGGCCCCTTCTCATCCCCACTGACAACCATCCCCATGAACTGGTAGGCTTCCTTCCAACTCACTTTATTTAAATACAGTCATGGGTCACATAATGATATTTTGGTCAATGATGGATTGCATACTACACGGTGGTGGTCCCATAAGATTATAATGGAGCTATAAAATTCCTAACACTTAGTAACAGGGTAGCCATCCTAATGTTGTAGCACAAGGCATTACCACGTTTGTGGTGTTGCTGGTGTAAATAAACCAACTGCTCTGCCAGTCATATAAAAATATAGTACAACAACAAAAAAACAATCCAATTAAAAAATGGGCAGAAGACCTGAACAGATATTTCTCCAAAGAGGAAATACAGATGGCTAACAGACATATGAAAAGATGCTCAAGGTCACTAATCATCAGAGAAATGCAAATTAAAACCACAGTGAGATATCACCTAAAATCTGTCAGAATGGCTATCATCAATAAATCAAAAAACAGCAAGTGTTGGCAAGGATGCGGAGAAAAGGGAACCCTCATACATTGTTGGTGGGATTGCAAATTGGTACAGCAGCTATGGAAAACAGTATGGAGGTTCCTCAAAAAATTAAAGATGGATATACCTTTTGACCCAGCAATTGTACTTCTGGGTATTTATCCAAAGAAAACAAAACA
>NW_006443570.1:14766097-14775483 GCF_000325575.1 Pteropus alecto
TTATTATGCTCAGTGAAATAAGTCAGACAGAGTAGGATAAATACCATATTTCACTTATATGTGGAATCTAAGGAAGAGAAAAAACTAATAAAAAACAGACTCACAAATATAGTGGATAATTTGGTGACAGAGGGGAGGGGGTTTGGGGATCTGAGAGAATAAGGTGAAGGGTTAAAGAAGTACAAATTAGTAGTTGATAGTTGGGCACGGGAATGGGGAGCACAGCAGAGGGAATGTAGTTAGCATTAATATGATGGTTAAGTGGAGGGCCAGGGGAGGGAGGGAGCATTTGGGGGGATCGTTATGAACAATACAGATGTCTAACCAATGTACTGTATACTTGAAACTAATTTAAATAAATCATAAAAAAATATATAGTACATACAGTTATGTACAGTACATAATTCTCGACTATGTTACTGGTTTATGTATTTACTATACTATTTATTGTTATTTTACAGTGTATTCTTTCTACTTATACAAAAAGTTTGCTATAAAAGAGTATGCCTTGTTAGGTTGGCAGCAGCCTCATATAGCTCGTGTTTACTTGCATCTCTTGGTTGTATCATTTTCTCTTGTGCTTGATTTAATCTCATATAGTTTTGTTCATGGTCTCTAAGCATACAGAAATCCACTGTTAATGTTGCCAGCAAGAGGTCACTTTGAGTGATTGACCTGGAAACAAAATTAAAAGTGATTAAGGACTATGAAGGATGGTTATTGCTTGTCGGTCAGGCATGTGCCATTCCACCATTGCTACCATCTTAAAGAACCAGCGATTAAGCTATTAAAGGATCTGCTTCATTGACGGCAACAAGGCTAACAAAAGTTTGAGAAGGGCCCATATCAGACATGGAGAAACTTCTAATGACTTCAACTGAAGAAGCATATCCCTCTCAGCACCATTATGGTCACAGCCAAAGCTAAAAGATTTTTTGCAATATTGAAAGAAAAGGCTGGACCCAGCTACAGCATTGGATTTACTGCTAGCTCTGGGTGGTTTAAACAATTCCAGAATCATTATTCATTACGTAATATGAAAGTGAGTGGTGAAGTCTATGAGTGCTGATGTGAAGGCAGCTGAAGAATTTTTGGAATCTCTAGATAAGCTGATTTTGAAGGGAAATTATTTGCCAGAGCAAATAGTCAGTATGGATGAAACCTCCCCTATTCTGGAACAGAAACTTGAAAGGACCTTCATCCATAAAAAGGCCAAGTCAGTGCCAGGTTTCAGGGCTTTTAATGACAGGATAGCTTGGGGGCAGTGTTGCAGGCTACAAATTGAAACCCTTTGTGATCTGGCACAATGAGAACCCCAGGGCCTTCAGACATATCAGTAAGCACACATTGCCAGTGTACTGCAGGTGCAATAAGTCATGAATGACCCAGCTCCTCTTCCAAGATGCTCTCCAGAATTGCTATGCCAGCGAAATGGAGATGTACTGTTTGGAGAATAACATAACTTTCAAGGTTTTTCTTATTTTTGATAATGCTCCCGGACATCCTTCTTTTATTGCTGATCTTCATCCCAGTATCAAAATGGTGTTTCTCCCTCTTTGATCTAGCCATTGGATCAAGGAGTTATAGCAACTTTTAAGGCCTACTACCTGAGGAGGACCTTTGCCCAGACTATTGCTGCAACTTAAGGAAGACACAGAAGACACTGACACAATTCTAGAAGGATTAGAACATCTATGACAACATCAAGAACCTTGCTTGGGCCTGGGATGATGTCACCAAGGAGTGTAGGAATGGCATCTGGAAGAAGACACTCATGAGGTTTGTCCATGACTTCAAAGGATTTGCCACGAATGAGGAGGTTGAAAAAATCAACAGGGATATGGTTGAGATGACAAACAACTTTAACCTGGGTATTAATGAGGATGACATTGAGGAGCTCCTAGAGGTGATTCCTGAAAAATCAACTAATGAGGAGTTGTTGGAACTGGAACAGGAACACATAGCTGAAGACAAAGCAAGATAAAAGGAAACTGCAGGAGAAGAAAATAAGAACTAAGAAAATTGACAATGAAGGGTTTAGCACAAGCTTTTGCAAACTTCAACAAAGTCCTTAAGTTTGAAAACATGGACCCCAACACCAAAAAGTTTTCATTAATAAAGAGTAATGTTCATGACATTGTCTGCTTACAAGCAAATCTATTATCAAACCGCCGTGGACATATTTCTGAAAAGAGTGACACTTCAAGAGGAGCCTCAGGCAAGTCCTTCAAGAGGTGTTGCCAAAGAAAGCATTGTTATCAGATGACAGCTCCATGTGGTAGTGCCCTTGCAGACCTTCCAGTGGGACAAGATGTGGAGGTGGAAGACAATGCTCTTGATGACCCTGACCCTATGTAGGCCTAGGCTAATATATATGTTTGTCTTAATTTTTAACAAAAAATTCAAAAAGTAGAAAAAATAAAAAATTTTAAAATAGAAAAAAGCTTATAGAATTAAGGATATAAAAAAAATATTTTTCTACAGCTGTACAATGTGTTTGAGTTTTAAGCTGTTAATTACAAATGTCAAAAACTTTAAAAATTCAAAGTTTATAACATTGAAAAGTTACAATAAGCTAATCTATTGAAGAAAAATATTTTATAAATTTGCTGTAGCCTTAGTGTACAGTGTTTATAAAGTCTACAGTAATATCCTAGGCTTTGACTCACAATTCATTCAGTGACTCACCCAGAGCAACTTCTAGTCCTGCAGGTTTTGTTCACGGTAAATGCCCTATGCAGGTATACCATTTTTTATGTTTTACATTACCCTTTCTATATCTTTTACTGTACCTTTACTGTACCTTTTCTATGTTTAGATACACATTGTATTGTAATTACAATACAACACGTGTTGTAATTGCCCACAGTATTCGGTACACTGATGTTCACACAATGACGAAATCACCTAGTGATGCATTTCTCAGACCATATCCCCAACATTAAGTGACACATGACTGTATTTGTTTTAAACTATTTTTTATGTCAAAAGGACATAAACATTTCTAATAGCCTTTAATTTGCACTGTCACGTTTTATGTTTTGGGAACAGAACTCTTTTAGGATTAAAGGCTGTACATCACATATTTGTTAAAAATTGTGGAGTAGCATTCCATGTTTTATAGAGCTTCCATTACTTGGTATAAACTTTCAGCTAAAGATGATCCAAAATGTAAATGAAATGGATCTTACTTTATACTGGATTGTATCTTAAATTCAAATAGCTAGTGTATTATTTTATTTGAAAATAATTTTAAAAAATTATTTTTTTAAATTATGGAGTTTCTTGTTCTATTTATTCTCCTAGAAATTACATTAGATAATACTTAATCTTTTCCACAACAGCTTTGTTATTTTAAATTCTTTTACAGAGATATGTACTAGAAATATAATTTCCCAAACCTTTACCCCCAGAGATTGACTAATTAGGTCTGGGGTGGGGCCTAGGAGTCTGCATTTTGACTAGCAGCTCAGGTAAGTCTCATGTAGTATTCTTATTTAGGGATCCTTAGGACCACACTTTGAGAAACATTCTTTTGCCATACTATGGCTTTACAACATAATTTCAACTAGGGTTGGCAAACTTCTGTAAAGGGCCAGGTAGTATTTTAGGCTTGTGGGCCATACAGTTTCTGTTGCAACTATTTAACTCACCTTCGTAGCATGAAAGCAGCCACAGCTAAAATATAATAAATGAGTGTGGCTGTGTTCCAATAAAACTTTATTGATGAATACTTAAATTTTAATTTCATACAATATTTATGTGCCATGAAATAGTTATACACAGATTTTCACTGCAAGGGAGGTCAGTGCCCTAATCACTATGTCAGGTCAACTGTACTGTTATTCCTTTGATTTCTTTTTTAACCATTTAAAAATATAAAAACCATTCTTAGCTCATGGGCTGTACCAAAAACAGGTGGTGGGCTAAATAGGGCCCATCAGCCATGGTTTGTCAACCCCTGGTTTTCTGAACAAGAGTAGGATGTGGTTCAGAGGCCATTGCATTCTCTTATAGTATGTGAATAATAATTAGTAGTATCATCTTAAAAGAACTATGTATATTGTCTTATTGTATAAGACTATTGTTTCAGAAGATAAAGCCAAGAGAATAACTTCAGGATCCACTGCCTTGTGACTCTTGTTTAGTTCCCTTTGCTACAGGGGCACTCAGACACATCCAGTTGCCCTTAAAATGTTGTAGTCCAGCTGTCCTTCAGCATGGAAAGGGTATGTAGCTTCATCAGGTTCCTTCCATCCAGCTAATGCCAAGAGACTCACCCAGTTATCTTATTCTCTTCAGAAATTGTAGATGCCTTTGATGCTGGAAGAAAAATGAGAGATTAATTTATCAGTACTTTATAAATGAAGTTAATTTGGTATAAAATCACCAAAAACGTGCAGTTGGGCCAGGAGTATGATAAATTCTTGTAGGGAGAAAGTTTAGGCTCACTGCTTCAGTTTTAAGGATTTTGATTCATCCAATGAGGGCAATTTAATCAATTTAATCAATTAATCCAATGAGGCACACTTAAACCTACCTTGGGTTTAATTGCTGATGTGATTTTTTAAAAGTACTCTATCTAGATGTTCTGACCTATATTATAAATCAAAGTTCACTGCTTAACCAAGAATGTGTGATATTTAATTTTTACCACTTACTCCTTGACAATTTTAAAGTATTATTTATATAGGCCGTGGCACAAATTGGTTTTCAGTTATCACCAAACAAGTTTAAATGTGATTGTGGAATTTTGCAAGCATTTTCTTGGTTTAGGTTTATCAAATTTTTCACACCCAAAGACCATCTCATACCACATACAAGTTTAGGACTTTTTAGGTTAATATTTAGATTTTAGATAAAGCACAATCAGATTGACCTCATGTTCCTTCATTTTTCTTTGAAGTTTTTATTTTCTTCCCCAATGAAATGCACATTTTGGTAACTTTAGATCACTTGATCTTTTGTGGTCAGATTTTTGTATGACTAATCAACAGACAATGTATGGAAAGGGGTTCTGGTCCCAGTGGGGTTACTAATTTTCTGTGTAGAATCTGGAAAAGCCTCTTAACCTCCATTTACCTCTGATTCTTCGTCTGGGAGCCATGACAGCAGAATGATACTGATCTGTGAGAGGCTGAGCATGCTTATGTCGTTTAAACAAAACAGGTGCTTGAGTTTGCTTCAGTAAGCCCAGAGGGACAGACTGAGGCAGATTAATGAGAGTGGTGCTTCTCACACTTTAGTATGTATACTGATCACCTGTGGAATCCAATTCCACAGGGCCCGAGACTCTGCATTTCTGTCAAGCTCCAAGTTGTCGCTGCTGGGTCTTGGATACACTTTTTGAGTAGTAAGAGGTTATAGAAAAGAGCTTGTGTTCTCGAACTGGAATCTAAAAATAAGGAGGCTCTTGACAGGCAAGAAGGGCAGTATATTTTAAATGGACTGCCGCAGAAAAACATGACAGTATAATGACAGTCTTTAAGACAGCTCCCCAAGAAACATACAACTTAGTTTTTCAACACTGTTGACTTTTACTTTGACCCTGTACCTTCTCTGCATTGCTGTGGCACTCACTGTTTGCACTAGTCATTTGATTCACCTGTTAATCAAGCTGTTGTTATTCAGCTGTTTTATATGAATATCTTGTGTCATTTCTTTATGATAAAATTCAAGCCCACGGTTACGTCTTACATTACCTATATATCCCCGTTCTAGTTACTATTGCTATATAGCACACTTCCAAAACTCAGTGTAAAAATGATCATTTACATTTTGCCGACAGATTCCATTAGTTCAGGAATTTGGACTTAACATAATAGGGGCTTTTCTTTGCCGGGGCCCCTGGTAGGAGATTCAAAGCCTGGGGGTGACTTCAGTGATGGCTGGGAGCCAGAATCATTGAAGTATCTTTACTCATGTATTTAGTCATTGATCCTGGCTATCAGCTAGGACCTCAGCTGGGCTGCTGGCTGGAACACCCATGTAGACTTCTCTACGTGGTAACTCTATTGGGCTTCTTTGGGCTTTCAGCTGAGCATGGCAGCTGAGTTCCAAGAGCAAGTCTCAAGAGAACAAGGTAGAATAATCTAGCCTCAGAAACATCATTTCTACTCTTTTGGTTGAGTTGTTCATGTTGTTAAGAAGGTCATGTAGAATGGGAGATATTGTTGTGGCCAAGTGTGGCAAATACATTCTGTCACAGTCCCCGACGACACTTAGAATAATGTTGAACACATGGCATGAACTCAGTAAATACAGTGTGAATGAGTGAAAGTAATTTGTACACCCAGGTGGATGAGGTTGAAATTCAAAAATTCAGTTCCAAATGTGAACAGATTACCCCATAATACCCAAACAAATACATACTTCCACCTTTTATAGTTATTGATAGTCTCTTTTCCCTACTCATTCTGTTTCTAACATAATTTATGAATTTATCGTATGGAACTAAACTTGTTAATGTCTGTGCATCTGTGTCACTATATTGGCATGCTCCCCCCCCCGCCCACCTCTCTTTCTCATGAGGTGGATTGCCCATGTCTTTCTTTGGGTTATGGTGTATTCTCCATCGAGCAGCTGGCTTGTGTCTGCTAGGCTCAGTTAATGGGCTGGTGGTCCACATAAGGCCACCAGGTCACGGCCACACAGGTAGTTATTCTGCAGCTATGTTTAACACTGGGAGAATATCTGTGGCCAAACTAGAATGCTGACTTTTAGCTTTGTGTGTGTTTATCCTCATCCCATGGCACCATCATTTCAGTTAATTTATACGGTGGGAGAAGCAAAAACCACCCCTCCTCCAAATGTAAGATGTTGAGGTGTTTTAGCCAAATTACTAAAGCTTTCCAGATGACTGAGAATAATTTGTGAATATTTTATTTCCTTTTATTTTAATATAACTCAACATTTGAATTTTATTCTTAATGTTCGTTAGAAAAAAATTTTTTCCCTTAATGAAAGATTGCCACACTGTGATTTTTATTTTTAAGAATGTATTAACTTTTTTTTCCCAAATGGAACACATTTCTGATTAATTAATGAAAATTAATGAGAAAAGTAGTGTTTATTTTATGGCAATGTAGGCTAAAATGCTTCTGTTTTTAAAAGGGTGACTAAGGTTTTTCTTGTTTTTTTTTAAGGAACTCAATAAACATTTACTTTAATGGAAGGAGAAAGTGTGGTTAGGTTTTTCAGGTATAAAAAATAACAGTATATGCCTCCAGTATATACTGTGACCCTCTGAAATTCCTAAAGCTAAAAATATTTGTCAGGTCATTTTACAGAGTCATCTCTAGCACCATTGTGGTATTTTTATGCTTATTCAACATGAAGAGGGAAAACAGTAGATAGAATTTCAGTTCTTTCACTGCTGATTCTGGTGGTGTTTTGTCATGATTTTTTAAAAAAGGAAAGTAGCCTCCATGGCACTGAGATGGATGCTCTGAACAGACTGTGACTCTGGCAGCAATTCTGAGTCTGCTCCAGATATGGACGCCGGTGCTAACATGAGGCTGGTGCCCACATCCCAGGAGCTTCCCAATGCAAGGAGTAGCTTGGGTATTATTGAGATTATAGGCCCACTGGGCAAACACTAATTCTGCGTTTTGTTTAGCACTTAGCACTTTGATATTTATTATTCAAAGAGACCAGCATCATCTCTGATGAGATATTGCTTATAACTTATAAAAGTACCTCTCTGGGGTTGGTTTAGGACAGCTCTTTTTCTTTTTCACTTCACCCCAACCCCTACCCCTGGCCAGAAAAGCATTTTTTCCTCCAGGAAGTAAATGCAGCTGCCAGAGCAACTTGGGAGGGCTAAGTTGAATACCATGGACAGCAACGTGGACATTGCTTCTGGTCATTCTCCTCCCAGAGACCAGTGTGCTGCAGTGGGAGTGGTATGTTCACTCAGAGAGTACCTTGCAATCTTTGATCCCTCAAACATGGGTCAACCTTTTACTCTAATAGATATCCTTTCTCTATCTTCCAGTACACATTTACTAAGTTGATTTTGACACACCTGTGATGTAATACCCATGTTTTCTTTTATTTTTTATGATCAGAATCTGCTAATCTTAGAACTGAAGCAAATTAAGGCTTACTGTGGAACTACTCCTTGCTAAGGTCCCTTTGCTATCAGGAAGTTTTTCTGGTTCAATTACTTGTGTTCTCCAAGTCGAAGTCATCTCACCCTTTCTGAACCTTGTATTTTCCGATCTGTAAAAGGGGTCAGGACTGTTTATCAGAGGAGCATCTGTAATATCTGTGCCCTCCGAGTGCTTTCTGGCAGAAGTTGTTTTTCTAAACCTTGGACCCAGCTTTGGCATTTAAAGCAGGTTTGTTGGCATGAGACTGACTAGCAGCAGCAGGGAGGGAGCATCATGTCTGTCTCATTTGGATTCTGCCCTGAGGACTCACAATCTGTTTTCTTTCCCCTGCAGCACCAAGTACCCTATCACTGCCCAACAAATGAGTTAACAGAATAAGCTAGGCTTCCGGCTCACCCATTATTTACCCTTGGCCCTTGATGAAGACCTTAAAAAAAAAAGACCAGTGCCTCGGATCCTCAGGAGGGCAGGTGGCTTCCCAGAATGATTATTTGGGAGACCACAAGACTGAGTCCCTATTAATTAGGCAGTAACTAGATTACCTGGTTGGAAATTTGATTAGCTTGCTTATTTATTTATTTATCATTTGTTCGTTTGTTTTTAATGCCTACAGCACCAGGTCTTCCTAGGTGGTCTCCCATCCAAGTACTAACTAGGCTCAACCCTGCTTAGCTTCCGAGATCAGATGGGATTGGGCTTGTTCAGGGTGGCATGGCCGTAGACCTGATTAGCATCCTTAGATTTTCCACACTGAGGAAGAAGTTCTCACTAGCAGTTTGAAAGCCTAATTTTGTGTTTATTACCATAGCGACTTTGCTTTTTAAATTGTTAGGATTCTGCCAGGGAAAGTCTTGGAATGGTAAGAGACTGTGCTCTGCTGCAGGACAGGATGTTCTCACATAGACATTCTGCTGATTTCTATCTAACACACATATCCTTATACCTTATTTATGTGACTACTTTCTTGTTCCTGCTCATGATGTGATTGCACCTGTATCATTAGTTATCAGATGTGGGCCCTCGAAGAGGGGTATAACCTTGGGTGAGGTAGCTCCCTTCAGACAAAGGCAGTTTCTGGGAAGGGGTTTGTGCTCTCCCAGCACTAGCATTCTGAGTGCCTCAGCTTGAAGGGAGGAATCTGGGTGGTGCATCACAGCATCCACCTCAGGAGTGGACTCAGTGTGTCCTCTGACTGGCAGCATCAGCATCACCTGGGAAATGGCAGTTATCGAGTCCCGCTCTAGAACTACTGAATCAGAAACTCTGCAGTTG
>NW_006443570.1:14775494-14790728 GCF_000325575.1 Pteropus alecto
GACAAACCCTAGGTGATTCTGATTTCGCACACAAATCTGAGAACACATTATAAAACTATAACTTTATTTTTCAATTTTTTATTGAGGTATAATGTACAACGTATTAGTTTAAGGTGTACAAACGATTTGATATTTGTATATATTGCAGAATGGTCACCACGATAAATCTAGTTAATATCTGTGAACTTATAGTTAAAATTTTTTCCTTGTGATGAGAACTTTTAAGATTTACTTAGAAACTTTCAAATATGCAATACAGTAATAACTGTAGTTATTACTGTACATTACATCCCCATGATGTATTTATAACTGCAAGTTTGTATCTTTTAATCCCCTTTACTCATTTAGCCCCCCTCCTCTAGCAACCCTTCATCTGTTCTCTGTATCTATGAGCTTTTTTCCCCTCAGATTTCACATATAACTGATACCAAGCAGTATCTGTATTTCTCTAACTTATTTCACTTAGTATAATGCCCTCAAAGATCCATCCATGTTGTCGCAACTGGCAAGATTTCTTTTTTATGGCTGAATAATATTCCATTGTTTATATATACTATATTTTCTTTATCCATCTATCCGTTGATGGACACTTAGGTTGTTTCCATATCGGGGCTATTGTAAACAATGCTGCAATGAACATGGGATGCATATATCTTTTTATGTTAGTGTTTTCACTTTCTTTGGCTAAATACCCAGAAGTGAAATTGCTGGATCATGCAGTAATTCTATTTTTAATTTTTTAAGGAACCTTCGTGCTGTTTTCCATAGTGGCTGCACCAGTTTACACTCCCACCAACAATTACACAAGGACTCCCTTTCCTCCATATCCTCACCATCTGTTAATATTCTAACAGATGTGAAGTGATATCTCATTGTAGTTTTGATTTTCATCCCTCTGATGATTAGTGATGTTTTGAGCATCTTTTCATGTACCTGTTGACCATCTGTATGTCTTATTTGGTAAATGTCTGTTTAGATCCTCTGCCCATTTTTAAATCAGATTTTTTCCCCCTTTTGAGTTGTATGAGTTCTTTATATATTTTGGATATTAACTCCTTATGAGATATATATGATTTGCCAGTATTTTCTTCCATTCTGTAGGTTGCCTTTCCATTTTGTTGATGGTTCCCTTTGCTGTGTAGAAGCATTTTAGTTAGATATAGTTCCACTCAGTTTTATTTTTGCATTTATTGCTTTTGCTTTTGTTGTCAAATCCAAAGAATTATCAAGACATATGGCCAAGGAATATACATCCTATGTTTTTTTCCTAGGAGTCTGTGGTTTCAGTCTTAACATTCAAATCTATAACCCGTTTTGAGTTAATGCTTTTGTATGGTGTAAAATAAAAGTCTAGTTTCTTTTGCATGTGGCTGTCCAGTTTTCCCAGCACCATTTATTGAAGAGACTGTTTGCCACTGTATATTCTTGGATCCTTTGTTGTAAATTAATTAGCCATTTATGTGTGGATTTGTTTCTGGATTCTCTATTCTGTTACATTGATCTATGTTTGTCTTATTACATCAATACCAAACTTTTTGATTACTGTAGGTCTGTAATATAATTTGAAATCAAGGAAGATGATGCCTCCAGCTTTGTTCTTTCTCAAGATTACTTTGGTTATTTAGGATCTTTTGTGTTTCCGTGCAAATTTAAGGATTGTTCTATTTTTGTGAAAGATGCCACTGGAATTTTGATAAGAGACTGCATTGAATCTGTCGATTTTTAAAAAACAATATTAATTCTTCTAATCTGTGACCACAGGATATCTTTCCATTTATTTGTGTCATCTTCATTTTCTTTCATCAGTGTCTTATAGTTTTTAGTGTACATGTCTTTCATGGTTAAATTTATTCCTAAGTATTTTATTTTTTGATGTAATTGTAAATGGGATTGTCTTAATTTCTTTCTGATAGTTTGTTATTAGTGTTTAGAAATGCAACAGATTTTTGTATATTGATTTTATATTCTGCAACTTTACTAAATTAATTTATTCTAACAGTTTTTTTTTGGTGAAGTCTTTAGGATTTTCTATATATAATATGTCAGCTGCAAAAACTGACAGTTTACTTCTTTTCCAATTTGGATGACTTTTATTTCTTTTTCTTACCCAATTGCTGTGGTTAGGACTTCTAATACTACGTTGACTAAGAGTGGTGAAAGTGAACATCCTTGTCTTGTTCCTAATCTTAGAGGAAAAGCTTCCAGCTTTTCACCTTTGAATATGTTCTTAGCTGGGGATTTGTCATATATGGCTTTTCTTATGTTGAGTTCCCTCTATATCCACTTTTGTTGAGAGTTTTACCATAAATGGATGTTGAATTTTGTCAAATGCTTTTTTGCATCTATCGAGGTGATCTTACAATTTTTACATTTCATTTTGTTAATGTGGTTTATCACGTTGATTTGCAGATGTTGAACCATCCTTGGACTAAATCCCATTTGATCATGACATGTGATCCTTTTAATGTATTGTTAAATTGGGTTTGCTAATATTTTGTTGAGGAATTTTGCATTATTTTGCATGATGTAATTTTTTTACTTGTGGTGTCCTTGTCTGGTTTTGGTATCAACATAATGCTGGCCTTGTAAAATGAGTTTGGTTGTATTTCATCTTCTGTGTTTTGGCAGAGTTTGAAAAGGACTGTTATTAATTTTTTAAATGTTTGGTAGAATTCACAAGTGAAGCTGTCTAGACCTGGACTTTTGTTGGTTGGGATGTTGTTAATTACTGATTCAATATCCTTGCTAGTTATTGGTATGTTTAGATTCTCTTATTTATGATTCAGTTTGATAGGTTGAATGGTCCTAAGAATTTATTTTTTCTAGGGTGTCAAATTTGTTTTTGTAAAATTGTTCAGAGTAGTCTCTTATGATCCTTTGTATTTCTGTGGTATTATTTCATTGCTGATTTTTTTTTGAGTCCTTTTTATTTCTTAGTGAGTCTAAAAGTTTTTCAATTTTCAGAGAACCAACTTTTAGCCTCATTGGTCTTTTCTACTCTCTTTTTAGCCTCTATTTCATTTATTCTGCTCTGACTTTCATTTTCTTCCTTCTACTAACTTTGGACTTTGTTCTTCTTTAGTTCTTTGAGTTGTAAAGGTAGGTAGTTTATTTTGTCTAAGTGTAGCCACTCCAGCTTTCTTTTGGTTGCTGTTTGTATGGAATACCTTTTTCTGTCTCTTCACTTTGTCTGCATATGTCCTTACATATGAAGTCTCTTGTACATAGCATATAAATGAACCTTTTTTAAAAAAAAATGTGTTTAGCCACTGTGTCCTTTGATTGGATAATTTAGGCCATTTACATTTATTGGTGATTATTGATAAGCATGTACTTATTGCCATTTTGTTCATTGTTTTCTGGCTGTTTTGTAGTTCTGCTTTTCCTTTTCTTAGTCTCTTACTTTGTGATTTGATGATTTTTTGTGGTCTATTTAGATCCCTTTATCTTTTGTGTATCTACTGTAGGTTTGTGATTACTGTGAAGCTTACATATAACAACTTACAACAGTCTTTTTTAAGTTGATAACTTAAATTTGAACACATTCTCAAGTTCTGCAATTTTACCCCCTCACTGTTTACATCTTTTTATCTTTTACATCCCTTAACTAATTGTGGCAGTTAGAGTTGTTTTTACTACTTTTGTTGTTTAATCTTCATACTAGCTTTATAATTGGTGAATCCACCACCTTTACATTATTCTAAATTTTACTATATTTACCTTTACCAGTGAGTTTTATACTTTCAAATATTTTCCTCTTTCTCCTTTCCAGCTTAAATACATCCCTTTAACATTTCCTGTAAGGCTGGTGGTGAAGTCTTGTAACTTTTACTTGTCTGGAAAACTTTATCTCTCCTTTGATTCTCAATGACAACTTTGCTGGGCGTTCTTGAAGTTTTTTCTTTCAGCATGTTGAATATATCACACCACTGCTTTCTGGTCTGCAAAATTTCTGTTGAAAAATTTGCTTAGTGGGTTCTCTTGTTTTTCTCTTGCTGCTTTTAAGATTTTCCTTATTTTTTAACTTTTAACAATTTAATTATAATGAGCCTTGGTGTAGGTGTTTTCGGGTTCATCTTATTTGGAATTATCTGGGCTTCTTGGATTAGGATGTCTGTTTATTTCCCCAGGTTAAGGAAGTTTTCAGCCATTAGTTCTTCAAATAGGTTTTTCTGCTCCTTTCTCCCACTCTTCTCCATTTGGGACTCCTATAATGCGAATGTTGTTCTTCTCGATGTTGTCCCACAAGCTGCGCGTGCATGCGTGCGTGTGTGTGTGTGTTGCATTATTTTTGCTGCTCTATTGTTTCAGTTCCCCTGCCCTGGCTTAAAGTTCACTGATCCTTTCTTCTGTTTCACTTAGTCTGTTGTTGAACACCTCTCATGTATTCTTTAGCTTTGTGACTTCTATTTGGTACTTTCTTATACTTTCTTAGTCCGTTTGTCTCCTGAGTTCAGTGAACATCTTTATGATCATTATTTTGTACTATTTTTCAGGTAAATCACTTATATTTTATTAAAGATTTAACCAAAGTTTTATCTTATTTTTTCTATTGGATCATATTCCCTTTTTAAAATTCATTTTCATTGACTGTGTTGGTTTATGTGTATTAGAACAGCCACCTCTCCCAGTCTTGAAGGAGTGGCTTTGCATAGGAGATGACCCTTACCATTCAACTGTACTTTAGTCTTGGTTTTCTCTCAAACTTTTGTGATTGTCCAAGCAGTGTATTTTACTTTTAGTGGCTCCTGGTAGTTGTGGGTCTGCCGATACCTGTCAGTATTCTAAAGGGGAAGATCTCAGCAGCTTTTAAAGTATACAGATATATCTGGCCAAGAAGGCAGAATAGGCAAATGCTGTACTCAACTCCTCCCATGACCACATCAAAAATATAACTAAATTATAAAACAACCATCATTGAGAACCACCTAAAGACTAGCTGAACAGAAGTCCTGTAACTAAGAATATGAAGAAGCCAAAACGAGACTGGTAGGAAGGGTAGAGACACAGAACGGGTAGGTCCTACACCCACATGTGGCAAATAAGAACTGGGAGGGATATCTTGGCTGCAGAGGTCTTCTCTGAGGAACAAGGGGTCTCAGGCCTACACCTGGTTCCTTAGCCTGGGGCCCCAGTGCCAAGAAGAGTCCCCATAACATCTGCCTGTAAAAACCAGTGGGAATTGCATGCAAGTGAGATGGAGTCCAGGCATTCCTCTTGAGGGGCCACACACAGACTCATTTGCTCTGGGCTCCAGAGCAGGAGCAGCAGCTTGAAGAGCACCAGGACATATTAAGAGAAACTGAACTGACTGGCATTCAGGGTGAGGGCTACAGGGGCAGGGGTTGGGGTGGTTTTCTCTAGGGATAGAAAGCTGCCAGGCACCATTGCTTTCTTGAGTCCTCCTCACACCTAGCCAGCAAGCACAGGTGTGTGTCAAATCTGAGTCTCCATTAACCTGGCTAACACTGTTTGCCTTGGTGATTCCCTGAAACCCTGCCCAACGCAACTCACATGCCTGACCTGAGCTATTTCCAGCAGTTTCTCCACACAAGTGGCCTACTTTGGCTTGTGCTGTGGACTTTCCTAAAATCTCTCAGGTCCACAAACCCCAAACAAATAGCGTCTGGCCTTGGCATGCCCTATACCTCTTGCTAAGTGGCCTCAAGCCCAGCACAAATGGTGACCAGTCTCAACTTCCATTGTAACTCTCATCAGGTAAGCTCCAAGCCTGGTATAAGCTGTGGCCAGTGTTAGTATCGAACATAGCTTCAACTAAGTGGCCACAAACCCTGCACAAGGGGCAGCTGACCTCAGTTCACATTGTGGTGCCTACCAAAGAGTCCCAAGTCTGGCACTACTGGCAGTTGGCCTCAGTTTGCAGCATAGCTTCTCTAAAGCACCTCCAAGTCCAGCACAAGTGGCAACCAACCATAGATCCCTTTGTAGCTCCCACCAGACAGCCCCAGGCTGGGCACAAATGGCATCTGACCTTGGCTTGCACCAGAACCCCTCACGAGAGCCTCCAGAACCAGCACACTTAGTGGCTGGTTACGCACTACACCAGAGCACCACCCAAACAGCTCCACAAATGACATACCTGAAGGGTGGACTCACCTGGCACCAGAGCCCTGCTAAAGCAACTCCTGCTCCATGAGGTCAGCACACCACACAACAGCTTGTCTACTGTAGTTATAGCCAGCCCTTACAGCCAGTCAGCCTGAAGGTCAGTTCCATCCATTGATATGCCAACAGCAGTCGATGCTCGACTACAACAGGAGGGCACAAACAACGCACACAAGAGGTACTTTTAGAGCTCCCGGCTCAGGTGACTAGGGAAACGTAGCAGATCTACCTACAATATAGAAGCAAATACAGGGAGTTGGCCAAAATGAGGAGACAAACATGTCCCAAATGAAAGAACAGGACAGAATTCCAGAGAAAGAACTAAACAAAATGGAGACAAGCAGTCTACCAGATGCAGAGTTCAAAACATGGGTTATAAGGACACTCACTGAACTTAGGAGAGGTTGGATGACCTCAGTGAGGACTATAACAGAGAGACTGAAACCATAAAATACCAGTTAGAAATGAAGATTACAACAACTGAAATGAGAATACACTGGAAGGAATCAACAGATTAGATGAAGCAGAGGATCAGATCAGCAATTTAGAAGACAAGGTAGCAGAAAACACCCAATTGGAAGAAGTAAAGGAAAAAAACCTAAAAAAAATGAGGATTGTTTTAAGGGACATCAGGTGTGTATGTCATAGGGGTGCCAGAAGAGAGAGCATGGGTTGAAAACCTATTTAGGAAAATAATGACTAAAAACTACCCTAACCTGGCAAAGGAAATTAGACATACAAGTCCAGGAAGCACAGAGAGCCCTAAACAAGATGAACGCCAAGAGGCCCACACCAAGACACACTGTAATTAAAATGCCAAATTTTAAAGATAAATAGAGAATCTTAAAAGCAGCAAGAGAAAAGCAGTTAGTTACATAGAGTGGAGTTCCCAACAGACTATCAGCTGACTTTTCAACAGGAACTTTGCAGGCCAGGAGGGACTGGCATGAAATATTCAAAGTGATGAAAAGCAGAGACCTACAACCAAGATTACTCTACCCAGCAATGCTATCATTTAGAACCAAAGGAGAAAGAGTTTCCCAGACAAGAAAAATCTAAAGGAGTTCACCCCTAAACCGATATTACAAGAAATGTTAAAGGGACTCCAACTAGAAAAGATAAAAATATGAATAAGAAAATACAGGAAAAAAATTCTTACTGACAAAGGCAAATACTTAGTAAAAGCAATAGATCAACCAACTATAAAGCTAGTACAGAGGTTAAAAGGCCAGAGTAGGAAGATCATGTGTAATTACAACAATAAATTAAGGGATGCACACAAGTAAAAAATAATGACAAAAGCCAAATGTGGAAGGGGCAAGTAATGGTTGAAGAATGTGTTTGAATTTAAGTGACCATCAACTTAAAATAGACTGCTATAAACATAGCTTGGTATATATGAAGCACACAGTACCCACAGAGCAAAAATCTATAAGAGTACAAAAAAGGAATCCAAACATGACACTATAGAAAGCCATCAACATTCAAAAGATCAAGAGAATAAGAAAGGAACTAAAAAGGATTCAGAAATCAATCCATAAAATGGCAACAACTACATTAATCTGTCAATAATTACTTTAAATGTAAATGCTCCAATCTAAAGACATAGGGTGGCTGAATGGATAAGAAAACAAGACCCAAACATATGCTGCCTAGGTGACACTCAGTTCAGACTGAAAGACAGCGTGAAAGTGATATAAAAGATGTTTTGTGCAAATGGAAATGAAAAAAAAACTGGGGTAGCGATACTTAGATCAGACGCAATAAACTTTAAAATAAAGTCTGTAACAGTAGACAAAAAGGGCATTTCATAATGTTTAAGGGATCAATCCAACAAGAGGTTATAATTCTTGTAAACATCTATGCACCCAACGCAGGAACACCTAAATATATAAATATTGACGAACATAAAGGGAGAGATTGACAGTAACAGTCATAATAGGGAACTTTAACATCTCATTCACATCAGTGGATAGATCTTCCAGACAGAAAATCAACAGGGAAACAGTGGTCTTAAATGACACATTAGACCAGATGAGCTTACTTGATATTTTTAAGACATTTAACCAAAAAGCAGAATACACATTCTTTTCCAGTATACATGGAACATTTCCCAGGACACACCACATGTTAAGCCACAAAACAAGTTTCAATAAATTTAAGATTGGAATCATATCTAGCATCTTCTCCAATCACAGTCGTATGAAATTAGAAATCAATTGCAGGAAGAAAACAAAAACAAACACATGGAGGCTAAATAACATGGTATTAAACAATGAATGGGTTAACAAGATTAAGGAAGAAATCAAAAGATACCTCAAAACAACTGAAAATGAAAACACAACAACCCCAACACAGCCAAAAGCAGTTCTAAGAAACTGATAGCAATACAGGCCTACCTCAAGAAACAAGAAAAATCTCAATCTTATATCTAAATGACAAAAAGAACAAAGCCCAAAGTGAGTAAAAGGAAGGAAATAATAAAGATCAGTGGAAATAAATGAAATAGAGTAAAAAATAGAAAAGCTCAGTGAAACCCAGAGCTGGTTCTTTGAAAAGATAAAATTGATAAACCTTTTAGCCAGACTCATCAAGAAAAAAAGGGGCCAAATAAAATCAGAAATGAAAGACGTAACAACCAACACCAGAGAAATTTAAAGGATTATCAGGAAATACTACCAATAATTATAAGCCAACAAATTGGATAATCTTGAAGAAATGGATAAATACTAACGAAATCAAATTAATAATAAAAAAACTCCCAACAAACAAAAGTCCTGGACCAGATGGCAATTTTGGGGAGTGATGAATATGTTTGTTATTTTGAGATCATGGTGTATCGAGTGTGTACATGTCAAAACTCATCAAGTTTTATACTTGATCAAGCTGTACCAGTTATGCCTCAAGAGAGCTATAAAAATAATGTGATGGTTACCTGGGAAAAGAGGAGGGACAGATGGAGGAACACATTTTTAATGATGCTCATTAGTGTTCATCATATTGTTACATAAATGAGTAAGAGGGCCAACATGGAAGAGAAGACAAAATGAAATTTCAAATTGCTCTCCTCAACATCACCTCCTGTAGTTGGCATTCATGGCTACAGCCACATCTACAGCATTGCTCTTCATGAAGCTGTCTTCCAGCACCTGGCTTAGCTGTTGTACCCACTCTGGTGTCTAGCACACTGCACAGTCTCCCACACTGCTGGGGTGACTGAGGGCACAAGGAAGAGACGTGTAGATTGTTTTGCATCTCTTGCTGGCCCAGTGAGCATTGCCTTACATTCATTGATATGTATGTTGTGAGCTCTGAATCTCCTTTCAAAAATTTGTCTTCATCATAGCCAAAACTGTACTTAACATGTGTCACACTGTGGGTTATGTGTCATTAATGAAAAGCTGAGCCTTAGGTTGCTGTTTCTTACTGGTATTTAATTGCATATCTAGATATATTTAGCATGCTTTCCATTTCCTAGATTTATTCTGGTCAAATCCAATTTACTAGTAAAAACTCCGGAGGAATTATTTTTAACTTCCTGACTGGCCACATTCTTGCCTCTTTGTCTTTCTGTAGATCTGATTTCTATCTACTTGATCAGACTCTTAACGTAGGACTGACTGCCTGGATCCAGACCCAGCACTCCAGGGTAATCAGATTCCTCACAAGTGAGTAGCCCTAGCACCACTTCTGTCTGTGGAACCAGGGATATTCTCATCTGACTGAAATCAGTTTGAGCATCCCTCCAGTACCCTGGGTGGGGATAAGCAAACATCCGGTGGGCACAGACTATAAAGCGGTATGAATTTGCAGTGAGAGTAATTGATGTGTCTAAAATCTCAGGAAACCAGTAATTTCCTTTTCTGTTATTACTAATGTGTGCTATATATGTTATAATACTGAATGTCTTTTATAGTAAACACTGTACTAATGAGAGAATATGGATCTGTAAATATTAAACTAATTTTAATTCCAACACACATCTGAAGGCAGTGGGATTCATCTTGGAGCTTAGAATTGGCTGAGGAAGGTGAAGTTATCATTTAACCAAACTCAGGGCCAGGTCAGCTTATTAACTTAGATGAATGAATATTTGAGACCATAGCCTTCAAATTGCCTGGGATTATTTCCATGGAAATGCCACAGCATAAGTTACCTAAAGCTAGTTGGATTTCTGAAGTGTTCAGATGTCACAAATATGATAGGAGTAGCTTTTTTTTTTTTAATAATTAAGGGCTAAGGTGACCATATGTCCTGGTTTTCCTATAACTGATCCAGTTCAGTATCTTTAGTCCATAAAAGCAGTTCATTGAACATATTACCTAATGCATTATCATTTTATACCTTTGTAAGACCTCTGTTTGGAATTAGACGTGGAGGTAGGTAATGGTGAATTGTAGGAACATGGCTATAGGAAGATCAGAATTTCTGATTTCTTCCTAATTACCAAGGAACATCACTCCCTTTAATAAGAGCAAGACCCTGCAAGATTGTTGTTCAGAAACCGGTTGGGCATGTTTTTGTCTTTCACATTTCCTAAAATAGGATGACTTATTTCCATTTAGTACCCTCCCCCGCCTTAAACCATCACCAGAGAGCTTTTACATTGATTTTACACACTGGTGTCTTAGGGTACTTTTCCTGTTAATCGGTAGAAAGTGATTTGTCTACATCCTTGGAAGTGCACACTCTTATTACAGAAAATCACCATTTCTAATCCTTTCACCTTCCCATTCCCCAGGCACTGCAGAAGGCTATGATGAATCAATAGCATTTAAAATACTGACAGATACCTGTATTTTGCAGGAAGGAGATTCTAATTTCGGATTCCTTGGTGGAGAAAAACAAAACACTCTGGTCTTGCTTCCAATGATGCAAGTGTGATTGTTGGCGTCTTCATGAGCTCCAGAGGTCACAGCACGCTACCACGGACTCTCATGGCCCCTCGGATGATTTCTGAGGGAGATATAGGAGGCATTGCTCAAATCACCTCCTCTCTCTTCCTGGGCAGAGGCAGTGTGGCCTCCAACCGGCACCTCCTCCAGGCTCGTGGCATCACCTGCATCGTTAATGCTACCATTGAGATCCCCAATTTCAACTGGCCCCAATTTGAATATGTTAAAGTGCCTCTGGCTGACATGCCTCATGCCCCCATTGGACTATACTTTGACACAGTGGCTGACAAGATCCACAGTGTGAGCAGGAAGCATGGGGCCACCTTGGTGCACTGTGCTGCAGGGGTGAGCCGCTCGGCCACTCTCTGTATTGCTTACCTGATGAAATTCCACAGTGTGTGCCTGCTGGAGGCGTACAACTGGGTGAAAGCCCGGAGGCCTGTCATCAGGCCCAATGTAGGCTTCTGGAGGCAGCTGATAGACTACGAGCGCCAGCTTTTTGGGAAGTCGACAGTTAAAATGGTACAGACACCTTATGGCATAGTTCCAGACGTTTATGAGAAAGAGTCCCGACACCTGATGCCTTACTGGGGGATTTAATGCCGCCAAAGCCTGCATCAGCAGCCCCTTGAGCAGTACCAGCATCTGCTACACACCGTCTGTTCCCTTCTTCACTTTTCTTTTCACATGGTTGACTTTTGGTTCTCCCTGAAGTGTTTTTTACACTGGGTATTCAAGTTTATTTTGAGAGGGAGGGAGGGGAGGAACATAAGGGGAATGCATACATTGCTAGTAACATTTTTAACACTAACATTTTGGAATAGTGTTTATGAAAATCTTTAACTGGCTTTTAATCATTTTTAATAATTTGAACAGTTTAATAAAACTGTTTGGTTTTGCTCTATTCTGAATTCCATGCCTTTTGGCATCATGACAGGTGCAGGAGGAGCTCAGTGCAAAAATCACTTTGGGCCCTGATTAACCCTTTAGAGACAAGCTTTGCCTACGGCTGCTGACCACACAAGTGCTTAGGGAAGATTGATACCAGCTTCAGTCTCTACTGGCCTCTTTCCTTTCCCTTCTATTATTTAGTAACTTTGTAAGTTAAAAAAAAAAAATCCTTTATTATTGAGCTGTTAATTATAATAAAATCTGCTGCAAACATCCTCTTGGAATCAATGTGCCCCAGGACTATATTAGCATTATTTTTAATAAACCTATCTGCTTACCACGTTATAATTTTTACTAAGAAGAATTTCAGTGTGTGTGTGTGTCTATGTGTTGATGGAAGGAAGATACTCTCCAATACTTGCATTAAAATATGGCTGCTGTGGACAGTAATGAACATTACTTAAAATAGACATCCCAGCTGAATCTTGTCATTGTTTCACATCCTTGTAGATGGGCAGATATTAATATCATCCACAGTGCTAGAACAGTGGAAAATAGCAGAGTGCACACTCTGATAAAAGATGGTTTTCAATTTGTCTCGGTAATAAGTGCACAAAAGCAGTCAGTCAATCCCCCATCAAAGAAATTGGTTAACAAAAGGAGTGCCTTTGCTTGATTATTAACACACAAGTGCCCTAAACCAAACTTTAATACAAGTGACAGATAACAATGGCTTGCTTTGTTGAAACTTGGAAATGTCATCCAGTTCACTGTTCCTAATAAATGTGACAACACAACTCTTTAGGGACTTGGTAGTTTAATCAGTTCTCTATTCCATGTTCCTGAAAAACCACTGGGCATTATTACCAGGTTGACCCTTACTTTTAGATGGGGGAGCCATTTGCCACAGCACTGCTTTTTCTCTTTTTTTCATTTGCCAGGTAGGTTGTAGCTAGCTTATCTGTGGAATAACTTTCTAGATTTTTGCTCTATTTTGGTAAGAAGCCATAAATATAATACCAATGGCTGCATATTTATATAAATCATCCAGATTTTACCTGGTATGTGGCAGTGGTTTCCATCTAAATTCTACCTTTTCTTGTTTCATACCATTTGCCCACTTCTATTTATAGTCTAAAAAGAAAATTTCAAGTAAAGTTAATAGTTTCTTTGGGAAATCAGAGGAACCCTTAAATGTTACATCACACATGATCAGAACCACCACCAAACAATCCTGTGGCTGTGGAGGCTCTGGCTGCTTCTGAATGAAGGCAAACTGTTAAGCCTGGTAGTCTCTGGCTTATGTCTGCACAATCATTGTAGTATAGTAAGAAAACAGCTGGTGACAGATGTTCTTAGTAATAAAATTTCCTGCAGAAATCCTGGAAAAACACCACTACTGGAATGTCATAACTAAGATCATTCTTAGGACTTGGGAAGCCTAGCACCTTCCTAATCTAAATGTCAGACTGTATTAGCTGGTCACAGAGGAAGGTGTGTGACCCAGAAGGTATTAGGGGAATTTTTGTGGTGATGCCCAGCGCAGGGCAAGCATTTCAAATTTCTATAATCTATTCAAAGTTTAAGAACATACTAGTAATTAAATAAAAGGCAAGTAGAAGATATCTTTAAACAAAAAATACATATACAAAATATTCAAATAATTTAACATATGCAACCCACATAGAGTGCTGACAGCCACAGGGAAAACCAAGTATGGATAATATCCTAATAACCCTGTGCCACTTCTACCTCAAGCGTGTCCAGACAAAATATACGCACTAAGCCATAAAATTTTTAAAGGCAAAATACAAACCCTCCCCCCACAAAGTGCTTATTAATCGCCACTCAAACAGTGCAGTGAAGCTGCCTGCACAAAAACGGTATGAAGTAAGTAACCTTGGTTACTGTTTCCAAGGACACTGGGCTCCTGGCTAACAAGAACTGAGGTGAAGCTGAATGCAGTGTTGAGTCATTTTAATAAACCTGCATAATAAAATCAGTGTAACAATATTCCACATTCCCCAAGTCCTTATTGGTGGTATCTAATAAAACATTTCCATTGTTACACATACTGAAAGTAATGAATACTTTTCATAGCAAAGGCTTTTTGTTGATGGCTTCTGTATTTTCCTCTTGCACCTCCCATGGAGTGACTAAAACTACCATACCTGGTAATAAGGTCAACAATAATTATACTTCGAAATTTTATCTGAAGCATCCTGAAATACATCTAGAGATGGAAACCAATCTAGTCAGCAGGTGAGCAATCTTTTAAAAATGTTTTGATACAGGCCATTGAGACGGAATAATAGTCCATATGGCATTTCCAAAAAAAGTCAGCAATGTAAATTTTGTCAAATTGGGTGACATTCTTATTGCATAGATAGATTTCATCATAGTCTATTATGGAATGTACAAGACCAATTAG
This sequence comes from Pteropus alecto, assembly GCF_000325575.1. Lineage (NCBI taxonomy): Eukaryota > Metazoa > Chordata > Mammalia > Chiroptera > Pteropodidae > Pteropus > Pteropus alecto. The sequence goes on from NW_006443570.1 coordinate 14,789,838, forward strand.
AAGCCTCCTGGAATTCTGGTGCCATGTCAAAACCCAAGGTGCTCCTCAGGCTGAATTGGAGCACAGAGGCATCAGAAAAAGCCTGCTAGAAACTGGCCCACGTGTGCTGTTAGTAATACTCCACTCGCTCCGTGGAGGGCAAAGGCTCTGAAGGGAACAATTCAGACAACTGTCTCAGTCCTTACTAGCTGGAGATGGTATTATCTGGAGCAGAGGAGAAAAACATTTATCTCATCGACACTTCTCTGCATTCTGGTGCAGAGCAAGGTAAAGCAGAAGCCTCATCACTAGCTGTTTAATGAAAATGTTCTGTACCTTTCTTGGAGAAGATAGAGGTAAAAGGTTTAATATGGAATAAAACAATTCCCTCAAGTTTTTTCCTGAGGGGAAAAAATAATCTAGTTATGCAAAGCAGCAACTATATAGACGAACCAACTTACAAATAAAAATAGGTCAGAGAACCTAAGTCATACAAAATGAAACATACATGATTCAAAATTTCTTCTAAAAGCACATAATTAACAATTCAGAGAAATGTGTGTCCTAGACTGGAATGCTTTTCCCAGGAATAACAACAGTCCATGACCACTTGGCTTTTTTCCCCCCCGATTTTATGTATTCAGGTTAAGTGGCCAAGAAAATTACCTAAAGAGCATTTTCCTTCTAAATTTTCCTTCTAAAATTCCGTGCTATTTTTCGTCTGCTTTATGTGCAGAAGCTCCTGGGTTTGTGCCCCAGTGGAGCCAGAGTCCACAGTCTATGGCCATGCCACCCTGAACAAGTCCAATGTCCAATCTCGGAAGTTAAGCAGGGTCAGGCCTGGTTAGTACTTGGATGGGAGACCACCTAGGAAGACCAGGTGCTGTAGGCGTAAATAATAAAAAAAATAAT
>NW_006443570.1:14790868-14812511 GCF_000325575.1 Pteropus alecto
GTTTGAGTATATTTTTTTTGGTTTCTAAGTCAAATATGAAATTCCTACATCTGACCAATGCTCATATCTTTGACAACAGCGATATGCATGGTAATTAACTTCTGTGGTTCAGTCCTGTCCTAAGGGGTATAGTTTAGCTGAGGGGACTACTGAGCAAAACATTACAATAAAAGATGATAACCACTACAAGTTCAAAGTGTTATGAGAACACGTCAAAAGGCAGCTTTGTACTGCTGTATCCCCCACCACCCTGATCTTTATCCACTTTAAACAGTACAAATTTGATGCCTATGGAATTTTTAAGCTACAAAACCTTACTTTGGGAGACTGCACTGCTACTTTGTAGAACACTCTCATTGATGAGCCTTCACTACTCACTGTGGAACCCTAATTTCTAATTCAATATTAAGGTTTTGATTATTTGAATTAAGTATATTCAATATTTTCTAAATGCGTGTCACAGTGGAAAAGATCAATTTTGTGCTTGAAATAGTTTCCTATCAAAGTTATAAATTGTACCATCTCCACTTTAATAGGTACTTATACACAGAAAAATGTAATAATGGGTACCTTTAATTTTCTTCTGGTGATTGTTAGTCTTTACAATTTTCCAAATGTTCTTTTGTATTAAAAGTGGGCTAGAATTTTTACAAGAAAGCCATTATTGTCAGCTACGGGTTGCAATGTAAAGCTTTAAGTATAGCTGTGAGTGATTTTTAAACTAATAAAAGTTGTCTTTAACTCTGTAACTTAAATTAATCCATTTTTAGCTCCCAAATTCAGGCTTACCTCATGTCTGAAAACAAATCCTACAATGGCAGCAACCAGTTCAACCAAAAAAATGAGAGTCAGAAACATTGCATACTGCAGGATAAAAAGAAAGTCCCAGTAAGTATAAATCAGATACATCACAGCTGCAAATGGAGTCAAAGTTTAAAAAAAAAAAAAGGTCTGCTCAATTGCTCAATCAGTTCAGCGTTTTTATTATTATTATTGAAAAGGGCAGGAAAAACACAACAAAAGTGGGAATTGGCAGCTGACTGTTACTTGGTAAGTTTTCAAAAGGAACAAGAAAAACCTTAAAAAGCCATAGCCAGTTCCAAGAAACAAAGTCTACAAGATATGTGTAAGACTTTTCAAAAACCAAGAATCAGACATGGTTCCATAGTGTAGCGGTGAGCACCTCTGCTTTACACGCAGAAGGTCCTGGGTTCGCGTCCAGTGGAGCCACGGTCCATGGTCTACGGCCATGCCACCCGGAATAAGTGAACAAGTCCATGTCCGATCTCGGAAGCTAAGCAGGGTCAGGCCTGGTCAGTACTTGGATGGGAGACCACCTAGGAAGACCAGGTGCTGTAGGCGTAAATAATAAAAAAAAATAATAGTAAAATAAAATTCAGTGCTATTTTTAAACAATTTCCTTCCACTGCTTCTAATTTGTATACCTCTGCCGTAGATATACATCGTACTACTCGCCTGACCAGGCCAGGAACTCCACCTTCTAACCCCGAATTTCTGGTATCACGGACATTGCAGAGTCAGGCAGTATTGGTCCTTATGTAGTCATTTCTAGAAATCTAGACAGAGGCCACACTGAAAAGAGATTTCATTCAGCTGCCTTTCCAAATCTTGTCTGAAAAAAAAATACTATGTTCACAGTCTTTGTGTTAGGTAAAACAGAAGGTTTTCAGTGAAGGCTCCTAAGGGGAAGGATATTCATCCTGATACACAAAGATTTGGGCCTTTATCAAAATGAACATTGTTTCCCCACTGCGAAGTGCCCAGGTATGTTTTAAGAAAAAGGTTTGAAAATTGATAGTTTTAGAAATGAATGAAAGAAGTACAGAAGTGGTTCCGTTGTGACAGCAAAGTTGATCAATCTGCCTTCACCTACCTGCCACTGTCCAATGGAGACAAGCAGAATTTCTTCTATAAAAAGAACATAAGATTAATCACAATTCCCCATTTTTATTCATTTAAGATATTAACACACTTAATGCAGATAAATGCACTCTACTTCACAGGACAATAAGTACCTAGATATAAATAAGCACTGGCTCAAAACATTCTTGCCAATTCCAGTCCTACAACAATAATTTATTTTTCTTTGAATGTCAATTCTTCACAGTTTCAACTGCAGCAGCAAATTAGTCCTTAGATTAGAAAAACTGTGATACATATTTTAAAACATCTTAAGAGAACTACAGGTGAGTCAGCAAACTGCTGGTGCCACATGCAGTTTGGGTAGGGCAATTTTATCTCAAATCCCAAAGACTGGCAGTGGGAACCAAGGGACAAAGGTTGTCTGTAGGAATGATTGAGAACTTCCGCAGCTTCCGCCTCCCCCGCCCCCCACCTCTTGGGGATTCTCCATATAGATTCACAGAGGTGAACTTTGCAGTACTTGTCTTCTGTTCATTGGTCCCTGTCACCCATGGGTGTGACAGAAAAAAAAAAAAAAAACAGCTGGTACTTCACAGAGGAGCTCTTCAGAGCAAATCAGGCAGAATGAGGCCAGGAGGTTTTGGTTCAACACAGTTGATCCAGAAGTTGGCACAGCTGGCATGATACTGGTGTCCTCCATATGCCAACTTGAAACTGTCTGTTTCTGAGTTGAAGGCCTGCCGGAAATAATAAAGACATGTGGGGCGAGTCAGGCTTCTGCACCTAAGAGCTAATCAGCAACCAGCACGTACACTCCTCCAGGTCACAGAGGCCGAGGCTAAACTGGCACACTCACAAAAGCTGAGATGAGCAGATAGCTATAGAAATTCCAGTAAGAATTTATTTTTTCATTTTTTTTTGCTGCTAAGGTATAAAAAAAAACTTTACTATTTTACCTAGTTTCAGTAAAAGAAGGCCAATTTTCATAGGAAAGGCAGACAGAGTTTATGGGGGCTGAGGGAGGTGTCATGATATAAAGAACTAAAATAGCCAAGGGCTGTGGCTACTTTTTATCCCTCCTGATAAAGGAAACCCTTCCCCTAAGGCTGGTATTTGACTATAATGTGCAATCCCTTAAGTTTCTGTGGCTAATTACAGTCTTATCGTGAAAGAAAACAAAATATTAAAAACTCTTAGGGTCTAATGCCATTGGGAGCTGAGAACTGAATGGACATAATTAGAAAGTCCAAATAGGTACAGGGTTTGTAAAAAGAAATAATGGTTAGACACATGTGAATTATTTCCAGATGAGTAACACTTATAGGTAAGTTACAGCCAGCCAGTCCTAACCTCAACCACGGCCTGGGGTGTTTCCTTAAGCACAAGTAAACAAATAAATAAAACTCTAAAACCCAAACAATTTGTTTTTGTTTGATAATGGCCAAATCCTGAAGCTCTCTGATCTCATTCTATGTGTCACTACAACTTCCAGTCTTCTGGAAGTTGCTCATCTGTTACCCTATTCATCACAGAGAAAAATAACCACAACACCAGAAGCCAATTATGAGACACAAGCATGCAAACAAGACCAAAGTGGATCCACACAGACGTGTTAGTTGATTAAATCAAACATGGGAACAAAGATGACTCAGAAAAGCACTCATGACTGGAACGGTTCAGGATGGCAGTACAATCATCTGATTTGCCTTCCACACTCAAAATTAAGATGGAGACGCTAAGATAATATGTAACTGGTTCATACTTTTTTAGGATGTTCTTCTGCAGGCTTCTCTTCTTTCTGAAATAACGTTGAAACCATAAGGTCAACAGAATTCCCAGAATAGGGCCTCCTGCCTACAAACAAATCCTTATTAGTCTAACTAACCTTTTCTCTTTACCACCCTACTGTGCACAGGGGACTGTGGGCACAATGCAAACAGTAGGCTCGTTAGAAAGGGAAGAACAGCATCCGTTCCCTCAAGAGCTTCCCACTGCCCTTTGGAAACACTATACCTGCTTCTGCAGTCAGATTTCAGGGCTTCATAAAATCCCCACCACCTCTGGGCACAGACCTTGTAGTGAAGTGTCCCCCAAGTCATGTTACAGAAGTGCTTTGCCACCTAAGAGGGGGAAAGTGTGTGACTTACCCGGCTCCTGGAGTCCACATTCAAAAGGCACACCCCACAAGCAAGTTCCTGAGCATTTTTAATACCAGGCCGTAGCATACAAGAGGAAAAATCCAGTGACTTTTCATCGGGCTGTGAGGACAAGACAAATGGGTAAGAGAGTCCAGCAACTCCAAATGCTCCTGGCTTCACCCACTATCACTCCTCTCCAAGAGGTCCAACAACAGCAAGTTAAGGAAACTCTCTAGTACCACCAATACAATTAGTCAATTTCTCAGTTACTGATTGGTCTTCCACACTCAAAATTAAGACAGAGATGCAGATAACGTGTAACTGGTTCATATCTGCTGTGTCTAGATACAAGGGATGCTAACATGAGCAAAAAACGGGCCCCTGTCCTCTGAGAACTCAGTTTAGGCTGGGGGCCAGGTGGGTATCAGGCAACACAGTGTGACAAGAGCTATAGAGGGGAAAGTACTGAGTGCCAGGCATACAAGGGGTGGGGTCACTTATCCCAACCCAAAGGGAAAGGAGCTTGATGGCAGAGAATGCTTCCTCGAATTCAGAAACATTTGGCTGAGTCTTGATAAATATAAGTTCAGTAAAGGGGATTGGGTGAATGCGGTAGGGGAGGGAAGTATGTTTATACTATGTAGAACAAGCAGCCCAGGCAAAGACCTCTAAACAAAAGACTGGATATGGGAAGTAATCTAGGGGGTAGGAGCCAACCTTACAAAAGGAGGTAGGAAATGAAATTGGAACATAGGGCCTTGAAAGGAATATAAAGGGTTGAGACTTTATCTGGGGAAGCCATTAGGGGTTTTAATCAGATCATGACAGGACCAGGTTTGTATTATGGACAGACACCTCTGGTTGCAGTGTCCGCAGTGAACTGGGTGTGACAATCTTCAAAGTATGGGTCTCAATTACAAGGCTGCTGCAGCGCTCCAAGAGACCGAAGGTCAGAACTAAGACAGCAACAGTGGGCAATGGAGAGAAATGGACCCATGAAAGAGCTATTAAGGCAGTAGACTCAACAGGCCTGGGTCATCTGTTAGACGTGCGAGGAGGGGAGAGGCTTGGGCGACTGCTCTTATAATTAGGCACATGAGAGCAGCACCAGGGTTGGGCATGGAGTTTTGAAGAGCTCAGTTTCATATAGGTTGGAGCTACCTGTGGGACAGCCAAGTTCTGATACTATGTAAGCAGACGGATATATATAGGCCCAGTGCTCAAGAATAAGAGATCTGGAAGTTATCAGCTAGAGAGAGTAAATGTAACAATAGCTAGTAAGTCAAGCCCTTACTTGTGCTAAGTACCACACTAAGCTCTTTACATGCATTATCTAATTTATTTCTTACAACAAATCTATAAAATATGGAGAGTGTAGCCCAATGATTAAAAGGGCATGTCCCAACTTTGGAAAGTTGTTAATTTCTTAAAAGTTGAAGTATATGAATTTGCAGTTCCATCCCTATTTATCCGAGAGAAAAGAACATATTTAACAGAAGTCTTGTACAAGTGTTCATAGCAGCTCTATTCACATTAGCCAAAACTGGAACTAGCAGGTTTCTATAAACAATAATACAGATTAAAAAAAAAAAAAAAAAACATGGTAAATTAATACAATGGAATATCACTCAGTGATGAGAGGTCAAACTGATACACACAACATAGATGAAATTTTAAAACATACTAAGCAAAAGAAAATAGACACCAGAATATACTACATCAGTGGTCCCCAACCTTTCTGGCACCAGGGACCTGTGCTCCTATGAGAATCTAAAGCCTGATGATCAGAGGCAGCGCTGGGGAGCAGCTGCAAATACAGATGAAGCTTCTTGCCCACCGCTCACCGTGCTCCTGCTGTGTGCTCCGGTTCCTAACAGGCCATGGACCGGTACTGACCCAGGAGTTGGGGATTCCTGTACTACCTAATTTCATTTATATAAAGTTCTAGAACAGGCACAACCATGTTGATAGAAATTGAGGGAAAACAGATCAGTGGATGTTTTGGAATCGGATCAGGGAATTGACTGGGAAGGGCCAAGAGGAAACTTTAGGGGGAGACTGAAAATACTCCATACATTGGTGGGGTCTGAGCTACTTGGCCATGTGCATTTGTCAAAACTGATCCAATTATACATTTAAGATCTGTTCATTTTATTGTATGTAAATTATTCCCCCATTCAGAAAAACACTTGAATAACAAAACAAAATAAAAACCCACCAAAGCAAAAAAACAATTCAGAAGAGTTGGATCCTTAATGTGAAGAAGTTTTAGCTATATCTAAACCAATTTATTTTGCTTATATATGTCCTAGAGTACAGTTTCTCAAAATTGGCACCACTGACATCTTAACCCGGATAATTCTTTAATGTGGGACTTGTCCTCTGCATTGTAGATTGTTTAGCAGGATCCCTGGCCAATTTGGGGGCAAAATAGCCCTCCTCTCCCACCACTGAGAACTATTAAAAGAGGAAAAAGTATGTATGTATACACACAAATACATATATACACAAACACACAATTACATGTTTATTATAAATTTTATTGATATAAAGGATGTGTAGTACACAATTTACAAACAATAAAATATATAATCATCTTTATTGCAAATTCTATATAGTTGCTTACTTTTCACAGAATGCTTTCTTTGAGAATTTTTGTCCAGCTCTTTGATCCATTGTCAACCTATGCTTGCTTTCATGAAAAAGTGTAGTTCTATCGTGAATGTTGATATTTTCATGTTAGAGATTAGACTAAAGTGAAACAGCAAAGACATAATTCAGAGTTTCACTCATCTATCAAACATGTGAGTGTTCTTTACTGAATCAGATAATAGTTCTCGAATACTGGAGAATGCTTCTTCAACTTTTTGTACTATTCGCAACATAATGGCTACAGACACAGCACACTTTTTAGGGTTAATCTGCAGTACTAACATTTTCTCTAGAACCTTCTCAGTCTAGACAATCAACAAATCAAGTCCTGATTTGCAGCACCTGCTGATTTCCATGGTAAAAATACTCCCCCTCCACTCCCCACCATGGCTGATTTCAAGTTACCAATGTGTTGTCACTGAACACGCAGTTGGGAAGAGGTTCCTCACAGTGCTATCATATAGTATGTCCACATATGGATATAATAGACTAGGGTGACCAACCTCCTGATTTGTGCAAAACTGTTCCAGTTTTAGCTCTGAGGAAATCCCCCGGGGCCTGAGCAAACCAAGATAGCTGGTTGTCTTAGGACAGACGTAAACAACCTCAAAAGCTAAGAACTAAGCATTAGGAAAGGAAATGAAGATGAAAGGGAGCCGACAGGAACCAAGTGAAAAGATCAAACAATTGTCCTGTCTTGAGAACCAAAAATAAGAGCCGTGCAAGGCGAGTGTGAGAAACTTGGAAGGTTACCAATTTGGACTCAGAAAGACGTCTGAATTTAGGATTGCACAGGTACTGCAATTTGATGTGATAACACAGTCCAGTATAATCATGAAATGAAATGGAGACCAGGGTCCTGGAGTCCAGTTGTCAAGGATCTGGGAGCCTACCGTGTTGGCTGATTTGACCTCATGGATACTGAGGTGACCCAGGATGATGGCAAATTCCTGTCAAAAAATAGCTACATTTCCTCTAGTTTAGGTTTAATCTGCAGTACTAACCTTTTCTCTAGAAATGTTATTTTAGACTCAACCACTAAAGAATTACTACACTTTTATATTTGCAAAATTGCATTACTCTTCCCCAGGAAAAAAAAGGCTCCTCCCTAGAAAAATGTATAGATTATATATATGCTTCCCCATTCTTTTCTAATTTGAAACAACAAACCATGTACTAACTCCACAAACTAACCTTAAACCAACCTTAAACTAGTTTCTTAAACTAACCTGAGCTGAATCCATTTAAATCACACCTAAGGAAGGAAAGGTAGGCAGTTCTCAAATAAAGGGGAGGTGGATGTTTAAACTGTGTGCATGAGGGCTCTTATCTAGGTGACTGAAATAAATCTACATGGCCTTAGCTAATCCACAGGATGATTTTTCTTTTCTTTTTTAGTGCAATCATGGCCACTCTGGTCAAACCTAGAAGCAGGTGGTACTATCATTTGTTCGCTGTACAAGTCTGTCATTTGTAAAATGGTAACAATTTCCTTTGCCCTACTTACCTCCTTCAGTTAGTATTGGGGCCCTCAGAGATATATAAAAAAGTGCTCTGGAAAGGATGAAATACTCTAAATGATTACCACAATTACTCACTTTGGTAAATAAAGTCTAACAAACTTTTGAAGAAGTTAAAAGTATAGTAGCATACCTATAATATCCATTATAGATATTTTTCATGTTATTGAGTAAGGGCTATTTGAGAAATAATTAGAATCTGGGAAAACCGTGAATCTTAAAATCAATCAAATAAAAGCCCTTTAATATCTGTTTACCAAAGGCATAAAGGAAACAAATGAAAAGGTCATATTGTAATTTTCCAGTGAAAATTATAAGGCTCTGCATAAACTACTATATGGTCAAGTTAATCTTTCAAATAATAAAATTAACCTTTATAAATACACATTTATAAGCAGGGGGATGGTTATAGTACACAGTAACAGTGTGACACCCACCAATGGCAGTAATTCTATAAGGTATGCCCTCTACATGCCACCTTAATTGAACATCACTTACTTTAATTGGCAAGTATTTCATGCATTTAATAAAGACTGAAAAAATAGTTATGTTATACATTGACAAGTCCCAGAGCCAGACTAGGATATATAATCCTGAATCTTTAGCTAATAATAAACTACTAAAACGATGTCCAAGAAAATCCTTATTAAGGAAGAAGACTTTGGTAGTAATTACTGTTCTTCAATATTTTCATTCTCCTTCTTCTGGACAAATGGCTTTCCCTATTCCCTTAAATTAGGCATGGCCGTGTAACTTGCCATGGTCAATAGACTGTGAGGATAAGTCACGTGTGTCACTTCTGAAGGAAGCCTTTAAGACCAATGTGCTATTTGTCACGTTCCCTTGACTCTCCCATGGTGACCAGCTATGTTTCACATGGTGGAGGCTCCATCAACCTAGGTCTCTGAGTGAAAAGGACATGGCACAAGAGACCCCTCCAAACTGAGACGGGCATGTAGCAGCAGCAAGAAATAAAGCTTTGTTGTTTTACATGGCAAAGGTGGGTTGGGGGTGGGGGGTTAGCTGTTACCGCAGCATAACCTATAGCCTAATTTGACTGATATAAAGAATGATGTAGACACAGATTCTACAAGCAATTCTAGACTTTGGTTTTGGTCACAATGTAACCTCTTGGCTACAGTGTTTTGTGTAACTTTTCCTATTGCTGCTATAAGAAATTAGCAGAAATTTAGTTGCTTAAAACAACATAAGTTTATTCTCTTACAGTTCTAGAGGTCAGAATTCTAAAATGATTTGGTAACGCTGCATTTCTTCTGGAGATTCTAGGGTAGAATCTGTTTCTTTGCCTTTTTTAGTTTCTAGAGCCCGCCTGCATATTTCTTGGATCATGGTCCCGTCTTTCATCTTCAAAGCCAATAACGCAGCATCTGCCAATCTTTCTGTCTCCACTTCGACTGTCATGCTGCTTTTTCTTATTCTCACTCTCCTGTCCTCCTCTTATTAGGATTCTTGTGATGGCACTGGGTCTAACAGATGATCCAGGGTAAGCTCTCCATTTAAAGACCCTTAACTTAATCACAGCTCCAAAATCCTTACCACCATATAAAGTAACAAATTCATAGGTTCTAGGGATTAGGATGGGAACATCTTTGGAGTGGGGGCATTATTCTACCAACCATATCCACCTTCTGTCAACTGAGGAGAGCCATGCGGAGACATGAAGATTCTGTCTCTAAAACACTGCGCAGACTGGCAAGATGACAAAGATGCTGTCATTATTAAAAATAAACTGTTCTCCTGATATGCCACAGCAATAGGAAGTAAGTACTCTGAAATTCACTGCTCATTTCTCATTGAAAAGAAGCACAAAAGAATTTGGATTATACCAAGGATAATAGTGGAATCAAAGGGCCTGTGTGATTTTCAATTGACTAGAGGCCAGGAGAATAAGTCCTGTCTTTTTTTGTAGATTTTACATGGCAAAGCTGATTAGTTTTGTTTTCCGAGACTGAGTATCTCTTTGTTCCAAACCTACTGTACTACAACCCACATATATAAGATAAAACCTCAGATAACAATTCACTCGCTTCACTAAAAGACAATTTGTACCTGAGTTCCTGCAGTCTGTGCCCAGAGGAGACATGCTTCTACCACAAGAGGGAGTTTGAGTCCATGGATAAAGAGGGTATTAAAAGGAAAGGGGAATATAAAACTTTGCTAGTATAACTTGCAGCTTAAGTAAATATTAAGGAACCACGGTTTGGAGTTTAGGACTGTGTACTCTGCTTCCCTTAGCCCAGGCATCACGACTGCAATGCAGCGACAGCATTCTGGGACTTCTGCACTGGAGAAAAGCAATGCAGCCATCTTTTGATGGGAATCATTTCATGGGGTCTTCAGGGGAATGAGTCTTTTTTATGATCTCAGAAGCTGGGACTAACATGATAGGAAGAAGAAAGAATTTTTAAACGATGCTGTGCATTTAAATCCCAGATTTGTCAGTTTCAGGCAAGTTTCGTCTCTGAGCCCCAATTTCTTCACTTATAGAAATGGGGATTATACTATTGACATCATGGGGTTGTTATGAATGCAACGCATATAGCACACCACGTGGCAGGTTCTAGGTGCGAAATAAACAGTGACTATTATATTAGTATCAGTGTCAAAGAGCTGACTGTGGCAATTTGGTTCGTTAAGGAACTTTAAATTCTACCTAAAATGAAGCAATGGTGTAAAGAGTTAAAAGATTCCCATCCAATCTCAAATCAAGTCTCTAATTCTAGTAATGATTTCCCTGCTCCGAGCCTCTAATCCAGAGCCCTTGGAGTTTGTATAGTTTTGTTCTAACTGAATTGAAATATATAGATGTTGGCTTGTGTCATTTACATTTATGCACCTATTTTTAGAGTAATAGCTTCTTCATGACAATTTAAACCTTATACTTCCTCTGTAGAATGTATATTAATCTTCATGCTGTGAGCAATTCAAGTTTTATAGACCAAGAACCTACCAGTTATCAAGAAGAAATGATATGATATAATCAGAAAAAATATCTGAGCAGAGAATGATCGTTCTGTCACAGCTAACCTGGCGAGAAAAGCAAACAACTGGAAAAGCATGGTAATTAGAGAAAAGAATACTCAGTGGTGTTCATGTACAACCTGCGGTGCATTCCTGTGTTGTCTAGTTGCAGACTAACTCATGTCTATACCCTTACCTGGTGCCTACAGAAACGTCAGATAAACTCACTTTGTAGACGTGGATGCTGGAAGTGGATGTTCCTAATAGGAGTCTGGAGGAGAGGGTCGGGACGCCTGGCCACTTTTCCCATTTACCTCTCACATTTGACCACACTGAGGGATTTAGAACCACCGTATGAGAACAGGCTAGGTGGGTGACCAAACCCAATAGGCTTTCTTCAATATCACAGAATCTAATTCTATGGCTTTTTTAAAAAAGACCTGAACAAAATCAATTCTTGGTGTAAAAAACTCAACATGGATTATTTCTGAGTGGGGTGATGACAAAAAGGGAGTGTAAGGAAACTCTCTACATCTTCATAGGGGCATAGGTTACATGGGATAAGCATTTGTCAAAACTTGTCGAATGGTATAACTAAGATTTTTGCATTTTACTATATACGTATATTAACAAAAAAGGCAGGCAGGCAGGAAGGAAGGATGGATGGACAGGCTGACCGACCAGCCTAGAGGGGCAGAGCCTAGAAGGCAAGGCTTTCTCATGAGCAGCTGTAGTACTGCAGCAGCTTGAAAGTCTAGGAAGATGGACAAGGATGAAACTGGCTTCCAGCTCATCAGTGACAGCAGTTACCTTGAGAAGTAAACACAGTGACAGCAATCCAGGCCAGGATTCTCCCCAATTATCCTTTGCCCCAAATTAAAAAGAACTAATACATAATAAGTTTGGTTAATCCACTTGGTCTTTTGTGGTACCTTTTTTTCAAAGAGCGCATGGCAAAGAGAGATGCTTTGCAATCACAGCCATTGTTTTCTAACAGCACCAGAAGAGAAGGGATAGCTGGTTGACTTCAGGGTTTGTATAGAAATCTAGTTTTCAAAATGTTAATTACAATGAGAAACTGACTGCCACCAAAACAAAGAACCTTAAAATCTAAATGGAAAATGAGAAGCTTTTAAGCTACTCTATAGTCCTGGGATATAAACCAGGGAAAAGAACTTGACTGTTTATCAAGTTGCTGCCAGATAGACTCCTGGTGTTTCATCTCATTAACCTTGATGCCAAATAACTACCCACTCTCCCCCGAAAGACTTTTGCCCATCTCTGGTTTTACCCACCCAGCTTGCCCATTTCAAGGAGGCAACAGAGTGTAGTGGTTGAAAAAGAAGACTTCTGACTTTCGGACTGAATCTAGGTCTCACCAATATCTCTGTGCCTCAGTTTCTTCATCTGTAAAGGGAGGAGAATAATAGCATCTACCCTCGAGACTTTTGTGAGTATTAATTACATCTTTATAAAGGGTGAAGAACAGGGTATAGCACACAGCAAGCACTCAGTAAAAGCTGGCTAATGATGATGATGATATTCAGGCTTAATATAGTTCGTATTAACACAAGGTTAGGAAGCAGAAGGTGAATTAGGAGAGACTCAGACACATACTGATCTCGAGATTCCTAATGCTTGGTCTTAGATACCTTTTTGCTGTAAAAACATGGAACAAATGGGTTTTGAGGTAAGACCTTTGCAAGACTGAACAGAGAGGCTCTGATGAATTGCAAATATAACACCCTGAACTATGATACACAACTGGTAAACTGCAATGTCAACAATGCAAAGGTAACACACTGAATAAACAACTGGTAACACATCCTTCTCTGTCCCACAGCCTCACTGGCATCCTCACATACATCACGAGCCAACAAACTTCATTCACAGCTGGAGTTTAGAAATATTTTAAAAATCCAGGGTTTCATCACCCACACAGAACCCCATTACCATTTTGGCAAATTTTCTTCCAGCCCTGTAAGTGACAACTCTGTGTTATTCCAAACTCTGTGCCCTTTTAAAAAATGATTGCATAACATCCTACTATGAAGAGTCACACAATTTACTTGACTAATCCTGTAGATTCAAACTTTCAGATTATTTCCATTTTTTCACTTTTACAAAGAATGATTTGTGCATTTACCTTTCTTCTTTTTGAGAGCTGTATTTAGAACTGTTGTTATAGGAAGTTTTCCTAGAAATGGAATTACTGAGTCAACCCCTCTGAATGTTTCTTAAGTCCTTTAATTCACTCAACTTTTACTGGGTATTTATGCAGCGCCTGGCTGTGCTCTGATCAAGAACAAAAGATGAACAAAATGTGGTCTTGGTCCCTGTCCTCAAGGAGTTCACGGGCAGGAGGAAAGCATAGTGCTAAATACCTTTTCCATAGGGTGGTACCTATTTATATTTTCTAATAAATTCCCTAGGGAATATTATGCATTTTACCACACTGACGCTATCGGGATTTAAATAAACCAAACAAAAACTGGACTTATTAGTAGATAAAACATGAAATCTAGTTTCAATTTGAATTAATGTTTACTGATTAACTATGTCTCCCCTTTTATGAATCACTTCAAGTTTTTACTGATTTTACTGGGATGTTGGTATATTTCTCATTGATTTGTTATGTTTTCTTTACAGAGCACAGACATGAGCCCATCAGTATACACTGCCACACTTTCTTATTTACCATTTAGTCTATTTTTTTCACATTTAGAATGACTTCAACTAATTTGTACTTGGAGCTATGCCATTTGCCTATGTTGAGATTTCATAAGAAACTACTCAAGGAAACCTGTTGCTTTATTTACTGAAAGGATATTTGAAGAAACCGTAGGTTTCATTAGTTTCCTCTTTACGAGAGTCCACAAAAAAGAGTTCTGATATTAGTAAAATTAGGAATTATGCTTCTCCTGAATCGTGGGTTTATTTTTATGTTACGAACACAGTGAATCATGGAACTGATCATCTCCTATTCACATTAATTCCTAGGAAAGGTCAAGTCGACTCTACAGCTAGCAAAGGCAAGCATGTTAAAAGCACATTTTCGTACACTTAACTTTATCCCTGGCTTTATCTCATCTTCTCCACTTTCATTTGCCCTTTGTTTCATTTTTCTCATCCGTTTATTTAAAAAATCTGCACTAGTTATTAAAACTATGAGATACAAAAACATGAATATCTAGTTTGAAAAAAATTGGAAAGTTAAAAAAAGTATAAGATAAAAAGTAAAAAGTCCCACCTAGCACTGTGTTAGAACACAAAGAAATAAAGGCCACAGTCTGGCTGTTAAGGAGCTGACAAGCTAGTGGGCAAGAAAACAAGTAAACACACAATTATCAACAAGTGTGATAAGAACTATGATAGAGAGAAATATGCTGTGGACACACAGAGGGAGGGCATCTAATTCAGATGGAAGGGCTCTTTGGAATGACTTGTGGGGGAAATGACGTAGAGCCCAGAGGGAGAAGCAGTCTAAAAGAGAAAGAGAGCCAAGGACAGTCCAAGTGATAGAAAAGACCTTATATACTGAGCTAAGGAATTTAAACTTGATCCTGAAGACCACAGAGAGCCCACTGCAGGATTTTAAATGGGATTTAAATAACATGATCAGATTTGCATTTTAGAAAGAAATATCTAGTAGTGATGTGCAGAACAGATTGATAGAGGATAAAAAAATAAACCAGTAACCCCAGCTATGTGGTCAGAAGTGATAAAGGCCTGAATGATTTAATATATTTAAAAAAAAAGTTTTCCATTTTATATTTTCTAACTATTGTTAATATGTAAGAATGCTATAAATTTTTGCCAAACTCATTAAATTTAACCTCTTGAATTTGGATTTCTGGAAGTATTTCACATCACCAAATAAACATAATTTCATCTCTTCTTTTCAAATATTTATACTTAGTTTTTTATTATATTGGCCAGAATAGTATTTAAAAAAAAATAATTACCCAAACTGTATAATCTTTAGCTTATAAATTAAAAAATGGTCCAAGGGAACAAAATAGAGATTTTGGAAATGACTTAAACTCTTTAAGAACTTAATATTACAAACCATAAGCAACATAACAATGGGGAGAGGATTTGCTGTTTAAGATGTGTTGTTGGGGTAGCTGGGTACCAGCCTGATTATCAGTACAGTGAGGGAAGAACTGCTTCCTACCACAATGCTGCGATCCCATTCTGATGGGTCACATAGTTAAATGTAAGAAAGAAAAAAAGAAAATGTAATAGTATATTTATTCCAGCTGGAGAAGGAAGATAAATTTCCGACTATTGTGAAATAAAGCATATTATCAGAGACAAACTGAATAGGTATGAATATATAAAAATAAAATAGTTTCACTCAATAAAATGTAAAAAAGGGGGAAAGAAATAGAAAAGGAAAGAATAACTGATAAAAGCTTACTAGCACAAATGTGTATGTGTGTACATACCCATGAGTGTGTAACTCTATTACGAATATGAAATAAGTAAGGTCAACCATATTTCATCGAATAAATGGTCAAACGGTCAAAAGAAACAGATGATCAGTTTACATATAAAGGAAATAATAGTAAATTATTATTTGGAACACTGGATAGCCTCTCAGGAAATGAAAGAAATGTAAAAAATACCTTTAGGGAATCATTTACACACTAGTTAAATTACAAAATTGACGAAGAAAGCTAGAGCGCAATGTAAAGAAATTAATACTTAAAAACGGCTAGTAGCACTATCAACTAGCTCACACTCTCTGGAAAGCCATGGACCAAGTGCAACAGCAGCTATGTAGGCATGAATGTATGTACGTGTGCAATCATACACTCTGACCTTGCACATGCTCTTGGAAGAACTATATCCCCAAAAGGAGGAACAGCCATTTGTTTAAATATGTTGAGTATAACTATTTATAACAGGAAGAAATGAAAATAATCCAAGGACCAAAAAAACGGCTAAATGAACCACAGGATAGCAACAAGACGTATCATACAGTTTTTTTTAAAAGGACACACATATGAGGACATAAATAGCTAGAAGTGCAAAGGAAGCAACTCAAACCAATGCTTTGCAAAGCATATATATATGTATATGAATTAAGAAGGATGTGATTAAGAGTGAATGTTTTCCTACACTCTATTTTATTTTTTAGGTACAACTGGCCTAGAAGCTATCCAGAAGCCAAACTGGCACTAGTCAGCTAACTATACATATGTTCTCTCCTTCCTTTAACATAACATGATCCAGTGGGCACCTTCATCTTCTAATATGTGCCATTGTAGGAACATACACTCTGCTTTACAACTTAGGTTTCTAGAAAGGAAAGCAACTGCTGAATTGTCTTACCGTGAGTGTGGCAAGTGACATGAAGCCGATTAGGTTATTCCATACTTTATCGATGTCCTTTAGCAATTGCTGGAGTTTCTCACTACACACTGCAGTGGCTTTTATCCCCAGCTCGACGCGTTTGGTTACCCTGTACACCTCAACAACACCTGACAGGGTGAGATAGTAGAGAGTTAGATGCTGGAAGTGTAGAGAAAGAGATGAGCACGACGAGGCAGCATCACTGCTTGCTGATATCTTAGTTGGAAATAAGGATTATATCTGGACAAAAGTGAACCTACTATTCTTTGGGACCAATCCGCCTCTCAGTGCTTCAGAATAACCTCTCTGTGCCTTAGTTACCTCATCTGTAAAACTGGGATAATAGTAGTACCTCCTGAAAGGATGGTTGAGAGGATTAGATGAGTTAGTACTGCAAAAGGCTTAGAACAGAGTCTGTAGAACAGTAGGCATTATGCAAGTATTAGCTATTTTTTTTTTCTGGCTTCTTTACGAGTCCACCTGTTTAAATTTGGGAAATACCATTAAACTTGCTGAAAATGAGAATATTAAAAGTTTAAAAGAATCTGAATGTCAATATCATCACAAAGTAATTAAGAAATATCTTGCTATTCTGAATGGCCAAAGGATTTACAGACTCTGTGGCTTCATGTATCTTTTATACACTTAATAGGGCACAGAACAGTTCTTTTCTTGTGGTCTCTGAATTGTGGCCCAACACTTCAAGCAAGGGAGATAGGTGCCAAGTATCTCTCCATTCTAAGGATGGCCACCAGAAACATCCACAATCCCTAACCCAGCCTCTATAAGAGAGCACTGGAAGAACTCCAGGGGGTCTTTGGAGTGGTCCATCATCAGCCCTGTGTATAGCACTATGGCTTTTCCTCTTCCTTTCCCAGGGGAAGGGCAAGAATTACTGCTCAACCTAAGCCAAGTAAGGGAGCTTCTAAGACAATCTTTCATAGGTACTAGGAAACCTACTAGGAGGAAAGACAGGCACTCTATTACCTGGTGAACATCTGCTTATGCAGTAGAATTGTGCCTGTCTGGGTAGGAAAGTGGAACTAGAGTGAGGTGGCAGGAGTAAAGGAGAGACCACATCCCTTCTATATCCACTCATCCAGCAAATATTTTTCACTGACTACTATGTGCCAGGCACTAGACTAGGTGATGGAGGCACAGCAGCGAAAAAACAGGCCAAAATCCCTCCCCTCTTGGAGGATTAGTCTAGTGGAGGGAGGCAGATAATAAACAAGAACAAAAAGTAGAACACATAAGATATTAAAGGTGATAAGGCTAGGGAGAAAATCTAGAAGGGAAAGGGATAGGGAGTACCAGGATGAGGAGAGGGCATACATACATATGGGTAAGGGAGGCCAAGGAAAACTCATTAGAAGGCGACATTTGAGTAAAGATCTGAAAAAGATTAGGATCCACTGTATGCAGGTCTGGCCACCTGAGCCTGGGGAGGGGAAGAACATTGAATTAGACAGAGATTGAAGTTTCAAGCTGGAATGAGATGGCCAATCACTGAAGGTCACCAGGAAGTTAAGATATCTGTGATGTCATAAAGGGGTAGAGAGGAAGAATGGACGATGTACGGTAAGGCACTGGAGACCCAGTGATTTCATTTTAATGCCTCGCCTAGTTCGGACTCTTTGATAAACCAGAAACCAGTAACAGATGTAATTTTACGTTGTTGCTATCATGTTATAACAGGGACTGAGAAACTTGGCCATAGAGACCTTAAGTCAAACAGTTGTTACTGATTATGACTTAAGTGTCTTATTTACAAATGTAGATGCTACTTACTTAGTAAAATCATATATATGTATCTTGAGAGACCAAGATTATACAACGTAACATAAGGGAAGAGTAAAAATATTTCAAAGTGTCATGACTTTGAATAAGAAAAATATAAAACATACAAAAAAAAAAGAACATACCTAATAAATATTCCATGCCTTGAGCTGACTGAATTACTTCTGTGCACACTGAACTACTACTGATTCCATTTAAGGTATCATTTGCTTTCTTAATGACCTACAAGAAATAAAATCACATCACCTTATATAATCAAGAAAAGTCATTGCAAATCAATTTCCTATTACTAGAAAACCCCCTGGAAAAGCCAGGTGTGAAAAAGCATGACTAACTGATGTGTGTATATGACTATACTGAAACAAATCTGAGAATTTAATTTTAAACTTGAAGAAACAATCCCCCATTTTTTCAGAAGAGGAAAGACAGGGGTTTTTTTTAGCTTAAATATTATTTTCATTTAGGCAGAATTAATGATACTGTTTTGTTATTTCTTAAATACAGTGACAGATGAATGAACCAGTGCTTTTACGAATGTGAAAGAAGCTTCACTTAAGATATACGACTTTCCACAGAGCTTCACTTTGCAGAAGGCCATTGAGGTAGGGCTCTCTTCTAGTTTGCTTCTGTCCATTCAAATGAATCAAGGAGAAGGCAAAATGACACATGACAGCACTTACATATGGGTGAAACACCACGAAAGTGACATACTCACATCTAGGGCACTCCCCAGGCATCTCTGCCATTCATATGCGTATCTCTCATTCTCCTGTGAATTTTATAAAAAGAACTGGATTAAAAGGGCAAGTATGGAATCCTCTATAACTGTCAATTCAGAGAGCACTGGAAGACTTTCCTTTTTATTAAAATCACTCTAGTTCAAGCACAGTTTATCTTATGAACCCACTAATGACTATCTAAAATTACTAATAAATGTAACTTCCAAGCACATGACTTGTAAATTCCAGGGAAATGTTTTGGAGCAGCTTCCGTCTGCAACTGTTGCCTCATTTTTTCTAGAGTTAGTGTAAATTTCTCCAAAGGTACTCACCACGCAGGTGGTCTAACACAAGAGCCCATATCAAACCACCAGCTTTCCAGTTAAGATGCTGTGTGTGTGTGCACACCCGCGCACATGGTATGACAATGGGGGTAGGAAGAAGGAGAGCTAAGAGTGTTGGCTGCAGGAGGAAGACAGCATAGGACTAAGATGCAGCAGACATAAACACTTAGAAGATCCAGAATATTTCCCTTTCTCTTCTATTTTCATGTTTTGCCATTCACTAAAATGATAAAATCTAAGTGCTCAAAAAGAATTCCCTTAAACACATCCCTCCTTGTGAAGTCCCACGAATAATTTCAGTTTTTAAGGTTATTAACTACTTTCAGTAGATGCCACATCTGGGAGGTATTTTCATCCAAGGCTAATGTCACCAATCTCTCACTTTAATTACATATTTTATGTCCAGTGCCTTGTGACTCTCTGCCCCTTGTGTCCCCATGTGAAAGTTGCAAGCATTTTTTTCTGAGGCCCTCAGTGCCCAGCTGGTCTTTTACTTGCCCCCTGTGGAAAACTACCTCACTCACCTCCACCTCTCCTGTCAGATCTTTGTACTTGTCACGGATGACAGGCAGAGCGGGCTTCTCACTCAGAGTGTTGGAACGGTCTCTGAAAGGCTGCTCCAAAGCCGGAGAAGGAGAAGAACGGCTTATTTCTTTATCGCCAAGGCTCAAACTCCTCTTATGTGATCCTGGGAGAAGTGGATGGCACAGTTAAAGGTTTTGATTACTCAGCTTAGTTCAAGCATAGGCTCTTGCTTGCTAACATGACCTCTTTCTTTAGATGTTTATGTCGAGGCATTCAGAAACACCACACTATTCATTCTGTCTGACAAGCTATATGTTGAATCCTTTCCATTGTTCTCTCCTGCTTGGATTTCCTGCCTTTAATTTCCTCGATTACTCTTCCCTGATTTATCATAATTCTTCCATAATTCTAAATGCAGAGTCACTGGAGTCTGGAGGACTAGTGTCTTTCTAAATATCAGTGCATACGAGTTGTATTGCTCTTCCAGCCATCACTTATAGATTCATACCAATCTCCTACATACTCTCTCAATCTAATGGATGTCAATGATCCCTTCCATCAAAATGGGCTTAAAGCAGAGGGGGCAAACTCAAATGCCTTCAGAGAACAGGCAAGTAAAGTTAGCTGGAGATAGGAAGTGGAAGGGCCTGTGACACTGGGGAGAGAATACCTCATCTACCAGAGCGGGGACTGCTACTCAGCTCCTGCTGATTTGCCAGAGGTGGGAAGGCAGGCCTAGTATTGCTAGATATTACTTTTTAAGAAAAGCTAGAGATCTAGATTGTGAAATCTCCGGGTTTTTACATATTTGTTACTGCCTCACACATTCATAAACTTTCTTTGTGGGTCAGTCCAAACAAGTCTGCAGACCGAATTCAGATGTAAAGCTGCCACATGGCAGCCTCTGATTTAAAAGATACAGTCTGTAGCCAGGGAACAAGAGCAGAGCTAACTTGCCCACAAGTGGATCAAATCCATTTCTCTGGTTCATTTAACATAGCACACCTCTGACTAAACCAGCTAATGAACAACAGACTGTGTGCTTAGCTCCAAATGCAGTTATGTGAGGGATACTGGTTTGACTTCAGCTCAGCCTCAGGGAAACCTTGCTTTTTAACAGCTATCGATAATAGATTGGGTTTCAAACACTGGAAAATCTAATTCCTGTGAAAGCAAGGACCAACTTTTTATTCTAAGAAAGAACATCTAACGCCTCAGTAGAAGAAACCGTGACAGTAAAATTTATGTTGAAAGCTACTCACCTTGAACAGAAAGGTCAAAGGTTGCCAGCTCGCTTTTGATCATTTCTTCACTGGATTTCATTTTGCTTTGTGAATTGGCCACTAAAAAGTCAAATTTGCTGATTTTGGGCTTTTCGCTTTGAAACTCTCCAAAGTCATCTAAACATTCTTTGGGGGTGTCGTGAGAAGCACTGCTGGAAGCTGGGCTAGTACACGTGGCCTCTTGGTTCTGTTCACTTGAAGGCAAGTCCTGTCTTGTGAATTCTTGATAGTCCCTGCTTTCATATTCCTTTTGCTCACTGGTCTGAGAAGTCACATCCTTCAAGTTAGCAAAAGCTGGGAAGGTAGTCTCCGGAAGAGCATCTTCATTTGTGAAGGTTGTGACTTTGGACAGAGATGTCATGGTGATGTTTTCAGAGCTGCCAAATGAAGTCTCTTTCTTTGGTAGAACTGAGGCGGCTGAGGAGGATCTGCTTC
>NW_006443570.1:14812640-14899101 GCF_000325575.1 Pteropus alecto
TCCTGCTGAGAGGACAAATGTAGAGAGTTTTCTGCCCTGAGATGCATCATCCCTGTCTGACCAGTCATAGCTCGTAAGTGTGCTCACTGCAAAATTGCTACTGCAGGTTCCAAAAGCAGCATATTTTAAGTCCTCTATATCTGAAAGGGAAATAAGACCCCACAATTAGAGGCAAGCTCACGATTTAGGCAAAATGCCCTAAACTCTACAGAAGCAAAATGTCTAGCATATTTGATTAGTTTTATGCTATGTTGGAGTTAACTAAATTTAGAACTTGTACTAAAATTAAAGGAGTTGGGCTGTAAAATCTGATCTTTAAAAATCCACATTAGCCTTGAACTGGCATTTATATTTAGCTACAAAGAGTCTTTTTTTTATTTTGGATATAAGAATTACTAAAAAAAAAAAAAAAAAAAAAGATAGGTTCATCTACCAATGTGTATATATACTGGTTGGTATGAGAATAGGGTTGTTTAATAAACTGTTCACTTATTAACTTTAAAATGTATTTATTACAATATTTCCTGCTTAAAACATCTCATTCACCTTGACTTTGTTGGAAAACGATCCTTTAAAACACGGTCATATAAAATGTACATGAAAGCTAATTAAAAATTGACAATTTCTCAAAACTAAAGTGAAAATGTTACCTAAACTTTAATCGATTATTGGGAATTTCTGTCTCAAGCAAGCCCAAATATAAGATTTTAATTAAACAGTTACTTACCTAGTTGTTATTTTGGTCAATATGGACGTCATATTGCTGTGATGGAGTATGAGGAAAGAAAAATCGATCTAATCTACTTTAGCCCCTAAAAAATAGAATCAAAGGTCTGAATCCTGTTTCTCTTTCAAGTATGTGTCAGCCCCTCATTTGAAGAAGAGGAAAAGGAAGAAGAAGAGGAAGAGGAGAAGGAGGAGGAAGATGATGAAGAAGAAAGAAATGCTGGGGCAGAAGACTCATTTTATATCCTTAATATATGTTTAAATAATTTAGGAGGTAACATAAAACAGCAGAAAGAATGTAGGTTTTTGATTTAGACAGATCTGCATTCAACTCCCAGCTCTGCCACTTACTACTTGTGTGACATTAGGCAAGCTACTTAACATTTTTTGACCTCGGTTTGCTTATCTGTAAGATGAGGAGAAGGCCATGTACTTGGAAAGGCTGTGTTGTGAAGATTAACTGATAATGTGTGTAAAGTATCCAATCCAGTGTGTGGTGAGCAATACATAATAGCGATATTTGTACAACATAGCTGCCACCAGCTTCAACTGGACATTTAGTTGCTGCTTTAGGGCCTAAAATGAAATTATTTCAAAGCAAAAATGAAATATCAACTCATCATGTTAGTGGTCTTACTAGGGAAACTTTCTTGCCCATTTTCAGAAAGCAAAACCAGCTGAGGCTGAATAACTCTGTACATGACAGCAGGTAGAGAAGCCACCTCTTCAGCGGCACTGTCCATTCAGTCTGGCTGACGTGTGTTTAGTTTCATTTTAGTCAATGTATATGAGGCAAGAAGGCCAAATAAAAGACTCCCTCTCTGACAACCACAAACATGGTTTACAGGGAAATTCTCAAAAGTTCTGTGACCCAGATTTTCATAATAGGTGAACCAATACTGGGTCATTTCATCTTTCTTTCACAGCAATACTGCATAGGTTTTATGACAGTTAAGGGACTCCTGACATTTCCATAGCTCTTCTAACAGTATTCATTCTTTTTCTTTCTTCTTTTTTCTCTCCCTCTGTCTCTCTCCCTCTCTCAACCCTATTAGGAAAAGGGTACTAAATTAATAATAAAAGTGAAAAACCTTAGATGTACAAAAAGGCCAACCACTGAAAAACAGAGAACTTGCAGAACAACAGTATATTTTAAAATTCTGTAAAATAAATGGTACCCTTCAAATTTTGGCTTATTAAACAGAAGGGAAAAAAGATTTGGGTGAAAAACTTATAGTTTAGAATGAATAAAACAAAACTGTAGGCATAATGCTTTCTTATTCTCTGGCTGTAGTGTTGTTCAGTTTTCCCTTCAACTTAAAGGAATCAGAAAGTACCCTGCCTCAAATGAGATGAAATTCAATTAGGAGACAGATGCAGTTAAACACAAGACTAGTCTTTCAGGGGTATATTCAGAAGAATGTTTCAGTTTGGATTTTTACTATTAGACCCTACTAGAAAGCTCTTCGAGGGAAGCTATATTATAAACTGCTCCCAGAATCTACTAAAAGGGTAGCAATTTTCCTAGAGACCAAAGATAAATTTAATGAAAAATTAAGCTCTAATTCCAACATCACAACTAAACTGCTATGGTAATAAAAAGACCTTTTTGTGTAATTATGCAACAAGAAAAAAAAAGCAAGCAAGTTTTTTTAAAAAAAAAACAACAACACAGAAATCATTGTAGTATATATAATCAAGTAAAAGACATTATACTAAGGGATTATCTTAGTTGAAGAAGTATTTTTATAATACTAGAGGTCTTTAACAAATCTTACTTTTAGTACAAATATAAGCATAAAAATTTGGCTTTTGGAGTAACTCACAGAAATAACCAAGTGAAAAACTAAAAAATAAAAGACTTAAAATATTTTATGCTTAAAAAAATAGTAATAAAGAGTAAAATATGTAGGATATACTAACATCAAGCCTCAAAGTTGATTTTTAAATTTCACTTTGCTTATTTATTGGCTACTGCAGTGTAAAAAAATAATTTACTAAAGTGCAATTCATTTGAACACATAAAACTGATATTACATAGGAATGTGAGAATATTGTATTCCTAAACCTTAGCATTTACAAATAATATAAAAACAGTAGTATTTCTTGGCATAGTGGATATTAGTAAGCCATTTTCTAAGAAAATATGGTATATCAATTCCCTGAGGATAAGCTAAACCAAGAAAATTCTTCATTTTCCATGTTAACAGTTCTACATTTTCTAAGCAGCCAAATTATATGTATTATTGTACAGTGTTCCTAAAAATATCAAAGATTCTGTAAAACCTACAACATAAGTGATGAAAGCCCTATCTGGAAAAATAATATGGAATAACCTACATTTTATTTTGTGATCACTGAAGTTACTACAGATGGGTTTTCAATTTGATAGCTGAATTCTGAAAATTGCTCTTGAGAAAGGAAAAAGAAAACAGTGAATGGATGCAATAAAATGAATAGAGACTCACTACTCTATTTCCAATTCTATTGGAGAACTCTGAGGCTGTGCTAGGCTGAACTGCAATTGCACACAAATATGCCAAATTGTGTGCTTTAATACACGTATTTGTTTGCAACCAGGAATGTCCTATTACAAAGGCTAAAGGAATAAACTATACAATCTGCTTTTCATCTTTCATCCTGGATCTCAAATCACAACATAGATTTCTTGCTTATGCTAGCAAGTAACCCTATCACAGTCTCTTCCATAACCTCTATTCAAATCCTTTCTGAACAGATGTTGTACATGAAAACAAGGCATTTCTTGGAACAAAGGATGTGAGCTGCCATTACAGGACACGGAAGGCCATACCAATTCCCATGGATATGTTCTAAAGCTGTAAGCATATGCCCAGATGATTAAGAATTACTGACTTTTGAGAAAGGGGTTTGGAAAAGGAGATACATGCACAAATTCCACTATTCCCTAGTGTTTTATATAGCAATAACAATGTTCAATGGACTGAAAAAGAGTCTTTAAAAATTAACTATCTTTTAATTTCCAATACTGATTTAATTCAAACTTCATTTACCAAAGCAAACCATGAAATATTTATACATTTCAATTTCTTTCCACCTCTAGCCCTATTCTACCCTCTGAGATCAGTCATATTCACATTCCCTAATAATTACAAAACCTGGTCTGTGTCCTGTAAGTCTCAAATACCCTGATGTGTGTTGTTGAAGAAAACAGGAATGAAAGTGATCACAGTGTAAGTATGACACGCTATAAAATGCTGCTGTATAACTGCCTTCCAGTGTTTTCTATCTGCAAAGAAACCTTCCATTCTTCATTTGTACTGGCTCGTATCAATCAACGGTTTAAATGCTATTCATGTTATCTGTAAGCACATGCAGGTTGTGTGTCAATGCTTTAAGTTCAGTTTTTAAAAAGTGGCAATCTTGTGGATAAGTTTAAGTCAGAGGAGGATGGAAGGCCAAGAAATGGTGTCAGGATATACAGTCGGTCTGCTCATGGTCATCATTAAAGATTTCATCAAAAAAATACCAGATGAGCACAGAAGATGGCTATGCAAGGGAGAGGGTAGCACCCAGGACACCCTCCAATGCATATGACCCTCAAAAGCTACTGGGCCAGCATTTTCCAAAACAATTTATCAAAAATATTCAACTAATGGAAAAACAAAGCTAGTCCTTTAAGAATAATTTGATTCTTTGAGTTAATTTAGGATTTAGCCCAGCTTCTTTGATATTCCCAGTGTCCTCTTCATGTTCATTTGCTGCTTTTAAAAATCAGCAGGGATTTAAATTTGAACAAGAGAGTGATTGTAGAATATAAATACATTTGTATAATTTCTTAGGCACTGATGTATGAAGTCAAGTACTAACCATATCTTACTCTACTTGGTATCGGGGTTAACAAAACATAATATTTTGTTTGTTTGAACCTATAGCCTAGAGTTCAAGTCTTTATTGAAAGTTTATGTTATATTATTAAAACTTCCTCCCTAAAAAGTAAATGTTACTCCGGAAACATTAACTGTTCAATTTGTAACTGTGATTATGTTTTATGCACAGTTATATTCAGTCCTTTTCTGCAGGCTGCTCAGAAAAATTCAGAAAGGAATTAAAATAACGGCAGTCCCAGATGGATCAGCCTAGTATTAGGTGATTCCACTGACAAAGGAATTCCTTAGCCAAAGCTATCACAAGATTGGTTTTATATTTGGCACACACACACCAAAAAAATCCTAAATAAAAGGCAGCTGGTATTATCACTAGATAGAGTCTACGCCAAGATCTCTTTCTTCCAAATTAGTTAGCAGCACACAAGGTTTCTGAAACCATTATTCAACTATCCATAGCATTATGCTCTGGAAAACATGGTATTTTGAATGGCAGACTCAGCTTTCCTTAGAGTGACTCTAAACTCCAATGCACGGCTTTTTTCTTTCTCAAATGGCATATTTCAGATACTATAAGTGATCTCTCAGGAACGCTATTCAAAATCCTCATCTTCAATGGTTTAATGTCTTGTCTGACTCAAATTTTAAAAAAGAACAAAGAACTAAAGCCTCAAATCATAAGAAAAAAATGTAAACCATGGAAACGATCCTTTTTTCCAAGGTTTGTATTGGCCTTGGGTTTCTGATCTGTAAACAATAATATTCCCAAGGGTTTTTGCTATTATTATACTCTAAAGCGGCAAAAATTTTTTTTTTGAAATTTGGCCTACTCTTGCTAACTTTTGTGAGTCTTCTAGAATTATTTTCTTAAAAATGAAAATGTTTAAATCTTCCTTTGTCTAAGACATCCCTTAAACTCATTTTAAGAACTTGCTTTATGGACTAAGTCAAAACAACTGAGGGTGGCTTCATAATACATTCTGAAGTTGGAAAGATAATGTGGCTCTACAATTAGAAGATGGAGTACCCCATTTCAAATTCAAATCAATTTCAGTCCTAAAGACTTCCTGGTATCAGCAATGAACACTTTCCATTAGAGAGATTATCAATTTAAATTCAGTTTACATTAACTGTGCTCAGACATCCATCTCGATACCATTAGATAGTTTATTTAAAATTAAATCTATAGCTATCTAGTTATTAACAGATGTGTCCCTCTTCCCCCAGCACTCAAGGCTGCTCCCTCGCTTTCCCCATCTCCTTACAGTGTAACTCCTAGTGGAGACAGGCTCAGTGAGCCTTACTAATCAACAAAATCTACTCAGTTTCTTCACTAAAGAAAGTGAATTTTCCTTCTAATATGTAAAATATTGTAAAGTTTATACTTTAAAAAAATATTTAAAGTTCTACTTTAATCCAGTGCCATGTTAAAAACTTTTATCAGTGGAATTATAAGGGGAAAAGGCTAAAATGTACCAATACTTTCTTAGGAGAAAGGTATTGGAGGAAACAAAACAGACAAAAGGAAAAAACCCTCTAATCACAGGAGATGCTATTCCTTTGAACTTGATATGAAACAGGTATTTCTTTGGTCTAACCCTGAAAAAGTACAAATTACACACATCCCCACACTTTCAAAATATGCCAAAGAATGATTTATTAACATAGGACTTACAGATCACAAAAGAGAGTAGTACAGAAGAGCTGGAAAAGAAGTCATCAGGATAAGCATGCAGATCAGTATTTGCAGAGGGATATACCAAAGCAAGTTCAAAAAGGCACATTCACACAGAAAATGTCTAAATTGAAAAAAAGACATCAGAAAAGCAGCCAAAAAAGGTGGTGGTGATGGGGCGCTGATTAAAATACAAAGGTTTCCAATGTCAAAGAAGAGCTACTTTACAGGTAGGTAGGTAGGTAGGTAGCTACAGAAATCTTGCTAACCCTTTGAGTGTCACAAATGAGGGTAAGTTCTTGCTGCCAACAAAACCAGATGATCTTAATGACTGCACATCAAGATGCTTCAGTGCCAGACAGATTAAATTTAGTGGGGGAACAAAAGCAGCCTACTTGAAATTATACTCAGCAAAGGCTCAAAGGGTTAAATGTAATAATATGCAGCGAAATCAGGCAACATTATTAGTATTATCTACCTTCCGTACAAAGAATTATAGCAGAGTTAAAAGAGACAGTATCCCCTTCAGAGTTAAGTTAGGGTTTCTAAATAGGATTAAGGTCCAGAGATAGGAGTCTACTGGTTTTATGCTCTCTTCATTAGTCCACTTCTAATTTCCCCAACAAGAAGTACCTTTAACCCTCAAACTAAGAGAGCAAGAGATACTGTGGTCAACTTTAGGATAAGGTAAACCAAATTGCCTTGAAGAAGTCCCTGACATTTACCCTCTACAATACATGTATGCAGCAGTTTTGCTCAACAACAATATAGCTCATTGGTTAGCCTCAACCCCTTTTAACAACCGCTCTAAGGGGATACTGCTCCTTTCTGGCAGAAGGTTTACAGATCAAAAGGAGGAAACAATCTGCTTTTGAGAATATCCTCAAACTGAAGAAACTTGGCTTGAACATTACAGGTTCCAAGGCTGGAAATGTTCCAAACATACATAAAAGAACATGGGCACAGCAGATTATTTTAACAGGTCAATCAGAACAAACTCAGTCAAAAAAACCAACCTCCCTTTCCCAAATAAAATGGGGACAGGGTGAAGACATCCCAAACTCAGATTAGACTCATCTCATAAAGACATCTAGCTTGGCACTGTGAACAAATATAGATTCACTTTCAGAAAAATAGCTTCTAATTAATAATTTCAGAGTCCAAAGGCTAGTTTACTTGTTATGAGATTTTAAAATAAAAATCAAATATTGTTGTTCAGAAAAATGGAGCACTTTGCAACCAACTGCTGTGGCTCAAGCAGCTCATACAAAAAAGAAACAACATCACTATCAAACAAACAGCAGCAAAAAAGAAAAGAAAATGAAAAAAAAAATTGAGGAAAAGGACAAAACAAGGAAGTAGACAAGGGCACAAGGAGCTCTGCAGACAGCCCACCACACTTGGAAAACGCCTAAGCAAGTAGCAAGGCGAAACACACAGTCTCTGACAGCTGCTCCTCACTCAGCACCCTGTTTAAGGACTCCTTCAGCACGTCAATAGCCAAAGGATGGACGCGACTTTGTTTTCTGACTTACCAATCTGAGATACGCAAACGTCATAACACTTTACAATTTCTGCCTGAATCTGTAAACTTAGAAGTGTGTGATGTGTCCCTCTCTGGTTTAAAAAACAATAAACCCTTCATATGCGCAATAAATTTTCTAGAGTAATACTGAGATATGTCTCATTATTAAAGGCCACAAAATAGGTTTATCTTTCTATATACATATCAAATAACAAAACAAAATATAAACTAGGACACTTGGGAATCTAGTTTTTACGACGAGGAGTTAAACTAGAGAATAAACTGCTACATGTAACTCCATATAGAATTTTAAGAGGGCTCTCTTATAAGATGTTCTCAAACATTTTATGAGAAAGTGAACAGTTTACCCTATTCTACCATCTACAGATTTGTTATACTTTAATACTTCCAGTAATAGAGTTAACACTAAAAACCGTACCTGAATTCCACTGACAACTCATGCCCTCCTCCTTGTCGGACCCTGGCCCACAGGACATCCATACACAAGCTCTTACCCTTTTCTTCTCTTGTAGGGACGAAGCAAACTGCCATACAACTGGCTAGTCATTTTTACTTGCTTGACCCAACAAGAGTCAGTTTATGTAAACCAAACAATACTATACTGGCAGCTGCCGAATACAGCCAAGAGAAGAAAAAAGGAGAGGGAAATGGTGACCTCACTCAAAAAAATGGAGGAACATCACTAACACTGTAAAAGTCTATAAAATTTCTGGCAATGTGGGGTTCATTTAGCAGTGGATTTTTATATGCCTCTAACACCTAGCTGGTGTTAGATTTGAAAAATAAAAATATTTTAGCTATCCGATCTGAGTTCCTTAGTATTCATGGTATCCATACATCCAAATATACCTAGAATCAAATGTAACACTGCTTTAAGGGGACTGGCAACAAAGAGGTTAATTATTAAAAGTTCATAAAGGTTAAGAGCCAGAGCCCTACTCTTCTGTAAATCGACACCCACAGAACCATCTTTGAAATCTACGTCACCATCACCAGAGCAATCTCACCAATTCCTCACCTGCGGCAGGAGGATGCTGGCCACTAACTGTTGGTAAATCCAAAGAGCTATCAGACATGACATGTTTAAGATCTCCTCCCACATCAGCCAGTTTCATGTCAAACTGAACAGAGAGTGCGTCTTCAGAGTCCTCCTTGCCAACACTGCTGCCACCAATGGAAGGGAGATCCAAGGACTTCACCGAAGCAGAGTCTTCTTTGGTGGGTCTGAAAGTCACTGCTTTCTCTCCCAGGGATTTGTCCAAGTTCATGGAAGAAAACTTATTGGAGTGGAAGTCAGCAAAATCGTCATCGCTTTTTCCCGAAGGAGTATTATCTTTCAGTTCCTCGACACCTAGTCCAGATCCTTCCAGGGAAAGATGTTTGAAGACATCGTATTTGGTAGATGCAGGAGCTGAGTTTTGTCCAGTTTTCACTGTGCTGCTCGAGCTGCTGGTTAAAGGAACAGGACTAGCTTCCTCTTTAAGGGCATCATATTTGTCATTTGACTTTTGCTCAGATGAAATAGAGCTGTTACTGAAAGCCATAAAATCTGCAAAGTCATCCTGCTCCCCAACAGATGCTGGACTAGAATATTCCCCGAAAAGGTTGAACTCTCCAAACTCATCAGCCAAACTAGAAGGTTTAGTTGATGCCAATGCTGTCGCAGCTGCAGCAGGTCCTGTTGACTGTGGTCGTGTAGAAACAGATTTTGATGCACTAAATGCAGCTGAGAAAGATAATGGTTTCTCGCTGCTGCAATTAACTGAGGAAAACATATCTAAGTCTGCTAAGTTCAGAGGATTTTTCACTTGTGTTTGCTGTTTCTGTTGTATAGCTCCTGAGGGGAAGGCTGCTGGAAAAGTTTTGTCTTTTGATGGTGGCTCTAGTGGTGATATACTATCGGCAGTTTTAAAATCGGTGAAACCATCATCAGTTCCTGCAGATCTGAATTCTGCAAAGTTTTCTCCTGAAAGAGAAAACACAACCAAATAAATAAAAATGCTGAGCTGAAAACCACATGATGCACAGCATATTAAATGACAAGCATACTTTTATAGATTTCCCTCACTGGCTTGATATAATTTAACCACAGTTTAAACCCTACCAAATACTCCTATAGAAACTACATATTTGTTTCCAAACTGAAGGCTAATCATAGGAAATAAATAAAAATCAAACTGAGAGCACCTATCATTTTTCATTTGCTCCTTTGGTGTGATATGTCTCTTGGTGCCAGATCCAAAAGCACTGCTCTCAGGACTTTTTCTCAATATGGCTACCCATCCAAGCATATAACAGAATAAAAAATCAGTGCTGGAGGTTACTGAAGAGAGACATATTAAAACAGTGGCCCTTTAAGGATAAAATGTATTACATGGTGTTCAAGCAGGAAAAATATATCACAGGTACCAATAAAGTATTACGAAAAGTCTAATATTTAGGATGTACAATACTTTGCTCAACTAGGCATGTTAAGCATATCATCAGATACTGTGGTCTTGCTCAAGTATATGGAGGCATTAATTTGAAGGCAACTTCAATGAAAAGTTTTGAAAAGGTATCTACTTATTTGCAAAGCATTCTGGCCAACGGTACATTGTAAAGCCGCTTCTCCCTGTACTCTCCAACAAATAAACTGAATTTCACAGAAAAAAATCCGTGAGTGCTTGGGTTTTCTTAAAATTGGCCATCTTATTGCACCAATGAGAGCTTATTCTTATTAAAATTAAAAAGGATTTGAATAAATACCAACTCTATTATTAAAACTTCCAAAGGATATGATTTAAATTTTAGCATTTATTGTTCTACTCTTAGGATGAGGTTACTGACACAATTTTTTAATTAATGTTTTAGGCAAAGAAAATAAGTACTAATGTAGTTCTCATAAATAGTTAAATAGACTCAGTTAAGATGCTGAGAAAGATCTGGAGCCATGATTCTTATTAGATTTTTTATTCTTTATTATCATAGCAATGTTATCATTCATAGGTATGAGGTTAGGATGCAGATGAGCTCAGTTTTCTAATGGTGTCTGAAGGTCTTCCTTTATGAACTACAAAAACGTACTTAAAGTTGTAAATTAAAATTGTTATTAAAACAATACAGACTTTTAAATATATTGTGCTTGTAACATGATATATACATTGATGTATCATATGAAATAAGCGCGGAAAACAATGGAAGCTGACTGTTCCTCCTAATCTGAGATACTTAACTATTATTTACCAGCATAAGTCATCAACATAGAGAAACCTATTTAACATTCTTAGGGAAATTTTAGAAAGAGAGGAAAGCATTCAGAATTCTTGTATTTTATGTTTGTAAGACGTACCATCAATAAAACTAAAGTCAATTTCACAAATTGACAGGAAAAACAGATTTAAAACTTAAAAGAAAATCACCTTAGTACTTTAGGCAAGTATGTCACTGATAATATTTGCATTATTTCTGTAAATGAAAATAAGCAGCCAATTTTGTCAGAGCGTAAATTTTTGATGTGCTGCTTTGAAATATTTGTGAAATTGACAAGTTTTGCTTTGTTATTTTTTGAAATCACCACAGCAAACTAAACTTACTGATGAATTGTAAACTTTTCCATTAGAAATGTAAGCTGGGTGAAAGGGTTAAAAAGAAATAAAAATGGGTAGGTTTACAAGTTCAAAAACAAAGGGAATTTTCGGGCAAATAATTTAGTTGCAGTTATTTGAAGCTTGCATATCAGAAGGTACAATAAGCATATTACTTCACTGACAGCTCTTCTGTCAGCTTCTGAATCTTCATAAGTTTCCCTAATTGCCACTTTTTAGGCCCTAAAAGCATTTCGAAAGAGATCACTTTTCACTAAAACTTCAATAAGAAGTGTCGCTTCTCTATATAGAATATTTTCCTCATAGACTTTAATTTATGGTTTAAACAGTAGGGGTAGAAAAAATGAAATATTAGTAAACTCTGTCATGTAGTAACTCAACAAACTCGCAGCTCCGAACATAATACTCTAAGAGTCAACATAAATTCTAAGATACTAACAAACTTTGATGAAATTAGGCCAGTGTACTTTAAATGCAAGTAGAATATATTCTAAAATGAACGAAGTTGGCATCTCTACTTGGAAAGCCTTACCGTTAAAGATAGTAATGAAAGTAAGCAAACAAAAACGGCAACAACAATCTAGGATTCTGTTAATACAGTACTGTAAAAGCAGAACTAAGGTGTTGCTTACATTTTGGTGGCATCACTGCCTTTCCCAGGAATAACATACATATCATACTACACAAAGAACCCTGATATCAAACTATGCTCTTTGCTCCAGACTTGTCTTGCCCAAGAATTGATGAAAGCATTGCTGGGAGTAAATGACAAATTAACAAGTCAAAAAATTCCTCTAGGGCTTAACTTTGTACTCCTAGTACCTAATATAGGCACAAAGGAAGAAATAGTTATTATATCCTAAAGTCTTGAATGAAACACCAGGAATCATTTCTAGAATCTAAGAGCTGTAAGGGACTGAGCATTTTCAGAAGAGGTGTTTCCTTTCTTAGAGATATTTAAGCAGTACACTCTCTACTTTAACTTTCACATATACCTTACCTTGTCTATATTCTCCTCCCATCTCTCCACTCCCATCCCTATCCCCTGGGCAGAAGGGTGAGAACAAATGATTGAAGGATGTTCCAAAATTTAAGCATTCAGTACACAAAGGTAGATAACCACAAACAGAACTTTCAGTCTTTACATATAAGGATCTCAAATTATCGTTCCATATTCTTTTCCACTCTATTTAATAAGTGCTTCTATCAGAGATGGGAACCACATATGCACAAAAACCCCTCTTACTTCATCTTTCGATTATAACCAATTTTGAAAATCTTGAAAAGTAAAAGACTAGTTGCTGCCTTTTGTAGTCCACAGATTGCTGCAGAGCCAACAGTTCAAGTCTCACTGAACGTTAAAATAACTGAAAGTAGTCACTGCCCTCCATTTGATACAGAAGTCTAAGTTGGCTTGAAGACTATCAGTGAAAAGAATGCACTGTTTTCAGAGAAAACTGCATTGATTTGGGGTTACCCCTAAAGGTTAGAAAATAATTCCCAATAACTGCACCACACTTTGCTTCCTTGTAATTTATACACGCGCACACACACACACACACACACACATGCATTGATTTGGGGTTAGCCCTAAATGTTAGAAAATAATTCCCAATAACTGTACCACACTTTGCTTCCTTGTAATTTACACACACACACACAAACACACACACAGTGGGGTGGGGGAAGAGATGGGACGAGGGGAGGAGGGGAGGAGGGGGCGCCGGGAAAGGGAAAAGGAAGTAGGAGGGAGGAGAGAAACCCTACACACAATAAAATAATGTTCAGGAGTGTCACTGAAAGAATCATCAAAGATCTTTCATTAGAAATTGAAATAATTTATCCATTTAAGGAATCAAAAACTTACCTAAGGATTTACTTTCTGTTGTCTGTTCAAGTTCTCTGAAAGCGCTATATTTATCACCAGGCTCTATGATGAAAAGACAGAAGCTCAAGTGAGGTTAGGAACCTTGAGGTCACAACTCAAGAAAGCAAGCAGACTGGGTTGCCCAGACACACTCAGCATGTGGCATAACCATTTTACACATTTACCATAAAAGTCCAACACTAAAAACAAAGATTTACATTAACAGATTTATGAATTTACGAACTGCTGTTACCTCCAAATGAAACAGTATTTTCAGAGGACTTGTCAGTTGCAATTCCTTTAAACACAGCATACTTATCCATTGACGTTGATGCTTTAGTTCCAGGAAGTGGCATCAACAAAGAAGGGGCACTAAAAGAAAAAAGAAATATTTCTTAATGACTAGAACATTTAATCCTTCCTTTATCATCAAGTAAGAGCTTAGAATTAAAGTGGCAAATAGGTACCTAGTTAAAACTCATGATTCCCCGTTTTAAAACTAAGAAACTATATATATACACCACAAATGACTAAAGATAACATCTTTTTCCTTGAAAAAATATACTGAAATAACACCCAACCAATAACTCTTTTCTTGATTATTTAAAGGGGGGGCAGATCCACAATGACCATCTAATCATCTCTTTAAGCCATAAAAACCACTGGAATGGCAGTGGAAATAGATTATAGAATGATGACCTGCAATTTTAACCTAAGGTCTATAAAACTGCAAAAGCGAACTGCTCCAAAAAGGTATATCCAGTATTTTAAAGTAAATTATGTTAACCTTAATAGAAATTATTCTTTAAAATGGGGTCAGAATGCGGAGGTGAAATAGTTAAGAAAAAAATCTATTTATAAAATGTTGTTCGAGCCAAGATGTAAATCGTTTTTCTTTTGATCATATTGCATTGCTTACTGGCAGAAGTTCACACATCTGATAAGCAGCAGTAGAGTTAATACAATTTGCATTTTTACAAGAATCACATCAGCGGTTCCAGAAGCTATCTTTGTAGCAAAACAACAATCACTTCAAAATTAGATGAAGATACTTTTGCCTGTGGACATATTTCTCCCTGGATGGAAAAACAGTGTAATGAGTAGTATATGTGTGGGTATTCTTGGATGGCTAAAACACATACTATAAAAGCATTGCTTTTTTCTCCCCCTCTCTCTTATCAGACCCAGGCAGCTCCCAAGAAGAACAACCTTTACATATGAATAACTACATTCCACCACTGGTTTGTGTCATTCAATACCGCACACACGTGTGATATAAATGGATTTCTATTGAGTTCTTTGCCGCAGAGCAAAAATCTTTCCACAGTCATTTAAATCTTCTTATCAGTGGCCTCCAAGCAAGGTAAGAAACCCAACTCTTGCACATGCATGCTAATGGGGGACCACAGTGCTTTAGGACTTAGTGTTATCAAATATTATAATTTCACAACACTACATATTTGATCTTGACAAATAGGTCATCACCTATACATTATGGGTGAATTTTTTAAATTTTTACAAGTAATTAAACTATAACTCATTGAACAGAATGTTACATAGGAATAAAGGTAATTAATGTCTTAGGAAAAACACAAAGCTGAACGATCTATTTGTTTTTCATGACCTGCCGACTTTAGCTATGTTCTTTTAAAGCCCATTGGTAAAATCTTCTAAATGTGACATTTAATTGAATATTATTAACTTTAAAATTGTTTTCAAAATTGAAGAAAAATGGTGGCTCTTTAGGGTAATGAAGTACAGCTGACTGAAGTCAACAAAATTCCATTCAAAAAAGCTATGACTCAGATTATAATTTTACACATATTACAAATGAATAATTCATTCCAGTTCTTCCTCTGAAATTATTTTTAAAAAACCAAACAATAATCACTATGAAAGTGTTTATGCCAGTTATATAAAGTAGTTATCTGTTCTGAACATGAAAACAGTTATTTCTACTTTTTAATACTAATGAAAGATACTCAGTGAGAGAAGCAGAGTGTTTAAAATTTAAAAACATGAATTTTACTGAAAGATGATACTGTAAAGAATATGTATTTTGCTTTTTCTCTAGTGAATCCATTTATGTTTTATAATCACTCCATATGTCTGTGGTAGATGGTTTTACTTAGTTGCTCAATATACCCATTTAAAAAGCAAAATAAAACTAACCAACTCGAAACCCCTACACTTTAATCCTTTTGAACTATTCAGTCATCAGTGCACCATGTCTGCCTTATTTATTATTCTAGGCTCCCCAGTGCTTGAGACATACTAAGTATTTTCTGAATGGATAAATAAATGATACTGCCGTCTTCCTTTCATGTCCCCTTTCATGCCCACTTATGTGTTAGTTCTCCTTTGACTTTGACATCCAGTTCAATATTGAGTCCATCCAATTTCTCAGATACATCCTTTCAGTATCTGTAACTCTTAAACCCAGAGTACTTCTCATCATCTCACAATAGGATTACCATGGCAGTTGAATTTATCCCATACAGTAGTAGGAATCACTTTCATCATGCCATTTGTTTCTAAAATGCTTTATAGATTATGCCACAAATCATAAAACACCTCACGACTGGTGCCACCCCTAACTAATGTAATTTTTTCAGACTAACAATACTCTCCACTCCAGCCTACATCTAATACCTTACTTGTCTTCATCTTCTCCGACAAATGCCCATTTTCTGCTTAAAAATACTGCGCAGAGTGGTCCCACCTAGGCTTAGCTATTCATATTTCAATTTAACAAATATCCTTTTAAAATAAACTCACAATATGTAATATAGATTATCATCAATTAGGGAATTCATTATATATGCATACACACACATTTAAGGACCAATCCTGAGAGTTTTATCAGATAATATAAATACCTAGATAAAACTAAGCTTCTTGAGAGCAGGAACTGTGTTTTTTGCTTTTGTATTTCTAGTGCCTACACTAGTGTCTGGCCTATAACAGATGCTAAGTAAATGTTTTTGAATGAATAAGTAAGCAATGAGTGGATTCTTAGACATGAGCAAAATGTTTTCATGCAAGGAAAGCATGGAAGTAGTCAAATCAGAACTGAAAAAGAAAAATCTGCAAAGAATGGCTGTATATGAAAGTAAACTATTATGTGGAGATAATGTGACACAAAATTGCTAATACTCCATATATCTCAAGCTTGGGCACCATCTTATTAAAAATTTCTATGCCCAAATTTTCATTTCATTTACTGAAAGAGGTTTTTGCTCAGAGGAATGAACCACCAATTTGATAAATTCAGTTTATAACCTTCATACTACAATATAATCATCCAACAAACCTTTATTAATTACATATCATGGGCTAAGTATGACATATAAACACATGAAAGATTGTCTTCAGGTATTTATAGATTAGTGAGGGAAATAGGTGAATTACTAATTATAATTAGGGCACAGATATTCATAAGGTACCTTGACAGTAGAAAGAGAGGGGCCCTTAACTCATCTTGGAGGTAGAAATTGATCAAGAGGGGTTAGTAAAAATTTCCCATATTAACCTGAGTTTTGAAATGGAGCTAGAATTAACTACAGAAACAATTTCAGGATGAATAGAATAGAATGTAAAAGGCCATAAGCTTTAAAGAGCATGGAGAGTCTGAAGTTGTTTTGGGATGGCTGGAATACAAGCTGTGGTGAAAAGACAATAGTTGAGAGAGAAGGCAGAAGCAAGATCACCGATGGCCTTTTCCAAGTCAAGCAGAGCTGACAGTTGATGATGGTACAGGAGAGAAAACGGAGCCAAAATAAATAACATGTTTTTCACTTGGTGACTGGGCTTGGAAATCCCAGTACTTTAAAGTCACATGCTTCATCTTTTTCTTCTATGTGTCATTTACATGTATTTGATATATTCTTAAAATCAGAATAATTTGGTAATACTCCATAAAGCCTATCCTCAGTTCTTATTACAGTATCTATGCAGGAAGTGTTGACAGATTATCAACTGGTTAAAAGGAAAAAGATGAATGGAACTGCAAAAATAGGAACATAAGAGAAATAGAATATGTATCCTGACAAAAACAAGATCCAAAAATAACCAAAGAAATCGCATTGCTTACTCAAAGTCTGGTATGTTCCACTCTATGGAAGAAGTGTCTAAATACTTTTTAAGAAATGAGAGAAAGGTATTGAGAACATAATCAGTTACTGTACCTAAAAGTTAAGCTAGTACATAAAACATAAGAGATATGTTTATGCAACTGTCTATGCAAACAGAAATATGAAGGCCTAAAAGCCACTGATTTCAACTTAAATTTAAGAGAGATGTGAATAATCATATTTATATTTCTGAATTATGATTTCTGTGGAAAATCAATAATATATTACATTGCAAAAATATCAAATTATGTGCCCCTGTCTAAAAGGCTTTTTAACAGTTGAAGATCTGGATCCACAACAAGAACATGAAGTCATCATTGCACAGATGCACTCAGCTATAATAAATCAGGTCTAGCACAGGCAAATAAAATATTGGCAAGCAGGTATGTGCCAGGAGGAAATGGTCGGAGCTAAAGTTTAATGTGGACAATGAGGAGGGAAGTTTGAAGAGTAACACTATGAATAAAGAAGGGATTATTCAAGAAAAGAATGAGAGTAAGGAGTCTTAATTCTCTTATTTAGACTTCTTGTTGTGGATGCCTCTTTCTCAAATTATTAAATACGATCTTAACTATATTCAACTTTTTTCTACCTGTTTCCAGGCTGAGAATTATTTGTTTTTGAAGAAACCGGCAACTCTTGGAAATCAGTGAATGAATCATCAAGGGATCCTGACTTAGAAGCATCTTGAAAATCTTGGAAGTCATCTTCTTCTGGTTTCACCACCTAGGTTTAGAGGATATTAAAATCGAAACCATCAGATTGATAAAATAGTAAATAACAAATCTCCATCTGTCAAATTCAAGGACTATCTTTTAAATTTCTGCATTTAGGTATCACACTACCTAATTATAGAAGAACATCCTCTAGATAAAACAGCAATGCAAGTGCTTAAGGCAGAAATCTTGTATTATTGTTACTCTCTGTACAAATGGTAAAAAAAAAAAAAAAAAAAACCAAACTGGTTTAAAGGGCTAATCTGAACAACTTTCAAATAGCTAAATCACATTTAATAGATTATGGAGAACCTGCCATCTTTAAAACACATTTTATACAAGTTTGTAAATTACAAACGTGATATAAATTTATTATAATCCATCACAAACATATAAAGTCAACAGTGAACACTGACTCCTAATCCCATAATCTAGAAGTACTGTTAACAGTTCTTCTGCTTTATTTGCTTTATTTGCTTTATAGAAAAATGAGCTCATGAGCTTATACTATATTGTTCTGCTCTTTAAAAAATGTAATGGTATGACTTGGACATCTTTTCAATGCAGTATATATCTATCTCATTCATTTTAATGATCAAATAGTTTACCACTGTATGGACGAACCAAAATTTATATAACTTTTTTTTTCCTAATGGACATTTAGCTATTTCTAATTTTTTACTGTAGCAAACAATGCTACAACAATATCCTTGTACAGCTTTGCTATAATTTAAGTTACTATTTCTGTGAGATAGATTCCTAATAGCATGACTGCTAGGTCAGAAGATACATAGATATTTAGAATTTTGATAGCTATTGTCAAAAGTGCCTTCCAAAAAAGCTGTACTAATAAATCCTTTTCCTACAATTTCACTGACACTAAATACTATGTTTTAAAAAATTTTTGCTAATCTGAGAAGTGAAAAATAAATGGAAGCATTTTAATTTCAAGTTTAACTGCTTCTTCAAAGATATAGCCTAAGAATTTCATTAAGTTTACTGGGCTTGATGTTTAAAATGTATATACTATAAAAAACAATAAACTTTTAGCCAAAATTCAAGTATCTTAAGGCTTAGCAAATTGCTTCATATTTTTTAAATAATAAAAATTAAATTTTGTATTGTTTTAATACTGTTTAATTTTTACCTCCAGTGTCTATCATAATCCAGAATTTTCTTTGCATCCCCAGAAAAAAAGTATAGATTCACTTCCAGGGATTATCTGGAATACACAGTTTCTCCATTTACCTGATTTGTAGGGTACACTGGCATGAAGCCACTAGAAACCTGGGCTGCAGCTCCCCCCACTGGTCCAACAAGGTTAATGCCCATGACTGGTTGTCCGAGGTTGAGGGGCAGGGAGCCTGCAGGGCCTGAAGGCATCCCAGTAGGCTGACTCACTGCGGTAGGCAAAGTTATAGGAAAGCCACTTAAAGATGGAACAGGAGCTGCTGGGAACTGGTTTAAAGCATCAGGACTCATGGCAGGAACACCCCTCTACACAAAAAAGGAGGAAAATGGAAACATTTTAGGAGATTGCAAACTACATACAATCTAAATCTGACAAACAGGGACATAAATGTAAAATCTGTAGCTTTGATATGTTTCTACACTAACTCTCCCAAAACTCATAAATTTGATACAAAAAAAAGTTACAAGGTTAACAAAAATCTAATATTTAGCAAAGAAATGGCCAACACATATCCATTGTGACATTTTACTCTCTGATAAGTTTGGTTAGTTTACTACAATCAAATCAAGATTACATATATTACAAACGATTTCATAATATAAGAAAAACTACCAGAGAATACTTTATCAATATCTAAGGAATTTTAAATAAGGACTTCAAAGGACAGTGAGTAATTTCATTTATTACTAACTTTCAAGTTCAGAAGGGGTACAGTCTTTAAACAAAGGAGTATTTTGCTAGTATGCGCTTCATATAAATTATACATTTTTGAAGTACTGTATCTTGAAAATTATTTAAATTTTAATGTACAAGAAATTCTATGGGGTTGTAGTCAAAAAGGATTCATATTCTTTCAATTTACATTGGAAAGTTACTTAATCTAACTTAAGAAACAATGTCTACCT
This sequence comes from Pteropus alecto, assembly GCF_000325575.1. Lineage (NCBI taxonomy): Eukaryota > Metazoa > Chordata > Mammalia > Chiroptera > Pteropodidae > Pteropus > Pteropus alecto. The sequence goes on from NW_006443570.1 coordinate 14,832,854, forward strand.
GTGTAACTGCTATCATGGCGAGAACGGTATAAAGTTCTTCTTTAGTAAGTTTGCCAGGTGTAGTTCGATTAGCTAAGGCCCATATCTGTCCAAGAGTTTCCCTGGGAAGTCCAGATGACATCAGAATGGGATAGAGTTTGGCAGTATCTATTCCAGTTGGAGTCATTGTGGTTTCTAAGATTTTCTTATAGGCATCTATTAAAGGAAAGACCAGATTACAAATGTAAACATATTACAACTGATTGATTTTTTTTGCTTGTACAAGAATAAGCTTAAATTGAACCGCTTTAATAGAACTAAAGCCACGTCAAGGCTTTGCACTGCTAGAAAGAAATTCAAGTGGAAATATCCAGCAGACAATTGGGGTCTGGAGCTCGGTCCTAAAGATGAAAATTTGGGACCAAGGTAAGAGAAAGTCTTCAAATTCAGTAGAAGACAGTAATAAAAATAAGATGAAGGTGGTATAGGCAAATGCTTTGGACTTTAAAAGAACAGTTGTGGAATAATAACGGTGGGAATAGTTGAAAAACAGCAGTTGGAAGCAACAGTTACACCAACACCACCTTTTCCCTGCCCCAGAGAATTAGAGGCTGTGAGAGAAAACATCATTGGGTAAGGTGCTATGGAAACAGAGCCTGCAAAGACAGACAGATTCAGTTATGGTGGGGAAGCAGAAAAAAGGGACTGCGGGGGAGTTTTTCACAATAAAATGGGGTTTCCAAAAGACAAAGTGAGAAAGGCTGTTAGAGATAGAGTTGCCATGTAAAATACAGGATGCCAATATTGCACAGGATATACTTATATTAAACGACTCTTTGCTGTTTATCTGAAATTCATATTTAACTGGATGTTCTGTATGCTTATTTGCTAAATCTGGCAACCCTGGTTAGAGAAGTTTTGGGGGTTGAAAGTGGGTAGGGCTAAGGTAGACAGAGAAAGATGTTTAAGACAAAAATTTTACATCTATAATTTAAATATGGATTACAGGTTAATTGATAACATATATTTTGGCTAGGAAATTATGTGTGCATGCATGTTTGGAAGGAGAAGAAAGAAAGAAATACAAGCTGGAAGAAAATGGATAGAACTCCAAAACATACTAAGATCTAAAATTTGTTTGGCTTGAAGACAGAGAGGAAGAAGATAAGATTAAAACTGTATAATGGGCAATTGGAAGAAAACCTATTATATTTATATACAACTGAAGTCCCATACTGGTTTGGGAATTAACTTTCAACTCATGATTATGTGATTACAATGTAAAGTAGACACTACTGGTTTCTTCCAAAAAGAAGTTCAGCTATAGGGATTTTTTGCATGGCTTTTATTTAATCAAGTGTAGAACAACTTTAGTCTACAACCAATCTAGGAAACTAAAGATCTGATACCTTTAGTTTACAAGGGGTTGGCAAAGTAGAGTAAATTGAATAAGTTACAATTTATTTCAATTAACATATACTGCTGTAATAGTCATTATTCTGGGTACATAAACCATAGCTTAAATAGACTTTTCCCTTGTATCAGTTGAATACAAAATGTGCTCCTTACTGATTTTTTGGCTCAGCGGTAATAATATATTTCAAGAAATAAGTAAATATTGTCTTCTAGTGTAGAAAAGATGCCACGGTCTCTTACCTCATATAATATCACATTACAAAAAAGTAATAAGATTGTTTTTAAAAATATAAATTAATCAGGAGTCCGGTTAAGTTTCTAATAATCTATGAAATAAATATTTGATAATGTCTTTTAAAGCATGATAAATCTGAGAAAATCTTTTAAAAATAATGTATTTGATGGTCAATAAAACATGAAAGCAAAAACATTTCTCTGACATTTAGTTATTTCATATATGAGGCAGTATTACGAAATACTAGATCTATTTAACTTTCTGTACTCTTTAAGAAAAAAAAAGAAAAAAGTTACAAGTCCTTCTGCGTATTTTGTAACAAACATATTAACTATTTTCAACATTTAAAGCAAAATATCCAGATGGGAATTCTGGACAAAGAAGCTTATTTACCTGGAACCAAACTCTCATTGTAAATCCAAGGAGGCATTCTGGGCTGAACAGGATCCTGTGAGGGAAATACTCCTACACCTAGAAGACAAGGAACATTATTTAATGTATATAATGGTCCATGTACAAGATAAGGAAATCACACTGACTCATGGTTTTTTATCAAAAGAGCACTGGCTGGAGACACTAAAAAAAAGTCACCAATACAACTAAAAGATCTGGTTTCTAAACAACTCTGATACATTAACTATGTCCTAAAGAGTAAACTAAAAAAACCCTAAGATGTACCAAATAAATATTCTGAATCACTACAGGATTTGCACCATTTCACATATATTACAAAAGTTTACCTCCTAAGCTGCCCACATTCTAATTCATCTCTGCAAGCTGAATTTAGAAAAATTTGATCTCTTTTAGGCAGCAATGTGTATGATTTATTTCAGAGAAGCAAAACTATATTCTCATTGGTGACTTTTCAAGTTAAATTTTAACTTTTCAAACTTTATGGAAGAACATGAAGTGCAAGAGGGGGAAAAAGTTTTTGTAAAAGAAATTTCAGAAATCATTCTGATTAAAAAACTGTCAAAATTTTTTTTTAAAAGATTAACAGGTGTTGAAAGAATTGAGAGCAAAATCGTAGGGGTTAATTGGAGAAAGGAATGCATTAAATATATTTTAAGCAAAATTTTGATTAGCAAAATCAAGCAGCATTCATTTTAAGATTAATGCTTAAGGTGTTAGCACTTGAGCGACATTTAGTTAAACGAACTTTTTGCTGAATATTTCATGAGCTCACCACTCTCTTCAATGGGCAGGTTTTGGTCTGAAGTCTGTTCTGCCTCTGCAGTTGTGGTACCACTTACACGTCCATCTACAGCACCCCAGTTATTGGCCGTTAAACTGGGATGGTTCTTACTGGAACCTGGGCCCTGGGCTTTGTGCCCAACTTCAGAAGTATTTAATTTAATTTGTTCCTGCCCAGATGTACTTATATCACAAGATACTAGGAGCTTCTCCTCCAAGGAAGGGCCTAAACAAACAGCATGAAGGATTATTTGTATATAACTGCAGATTTCTAATTTTTCCAATCATCTATTTCCACCCCCAGATTCTAAAGGGAATCTGCCGCATATAATGCAAATTTTGAAATAATCCAATCACTGCACATTTGCATAGGGCTTAAGAGACTTAGAGATTTTAGAGTACTTAAATATCATTATATACTTTGATTCTCAAGAATTTTATGAGACAGTAGGAAGAATGGTACAGTGGAAAGAGTAATACCTTAGAAATTTGGCCATCCTTACAAGATACAGGCACTTCCACTAACTACTGGGGAGACCCTTGGTCAGTAACATCATCTCTGGGTCTGTTTCTACATCTGCCAACTGAGAAAGCTTGGACTAACGACACGACGGCAAAGATTCCTCTCAGCACTATTCTATATCTCAAAACATAGTATGTAACTTGCCCCTCCCCTATTATTTCACAAGTGATAAAACTGAGGTACAGAAATGTTTAAAGATTTGTCTGAGGGCAAACTGATAGTAAATGAAGAACCTAAACTAGAGACCTTCTAAAGCAGCTTTCCCTGGCTCATCATTCTTAAAACGATAACGGTGATTTTCACAAACAAGAGTAATCTCCTAAGGACATCAGTTTGTTTTTTAAAGTTCTAAGGTGGTTTAAACAGCTCCCAATTTAGGAGCTTAAGTTTTAAATCACTTTTCTGGAAAGTGAGCCTGCCTAGCCCTGAATTTAAAAATCTAGATTCTTTGGATTTCGATAGTAATCATATATTTAGGAACATGTTTCTTTGCCAACAACATTGTATTCTTCTACTTATATAAGAGAAATAAATGATCCTAGATTATCTTAAGAATACTTCATTAATATTCCGGGAGTTACCTGCTCCCTGTACCTTGTATAAGGCTGAAGCAGGAGAGAAATAAGAAGTTTGCCTAGGGACACCATGTAAGGCAAAAGACACTGGAATCTGACCTGGAGGGAGAGGCTGTGCTCCAGCCTTCTGTGTATGCAACTGGCCAAGTGGGGTGGTGGAATGGAAAGACTGAAAAGGCTGGGAAGTGGAAGAAGGCCCACATGTGGGAACTTCAACAGGCCCCTGCATAAAGTCACTGAATTCTTCTTCGTCAAGAAAGGCAGGTGATGGGGAGACAGTTTTAGTAGAATGAGATGATGTGGGATAATCTGCAAAATGGAAAATGGTAATGAAACACATGGAAATGAATATCAATGGGGAGAAAGAAATTAAGATGTGGTAAAATTTTAAAAGAATATACTAAACAAGAACAGTGGAGGTGAACAAGAAATAACATGTAACAAGTCAAATGGAATTATACAATGAATGCGAAAACACTGATGTCTATTTACACAATTTTTTTCTTTTTAAAAAGTGTTTTATAGCTATTTTGCATTTGGTTCAAAAACAGAAAATTGTAAAATTCAAAATTTCTTTCCTTCTTTTATTACTATTCTCGCCCCTCCCCACCCCCACCAAGACCATTAATAATTTATATCAAGGTGGTGATTACTTTTGAAACTCAAGTGATCTGTTTTTCTGGATAATATTCTCAAAGCAATATACACCAGAAATAAGAAAACCTACCAAATGCTGTTGAAGATGTTTTGGATAGACATATACTCTGATGATTTCATGAGGCTAATACATACTTGTGATTTTTAATATATCATTGCTAACCCACATACTTTGCACAGTTCACATTTCAGTAAATCTACCATATGAGGAATGAAAATTACAAAAGACAACAATATTAAACACATTACCAATGTGATATTTTCTTGTGAAAAGCATTAAAACTGGGACACCATAAAGTGCTAAGTCAAACAACTCAACAGTCAGTTTAAGAAATGAAACCTTGACTGAGGACTATGTTTAAAAGATCTTTGACTTTAAATGATATAAACATCACTGTGGCTTTTTTTTAAATGTGAGAGCCACTTATGTAATAAGTCCCTCTACAGGGACTACATTTAATATGAGGCTCATTAACAATACTATTATTGTCATATTTTTAACTACTTTGAATTGCTTTAATATTTACTAAAGTCTAATGTCACGAGGGGCAGTCTTTTTTTTAAAAAGGCTCTCATTTGAAAAATGAGAACACTATGTGCTTTTTTTTGGACACTTCTGGATCTGTGAAATAGAACCTATAAGCACTGGAAGTTCTATGAAAGATATGAAATGAGTATGCAAAATTATTGCCTTAATTTTGTTTAAAAAAGAAAAAAGCCATGCCACAATAAATTCCAACCCGATAATGGTTACTGAGAGCGGATTTCAGTTCTCCATTTGGGTTCTCAGACCAGTACTGGTAGAAAATAGTAGTAATGGAAAACTGAAAGCTACTATGAAAGTTTTTTAAATGAACCCTGACTATTTATTAGCAATAAGGCTGCAAAGGCTAAACCAATGTTTCTTTGTACCTCACTGGAATTATATTAATTCTGTGGGGCATGTATTTTGGCTTATCAACTCTCTCACAGCTCATTATATGATTAATAAGAAGTACAAAAATTATATAGTCAATACAGTTTGCCTACTCAGTATTTTAAGATAAATAGTCTATGAGGGGAGGATTAAAAGAGGCCTTTTGTGGTAAAAAGGCTGGAAACTCTTTTTATATGCTTTAGGCCTAGGTATAAAACTCTAACTGGAAAAGCTCTGAAATTTCCTTGGGCATGCTTCTGAAAATTTTGTCTAATCATGAAGCAGTTAACTAAAAACAGCTAACTGCATGCACGTTGCTTGAACTTGCAAGATTATTTGAACATCAAAACATTAATTCATCATTTAACATCGAGGTTGTTAAACTACATCTGGTTGTCTGAAAAGGGCACTCAATATGGGCAGAAGAGTCTGACCTAACAATGACCAGTCCTCTCTGCCGCCATCTCCTTTTCTTAAGTTCCACGCTGGGTCCAGTTTTAGCATTCCAATGTCATTCTTAAATTTTTTCTTGACTAGCTTATTCAGCTTATAATTTTCATTTTTACATATGCTTTATTTTACTTTGAGGCATATTTTTGAAATGATAACCTGATATATAATCTAACAAATGAAATTAATAGGATAGAGTCAAAGCTGTCCCAGAAAGTCAAGAACTGGTTACTGTGCCAATGTTAGATTATTCCCTCCTGACATCACCTATATAAGGTGATATAATACAAGAATTTATGATAAAATTTATCAATATAATTTGTGCCAGCAGAAAATAGTACTTGATCGGCTGAATGATTTATGAAAACTGTTCACCTATTAATGGTATGTTATTCTTGAAATCAGTTGAGAATAAAATGTCGAATATCAAATTTTAAAAAAAGGATGTGGTAACAGTTATGTAAAACACTCATTTCAACTGCTTAATGTTCAAAAAACAAAAAAAACAAAAAGGATCCCTTTACCCTGCTCTAGATAGGCACTTTTTTTTTTTTTTGCTTATCTGATGATAAATGATAATAAAACTACAAAGAAATGTATTAAAGAAACTAAAATTTCACAAGGAGCATTATTAAACCTGTGACTTTTTTCCCTCATCACTTTCTTAAAGAGGCATTAAAAAATTTGCAAGTTTAATCACATTGAGTAAAATGTGAACTACGTCATAAAAAGTAAAGTTCTTAACAATGAGAATAAAATGATAAACTCCTTTATTACATTTGCTTTGAGTGAATGGATTTTACTAATGTTAACATACTCATTTATACAAAAGATTTACAAGTGAAATTGTCGTACTGATATTTACTAGAAGACAAAGAGGTTTTCTCTTCCTAAGATAGTTACCGATCAGAGCTGTTAACCCACTGTAAAATTTAAAACATCTAAATCTGTACTTGAAGGAACAGTTCAGCATTGACTCTTCACATACATATCATGGCCAATTAAACACACAGGGACTATAAATCACCTTCCAACAAAAGAAAAATTTAAAATTAAAACTACCTGGTTTCTTAGGGTGCGATGCTGGAGTAGGGTGCATCTTAGCATCTCTGGAAAACCCATCTAAGTTTCCTTTTATGGCTTCCAAAGCATCATCTCTACTCTTCTCTCCTGTCTAAGAGACAATAAATGTATGTATATTTCTTCACTTATCTCTCACTTCGTCCTAAATCCTCTCAATTAAAAGTGAAGATATTAGTCTGCTCCCAATACTTTTATTATATACTTTTTATAGTGAATTCTCCAAGTCAGGAAAACACTGATAAGTGTCTAAAACTAAGGCACAAAATGACACTCTATAGAATATAAATATTTAAAGACGCATTTATAAACATTTTAGGATATAGTTGTTAGATATTAAGTATTCTGTACTAATGCTCCCAAGAAAAGATTACAAACATTTCAATGGTAGCAAGATAGAGTTGAGGAGATTGGCTGATATCGTATTCCCCTCAATAATAGTGTGTCTTTACAAAAGAATTAAAATCTTTCACTTTTGGACTTAAACTAAAATGAAATCAACCATAGCCTCACCTTGGGCTGGTGCCTAAATGACAAAATCCACTGAATGAGTGTGAAGGTGCACATGCAGGGTGTGTGTGCGTGTGTGTGTGCGTGTGTTGTAGTAGAGGGGTGGCAGAAAATATTACCTTGGGTTTCACACTACTCAGAAGTCTGAGCTTTTGCTTCTGTTCTTCAAACTGGCGTCTTTTTCGTTCTTCTTCTAAGAGCTTTTGTTGCTGTTCAAATCGTTTTCTGAGGGAAGAACAACGTGGTAAAGAACCAGCTTCAGGGACCATCAACTGTGTTATATTCATATTTCCACTAACAATTTCAGCAATAGATCTTACATTTTTAGAACTAAAAAACTACTCTGCTAATTATATCTAATTTTCTTATGACAATCCTATTTTCACACTGTATTAATTTAAAAATATATGAAATGAGTCTGTAAATGATTTTTCTAAATGATAGAATTTGTCTAATTTGCAAGGGGAAGAGACAACCTTTTGCATTCAAAAGTAATTTCAAAAAACAGACAGGGAGGTAGACAAGGTAAAAACACACTTTGTTCTGCATATTAAAAGAGAAACTTCCACCTGGGAAGCTGTGTCAAAGGGAAGAGCAACACTCTGGGAATCAGGAGACCTGCATTTGGGTCCAGGCTTTGCACCTAACTATGTAACCTGGACTGACAAGTTGCTTCATTACTCTGGAGCTCACTTTCCTTAGATGTAAAATTAGAGGGTAAATTCGAGAATCTCTAAGTTCCCTTCTTGCTTTAGACTTAAAAGTATTTTAAAGAGTTTTAAAGAAAATGTGACTGTCTCAGCTTCAAATCTACACCAGAGAATATGTGACAATTTTAAAAATAACTGCTATCATGTATCTTTATCCTTGAATCCTGAGGTCCCTTACTGCTGCTCTTCTGCAAACTGCTTCTGCATGTCTGGAGTGTACTGTGGGCCTGCAGGACGCATCCCCAGGAATGGTGCTTGTCCCAGGTAAGGCATTCCCGCTGTTGGCATTGGTCCCATTGGTATCCCTGCCTAGAAGAAAAGGACAGAGGCATAAAAAACACAATTTCTCCTTTTACTTATTACAAAGAAAAACTGTAACTTTCATAAATTCTTAATATTTTTTTATTATTGAACTATATAAATGCATTTTATTAAGATTTTAAAAATCTTTTAATTACGATTAAAAGGCTAAAAATGGTAAGCTCCCCTTAACGTTTCTCCTCTTTTATTTTCTTCACTGTCTTAGAGGTGACCACTGCTAACAGTCTGACTGTGTGCGTGTGCATGTGTGTGTGTAAAATCTTTCTGGCTGCGTGTATATGGAAACGTGCACACACACATGTTATATTCTAATGAGCTCACTAATCCATACTCTTTGAGAAGAGGTTTCATAACTTACAAATCTTTGTATTTCCAGCAATAGATAAGATTGGCATATGGTAGTTATTCCACAAATGAGATTAAACGTGTTTTTACAATATGCATGAATAAAGAATATTTTGATGATTATCATAGGCTGATATCCAAACTTTTACAGAAAACAAAATATACTTAATCAATAATAAATGATATATCAATATAGCAGTATAAAGTTTATTGATGTGTCCAGAAGGAAGTTACAGTATTACATAATAGCTAGTCATAAAATCTAATATTAATAATAATGTTGATGACAATGATAATGATGATAATGGCTAATTCTTACTGGGTGAAAATTTTACTTTTCAACCTTCTCCCTGAAAGGTTCCCCTTTTGTTCCCTAACTAAAACCAGGCTGGAAGCCCTTCCATTTGGAGACTGCAACTCCTCTTCCACATTTCCTGTAGATGGGGAATATCCCTCCTTGATTCTTCTAAACCTTTTCCCCTCTCTCTTCCTTCAAAAACCTGAATATGTTTCAATTTCTGGCCATTGGACTTCATCGTTTAATTTCCTGCCTTGTTTATGCCATCTACTCTCAACTCCCTCATTCTTCAACTGAAGTCTTCAGAACCTTGCTATCTTCTATTCTACTCCTAAACTGCCTTTGGTGATGTCAATCATGTTCATAACTTACAAATCTTTGTATTTCCAGCAATAGATAAGATTGGCATATGGTAGTTATTCCACAAATGAGATTAAACGTGTTTTTACAATATGTATGAATAAAGAATATTTTGATGATTATCATAGGCTGATATCCAAACTTTTACAGAAAACAAAATATACTTAATCAATAATAAATGATATATCAATATAGCAGTATAAAGTTTATTGATGTGTCCAGAAGGAAGTTACAGTATTACATAATAGCTAGTCATAAAATCTAATATTAATAATAATGTTGATGACAATGATAATGGTGATAATGGCTAATTCTTACTGGGTGAAAATTTTACTTTTCAACCTTCTCCCTGAAAGGTTCCCCTTTTGTTCCCTAACTAAAACCAGGCTGGAAGCCCTTCCATTTGGAGACTGCAACTCCTCTTCCACATTTCCTGTAGATGGGGAATATCCCTCCTTGATTCTTCTAAACCTTTTCCCCTCTCTCTTCCTTCAAAAACCTGAATATGTTTCAATTTCTGGCCATTGGACTTCATCGTTTAATTTCCTGCCTTGTTTATGCCATCTACTCTCAACTCCCTCATTCTTCAACTGAAGCCTTCAGAACCTTGCTATCTTCTATTCTACTCCTAAACTGCCTTTGGTGATGTCAATCATGTGGATGACACATCTAACACAGAGGCCTTTCAGGTCTTTGATCTCTACATCACACAATCTCATGTCCGACATACCATTCCGGCTTCCTATTCCACAGTCATATCTTTGATCATCCGCTCCAATAACTGCATCATCTCCAAAATCTTGATTTTAAGCATCTCGACATTTGACCACTACCTCCTACCCTTCCAGCTCATGCACTCCAGCAATACTCTCATCTTAGTAATACCTCACATGTATTAATCTTACCACTTTTCCCACTATCCACCATCCTCATCACGTCCTCACTTCTCTTCTTGCTCAATTTAGATTCCAGTGTTCAATATTAAATACCCTTGTAACCATTCTTAACTACCTTACCTCTCACGTTCTGGAATGGTCTCACCCCTGGTAAGAGTCAACTAGTTACCTCTTATCCTTATACCTAAAGCACTGAACCTTGCTAACAAGAAAATCCTTGGGGATTCATTTTAAATTTCTGGCTACAAATCTCAAATGGATCCCCAACACAGGTCTCCTACTATGGAAGATTTCAATCCTCTGAAGTTTCCTTATTTTTTCCAGCTGTACTGAGGTATAACTGACATATAACATTGTGAAAGTTTAATGTGTGCAATATGTTGATCTGATACACATATATACTGCAAAATGATCACCACCACAGCATTAGCCAACAAACACCTTCATCAGGTCACATAATTACCATTTTTTTGTGTATGTGGTGAGAGATTAAATTTCTTTTTAAATTTGACTTAGTTTACCCAAGGCACATAAAACACAAAAGAAACCACTCAAATCATATAAGCTAAAAGATAAAGTGAGATATTCTACAAAAATAATAAAAAATGAAAGAAGTAAAGGTATTGTTATGCACATTACCTTCCTATTTGCAAAATGCTGTTCTTCCAGATTTAAATTTACTAAATGGCACTTTGTGTTTCTCCTACTCCTGAAAAGTAAGGTTATACATTCATATAGTTTATACGTTCTTTTGAAATCTAGATAAACCAAAATGTTAAGAGATACTAATCCTTCCTTATACACTGAGTAAATGACACACAAAAAGGAATAACTCAGAAATCTGAGATACATCCAATAAACTACCAAAAAGACTACAGACAAAGAAGTTTACTTCCAAGTTGAAGGACACTGAAGGCTACTGAAGACTTAAATGGAAAAGTACGACAGTAAGACTAAAAGAGTAAAAATGTAAATTTTATTTAAAATCCCAACAGGTTTTATGTGAAATTTGACAAGCTGATATTAAAATTTATACTGAAGGTGAAAAGACCATGAATAGCTATAATTCTTTAAGAAAAGAACAAGGAGGAGCCATACTACCAGATATTGAAGGCTTATTTTAGGCTAGAATAATTAAAACAGTAAGATATTTATTGATGTAGGGACACACAGATATAGCAATGGGACAAATAGAAGAGCTCAGAAATGAAGCCAAAAATTATAAAGAAATCTGATATTATAGGAGTAATCTTAGAAATCAATGGGTAAAGAATGGGCTATTGATAAAGAAAGGGCTATTGGAAACAAGTGGCTACTCAAATGGAAAATGATAAAATTAGATCCTTCATCCTCACAATGATAACAAAGAAAAACTCCAGGTAAAGACCAATATAAGAAAATTTTTAAATAAGGAAATATCATGAACTCAGGGTAGGATTGTGTCTTAGATGACATAAAAAGCTCAAACTATAAAATAATTTATTCATTTGACCTAATTTCTACAGAACATGCCACCATAAAGAAAATTAAAAGACAAGCCAAAGTCTAGATGTTGGCAACACAAATAACCACAAACATTAGAATCCAGAATATATGATAAACTCATAGAAATCGATAAAACCAAAACAGATAGCAAAAAAATGGAAGCAACTTAAATGTCCATCAATAGAAGAATATAAATTCATGCAATAGAATACAACACAGCAGCTAGATGAACTTGGCATCACTCTATAAAAGGGATAAATCTTGCGGAAAAATGATGTTAAATATAAAAAAGCAAATGCAGAAAGGTACACACTTATGTAAAACTAAAAAATTGAAACCTAGAAAATTATACAGTGTTCATGAATTTACAAACATATATAATAAAAGTACAAAAATACATATGGGAACAATAAACAATGAATTCATGATAATGATAACTATATCTGGGGAAGTAGAGGAAGAAAATTATAAATGTATTGCTCAATTCTTTTTAAAAATGTGAAGCAAATATGGCATGCTGAAATTTGATAAAAGGATGACATGACTGTCTATGTAGAAAATTCTAAGGAATCTATAAAAAAATTCCCAGAACTAGTGAGTTCAGCAAGGTTGGAGGTTACAAGACAAACATACAAAAGTTAATTGTATTTCTATATATCAGCAATGAACACAAGACATTGAAATTAAAAATACAATGTCATTTACAATTACTTAAAAGAATGAAATACTTAGATGTAAATCGAACAAAACATTTATGGGACTTCCATGCTGAAAACTACACCACACTGATGAAAAACTCAAAGAAGACCTAAATGGAGAGATATATCATGTTCATATGTTCAAAGACTCTATATATTAAAGCTGTCCATTTTCTACAAAATGATATAAGGTTTAACATAATTCCTATCAAAACTCCAGCAAGAGTTTTTATAGATCTGGATAACATTATTCTAAAATTTATATGGAAAGGGAGAGGAATTAGAATAGTTAAAACAATTTTGAAAAGAAGAATAACATGGGAAGAATCAGTCTTATACAGTTACTGAGACTGATTCAGTAATCAAAAACACTCATTTGAGAAAAGCCTTGGACTTGATGACTCTGCTGACAAATTCTACCAAACATTCAAAGAACTAATAGCAGTTCTTCCCAAACTTCCAAAAAATTGAAGAGGGGAACACTTCCTAACTTTTTATGAGGTCAGCAAAATCCTGATACCAAAGCCAGACAAAGACACTATGAAAGAAAAACTAAAGACCAACATCCCTTATAAATACTGATGCAAAAATCCTCAACAGAATATGAGCAAACAGAATTCAGCAGCATATTGAAAGGATTATACAATCGTGTACCACATAATGACATTTTGTTCAACGATGGACCCCATATATAATGGTGGTCTTATAAGATTATAATGCAGCTGAAAAATTCCTATCACCTAGTAACATCGTAGCTGTGGTAACATCACAGCACAACATGTTACTCTCATATCTGTGGTGATGCTGGTATAAACAAATCTACTTAGCTGATAGTCATATAAAATTATAACACATATAATTACGTACAATACATAATACTTGCTAATGAAAATAAACAACTATGTTACTGGTTTATGTATTTACTCTACTATACGTTTGTTATTTTAGAGTGTACTCTTACTACTTATAAAAAAAACAACTCTGCTATAAAACAGTATATTGTGTTATGCCAGCAGCGGACTCATACATCTCATGTTAACCGCATCTGTTGATTGTATCATTCTCTTGTGCTTGATTTAATCTTGTGTTGTTTTGTATAGTAACATACTGGACAGGTTTGTAGACTAGAAGCAACAGGCTATACCACAGAGGCTAGGTATGCAGTAGGCTATACCATGTAGGTTTGTGTGAGTACACTCTACGATGTTTACACAATAATAAAATCATCTAATGGCACATTTCTTAGAACATATCCCCATTGGTAAGTGGCGTATGACTGTACACCATGACCAACTGGGATTTATTCCCCAAGGATGGTTCAACATATGAAAATTGATCAGTATAATATGCCACATTAACAGAATGAAGGAAAAAATCACATGATCATCTCAACTGATGCAGAAAAAGCGTTTGGCAAAATTCAACACCCTTTCATGACAAAAACACTCAACAAACTAGGAACAGAAAAAACCTACCTCAACACAATAAAGGTGATATATGAAAAACCTATGGTGAACATCATACTCAATGGTGAAAGATTGAAAGCTTTTTCTCTAAGATCAGGAATAAGTCCCACTTTCTCTACTTCTATTCAACATAGCAGTGGAAGTTCTAGCCAGAGCAATTAGGCAAGAAAAAAAACAAAAGGCATCCAGACTGGTTAAGGAAGAAGTAAAATTATCTGTTTGCAGATGATATGATCTCATATGTAGAAAATAATAAAGACCCCACAAAAAAGCTGTTAGAATAAATGAATTCAGCAGAGTAGCAGGATAGTCAGCACACAAAAATCGATTGCATTTCTATATACAATGAATAATCTGAAAAGGAAATTACAAAAATAATTCCATTTACAATACCATCCAAAAGAATAATATACTTAGGAATTAACTTAACCAAGGAGGTGAAAGACATACAATGAAAACTACAAAACACTGCTGAAGAAAATTAAAGAAAATATAAATAAATGGAAATATCGCATGTTCGTGGATAGGGAGACTTGCTATTGTTAAAATGTCAATATTACCTAAAGCGATCTACAGATTCAATACAGTTCCTATCAAAATCCCAATGACTTTTTTTGTAGAAACAGAAAAAACCATCCTAAAATTCACATGGACTCTCAAGGGACCATAAATAGCCAAAACAATCTTGAAAAAGAGGATCAGAACTGGAGGGCTCCCACTTTTTGATTTCAAAACCTACCATAGACTAAAAAATATCCACACAAACATGCCCACCTGATTTTTGACAAAAATACAAAAGCACTTCAATGGAAAAAGGATTGCCTTTTCAACAATGTCCAGCAACTAAATATCCACAGGCAAAAATATAAACCTCAACTTTACCCAAAATTAATAAAGAAACACCTTATACAAAAATTAACTCAAAATGCTTTATGAACGTAAACGTAATATGTAAAACTAGAAAACTAGAAAGGTCTTTGGTATCCAAAGAGAAGCAAAAAGCTCTGACTTATACTAATGAATGTTCCATAAAAGGAAACATTAGTAAATTAGATTTCATCAAAATTAAAAACTTTTTCTCCATGAAGGATCCTGTTAAGAGGATGAAAAGACAAGTGCTATGGTCTGATTGTCCCTCCCCCCATTCATATATTGAAAATCTAACCCCAAAGGTGATGGTACTAGTAAGCAGAGCCTTTGGGAGATGCTTAGGTCATGAGGGTGGAGACCTCATGAATGGGGTTAGTGCGCTCATAGAGAGATCCCACAGAACTCCCTAGTCCCTTCTCCTAAGTCAGGGCACAACTAGAAGTCCCTGTGACCTCAGAGGGCCCTCACCTGACCTTGCAGGCACCCTGGACTTGGACTTCCAGCCTCCGGAAGTGTGAGAAATAAATTTCTGTTGTTTATAAACTACTCAATCTCTGGTATTTTGTTACAACAGCCTGAACGGACTAAGACAACAAACTACACTGGGAGAAGATATTTGCAAGCCACATATCTAACAAAGGACTAGTATGCAGAATATATAAAGAACTCTCAGAAAACTAACAGTAAAATACCAAAAATTGCAATTAGAAAATGGATAAAAGATAAGAAGAGACATTTCTCTGAAGAAAATGTAACGAAGGCAAATAAGGACGTGAAAAGACGTTCAACATCATTAGTGTTGAAAAATCAAATGGATGCCACGGTGTGAACACTCATAGTTAACTAACCAAAATGTAACACTGTCCTGATTTCCCTGAAATGCTGACTCTGACCCTGAACAAAACTTAAGCTTTCTTCATGTCAGTGTGACCTTACAGTTTCCTAGCTAATTAGCTATAAACAAGAAGCTTATGCAATGAAAAGGAATGTAAGTTTCTATTAAGTAATCGCAATAAACAACTTATTCAGTTTTATAAACTGAGCTGTAACTACTGAAACTTTTGGTTTGAGGCCTCCTTGTTTGAGAGTTTGTTTCTCACTCAATAAAATATTCATATCAAGTAAAACTCTCTTGAATTTTTGACATGAGCCCTTAGGAAAATGTAAATTAAAATCACAATGACATACCACAACACATCTACCAGAATGGCTAAAATAAAAAATAACAACGCCAAATGTTAGCAAGAATGCAGAGAAACTGGATCACTCATATATTGCTGGTGGAAATTTAAAATGGTGCAACCACTTTGGAAAACATTTGGCAGTTTCTATAAAAACCAAACATCCAACTACCACGACACCCATCAATTGCACACCTGGGCATTTATCCCGGAGAAATGAAGCCTCATGTTCATACAAAAACCTCTATTTATCATAGCTCAAAACTAGAAACAGCCCAGACGTCCTTCGATGAGTGAACAAACTGTAGGACATCCATACCACAGAATACTACTCAACAATAAAAAAGAATATTGATACATGTAACAACTTGGATGAATCTCAAAGGAAGTATGCTGAGCAATAGAAGCCATCCCAAAAGGTTAGTATTCAAATTTAGATAACATTCTTGAAATCACAAAATTAGAGAAATCAGGAACATATTAGTGATTGCCATGGGATGGGGAGGTGCTCAGTGGGGAGGGAGGAAATGAGTATGGCTACAATGTGGCAACACAGGGGATCTTTGAGGTGATGGAATGTTCTATATCTCAACAGTATCAATATTAATATCCTGGTTATAATATTGTCTTATAGTTCTGCAAGTTGCTACCACTGGGGGAACTAGGTAAAGGATCTCTTTGTATTATTTCTTACATACATGTGAATGAATAAGCATTTATATACAAATAAAAAGTTTAAAAATGTTTTAATAATTAGCTCATACATGTTTATCATATAGTCTATTCTTACTATAGGCTTAAAATATTTCAGAATAATAATTTTAAAATTTATTGTAAATCTTGTGGAGTGTTTTCTTTTTACAAGTTTTGGAGACTGGAGAGCTATGTGACAACCAAGACTAATTTTCACCTTTGACTTTTATCTGAAAATGCACCCTTCAAAGATTTAAAAAATGGCTAAAGAATAATGGGTTTTTCTCATATACATGTCTGTGGTTGGTTAGGGCTATTCAGTTTGGGGGAAAAATAAGATCTGAATGAATTTTCCCTTTAAGAATAGTGAGCATCTTCCAAGCATTATAAAACCTGTCAGTAAGATTAAAGGTTAAAGAAAAAGATTATAGCTTCCTTATTTTGGAATCATTAATTCTAAGCTCCTGATACTCAGAGACATTATTTGGAGGATAGTAAATCTGATGGTTTACTTTTTCATACTATTGTTGTGCATGTTAGAGATATTTATTGGTTTTGGTCGTATCAAACTCTTTAAAAACATTTTCCAGATATCTATGTAAGTCATAAAACAATGTTTAGTGTGAAAATCAATGATTACAAATTATATCAGTTGTTATCACTTGTTATTAAGATTCAGCAGTAAGCTTACTAAATCTTAATTAAAAACACATTGTATTCTATGGTAGATTGTTTCCAGTTATTTGCTGCCCTTACTCTAAGAGTATTACACATCCCTATGTGGTATGTTCTCCTTCTGGTACATTCCCCTACTGATGTTCATTTTGGCCACATTATTTTGGTGAGCAGAAGTGACTGATAAGTGCTATCTCTGAGAGAAAGCTTTAAAAGACATCACAGGGTTTGGCCATCTTTTTCTCCATGCCAAGAGTCTGAGATGTCCTAGGTAAGGGTCTCAGAATAAAGAGAACAAAGAGCTGAGCCAACCCACAAAAGGCATGTATCACAAATGAGAAACAAAGCTTTGTTTTTGTAAGTCACTGAAATTTTGGAATTGTTTTTCCTATAGCATAACCTAGTGAAAGGTGAGTAACATGAATTTAAGACCTACAAAAGCTCGATTTATTCTTATTTTCCTCCTACTGCAGATGAATAAAGAATTATTCTGGGAATTTTCCTAAATCTTTACATACAACATATAAATTTTATTTGCTTAAATAACTTCAACATGACAATGATTTCAACTTAAATTCTGATTATAAACTCCCAATATTACTTATTTATAAATTATATACATATGCTACTATACTAACACATTGTATACATAATAAAACACATAAATAAAAATTAATTAGGTAAAAATGAAATATATGGCATTTAAAATATTTATTAACAGTACAAAATCCATTTTGGTTCTGACTTGTTTATTAAAAACAGTAATAATATAACACTTTGGATTCAGCAAAAGATCTGACTCCTGGATTCAATTGATTTGGTTACTTGGTTTACATGGATATCATACATAGCTGTAGAAGATACTTTACAAAGATATAGAGATGCAAGAGGAAAAAGCCTACCTTAGACTGTACTTATTAAATCATGATACTACTCATCTCTGATTGTGCCAGTTACGCAGGGACACATGTTCAGCACGCGATAACAGGAATACTCTTTAATTCTCCTGCAATTCTCATTTAAGTTCCCTTTTATGTTTCATTTTAAATGTTATTGATTTTTGTTCTAATTCTTCCCTTTTTAAAAATTTAAAATCCATAGAAAATTTGGAAGAACAGTACAAATTAACATCTTACCCTCTTTACTGTTTCTACGTATATATACACTTTTTTTCCTTTTGCCAAATCCTTTTCTGATAAATTGTAGACTTTCCTTTTTTTTTTTTTTAACAGAAAGTAAACAGGGGGTTTATAAACTCCAATAAGTAACAGTATCTAGCTAGAATTCTGTTTTGATTCACCATATACTTTTTGGTGAATCTGTTTATAACAAATAAAGATTTTCTATTTACTTTAGCAATATAAAGATTTTTAGAATTTGTTAAAAACCTAATCAATTAAATGTTAAGTAGTACATAGCAAAAATCATGAAGGTGATACTCAAATGACTAGTTTAGGGAACAGTGGTTAAGAACTCAGGTTCTGAAATATAAGAAAGCTTTGGTTTAAGTGCCTGAAACAAGTTGTATGGCTTCAAACAGGACACGAATTCTCTCTGACTGCAGTTTCCTTATCTGTAAAATGGGAATAAAAATACTACTTATCTCACAGAGTTGTTATGAGGACTGAATGATATAATAGATACAATGAATATAGAACATAAAAACAACTGGTGGTTATTATTAGTCATTATTACTACTACTCGAGAAAGAATTTTTTGGTCAGAAATGAAAGTTGTGAGTCAATGAAAGCATGGAAACAGATGAATTTAAGAGACAGAACATGAAATAAAGTCATGCCACTTGAAAGACCATTCTTGATATTAACATTAATGTAAGAAATAAAAACCTCTTACCACTTCCTGCTCACTGTACAATGCTAAGTGCTTTATATAATTCCTTCATTCAATACTTTCTACTACCACACCAGTAAGGTATTATTACATCTCTGTTTTACAGGTTAAGTAGCAAAGTGGGATTTGAACTTGAGTCTGCCTGACACTGAAACCCATGCGTTTTTTCTTTAATCCTCCCATCTACTTCTGGCTGCTCCTCTTCGATCTCCTCTGTTGTCAACTCACTCCCTTAGAGTCAAATGTTGCGATCCTGAAGGCTCTATCCTGGACCATTTTCGCCATCAACAGTATTCTTTCATGCTCTAATTCACTTCTATGGCATCAATTACCTTCTATGTGTGGATGACTCTGAAATCTATAATTTTCAACCCAGAGTGAAAAATGACTAGAGTTCAGTTAATTGTCTCTGAACAGCCCCACTTGAATGTTTCGTGGATTCTTCAAAGTAAACAACATGTACCGGCAAACCATCTCCTCCAGTGTTTATTAATAAATGACACCACTAGTTAGTTGCTCAAGCAGAAAATAATCAATTTGATACCACCTTCTCCTTTATTTTCAACATCTAAATACTCAGCAAGTCCTATTGATTTTATTTCCTAAATCGTTCTCAATAACATCCACGTCTCCATCCCTCTACTACCACCCTAATTTAAGCCAACATCTCACCTGCTCTCAGTACATCAGCCTTTTAATGATCCTCCTTACATCTACTTTTGCTCTTTTCTCTGCCTCCGGTCACTAATTAGCAGTCAGAATGATCCTTTTGAAATACAAATCTAATTGTGTTATTCCACTGCTTAAATGGCTCCCTACTGCTCTTAAGAGAGAATTCATAATATGGTTAAGTATAAGCGTACTGAAGACTTAGGTTCAAATCTTGGCTTACTGTGTTCTATAAGCATCCTCACAAAGCTTCGGTTTCCTCATCAGAAAAATGGAGATGCCCCCTCTTTAAGAAGTTGTATGGGGATAGATGAGATACTTCAATATAAAGAAGGCTCTGAGCCTTCCATACAATGACCCTGTTCCTTTCAGAAGAATAGTGTTACTTTTTCTAACAGTGCTACTTCATGAAATCCAGTCCCTGAGTTTTCCAAGACATTCTAAAATTTTTCTAAGCCAGGAATCATATAAAAAGGTCACCAAATTTTCCTTAAATGATCATTTTCTCTCTCTTATAAACATATCTTCATTTTATTTTGAAGGAGGCCATCTAAGATGTAGACTACATTTATTTCTAAATATAACATTAAGGTCCTAGCATGTAGTTCTTAGTATGTCATTCTCATAACAACAAACAATAACTCTGTAAATAGCTAAAGAGGCAAGTACCTGCATAGCAATAGGTCCTTGGGACATTTGAGAGCTGTAATTCATTCCTATCATGCCTTGCATATTAGGCTGCATGACAGACACCATAGGAAATCCTTGTTGCTGCATCGGCATCAGACCTGCTAAAAAACATAAAGGTATCATTAAAGTCAATGTGTTTTAAAGTTATTTTCTTAAAACCATTAAGTACCTAAAAAACTTGTTACTTGGGAGGCAGCACAGTATAGTAGAAAAAACATAGATTCTGGAGTGAGATAGGCTTAAGTACGAATTTCAACTCCATCATTTACTTTTCTGATTAATTTTAATCAAATTTTGATTAAAAAATTAATGTTCTAGTGAAGCATACTATGTTTACCTTGTGGGTTTGTAAACCTTCAAGGTTATTTATACATAGTTTAATTTCACAAGCATGGACATTCATATTTGTACGTGACATTTATTAGTGGCAATCCATTTATTCATTCAATCATTTATTCAAGTATTTGAGGGCCTCCTCCATGTCAAGCACCATTCTAGGGACACAGCAGTGAGCAAAACCAGGTCTTTGCTCTCATGAAACTTACTGTAATTGAGGGAGATAGATAGTACAAAATAAGTGCACGTCAGGTGGTGATAAGAGCTAGGGTAACAAATAAAGGAGGGCAAGGGGGAAAGGGAGTGTCAGGGAAAGGAGTGGTTGCTATTACATAGTCAGAAAAGGTTTCACCAATAGGGTGGCATTAAGCAAGTACTTGAAGAAAATGAGAAGGAAGCCATGGGAATATATGGGAAGAGTACTTCAGACAAAGGAACACCAAATGCAAAGGCCTTGAGGTATCACAGAAAATCAGAATGTGCAGATTGAATATAACCATAGTGAGATGTTTTTCCTCTTATTCCTTTGGACCTAAAGTTTTATTTAATTAACTTTACTTAATTCTTATATAACTCAGGTATTTGGTACGACATTTAAAGGCATAAAAGTATACACAGTGAAAAATAAGTCTCGTTTCTCTCCTGTCTCCTGTTTACCTACTCATCATCTTGTGGCCACTCTTACTGTCAGTTTCTTCTATATGCTTCCAGAAATAATTCATGCATAATTCAAAGCCTTCGAATGATCAGAAAGTCCCCTCTAACATACTTTGTAAAAAGAAAAAAATCTCAAAAACAATTCCAAATTCCAGAAGCAAAAACAGCAGGCAACTTTTGGGGATCTCTTTTTGCCCTGTTCTCACAATTTTTAAAGTTTATAAAAATGAAAAATAAGCCATGATAATGAACACATAACTCTGTAATGCCTTCCTAAAGAACAAAAGATCTCAAACCATTTGATCTAAATCTGGGACACATCTAATTACAGATAGCTTAAATAATGCATAAATGTGAGCACAATGAAAAGGATACAATTGACCCTTGGAAAAATTTACCTGAAACTCAACCTCCATTCCTGATTATAAATGGAGACAAAGTCAGTTCGAGCCACTGACCACCTGCTACTGAGCAGCTATTTATCTTTCATCTCTCTTGGTGACCTAGGAGTCTGCTTCTCTGTTTTTCCAGCAAGTCTGCCAGAACTAATCAACACTGGCTTGTGAGAACGGCCAGTTTTCAGAAGCAGCTTGGTGTGTGGAGAGGAGGGTACAGTGAAGTGGGAGAAGTGAGCAGAAAGAAGGGCAGACATATTTTTCCGTCGATGTTGTGTCCCAATGGTATAGTACCGTGAGTCAAGATTATATTCCTTTACTACTGCTTCCTTAAAGTCAAAGTGATAATTGATATTGGTGGTCTCCTGTCTGAAACCATGAGAGAAGAGAAATTACTAGGAATAAGACTGAGACTTAAAATAGTTAAGTCAGAATATGCAATCTCTTATCTACCTGATTATAATAAGACCAAATTCATATAGAAAAAACACAGTAGTATTAAATAACGAAAAAAGTTCATTTATTCATTCAACAAACATCTATAGAGACCTTATTATTTTCTATCAACACGCTGATAAGCTCAAGGCAGACATAGCCATTGCTCTATGGAGCTAACAATCTAGGAGAAGACTAGATAGAAGAAAAAAGATGTCACTCAGAGAATAACAGCTCATTTCATGTTTGTCACCTGTTCTTTAATACTCTTGTCTTGAAAGTCTCCTTCATTTCTGAGGTTAAATAACAATCTGTCAATATAATGTTTAAATAAGTTTGGGAGAAATAATAAATGATTCTTATTATTCCCCAAATTACAAAATTTTTGAGAAATTTTCTGAGTGGCTGTCATAAAGGTTCAAGACTACAGGAAAAGTTTACTCTATTTGGTGGCAATAGAACTTTTTACCCACTTAATCTCCAAGTTCAGAAACATAATAGTGAAAAATAGAAGTTCAAAACTTAACCTTTCACCTACCTTGTGGGGGTCTTATTCCACCTGCAACTGGAAACATGAAGCTGAAAACAGAAAAATACATTGAGATCTTTATATGTACAAAAATTTCAAATAAAACATGTAATTTTTCACATAAATGACAGAACTGTAGACAGAATCATGACATTTACTCTGCAGTACAATACTGAACTAATAGTAATACAGATTGAACATCCATAGGCTGCACGACAGTCAGCATGTTAATGCAGGGGGGTAATTTCTTGAACTAGAAGACAGAAGGCCTTAAATTAGTCCTTGCTCTGTTACTGTGTGACTTCCCCTGGATTCCAATTTCCCCATTCATAAAATGAGAGTGCTGGGTCAGATTCAATTCAGTGACCATTTATTGAGGGCCTACTACATGAAAGGACTGAATTAGCTCAGCCTCACTGGAGACACAGATGCAGGCAAATAACTTTAACACAGGACAAAATGTGCTAAGTGTTGTGAGAGGTTCAAAATACTAACAAGGAAAAGACTAATTTCATCAGTTATATCCCAGGAAGTTTTGTGGAGGTATCTTCTGAGTTGAATCTTAAAGAGAGGCACATTAATTACATAGCTTAAGCAGAAGCTCTGAGGCCAGAGCTATCAGTGTATTCAGAGATACAATTTAGGGTTGAAGATACAGGATTGGAAAAGTAAACATATTGTAGAAGGCCTTTAAAATGTTTAATTTTATTTTGCATATTATATGAAATTGTCATTTTTTAAAACTGTGGTAAAATATACACAACATTGTATAATCATCACCATGATCCATTTCCAGAACTTTTCCATCATCCCAAATAGAAGCTCTGTACCCATTAAATAATAATTTCCCATTACATCCTCCCCGCAACCCCTGGTAGCCACTATTCTACTTTTTGTCTCTATGAATTTGCCTATTCTAGTTCATTGTATTAAGTAGAATCATACAATACGTGTCCTTTTGTATCTGGCTTATTTCACTTAGCAGTTTTCAAGGTTCATTCATGTTGTAGCATGTGTCAGAATTTCGTTCCTTTTTATGGCTGACTAATACTTCATTGTATGTACATACCACATTTTGTTTATCCATTCATCTGTTGGTATACACTTTGGTTGTTTCCACCTTTTGGCTGCTGTGAATACTACTATTGTGAACATTTGTATACAAGTATCTGTTTGAATCCTTCTTTTGGATTTATACCTAGCAGTGGAATTGCTGTGTCATATGGTAATTTTACATTTACTTTTTAAGAAACTGCCAAATTGTTTGCCATAGTAGCTGCACCATTTTACATTCCCACCAGCAATGCATGAAGATTCCAATTTTTTCACATTCTTACCAATACTTGTTATTTTCTTTCTTTTTTCTTTTTCTTTTTTGATGATAGTTACCCTAATGGGTGTGAAGTGGTATCTCATTGTGATTTGGATCTGTATTTCCCTGATGTCAGAGGTTTTACGTAGGAGAGTGAAATGATCAGAAATGTGCTTTAGGTTTCTTTGGTAATAGAGTGTGGCAGAGAAGATTTAAAGTAAAAAGAACTAGCTAAGAAACTATCACAATAATCTTAATAAGAGATGAAAAGGGCCATAACCAGAGTAGTGGGAATGGAAAACAAGAGGTGAATAAAAGCTATGTAAAAGAATCTACAGGACTTGGTAACTGCTAGCATGAAGAACAGTAGTGAAAAAGTAGAAAGAGCTGAGGATGCTGCTGAGGTTTTGAGCCTGAGCAACTGCAACTATGCTGAAAACATATTGAAAACAGGAATCCAATGTGAGTAGGTTTGGAGAGAAAAGTGGTAGGAGTGTGTCCATGAGGAGCAATCTAGCAGACAATCAGAAAAGTAACTCGAGCTCAGGAGATGGGTCTATGTCAATCTAACCAGGCTTTTAAAAATAAAGATAAAAAATAAATTATGCTCTGGTTGTGGATGAAATAGCCAAGGGAATGTGCATATATAGTAAGCAGGCAACAAAGGAGAACCTTGGAGAATTCTGACAGTGAAAACTGAGTAGGGAATGGTCACTGAGAACCAAGAGAATTGGTTATAAGTGAGAATTATAACAGAAAGGACTACATTTCAGGAAGAAAGTAGCAGTTCCTAGCGTCTAACAGTGTAGAAAAGCTGATCAGAATTAGGATTAATAAATAAAGATCACTGCTGTTGAAAATGGTGATCTCTGAGTGAACAATTTCAAGAGGAAGAGAAAGGGACCTATAAGGAAATTTAGGATACAAAAAATACTTAGTGATTGATAAAACGAGGTTTTTGAGGGAATGGGATTAACAGAGCAAGGTAGCAAAAGGGATTTGCTTTGATAAGAGGTATTTCTTTCTCTGAGATGGGAAGGGAAGAAAATGGGACAAATCAAAGAAGAAAAAAGTCTGAGTGAGAAACGCTCTTAATCTGGGAGTTAAGGATCGAAGGGGGGTTTCTGGAAGATTCTCTAAAAGTCTTTAGAGAATCTAGTGAAATCCAGAAATTGTATGGTGAATTTATGTTCCCTTGCATTTTTCTATTCCCTTGCCATTTATACACAACATCCAGCTTCAGAGGAAAAGGGCTAGAAATCTAACTTTAGCACCTTTTGCACTAAAATATTTATTTATTTTTTTAATTGTAAGATAGTATAAAAAGTTCTAGTTAAGCATCTATCTGGTTATGTGTTATTACAGCCCTACAGAGGATCTGAACCATTAGCAAATTCTACTGCTGACAAACAGGCCTGTACCAAAGAGAGGCCTGAAAAGTGAAGTTTTTTCTGAACTGCATGAGATATATTAGCTAAGTAATATGTTAACTGAATAAAATGTTTAAACTGTAAGTTGAAATTTGGTAGTACTCAATTTTTTAAAAAGGTACTCATATAAGTTTATAGATTTATAAATTTAGAAGCAATGCATTTAAGTAATCAACTTGTCAAGACTTTTCAAAATCAGTCTTAAAAATTATGATTATCAGTATGGTGTAGTGACTAAGTAAAAACTGAAAACTTGAGTTATATATTTTTTCCAGCTCTGCCATAAAGCGACTGTGAAGCTCTATGCAATCCCTTCACCACGCTGTACTGTTTCCTCAAATTTAGGCACAGAACCACAAGTTTCCCAAAGACCCAACTAAGACACCAAATAGACAAGAAGAGATGTATAGATGTATAAAGGTTACTTTGAAAACGCAAACAAAAACTAAATTAAGAACATTACTGACAAACATGACTTACCCCAGTAATTATTTAGCAACCTGAACTACTTAGTGACCTATGTACCATTCATATGACTCTCTGAAAGGTTTGGATGACTAACATCGATATGCTTAAAGACTAGACAAGTAGCTAAGATATTGATAAGACAGCAAAATTTTGGCAAAAAAACAGGCAATTTGATTTCAAAGGTAAAATCAATATTTTTACTGGTGTGCTAATGTGAAAGCAGAACTGCGGGCTCTGCTTGTCACATGCTTACTTCATTCTTCCTTTTCAGTTACCTTTGCTGCTAATCTAGATCAGCCTTGACTTCTCAAGTCTGTACTCCTATGAGACTTCCTAGTGGATCTCCCCACCTCCAGCAGCTCATACGGCACAGGTGATAAACATCTGATAACCATTCCTGAGATTAAATATATGCAATGACTCCACTGTAAACTGATTTTCCTTAGTTTATACTCAAGGACCGCTCCAGTTTTAGCACAACTTTTTTTTTTTCAGCTTTATCTCACAATATTCTTCTCCCCCACTCCTCTACCACAGGGCCACATCAGGCCTACCTACTGTTCCCTAATGTTCACTAGGCCTTCCCACCTTTATGACATCTCTTGACCCTTTCCTCTTCCTCCAAATGAGGCCCAGCTGAAATGCTGCTGCTGCTTTGCCTTCAATGTAGCTTGAACCTCCAAACGTTCAGGAAATGTTTTTTATGTGCTAGAAACAGTGGAAGATGAAAAGATGAGGAAGCCCTTAAGGAGCTTATTAAAAGAGCAGGAAAAAAATAGACAAGCTCATAAATTATAACATCCTAGAAGGCTACAGACTAGTCAAGATCTTTCAACTTGTCTTTCTGCAGTACTTGACTTAAAAACAAAAATACTTCTCATCTCTTGGGTAAATTTTGCCATTTATACAACTCTACTATTTATTCTAAAGTAGCCCATTCTAAAGTAGAATAACAATCAAAAGTAGGGTAATATTAATAAAGTTAGAAAACATCATTGCTTTTTGCTTAGTCTCTTAGAACATAGACAAGTACCTAAGAAATATGGTAAATTATAGTTCATGACTTTTCTCTACTGAAAGCTGAGAGGTTACCTGGTTCTTTTAGTTTTTCCATAAAATATACTTAGGCTAGCATAATGTTAACTTCCTCATAAAAAAAACCTCAGCCCTCACTGCTGCTCTCTGAAAACCATAATATTCTTTATTTGGCATACAGATGTTCAGGCTCAGAAAGTTTCCAATATATGTTACACTTACCATATGCTATTCAAGGTTAGGATCATTGTAACCATTTTTCTCTCCCATATATCCTAGTTTTATTTTTATTTATTTATTTTATTATTATTTATACCTAAGCACCTGGTCTTCCTAGGAGTTCTTCCATCCAAGTACTAACCAGGCCCGACCCTGCTTAGCTTTCGAGATCAGACATCGGGCTTGTTCAGGGTGGCATGGCTGTAGACCATGGACTGTGCTTCCACTGGGGCACAAACCCAGAACCTTCTGCATGTAAAGCAGATGTGTTAACCACTACACTATGGAAGCACAACCTATCCTACAGTTTTAGAAATGCAAATGTTACTATAACCAAATTTTACAGAGGAAAAAAATTTAAATCAATCATTCTCATTTCTATTACAATTCAGACCATATTTTTAAAAAATCTTGTGTTCATAGACTGATGATATTAAAAAAAAAACTATAAATTAAGGGGAATGATCCCCTCAACTTTCTGCACCTGAGGTTCACCCCTCTCAAAAACATAAAAATAAATAAAACCTGGCCTTAGAATGCCAAATTCTTTTAAGTTTACATTTTCCCAGGACTTGGTGCCATGATTAATCATATACTTGATCATATTAATACCACTCAGAAACGTTTTAGAAATTGTCATCACATATAGAAATTACACATTTGTCTTCAGCCAGAAACTGACTTAGAGTATTCATGAAAAACTTTAATGAAACAGTGTAAATTATAAAACAAAAGAAAGTTTTAAATCTAAGTGAAAGATATGCAGAGGAAATGAAAAATGGGGCTGCACACAGGTGGTTTACTGAACAGTGACTGTCTCTTTTTTCCCAGCATATATATAAGCACCTGCAAGAGGTGATAACTTTAAAGACTCTCCAGTTTTGTAGTGTTCATGACTGCAAATTAAAACATTGCATATCAAAAAACTACCACTTTGTTTTCCAAAGATAATTTAGGATACTGAAGGAAAAAAAAGCTAATTTTATCTCTAAATGTGTACGCAGTATGTGTTGGCTAACAAAACAGAATCAGACTAGGTCATTATAGAAGTGGGGAATAAAATTGTCCTTAAATTATGAACTTGTCAAACAGTAAATGTTCACGTCCCTATCGTTCTGGGTAGGAGAACCACAGGTAATTATTAGCTGAAATATGACAGAGGACAGATTTGTTTAAGGGTTAAGTGAAAGTCTGGAAGCTTTGTTCTAATAGCTGTGTAACTGCTCTTTAACAATGAATTGTTTTTTAATAAGGAAACAAGTCTTAAGAGTTACATCTACAAGAGCTCCATTTACTAATTCAAATATATTCAGATTTTCTTGCTGTTTCTCGTATCTTAAGGAAATAAATAAAAAGGACAGGACACTGAAAGGGGAAAAGACAAACAGTACCCACACACGCATCTTGGAAACAGTTGTTCAGCTTTGTGACTAGATTTTTTAGAACCTTCCCTACAGTGTCCCTGGACAAGTCCTGGGAAAGGGAAGTCTCTGGTCGTTTCAGAGCCAGCCAGGGAGAG
Source organism: Pteropus alecto (assembly GCF_000325575.1). Taxonomy (NCBI): domain Eukaryota; kingdom Metazoa; phylum Chordata; class Mammalia; order Chiroptera; family Pteropodidae; genus Pteropus; species Pteropus alecto. The sequence continues at coordinate 14,861,932 of NW_006443570.1, forward strand.
AAGCGAGGAGTCGGGGTTCCTCCTTTATCCAGCCCCGCCGGTGCCAGCCCTGCCGAGCGGACCCTCGCCTTCGCGTCCTTTCCTTCCTGCACTGGGGCGCGTGCTCGCTCCCCACTCGGCCCCAGTGTCCCTGAGCCTGGAAGACAGGAGTCAGGCGCCCGGGCTCCATCCGCCCCTTTCGGCCTACGTGCCTGGACGACCCTTCTCTTGTAGCCCAGTTCCAAAGCAAAAGTGGTCGGAACGGGTGAAAACCTCCGTAATCTCCAAGCACCCCTCGCCGCTGCCGAGTCCCTGCCCAGCTCCTCACACCCACCTGCCTCCGCCCGCGGCCCCCGCACCAGCTCCCGCGGCCCCGCCGCCGCCGCCGCCACCAGCTCCGGTTCCCGGTCGCAGCGCCATTTTGCTCCGGGCGTGATGCCGCTGCTGCTGCCGCTGCTGCTGCCACTGCCGCCGCCGCCGCCCAAGCTCTGTCAGCTGAAGAAGCCTCTTCCGGGGCAAACGCCAGACCCCACCTCCGGGCCGACTGGGGAGCAGGGCGGGGCCGTACGCCCACGTGACCCCCGCATCCCGGGGCGCTCCCGTCACGTTACCCTGCCGCCGCCGAGGTCCTGCGTGCAATTCTAGTTCTGGAGCAGGTTGGGGCGGTCTCTGGGCTCCGCTGCGGGGAAACGGATTAATCTTCTGGGAAGGTCCTTGGGCCCAGCCGGCGGCCTTGCTGCAAGGCGTCGTCGTCCCTCCACTTGAAAAACCATCATCTCTGTTAGCGGAAAGAATAGATTGAGTTCTTTTATTGTTACCTTTTACACAAAAGAGTAGATGGCTCCTGAATGCCCCTTTGATAGCTTCACGGCACCGATTAATGATCAGCACTTTTTCCCCGGAGCTCAACAGCTTTCTTTTGGTATCCACCCGCAAAGCTGAAGGTATTTAAAATTTATTTTAGTAGATTAACAACTTCATCCGCATAGAAAACCTCCACTGTGCACAACTCTTGCATTTGCTCCTGCCATCCAGTAATCCGTTTTTTTCCTATGTAGGCATACTTCAGATAGTGCGGGTGCAGTTCCAGACCACTCAATAAAGCAAGTCCTAATCTTATTGCTAGTGGATGGTCTTGCTTCCAATTCGTAAAAAATGCAATATCTGTAAAGCGTAGTAAAACCAAGCTCAATAAAAGGAGGTACTTGCCAGCAGAGGCAAAACTGGTGTTTGGAAAGCAGTCTGTAATTACCACGAACCCATCTATACATTTTTACTGGGATTCTTTTCCAAATCAAACTACTGTTAGTAAAATAAAAAAGTTGAATGTAAATTTTTTTTAAGTCCTCAAGCAGTTTGCTTACTAGCAAATAATGGTTTATAATTAGCTTTATTTTTCACTCTTGCTTCAGAGTTTTCACAAGTTTTAATCAGCTATTTTATCATTTATTGGACACAAAGCACTGGTCAGGAACTTTACTGTATTTTTTCAAATCCGTCCCCTTAATAGTGTTGGTATTTTACAGATGAGAAAATCAAGGTTAAAAGAAACTGTAATTTGCCTACATTCATACAGCTGCAAAGCAGCAGGACCAAGATTCAAAACCAGGTGTTTGACTTCAAAGTCCTTACTCATGTCAGTAGAACCAGCTATTCAATTATCATGCGTGTTTTTCATAATTGTCTACTAATTTCATTCCTTCCCTTCTTTAGGTGAAACTGATGTTTATGTAGATTGTTCCAACTGATATAAAGGTGTAAAACACAGTTATTAGTCCATTAACAATCCAAGTTGATTACAGGTTTATGTAGCCACTTTTATTTACAGATGGGTGGTCACACAGGAGAAAATACGAAAAAGGAGGAAGTCAAATGTAGGGAGTTTATTAAGGATCATAGATCTGTTTGTCTGGGAGAGTTTGTTCTCTTTTGCCTACTGATTCTTACATCTGCAGGACTCAGCTCAGGATGTCAGCCTTTCACGACATTACCAGTATGGATTAGATGCCCTCCTGTGATGCTTCAGCATCATAGCCTTATGTCTAACACAGCATTTGCCACACTATTTGTTCCTTTATCCCCACCACTACACAGTAAGGGTAGGGACTGTGTTATCAAGCCTTGTATTCCTAACCAAATATTATGTTTAAGGACTATCTGTTGTGAATTTACATGTTAGGAATAGTGCTAAGTACTTCTAATCTTGAGACATAATTGGCATTACCCCCAACTTCATAAATGAAAAAAAAAAAACAAGCTCTGAGAAATTAAAGAACTTATTCAAAGTCATATGCTGGCAAATGAGTGGCAGCAATACCCCTACCTTCAGAATATATCTTGAGTCAGGGATCTGCTTGTAAAAACTAAAAAACCCACATGCTTGTATTTTTTGCACCTTGTAGCAAGTGGTCTCTATTTTTGTAAATTCTGAAGATGGAACAATTTTTGTTCTATCTACAATATTCAAGTTGGGCATCTACCTGTCCTGACTTTAGAGTAAAAGGCTGAGAATAAAGGAAATGTTTAATTCAAATGCTGCTGAGAAAACATTATCTTATAGGACTGTAGTACTGTTGATAATAAAAATTAATGTTCATGTCAGGTGTCAATCTAAGTACCTTACATTATAGTTATTTTTTATTCCACTGTATAAAACTATCAACTGAGAAAAATCTGCTAATAGCGAATAGTCTCCATCATGATCCTTTACCTTTGGCAGAGACCTGCTTACTAAATGGATAAAGGGCCATAAAGCCTCAGGAAAGATAAACTATAAGAAAAAGGAGCCAGAGGTATATCAAGTAACGGGAACATTCTTCCTTATCAGGATAAAACGTTTATCAGTTTTCACACAAAGTCATCTTGAATGGAAAGAGACAAGAAAGAGCACAGTGAAATGGAAAATGAAAGGAAAAGGCTGACCACATCTTGTAGTTACAACATTATGACAGGGAAGGCATGAGCTACCTTGCTGATGAGATATAAGAGTATTTAATAGACCAAAGAATTTAAAAACCTAGAGTACTTAAATAACCAGCCACAGATGAGGCATCTCTTTTTTGTGGCTCATACCACAAAAGGCCAACAAGAAATTAAGTTAAATAAGAGCAGTAGGTTTCTTCTTGGTAGATAGCCTGTGCGGCTTCTTGTCCATTCAAAAAAAAAAAAAAAAAAAAAAGGCGCAGGGTGGAGGAAGTGGCATTCAATTTCAAGGCTTACTCTGAAATTTGGTTCCAGATGTTTCTCCATAGCATACATCACACATTCCTTCACACTTGAAAGGAAAAATCCTTAAGAATTCACCATATTTTGGGTGTTGTTATTTTTAGTATAAGCTTTGTTCTTCTATAAGAAGTATCTTTCTAGTTTCAAACCACAGAAATGTCAATGAATGTTCTTTTCATTGTGTTATCATTTAAAAGTCACAGCCACCTACAATTGAAATTTGACATAATGCACAGAAAGTTTATAATTTTTTACCAGTCCCATATTCTTGTAGTTGATTTCAAGTGTTTGATACAGGTGATTTTAAGATGAAATGTTCCGTGAAAACAACATTCATGCTGGGATGATAAAATTACATTTCTGATACAGTCTTTTAAAAACTCTATTTTTAACTTTTGTCTTCAAGAGCTACTTTCTTCTGGCTGTTCTGAGCAGTGAGCTTTTTCCTGTGACAAGGAAAGTAAGGAAAGTTAAATCAGAAATTCTAGAAATACGTACTTTCCAAGTCTACTAGTTTAATAAACACTTATTGAAATCTACTGTATAATCAAATATATGAGGCATTAGGTCTCTGCCCTTTAGAAAAACCACAAATATCTAAGGGACACAGAAAGATCACAATAAACTACACTACACTACAATATTCTGACACTGACCTAATAGAGTTCATGCTGATTAATGGCTAATACTATTATAGGTGCTTTATATGTATCACCTTGGATAATCTGCCTAATTTATGAAGAAGATTGTATTATTAAATGCATTTTACAGATAAGGAAAATGAAGCAGGGTGATGGGCAACTTGCTGATCACACACTGGTAATAAATATGAGACATGAACCCCAATGGTCTGATTTTTTAGAGTTCAGTAAATGGTGACTGCCATCAACTACGTGTCAACACAGGAAAAGAAAAGTTAATAATCGATGTTTACATATCATAGTATAGTAATGCCAAGTTCTCAATGTTATTACTCGTTTAATCCTCAAACAACCTTGAATGGCAGAGTTAGTATTATTTTCAGATTTATAGCTCATTTGGGAAGCTGGACCTGAAGATATAAATGTGAGAGTTATCAACATAGAGGCATGAGGCTACAGGTGTGGATCGAATCATTAAATGAACATCTATATTGGAAAGGTAAACCACAATCAGATTAGCTCTCGTTTGTACGCTATGTTAAGAAGTATGGCCTTTAAATGTGAAGAAAATGGAGAGCATTTTACATAGGAGTCTAGAGAGAAAATATATAACACGTGTCCTCAAAGTCTCAGTGCAGCTTTAAGTTTTAATAACCTCACAAGTATAAATGCTACAAACTGACAAAAATCAACATTTAAAATGTAATTATCTAAAAAACTAATGTTTCTTATTAAAATTCAACATAGCTACCATCTTATGCTCTGAGTTTCAACCTTTGTAAAAACTTCCATTAGCTGTTGCTCAGGGCCTGAAAGGATTGCATTTGCAATGCTAGCTTTAATGTTACCCAAAGAACGAGGTTCTAATGCATGTACAGCAGTTCTGATGTGGCCCACCAACAGAAAGAGTCTAACGAGACAGATCAGGTGGCCAAGCAGAGTGCCCTTCTCTACCAATCCCGTGGTCTAAGTGTTACCCAGAAACTTGCCACAAAAAATTAAAATAAAAAATGTATTAAGAACTCACAAACTAAATACAAATGAAATTCAAAAGATTACTCTTTCGAATGACATTTTTTGTAAGTTTGTAGCACTTATTCTTCCCAAGTTATTAAAGTTTAAAACTAATTAAAACTTTGAGACACTCTGTACTCTCTATATACTTGAGCTGAACATTATTTCCCACAGTCAATACACAATGTTAGGTGTTCTACCTCCTTGAAACTTTCTGTGACTATACCAAGCCATAATGACTTTTCCTTTCTCTAAACTATTTTATTTAAAAATTATTCCCTAATTTTTGTCTTGTATACTAATATCCTTTCCTTAACTCAGGAAATGGGTCTCACGCTATAGTCATTTGTATAACAAACTACCATCAAGTATGTGGCAGGGCAATGGGTACTCAGTAAATGCCTATATTTCATATATATTAACTGGCTAAGTGGATTTTGAAGAGTGTTATTTTCCATAAATAGTGGGAAGAGTTGTACTGTTCAGAATACGTAAGCCTGCTCTTATCAAAATATGTAGCTTCCTAGCAGTACTAGGCAAAATTAGTCTTGTATATATCCTAAAAAATCTGTATTTTAAAATCCTCATAAAACTCAGCTAAACTACTACAAATTTAACCAAGTCATACTTTTTAGAGGTGTTACAATGTGCTTCAGCATAAGTCTAAAAATATACCAAAATCCTGCCCAGAATATGGAGATTCAAGTAAGGCTCCATCAATGTGAGTCCTAACTATTGGCCTCAGTAGTTATGTCCTCATGTAGGCTGTGTGGAGAAGGTGGGCAGTGCAATTCTAATTCATAGTGAATTAAAATCATATTTTCAGAGATGGAAAAAAAACAGATCATTGATATACAGATACAGAAAAATTCCAAAATGAATCATCCAAGTTCCCAAATCACAGCCACCCTAAGATATATTACTTTAACTACATTCTGTAACGAACCGTAGGCCTATCAATTCTACTTCCAAAAACTTACCGTAAGGAAAAATAATGCCTCCTAAAACTGATGGAGTCAGTTACTTTTCTCACATGCACTTACCGTTTATCCTTAGCTTTTTCTAAGAAATATTTTGGAGTTGTACTAATGCTTTCCCTTTTCAATGGCTTCTTAATCATCTTTTTCTTTTGTTTGCTGAAAGTTACAAAGTAAAAAAGGAAAGAATTAAATTTAGTGTAATTAATTTAAAAGAGCTAAAACTAAAACAAGTTTTGATTCTCGATCATAAAATTTTTTATCCACATATCAGTTAACAGTGACAGCATATCCATTTTAATATCCTACGTTACTAATAGCATTTAGAAAGGTAATCCAAAGGGATGATAAATTTAATCAATTTTTTAAATGAAAAAAGCAGTGATTATGAGTGAAATATGTCTTGTATCAACCTCATATCCTGTGCCAACAAGCATTAGAATTTTGGCCAATTAACTGATTTTTACCAGTTTTATAAACTAAAATAAAATCTAAACATATTTCATTCACATTAAATAATTTTTAAAAAATGTGAATACTTAAAATTTCAAGGAAAGAACAAAGTATTCACAAATATTTAAAAGGAAAATCTGTAGCTTAAAATGTTCTAACAGTATTTATTAGAACTATAAAGTATAAGAGCATAAAAGCAAGTATATGGAAAGAGATAAAGATAGAATCTCCAGGTAAATTCAAGACTGTACCTTAGTAGTTTTTGGAAACCTTTTATGTATTCTGGTACAGGACATCCGGCCTGCTGTATAACATTGGCAACGCTGAAAAACGTACCCATAGACATAAATTTGTATCTTATCAAACTGATGTTTATGAACTTAAACCCACTGCACAATACAAGAGGAACTAAAACTACACAAACGAAAAAGTAATCCAATAAAGTGTTTTGATATATTATCAATTATCACCAGATGCAATCACATTGGATTACTGATCTGCTGGACTAAAATAAATGAACTGATGAGCCAGAGTCAAGCATAAATTTATTAAATGATAGTGCTTACTACAGGCTTGGCATTGTTTTAAGCTTTTCATGTATAATAACTTATTCAATCCTCACAACAAACCTTTGCAGTAAATACTCCAAATACTCATTATCTCCATTTCCCAGATGCAAAACTGAAGTACATAGTTACACTAATATGAGAGTCATCAGTTTCAAATGCTTGGAGTTGCTGGGGAGACTTTAGGTGAATCTAAACTTTTGAAAATACATCCCTACACATATACACGTGAAAGTGCTAAAAGTAAAACCAAGGCTGACAGAGCCAAGGCTCAGAAGGCACAAATCAAAATCTCTGCCAAAACTGATAAACGGAACAAAGGACAAGTGCTTTTGGCCATAACTCAATTTTGATTATAGAAATGTGACGTGTTATCAATTATCAGCCTAAATTTTCTGTAGGCAGCCAACGTGTAGGACACTTTTTTATTAAAATCTATGACGATGAACTAAATTAAGACCCATGATTCTAAAAGTATATCTATCATATGTTATCCAGGCTTCAAGGGGCTACGATTGAATAATACTGGAGTCTGTCACTAAAATAGTTTTTCCTGGTACTAAACTCCATCTGCCCCTAAGAGTAATGGGAATGATGTACCATGGTAAGATATAATTTTGACTGGACTGAAGAGACTCAGGAGTTAACTTTAAACTATTCACTCATCCAAAAACCTTAATGTTACATTGTGAGTAACATCAACTGTGGCTACTGGGAAAATTCTGTAAGTCTGAAACTTAATGAATATTCCCAAATTCTAATAATGAAAAGGCAAAAACAAGTCTTTTTGATCATTTCTTCTTTTTCACATGGCTAAAATTTGGTTGACTAATAACATAACAGAATTTGGGACATAGCCTAAATGTATACATGTATAAGAATAATGAATCAATTTTGTCAATTTAATACTAAATGATTTTTCCTAATTTACCTTCTTAATAATGGTTTATCATCTTCAGTGAAAAATGTAACAGCTTTTCCTTTATGGCCTGCTCTTCCAGTGCGACCTAAGAGAAATCAGACCACAAAAAAACACTTTGGGGCAAGGGAAGGCATCTTCAAGATTCATATAAAAGTTGCTGGATTTTCACAGCACTAAAAAATGAGCATGTTTGTAGAGAAGAGTAGAGGTGCTAAGATGGATGAGTCGTGAGGCAGGGGACAACTCACCTATCCTGTGGATATATTCCACTGAGCTGGTTGGAAAGTCATAGTTGATTACCAAGTTCACACCTTTAAAATCAATTCCTCTGGCTAGCAAGGCTGTACAAATAAGGACCCAGATTTTTCCTGCTCTGAAACTGTGGACTGTGTTATCTCTCTGGTTAATAGAACATATATTAAATGTTTTAGTACAACTTTAGGAATGCAAAATAAGTACTTTTTAAGTTTAATACCAATATTTTAAAATTTAGTTTTATCATTTCGAAAGTATACATTTGACTTTACCTGTTGCTGTGTTCTGTCTGCATGAATAACATCCACGTTAATACCTTCATATATGAGCTCATGAAAAAGTTCCTTAGCCCTTTCAATGGACTGAACAAAAACAAGAACAGGTGGAGTGAAACCCTAAAAGACAAAAATAAGCACACATAACCCATAATCAAAAATATAATCGCAGAATTTCATGATTTTAGTTCATAAAAGAACGCAATTCATTTAGTGTACTTTCATTGCCAAATTCCTTGGACCAGTGTTCTAAATCTGTCTTCTTCATCATCCATTCCCTATAAGTTCTTTCTATGCAACTTGAACTGTACTCTCCATCTTGCTAATTCCAATAATTGTGTCTAATTAACCTCCTTTCCCTTTCTTTAGCGATGGACACCTACTCCTTGAAACAATAATCTCTTGGCTTCCATGCCTCAGAACTGTTTTGATTCTGCTTAAAATGTGATGACCTTAATGGCACCATTATAACTACATGAATGTTTAAGAAAAACACTCTATTGCCTTTTATGGACCTTTATCATAAACTACACAGTATGTTTATTTTACACGAATATATTTTAGCCTCTAAAAAAGACTAAATTCCAGGGGCAGTGCTTAGGATTTACATTTCTTTTCTTACCCACAACCCTGACCATTTAGTACTTAACCTTTTAACTACGGCTTCTACTCAATATTTACTAAAGGGCTACAAAGAGAAAACCCTAGTCAGTGTCCTGCTCATTCTACATTGCCCCAGTTCTGTAAGAAACCAGTAAAGGGGTGGGGGTAGATACAGGGGGCAGATGCATATACAGATGTGGAAAAAGGAGGCTTTACAGCATCAGGTAGGGCTTTCCCTAGACTAATCTGAGCTGAGAAAAGAAAACTTACTGTATTCTAATAGGTGAGCCTCTCCCCCTTGGGACGAGAGTTGGCCCAATGTGCGTCTTAACAATTTACCATTGGATTACTAAATATGATGCAGGAATTGTGCTCAGCCTCCTACCAGTAATATCAGGCTTGGTGAACTTTCTCAAAATTCAAGAATGTATTCCAAATATACCTTTTTAATAAGTTCTCTCATGGCTAGAAGTTTTCCAGTCTCGGACCCAACAAAGAGAAGCTCTTGTTCTACAGTCTCTACTGCAGAATTCCTGAGAAGAAAACATACCTTACAGTTTTTAACAGCCAATTCTTAACCCCCACAAAACCTAAATACATGAAATAATTTACATGCAACAGAATGAACATTTTCACTGTCAATATATAAGTACTTAATTATATTTTAACTTGAAGATGGTTATTTTAAAATGTTTTATTCCACTTACAAAAATGTTATCTCAAGGAAATTTGAAAAATACAAACAATAAATTTCTCACAATTCTATCATTTTAGGATAAATTTTGACATTTTGTTGTGTTCTAGTCATAAATTTTCACGTTTAATTATTTACTTACAAAATATTTCTCAAAGTAAAATTGGATAAAATAATGAGAACATTTTTAAGGTTATTCATATGGCTAAATTTTTTTTATTAATGATTAGCAAGGGTTTATCTAGAGACAGACAGTTGGGGGTAAGATATCTTAAGGCTTTATTAACACTCTATAAGCTGCTGTGATACATTATACTACGTCATATTTTTTCCTTTCTGTTGTCTGTCTTTATATTTATCATGAATTTGTTCTATTTTCTTTTTATACACAGGAGTTAAATTTAAAGTAGACAGGGTATTCTTCACTCTTCCATTTGGCTTCTTTTTAACTTAACATAGTATCACAGCACTTTTTCCTATAGCTAGTTTTCATACTTATCATTTCATGGGTTGTACAATATTCTACCAAGTGGCAATATCATCATTTCCAAAACTTTTTCTACAATTGAGCATTCTTTTAGCATAAAATGCTCCCCAAAATATTTTTAATAGGAATTATATAAATCAAGCTGCTCAATAACATCAGTTTCCTCCTCTGTGTAGTTCAGACATCAAAGAAACTAAATCCTCTAGGTGGCCACAGAACTCATGCCATACTTTGTGGATGGGAAAAATCAACTATAAGCATGATGATGGGAATACTAATATGACAATATGAAAATCTCCCCTTGGGATATTCTAATACAGGAAATTCTTAATCAATCTTAACTTTAAAGAATACTTTCTTTCCGTTTCTTACAGTAAAATTCTCTCCATTATTCTTAGGCCAAAAAACCTATCTCCTTGAGTCTAAAAATAAAATGACTTGTATTTAAGAAAATAATCAGTGAGATAATGAGGAAAAGCAATTACCTTGCTCCAATGGATACAGTAATAACATTGTCCAGGTTGAGTTTGCACCACTGCTCAACATCATATGCAAAAGTTGCACTGAACATAGCTCTTCTGACCTTGTGGGATGTGCAGGCCAGGAAAATGGAAGCCAGCTGGTCTCTGAACCCAGTTTTGCCATCTTCAAACAGTTTATCTGATTCATCTACTACCAGCCATTCAACACTAAGAAATAACAAAACAACTTGTAGGTATTGAACAGGAAGATCCAAGACACTTTACTGAACTATGAGGACACATGAAGAAGTCAAACCATACCACAAAAAGGTTCAAGAAAAAGGTAAAAAGATAAACATAAATTAGTGTACCTATTCCATTAGCCCCAAAGACATGAGGTTTCATTAGCAACAACAGAGCTCATAAATTTTATAAACGTCACTATTGCTGAAAGACATTAAAGAAGTCTAAAGGAATTCTGTACTAACTGCTCAGCAGAATCTGTAACTTCTAAACCAGAGAGTTATTTTTCTGTGAGTTTAATGAAAACCATTATTCTCAACACCAACACTTAACTGAGAGCCGGCAGATAGCAAGCTCTAAAGGGCAGTAATATAAGCACTTGACAACAAAACATAATCGTCTAAATGAAAAACACTCATGGAAGACATTAAAATATTATCTGTACCTTGTTAAGTCTATTCCTGGAGGATCTTGCTTTAATAAATAGATTAGTCGATTTGGAGTGGTCACAAGAATATCTATAGGGAAAACAAATGGTATAAATTGCAAACACAAGATTCATCCTTCTTGAACTAGAGAATTAAGCCTCCTAAATTTGTAAATAACCTGAAGTGGAGAGAGGAGGGAGTGGTTACACTCACTACACACAAACTACATAAAAGTTCTTGTCAGTAAGCTAAAACACGTATTTTTCTTTTATCCATCATAGCACAAATTAGTATATCCCTATTCTATTATTACATTTGATCTGTTCAGCTTCTAAGAGGCAAGGACACTATAAATCAACAATATAATTTTCAAACTTTTTTTCTTCCAGAAAAATCCTTTTTTAAATGAAATTTTATTCATAAGCTCAAGATAAGACAGGTAAAAGCAGATTCTCTGGCTGATGTAAGGGTAGGATGTAAGCTATTCTTGTCTGCAGAGTATTTCCACAGCAGGTTAAAAATCAATAGTGTAAAGTAAAGGAGGGTTTCTCAACCTCAGCACTATTCACGTTTTTAGTCCAGACAACTCTTCGTTGTAGGAGGCTGTCTTGTACATTGTAGGATGTTTAACAGCATCCCCGCTACAGATTAGTATCACCCCTCCCCATTTTTGACAACTTAAAATGTCTCTAGATATTGCCAAATGTCCCTGGGGTGGAGGGGGGTGGAAGTGGGGGGAGGCAAAACTGCTTTTGGTTGAGAACCACTGGTATATATTTATAATAACTACTGGGTGAGAGTGGGGCTATCTCTTTTCGCTTAAGAGTCAAATTATATGCAATGACTACACTAAGAATTCTTAGATGGCAATTAGCATATCTGTAATTTCCAAATCCCCTTCATGTTCTAACATTGCAAGCATGAATCTCTTACCAAACTTCTTAGATGATTTTGGTCCAAATTTCTTGGCTGCAACTGCTGCTTTGTGGATCATGTGTATCCTGAATCCTGTTCCCTCAGATATTTTTACTAACTCTCGGTGAATCTAAAACAGAAAATGATAAAAACATAGCTACTAAAATACTTAGATTATATAGTCTTTTACATTATTAATAAAATAAATCCTTTACAAATTCATGAATATTTGAAATTAAACCTGTAATAATCTGTAGATTGACTTGCATTTCAGCATTTTGCAACTTCAATGCCTAATAAGATTCGGTAGTTTCTTCAGGTCTAGTAAACTAGTTTTAAGAGATAAAATCCAAACTCTTACAATCTGTTACATATTGTTTTTAGAATAAAGAACTATTGTAAAACTATTTCATACTTGGCACGTATTTTATATTAAGCACATTGGGAGGGAGAGTGCAGCAGATCATTGTGTAGTTTTACTTTCTCAAAAACTGAGATGAAGTTTCATTTTTCTAGGTGAGAAAATAAATTTTAGAAAAACTATATATTACCATAGCCTTTTAACTTCAATGATCCTAAAATATTCACCAAAGAAGTATAAATGTTAAAATGTTTTAGAAAATTATAAAATATTTGCCTATATGCAGTAATGTACATTGAAGTGTGCTCTGTATAGAATACTTGACCATGACAAAAGACACAGGCCTTACTCTTCTGAGACCTTTTTATTACCCTCAAATAAAAAGATGACTGAAACAAACACCAAACGCATCCTCTTCAGGAACCACAAGTCATACCTGGCTGGCAAGTTCTCGTGTTGGTGATATAATCAGGGCTCTGAAGCCTTTATTTGTGGGTTGTTTCAAGTGTATTAAAATGGGAATGCTAAAAGCCAAAGTCTTTCCAGATCCAGTAGGAGCAGAAGCCAGAAGTTCTCGACCCTATAAACAGAGTACATTAAGTACAAGAAAAAGTACATAAATTTTTCGGAGCCTGGTCAAATAATGCTACCAGCCATAAAAATAACAAATAAAATTACATCTAACAAATCCAATCATTATGTCCCCATTGCTCTTCTAATTTCTCCCATATCCGCTTTCCACCCCTGCCACCAACACCCCAATGGAGTTTCTGAGCACTGTCACTGAAGTCCATCTGAACTGGGTAAAGAATGTGGATAAGTAAGATTTGGATAATTCACAGCCTCAATTATTTCCATTATTTCAATTTTCTTTCCCACTAAACTTCTTATCAAAGCAAAATTACAAAACCAACTTTTTGTCCTGCTCAATCCCTAGGGAAGGTTTTAGTTATTAACAGAATGGCTGAAAGTAAGAAATAAAAACTGGCAATAATCTGAGTGACAATCTATGGGAAACAATCTTCAGAAAGTCAATGTGATTTGTTAAAGCTTTAAGCTAAAGTCATGACAGAAATAATCTTAAGTGAAAATTAAAAGCAAATTTATTATGAGTTAACATCATCATTCAAATGTATTCTCATTTCAGTTTCCAAAAAAAAATGAAAAGGACTAGTATGAATGAAATGGTACTTCGTAGCCTATGGCTACCAGAACTGAAGGCCACCTTGGTTATGTGGGGGAAAAAGTCAGTTCTCATCGCTACAAAATGAAACCTCAGAAAGAGTTAATTTCCAAACATCTAGGTTAACCCATACATCAATAGGTGGATATACAAATTGTAGTACAGTCTTACAACAGAATAATACTTGGTAACAAACTACTGCTATATGCAATATGGATGAATCTCAAAAATAGTAGGCAGAGTGAAAGAAACCAGGAATAAAAGAAGAAATAATGAATGATTACACTCATATGACATTTTGGAAGAGGCAAATCTAACATGACAACAGAAATCAGAACAGCGGTTACCTCCGGGCAGGAATGGGGTGAGGACAGAATGGAAAGGGCACAAGAGAATTTTCTGGGGTCATAGAGATGTTATACATCTTCATTGGGAAGATGGTTACATAGGGTATATATTGTTGAAACTCACTGAACTGTGCACTGAAAATCTAAGTATTTTATTATATAGAAAGTATATTTCAACAATAAAAAGTATTGAGAAAAAAAGTCAAGTTAGTACAAGAATTCTATATTTCTGAAATAGTTCCTGGGATTATAAACAAAATCATGAATAAACAAACAATATAGTCTCTAACCTCAGATTTGCACTAATTATATTGATCTTTTCCATTTACACTCTGGTAAAATGGAAAAAATAATCACTACAAATATACGATAGTGTAAAGTATAAGATTGATGCTGCAAGAAAAAGAACACTAAATATCACGGAGACTTGAATGGTAGGGGAGTGCTGGTAAAGAAAAAAGATCACATCTAGCTGTAGTGATCAACACAAGTTTTATGAAGGCACAGGCATTTGAGATGGACCTTAAAAGTAAGGGAAGGATTTCAATACGGGGAAGGCAAGGTAGAAAGGAAGATTTCAAAGACAAGAAAATGAGCAAACACAGGAAGGGCTGTTAGAGGCATTCTAGATCTTCATACTCACATGCAGCATCACTGGAATGGCTTGCATTTGGATTGGCGTAGGTACTTGGAAGCCTGCATCTAGAATATTCTGAAGTAGTTGAGAATTGATTTTATATTCCTGTTCAAGTTGCTGAAATGTAGCAATTGGGTCAGGAAGATCAGTTCCTTGGACGTGAATTTTGTGTTTATTCCGCAAGAAGTTTATCTGAAAAGTAAAATAAAATGACACCATGGATATGGTCAAATGCACTGTCAGATATTGTAAAGCAACAGTAGTTTCTAGATAAGCTTTAGTAGCCTATGGAATTTTTCTGTTAAATTCCAAGCCCCCAAAGATAGAAATATTAGGTACATTTCATGCCTTTTCGTAGAAAGAAGACATACATAACAATGAAACCTATCTATCCACACTTTCCTCATATTAATGCGTCGATGCCACGAATAATGTCTTATTCATATTAATGCACTATGTCCCAGCAATAACTTATAATCTCATTTAGACTTCTAGAAGGTAGACATTGAAGCCTTCTATTTTCTTTGTATGGCACTTAGCATACAAGTGTCACTGCTTTTTGATGATTTACCCTAAACTCTACTTATTAAAACTGAGTGCCAAAAGCAGAGTCAAGTGGTGTTGATTTGGTTTGTTTTCCCATTCTCTGATCCAGAAACAGTCAAATTCTGGATTCTGGGTTACTGAAGTGAGCTGAACAATAAATTCTTTCCATCATCAACACGGCAGATGTGCAGCAGATATGACAATGGTTTATTTGTTTGTTTCCAACTCCCCCTAGTCCCAAGTTATAAACTAGGCTTAAGAATTCTAACTCTCAAATCTCTGTCAGAGGAAATCTTTCTAAACCAGTGAGTTTAACAGAGAGGAGCAAGGAGGTCAATTTTATGTTTATAAAAAGAGGATAAGAAATTTTAAAAATTTAATCCTAACCTCATTATCAATCTTGAAACTTTAACAGGTCAAGAATTACATAGTATATACTATAAGAATAATGTCTATATACATATAAATAAGCAAGAATAATTTATATATTTTCATTCAAGTCTCAAAATTTTAAACTTAAAAATTTTCAGCCATAGCACACTTTGCTTTTTCATTAGAAATTTAAACTAATGTAATCAATCTTTCAGCTTAACAAAACCATATTCACTTTTATCAACAAAATAACCCAAGTCATTAGACCAGAAAAGCACTTGGGGCTGACATTTTTCTAACCTTTTCTTTTCTGAGATGCTCCAACTTTCCTGAAGTTACTTTATTTTCTCTTTTAACCTTTTTATCTTCAATCTTTGCTTCCACAGATGATATCCACTGTATAGTAGAACTTTCTTCCGAATTAATTTCTAAAACATATTATAAAAAATTAAAAGATTTTAAGTGCAACATTGTTGGGTGTAGCCCACAAGCCATAGCTGCACATTAAACAAAAGAAAATGTACTAGCTGCTGCAACTAGATAAAACAGGACGTATAAAAATTGGAAAAGGAGAGGTAAGTTCTAAGTTGGTAAAATCAGCACTCTGAAGCTCATCCTTTTCCTTTTATTAGTTATTTCAGCTATGTAATATGTAGACTGTATGCTTGAAAACACGGAGAGTAACTGAAACACTACTTAAACAAAAAGAGATTTCAATGAGGCAGCCAGCTTTTCCATATCTAAACAACAACCAACTAGAAAATATGATGAAAGGTAGAACAAAGATAAATATCCCTATGGTAGGGTACAGGAAAAAAAAAAAAAACAACCTGTGAAAAATAGCCAAAGAGTAAGATCAAATTCACAAAAGTTGAAATATAAATACCCAGTAAAGCACATGAAAAGATACTCAAGAAAAAATAAATAAAAGTTTCATTCATTAGATTGGCAAAAAACTTAAGACCAACAGTACCGAGCATAAACATGATGTGGGAAGTCATTTTGCAGTATCTATTCAAAGAAAGAAGTGTGCACACCTTTCACCCAGTGACTTCACTTTTGGAATGCTAATTACAGAACTAGCCCTATACAAAAGTATATATGTACGACAATCTTTATCGTAGTGATATTTGTTATGGCAAATACCTGGAAGCAACCTGAATGCCATCAACTGACAAATGACTGTTGATTGTCTGATTTGTAACCATAAGCTTACAGTTACTTTTGTAACTGAAAAAAATTGAGAAAAAAAAATTACACACTAACCTGAAGTCATCATCTTCCTCCTTTTCTTGTTCTGCTCTCTCTTCTTTTCAGTTAAGCTCTCTTCTTTCTTCTCTACATCTTGAATCTCCTGATGAGTTTTTGATCCTCCACACTCACTTGGGACAGACTTCTTGTTTCCAAAAAAGTCTAGTCCCTGCGGCACCTCTGAAGAATCAAAGTCATATTTCCTTTTTCCTACCTAAAACCCAAAAAATTTGAAATGAAATCTATGGACTGACTGGCATGGCTTTCATCCAAGCAGCACTGGCATAAGAACGTGCGTCCAATGTCTCCCCATCATTTTTACCCTTTCACCAGATATTTGTTGTGCTGACAAGTGTTTGGGCAAATGGAATCCAAGACAGTATCTTTTCGGACTTTATAACAGTAATAATGATAAACACCTAACACGTATATGCTTATCAGCCTAACATTTATATGCTGTCAGGCAGATTTCTAAACAGGTTTACATATATTATTTCATTCTTCAACAACCCTATGAGGTAAATAGCAATATTACAAACGAGACAATCAAGGCATTAGGTTAATTAACTTGATCAAGGTCTGAAAACTGTTAACTGGCAGATCTAGGATCTGAATCCAAATAATCTGGCTCCAGATTTCAAACTCTTAACTACATGATACCGCTAATGAAACACCCGTATCGCACGCGCATACTCATACATACATACACACACACACACACACACCCCTAGTCACAGTGTCAAGGTTTTCTATAGTTGGGTCCAAGCTAACTTCTCCCGATTATCACTCACTACTTCCCTATGTAAGATCCCACCGCACAATTTCTAAATTGTTCCTCACTGTTACTTAACATGCCGTAGGGTTGCGGGAATCAAAAGAACCATGCCCACTAAAGTTATATGCCAAGCCAAACCTGGGAACCTGGGTAACAACCGTTAAAGAATCTGTTCTATCCATGTCAAGTTGTTTCAGCTTCCGAAATTCCTTTCCACCAGTTTCAGAGAAAAAGGTGCTTTTGAAAGGATTACAATTATCCTTTGAATAAACTACAAGGCGCAGGGGAACGTCTCTCTGCCAGACCCAACTTAGTTTACAAAAGCATGGGGAAAGCATTAATGCAGAAGACCGGGTAGGTCTGAGAGTAACCTGAACGCCAAAGGAGGGAAAATGCCCCCAGAGCCAGGCCACGGTGTCGGTGTCTCCAAGCGTTGGGTACCCCAGCAGTCAGTTCGTTCTCTGGCTCCTGCTCCTTCTCAGTAATTCCGGACTCTGTCCTACGCACAGTACCTGGAATCGGGCTGCGTCCGCGGAGAAGCGTCTCAGGTCGAATTTGGCTCCCGCGCCCAGCCGGCAAAAGAGATCGTGCGCATCCATCTTTACCCAGAAAGCTCCGCGGTCCCCAAGCGCCTGCGCGGAGGACTTCTCCCAGAAGGTCTAGGAGGTGGGCGGAAGTGGCTCTAGGGGACGGAGCCTGGCGGTTGTGTGATGCTCGTCCGTTTTATTGTCCTGTTGTTATATATGTTACTATGTGTTATATTGTCCGTCATTATTTATTTGTCCTTCCAAAAACTGTTTATCAAGATTGTCTTATGCCTGCAGCTGTTCTAGACTTTTAGGGAAACTTAACTTTTTAATGGGAACAGAAGATTTTGTTAACAAAACAAGATAATTTCTGAAAGTGAAAAGTGCTGTGAAACAAAGCAGTGTAATTGGTAGAGAAAGGAGGAGCTGCTTTTAGGTAGATTATTCAGGTTCATTTTGATGACGTGATATTTGAGCCTTTCCCAGATAGAATAACATTCCAGATAGAAGAAACACATGTCTCACGAAGGGAAAAGTTTTAGAACACTGAGGAAATAGGCATGGTGACTGGAGCCAAGTTGCAGTGAGAAAGTGTAGTACAGAGAAGGTTGGAGGAACAGATAGAAACTAGATCTCATAGAGTCTTATAACAAGGTCATAGTAAGGAATTTGGACTTTTAATCTAGACATGCTGGGAAGTTTTCAAATACTTACTGAGAGCCACTCTAAAACTGCAAGAGATTTAGCTTATCACATTTTATATTTGTAAAATGAAGATCATGATACCTACCTGTTTCAGGATTGTTCTGAGGATTAAGCTAGGCTCATAGGCATTGGTGTGTAATGGAAAGAGCATGGGTTTTGAGTGTCAGAAAGACTTACATGTAAATCCAGTTGTATCATTTAATAATTTAGTAATCTTGGTATTTCACTGGTCTGTGCCTCAGTTTCCTCACTGGTAAAATAAGAATTATAGGATTATAATATCTACCTTTAAGGCTAGGAGTAATATTGTTCCCCACACAGAACTCAAAATGGTTGAAATGGGTCAGGGTTCTATCGATTTAATCCTAATATATGTAGGTTATAGTTACTGTATAAAGCATTTGAAACAAAATCTCAAGCATAGTAGGTGCTTAATAAGTATTAGTTCTTTTCCATTTTTCAGTCCATTCTCCTAGAACAGTAAGTAGTTCTTGACCCTAACCACACATTAGAATCCCCTGAGGAACTTAAAAAACAAAAGAAAACTGGATGTCACCCTCAGAAATTTTGACTTAATTGTTCTAGAGTACTTTCCTGGCCTGTAATTTTTGAAAGCTTCTCAAGTGATTCTAATTGCAGTCAGGATTGAGAGTCACTGTTAGAATTACCTTTCTAAGGTCCAAAGAGGACCATGTTGCTTCTCTGCTTAAAAACCTTTCATGATTCCGCATTGTCTACTGAATGTAGTCCAAGCTACTGGAACTTGTGTGCCAAGCCCTGAGCAGTGATTCTTAACATCTCAAGAAGTATGACACACTCTCATAAATACCTTCAGCTTGGGTTCAACTCCCTCCACCCCTTTTACTTACCAGCTATGTGATCTTAGGTAAGTTGCTTGTCTTCTCTAAGCTTTAATTTTATCATCTTATTTCAGCGTTGCTGCTTCTAACTATGAACCTTTGTACATATTTGTCTTTCTTCTTGAAATGTCCTCCCTGGCAAAATCCTTACGGTCTTCAAAACACAGTTTATATATCCTCTCCTCTGTGAAGCTTACCCACAATGTCCCCTGCCTAACATAGTCCATTTTCTTTCTCTGATTTCTCACGCCACTTTGTAAATACCTCCATTTTAGCCCCTTTCTTATTGCATTGTAATTATTTTTCCACATCTATTCTACACTAGATTTTGAGCTTTTCGAGGGCTGGGCCTGTATCCCATTTATCTTCATATTATATTTGCCCAGCATGGAGGCTGTTTCATAGTAAGAGGTCAATAAATCTTATTGAATTAATGAAGTGAAATAAAACAGACAAATCTTTGAAACTACCAATCTTGTCAATTTAGGAAAAGACCTGTGTCTTTTGCTTGGTATTTCGTAATAAACTTTGGCTGTATGAATGAATAAAGTCAAATAGAAACTGTTGTACTTATATCATTTTTTACCTTGACAATGTCCAGCTGAGCTGACTCATTAAGGGACCATTTCCTCTTTGGAACAAAACAAAACAAAACAATTTAAAACCTCGTCAATAAAAGTGGCAAGGAATTGAATCATGGGTTTGTATAACTGGAATGTCTCCAAAATCCAGTATTGTCTGACTGGTAGACACACATGATTTCTCAACTGTAGCAAGTAAGAACACAAAGTCTGTCTAACACTACAGTGGGATCTAGTTGGGATATCTTGTTGTTATGAACAGAGTAATCACTCCATACCCTAAAAGTATGGTTTTGAGACTCTTTTTCTCCCACTCCTTATCATTCAACAAATTTTGTTATTGTTTATACAGTGTGCTTGGCTAGGGCTTAAGGATGCAGAGGAAGATTAAGCACAGTCCTTTCTCTCAAGCAGCTTAAAGTCTAATAAGGGCAGAGAGCTCTTTTAAAACAGCAAGAAAAGTCTATAGACACTGTGGTACGAGTTATAGGAGGTAAGGGAGTGGTTGCTCTATGGTGGGCTGGGTTTTGTGGCAAGTTTGGAAAAGTTTGTAGTTTGTAGTTTATCAAGCTTACATACCATTAAAAATAAGATATTGAAAAATAAAGCAAGACAGGTAAAACTATTTTAAGTAAAGGGAACAGTATCAACAAATGTAAGGAGGCATGAAAAAAGCCTGTTGTGTTTGGGGATTTATTCGTGGTTCAACAAAGTTGAAAGCAAATAATGCAGCAAGAGATGGAGCTGGGACATGGAGCTCCCATACACTTTATGGATATACCAATGGGTTTGGACTTGATCTTGTAGGCACTAAGAACCATTAAAGGATGTTAAGCAAGTGATAGAAACTGTTTTTAATTTTAAAAGATCACTCTAACAGGAAAGTGGAAGGGAGGCAAGTCTCGAGTTAGGGAAACTGGAAGAATATTGCAGAAGTAGTCTAGTGAGGAAAGAAGGCAGTAGCAAAAAGGAAAGGGAGAAGGGAACAAATCTAAAGGACATGGAGGTAAAGTTGATAAGACTCCCTTAGTGATTGAATGCGGAAAGACCGGGAAATGGAGGAACCTAAAACAACCCCCAGGTCTCAAATTTAGGTGACTAAGTGAGGATAGTTCTATTCAGGGGGATGGGAAATGTTGGAGGGCTGGATTTGTATAAGGACAACATAATAAATTTAATTTTGAGTAGGTTGAGTTTGAGATTTCTGTGGGACACCTGAGTGGAATTTCTAATGATCATTTGGAAATAGGAATTACTTTTTCCTTGTAAAGAGAGCTAGAAACTTCTAGATCACAGCTTCAGGGTCTTCATTAAAATATAAGTTGAAGAGAGGGTGATTGGCTATAAATGTTTTAAAAACCTAGCAGTCATTTACTCTTAGACAAAAATCTCACTTTCCCTGGGGCTAAGTTTTCAATTTCAAATTCTCAAGATTCACCAATACTCTAGTAATTTAGAAATCCAAATCAAGTACTTAAGAAATCCAAATTCTTATATTTTTTGTACTTTAAAAAAATTTCTTTTTGCCTTGAAGAGTCAACAGAGTACACTTTTCAGGCTTTAATGTAAATAGTAGTGTAACTACTCAAATATTCTTGTAATCAGGACAGAACACAAGGAAATATCTCCAGGACCAAAACTGACCTCATGGTGGCACTCCAGTCTTGTTAGAATAAAGAGCTCTAGAATCACCTTACTAACCTCTAAGTGGACAGTCCACTTTGAAGTAGAGTTGGCATGAACTCTAGGTCCATAGATTCCACAATTAAAGTTCCTGGGGAGAATTTATGGGGAAGATACACTTAAATGTTTTTAAACAGACCTAAGGCTGGGTCAACAATATAGGTATATAAAATGGCAGAACATCTTCATCCAAAAAAGATATTTCATCAGGGTTCAAAACTAACCAAAATAATACCTTCATTATTTATTACTAGCTACCATTTATTGTCATATACTATATGTCAAATACAGTTCCGGGTACTTTTTATATTACATGAGCTCATTGAACCCTCACAACAACCCGATGAGATTGATAATTATTTTCATTTTTCTGAGGAAGAAATTGAG
This sequence comes from Pteropus alecto, assembly GCF_000325575.1. Lineage (NCBI taxonomy): Eukaryota > Metazoa > Chordata > Mammalia > Chiroptera > Pteropodidae > Pteropus > Pteropus alecto. The sequence goes on from NW_006443570.1 coordinate 14,884,285, forward strand.
GCTCAAAGACACTAAGTAGCTTGTTTTTCAAATCATATAGGTAGTAAGTAGATTGCATTTTTAACCCAATCTGTGTGATTCCAAACCTTGAGCTATTTAAACAAGGCTGCATTGCCTCATATAATTGATACCAAGATTAAAGCAGTAACAAATAAAATATGGTTTTCTTTGGGTATAGACTATTTGGCATGACATGGTTTAAATAATACCTTATTTAAGGAGATCTAGTGAGGATCCCAATTGTGAATTTGAGGCCTTCTCTTGAACCAGTGTATGTACACAGTCACAAAGTATATCTCATAAGATATTTATTAATTACAAAGAAAAAAATAGAAAATCTATGGTGGAGAAATAGCAGACACAATGTTAACAAAATAAAATATAAATGATAAAACAAATGTAGTAAAATATCAATATTTGTGCCATAGAGAGATTTTTTTCCTTTTATAGTAAAAAAACAAAAAACAAAAAACAAAACCAAAGGGCCAGGGAGGATTTGTTGACATTATTGGTCAGCATGGAGCTTATCTTTGATCTCCATCTGTGAAAGCCCAAATCCCACAAAGGTTTCCAAATAAAACATTTACCTTTCTAAGGGGTAGAGAATTATTGGTGAAACCTAGACTCTATATAAAGGAAAACTCCCAAAAGAAAGACACAAATAATAAAACTCCAGAATAATGTTATTATACTGAGCATAGACTGTAGAGGTGGGAGTTAGTTGTCCTTACTCCTACAATGTTTAATTAAGAGTGTCAAATCATATTTAGAAAGCATTTTTTAAATGCCTTACAGACTTCAAAGCCATAAAGCTTCTCTGCATCTCCGAGAGTTAATGTCAGCATTTTGTTACTCTCAGCCCAAGATAATTACTAATCTATTTTTTAAAGAATTGTTCTTTTAGTGAGAAGGAGAAGATGTCTAGAGAAGCTTTTTGTATAACGTGTCGGTGTTTGCATGATCTACAGTATAACCCTGTAGCACCAGCAGACCAACTGCCTTCACTATTCATCATGTTTTCAGTGACTTCAGATCATCAGCTCTGCTGGGAGGAAATATCTCCTCCTTAGAGATGTAAAAATATTATATCCCTGATCATTCCCACAGGCAGAATGTGATCCATTCTTATATACCAATTGTTTTTCAGATCTAAGAGATTTTCCCCCCTTATTTTTGTACATCATTACTCTCAGAGCTAAAATCTAATTAAATAAATACATGCAACATCTAATACTGCTTAGGAAGAATTTTGCTATTCAATTGCTTATAATCACCAGAACACATTTGTTAAGGTGTAATTGTGCTGCTTAAAAGACATTCAAGGTCTGGTAACTCCGCATCTAAAACAAAAACATCTATATAAACAAATAAGTAATGAACATTATCACAAAAAATACTTTAAATTTCTATATTAAAACCTTATTAAGTATCTAAAAAAAACTTCAAATGTCTACTTTTGGCCCAGTAATCCTACTTCTAAGAATTTGCCCTAAAAGAACACCTCCAATAATATGAAAATACATATGCACTATATTAATTATTGTAACGCTGTTTTTATTTGCAAAATATTAGAGACAACCTAAATGCTCATGTAAGGAGAGTGGCTGAATAAACTATGGTACAAGCACATAATAGAGCACTATACATCTGCAGAAAAAGAAAGAGAAAGATGTCTACAAATTGATATAGAACTATTTCTAGCAAAGTACAAGAGAGTATCTAAGTATGCTATCTTTTATGTAAGACAAAAAGGGAAGTGAGAAAAATACATGTGCCGGTTTTTTGTTTGTTTGTTTTGTTTTGTTTTGTTTTGTCCACAAAGGAAACAGGAAGGATAAACAAGAAACTGATGAGATTAGTTACTTATAGGAGGTGGGAGGAAAAGAAGTTGGAAGGCCGAGGAGGTGGGCACCGAGTATAGGATAGAGGGTGACATTTCCCTTAAATATTTCTTTGTGTGTGGTTCTATCTTTTGGAGCCATGTTAAGGATTCATATACTACAAAACAAAATAAAACAAAACACACAAATAAGGGAAAATCCTAAAATTAGAATACAAACAAATCGACAACATTTTCAAATGAATGATATAATCACTGAAAAACAGATGTGTATGTGTGTGGGAGGGGGAACTAACTCAACCCAAGTAACTTTAGAATACCTTTTTTTTTTTTTTACTGTATACTCTCAGACTAAAGAAAAATGAACTGCAAATGAATATTAAACTCAGTTTGTTTGGAGTTTTTACAATGGTTGGCATTTCTTTTGGTAGCAATTCTGAAACTAGTTTCTATGTATTCTAGTATAGGGTAAATAAGTGAATATATTATAGACAATGGGATTCAGTTTTCTCACTGGGAGAAGGAAACAAATATGGAAAGAGAAAAGTAGAATGAATCCTATAGTATTAGATTAGAATAATACATGATGGTATGAACTCATGATTTTTAATATAGACAGATATGGGTCCACTGAGAAAGCCCAGAAACAATGACACCTCAAGAGCAATGAGTATACCTATCACCCAGTATTGGTTTCTAAATTCTGCTTGCTACTAAAAGGAATGATGGCTCCTTAGAGAACTGGCTGATTCCAGAGCTATAGCTTGAAAAGAACAAGATGAACTTTGAACATCGTGTTAAGCTAGTAAGTTAGAAAGCATTCAAAGAATGGTGGGACATGTCAAAATGGGAGAGTCAACCATTAACAAAACAAAACCTACTGAATGGGAGACGATATTTGCAAATGATATACCCATAAGAGGTTAATATCCAAAAATATATGAATAACTCATACAGCTCAACATAAAAAAAAACCCCACAAACAATCCAATTTAAAAATGGGCAGAAGACATGAACAGCTATTTCTCCAAAGAGGGCATACACATGGGCAATAGACCCATGAAAAGATGCTCAACAACACCAATCATAAGGGAAATGCAAATCAAAAACTACAGTGAGATATCACCTCACACCTGTCAGAATGGCTATTATCAATATATCAACAAATAACAAGTTGGTGAGGATGTGAAAAAAAAGAATTCTTGTGCACTTTTGGTGGGATTGTAAATTGGTGTAACCACCATAGAAAATGTATGGAGGTTCCTCCAGAAATTCTACTAAGAAATTCTACTTTTGGTTATTTATCTGAAGAAATTGAAAACATAATTTTTAAAAGATATATGCACCTCTATGTTCATTCCAGCATTATTTATAATAGCCAAGATATAGAAGCAACCTATGGATAGACAAATGGATAGAGAAGGTGTGGTACACTTACACAATGGAATATTAGTTGGCCATAAAAAAGAACAAAATATTACTTGCCATTTGTGACGACATGGCTGGAACTAGAGGGTATTATGCTAAGTGAAATAAGTCAGACAAAGAAAAACAAATACCGTATGATTTCACTTATATCTGGAATCGAAAAAACAAAATAAACAAAACAGAAACAAACTCATAGATACAGAAAATAAACTGATGGTTGCCAGATGGGAGGAGGTTTGGGGGGCATGAGTAAAAAAGGTGAAAGGTATTAAGAAGCACAAATTGCCAGTTATTAAAAGTTATAGGGATATAAAGTACAGCATAGGAAATATAGTCAATAATATTGTAATAACTGTGTTTGGCAGATAGGTACTAGACTTATCATAGTGATCGCTTCGTAAGGTACATAAATGTATAATCACTATGTTGTACACCTGAAACTAATATAATATTGTATGTCGACTATAATTGAAAAATAAAAAGAGAATGCATGAATAAAGAAAAAATAAACAAAAAAAGTGACAAAGAGCCATACATACTGAAAGCACTCCTACTGGCCAAATCTGGAATAATTATGCATAAAAATAAATAATGATAGTGAAATATAAATAATAATAGGAATATATATCTAACCCAGTGTATAAAATGAGAATATATAGGCATATAAATAAATAAAAAGGTAAATGAATAAATATGGGAGAAGGAAAAGTGAGTTCTTACAGTAGAATGTCAACTAATAAATGTAGAAGGAATGATGGAATTAGAAAATTTAGCAATCATCAGAGTAATCATTGAATCATCAATGGATGATTAAACATGAAATTTGGATGAGATACAGGATCATTGCATTATAACAAAGTATGGGCTCACAAGATATTTATTAATTACAGAGAAAAAAATAGTAAATTTATAGTGGAGAAACCTAGCAGACACCATGTTAACAAAGTGATCAAAGTAAATGATAAAACAAATGTGATAAAGTAACAATATTTGGGAAATTTTGGTGAGAGGTATACAGGATTTTTTATCCTATTTTTACAACTTTTTTATGTCTGAAATTACATCAAAATAAAAAGTTAAAAAGAAAGATAATGAAAGTGCTCCCTAAGAGTTTGCTAAATTACAGCCAGCCAGGCAAAGGCTATAATCAACATATAGCAAGTTAATTCTGCCTGCCTCCTCAGCAGATCAGCTATAGAATAGTAACTACTTTGATTACTTAATAGTTACTATTCTAAATATTGTTGCCTAACTTTTTTGTACACATTATTTTATAAAATATCTGTCATTTATGTCACATTTGAGTTTTCTGTCTTTTAAAAGGATAGGAAGCAAAAAATTCATCTCCTAATTGTATACAAAGAGAAAATGAGACAGAAACAGTGAGTTTATCTAGCACTACACAGTAAGAAATTAGAAGGCATTACTGACTCATTTGGGTTATAAAAAATTCATGTAAAAAATCATGAATGGCATGTTAATACCTAACAGCCATAGTTCTTTTCACAGTAGGGGGATGATATCTAACAATCATTAAATAAAATCAAAAGTGCTCATTTCTTCATGATCTTGTATTAGAGTTAATGTATGTGATTTTTGCCCAAGAATTAAAGTCTCAGTTCTATTGACTTTACTGACATAGTCAAGATAATGCCAGCATATAGTACTCCATGAGTCAAGTGATCGAAATAGGTTTAACGACAGTTGGGAGGAAATGCTCACTGCTGTTTGACTCCTAAAACCGTGATAAAGGGTTTACTTTGATTAGTGCAACTTCAGCTTTTATTAATATCATGAAGAATCAAGAAAGTTTCATTTCACTTTGCTGTCATCATTTTGATGGCAATTGACCCTACAAAGCTGCGGGTCTCAGTGCATTGAGTAAAACACCTCTGAGGCGTCTTTGCAAAGTTATTCTGCAGCCCAGACTGAAATACTGTGATCATATCTTCCTTGAGGCATCTGTTACTTTAATTATGGAGAAGTTACAGAGCATCACCTTCAATAGCCAGTTAGCACCCTTTCTTTTCACTCTTCAGCTCTGAGTACCTGGGATTCTTTAAAGTAGAAATAAAGGCATTTCTTTTTCTAGGTCCTTGGGAAAAGCAGGGAAATCTAAGATAATCCCGATGGAGAAGCGATCTTTCTATAGATCTGAATACTAGCTCTATTGTTTTCAGGTGTCCCGAACAATTGTCTTCAAGACTGTGAGCCATAGTTCACAATCTAAAGTTTCTTTTAAGTATCATGATGAATTAGAGAAAAGAGGATGGGAAGGAATGTGAAAGGGTTTGTATAACAAAGAACCATAAATCATCTCTGGTACAGTGGGCCCCCCATCAGCCTGTGGGCTTGTCAGAGGAGCTAAAAATGAGAGAGAATAGGGTCCTCCAGCTTCAGGGCCACAGTAACCCCCAGACCAGGAAAGCCATTTACCCCCAACCAAATCCTTCCTGAGATATGGCTCACTTATTCATTTAGGAAAAGCCTATTATATGCAAGTCATCTATTCTAGATGCTCTTGGGGAGGAAAGGGCAAGGGAGTAGGGAAATAATATCAAGATGAGTAAGATACAGTACCTGTCTTATTATTGATTAGATACGTTTATGACAAGGACTTTGCCAGTTCTTCAGCATAAACACTGGTAAGTAATTAGAATGTTCCTCGCTTTACGAAACAGATGTATTTCTGAGCCTTACTGACATCGAAGTAAATTTCCACCAAGATAATCTCCTCTACGTTCTCTGGAAAGCTGTCCCTTTTACTCTAAATTGGAATTAGTTTCCTCCTTCTTTACATTCCTGTAGCCCTCTCTTCATGTATATACCATATACATGTGTGTGTGAATGTGTGTGAATGTGTGTGTGTGTGTGTGTGTGTACAATAACTTCTTCAGTAGGCCTTTTTGAAGCAACTCTCATAGAATGGAACATGAAAGAGCATGGACTCTGGAGCCAAAGAGGCTCAAATTAGGATCTCAGCTCCAGTACTTATCAGCGCGTGTGATCTGGGTTAGTTTCTTAACCTCTCTAAGCCTCAGATTCCTCCTCTGTAACATGGGAATAAAAATAGTTCCAATTTATTAGAACTTTGTGAGGCTTAAATGAGATAAGGTAAGTCAGCATTTAGGAAAATGAAGGACTGGTTAGTCATTCTTGTTAGGTACTTTACAGATGAGTATTTTATAGGTGAGGAAACTGAAGCTCATAAAGATTAACTTTTATGCATTATAACTTGAAGAAAGTATGGCACTGCATATAAGAACTTCGGAGTCACACATACCTCATTCACATTCCTGTTCTGCCATTTTTATGCCGTTTATTATTTATACACCCCTGAACGAATGATTTAATTTCTTAGACTTCATTTCTTTTATTAGATTTCATTTCTTTATTTGTAAAATGGAGTTGATAATTGCTAATAACATCTACCTCACTGCTAATTATGAGGATTAAATGAGATGATGTTGTAAAGCGCTTGGCACATGGAATGCACTCAGAACATCGGAAGACACTATTATTACCAAAAGCCACCCAGTTGACAAGTTGCAGGACCTGTATTTAAATGCTGTGGGTCTGACTTGGAAGCTCCTGCCCTTTTCTAATAAATTCACCACCATCTCCCTTGCACTGTGAGCTAGAATTCTAAAAAATTAGAGGATACAATCAACAATAGGAAGGCTTCTTTCAAGTCCAATAACATTAGCTTATATTAGTCTTTTGATGATTGCTTTACAGATTTTCACAAATATGTACTCACATACCCACAGTCTTGAGCTAGCCTTTCCCTTCTCAATCAACAGAATATGTATATATTTTCCAACCACATAGAGAAATAGCCAACATCTTAAAGGAACATACTACTGCCTTTGCCCACATGGACTTTTCAAAACATAAGATTTTGGAAGAAATCATCATCCCAGAGAAAATGTTACAGAGACTTTCTTGCAGTGAAGAATAGGATTAAAACTCAAGTTTGTGGAGTGAAACCCAAGTAAAAAGGAAAAGCGAGAGGTTGCCTTCGTCTTCCCAGCAAGCCCTGCTCCTCCCCATCCCCAGGAGGGGAGAGAGACCTGTGGTAGGGTCAAGGAGTGGTGACCAGGTTAGCAACAAGGGCAATGGAGGAAAGAGACAAAAGAACAGAAAGTGGAAGCGGCTGGCTGAATGTTTGAGCATGTTTCTTTGCTGAAAGAGAATGGGCAGGGACGACAACTCAAACTGAGAGAGAGGATGGTGGAGGGGGACGAGGACAGCTAATGGATGGGGTGGCCCAGCAGGGGTCAGAGGTCATGAGGGTGTTCAGTGAACTAATTGGCCACTTTGTGCATATTCACTTTCTGCTGCTAGCCTACAGCTGGGCCTGGAGAAAAAGTCCTGGGATTGAAGCTGGCTTTATTTATTTATACCCTGAAATTTGAGGTTAACTGGCGAAAGGCAACTGAAACTGAAAAGTGAAACAAGAACTTTCTTTTCTTCTCTTGGAACAACTGACCAGGGACAGCCTTCTGCAAAGAAAATGCTAAAGATTCTACTTTATTCATTCATTTATTCATTCATGCATTTCATCATCATCATCATCATCATCATCATCTTCATCATCTCTCTGTGTTAATTGGATACCTTAGGAAATGTTATACCCTGGGCACATTCCAGATGGGAAAGGATTATAGACACCTTTAGCTTGGAACATAGAGATTATCAGAGTCAGGCCTGGGACTTTGGGGTCATCTAGTCCATCTGTATTGTTTCATACTACAGAAAATGAAGAAAACGATTTGCTCAAACTCACGGAGAATAGCAGAAGAGGGAGCAGAACTCATGTCTTCAAACTCCCAGTTCAGAGATTTTTTCCATTACACTCTTCTCAGAAACATATTAACTTTGAAAACTTGTGCAGACTGGTGTGGTTAACAGCACAGCCTCTGGTTCAGACAGCCTGTGCTAGAATGAGGGCTGCCAGCTCTGGGGCCTTAAGATAGTTACTTAATCTTTCAAAGCAACAATTTGCTTATCTGTAGAAACATAGGATTGTTATGCAGATCAAATGAGATAAATGCATGTAAAGTGAGCATATGCTTCAATAAATTTTAACTGTAGTTGTTACTGCTGCTATTACTCCAGAGTCCAATATAGACTGTGCTTATGATGATAAACATGTAACACAATGAATACCAGCTCTGTCCTTCCCTATAATCTTCATGGGCAACCCATTCCAAGAAGAAAACACTCACTTCCTCCTCAGTTAAGAGACCTGTGAGGACAGAGGGGGAAATGTTGAAGTCCTGTCTGGACTTTCTAGAGACAGAGCTGTCCATGTTTGGAATGAGCAAAGGGCTTAGAACAGTGCCAGGCACATCATTAGCACTCGGGAAAGGTTAGTTGTTGTTGTTTGTTATTGTTACCAGGAAAGAGGGAGCGGTTTGTCATTGCAGAGGTTCAAGCATAAGACTGGCTTACCCTTTTTTCAGGAGTAAGGAAGATTCATGGATTGAATGGAGGTGGACCAAGATGAGGTCTAAGTTCTGTGAATTTTCATTTTAACTTTTGTGTAGCTGAATAGAACCAATTTGCCTTGTTCTCCCCAGCGTTCTTTGTGCATTTTTCTCTTAGATTTTTGGTCTTTTTCTTATTGATTTGTTAGAATTCCTTGTATCATCTGGAATATACTCTTTGTTAGTAATATTCAATGTAAAGTTTGTCTTTCACTCTGTAGCTTGACTTTTAGCTTTGCAGTGTTTTATTCCATCTCAATATAATTAATATATTAAGTATATTAAATGTCCATGTTAAAATAGTCAAATTTATGCTTTACAGTATTGCACTTTGGGGTCTTACCTATGAAATCCTGCCTTATTCTAATGACACAAAACTACTCTCCAATACTTTCTTCTACGAGCTTTAAAAATTAAAAACAAATTTATTCCAGAAATTTAAGCTGCTCTTTATATATAGTGTGACATAAGAAGCTAATTTTAGTGTCCAATATTGATAATCAATTCTTCTAGCACCATTTATTGAATTATCCATCCTATCACAGTGATCTATGATGTCATTGCTATAATATACCAAGTTATTATATGCATAGGTCTATTTCTGAGCTCTCTATTCCATTCCATTAGAGCTATTTTTCTCCCTGTGTGTCAAAATTACACCATTTGAATTACTATAGCCTTATTAAAATTTTTCACATGTAGTAAAGCAAATGCCTCCTCCTTCTTCAAAATTGTCTTAATTATTCTTGGCTCTTTTCTATAGTATTTTAAGGTTATCTTGTAAGTGTTCTGTACACAGCTACAGCCAAATTGGGGTTTTTATTTTATCGTATTGAATTTATAGAGTAATTTGGGATTTAAAAATAATATGGGGGTATCTCCATCTATGAACGTGGTATATTGCTTCATTTATTTAAGCCTTTTGTCTGTCAATAAAGTTTTATAAGTTTCTAAGTTTGCATCATGCTCCTTTTATTAGATCCATTGTTAATACTTTTTAATTTTTGTGGATATGGTTACGGGAACTCCTAAAAATTATATTTCCTGATTAATTAGCTTTTGCAGAGGTATAGAAATGCATTTGATTTTTTTTTGTATGCTAATCTGAATTTGGCAAACTTGTGCAATTCTTTTAATAGTTCTGATAATTTGTCTATAAATTCTCTTGGATTCTCTATCAAGACAATAGTATTGTCAACAAATAGCAGTGATTTTATTTTTTCCCTTTCCAATCCTTTCACTTTTTATTTCCTTTCTTGCTATACTGCATTGGCTGAGATAGCCAGTAAAATGTTGAATGAAAATGGTGAGCTGATAGCTGTTATTTAAAGGAACATGCCACCTTAGCGTGGTATGTCACCAGAATGATTATCTAGAGCTATGCCGTGCCTGCTACATTGGTATCAGCAATATGAACATGCCTTTGGTGTTTGAGAATAGGTATTTTTATTCTCATTTAATTGCTGAAGAAACAGAAACTCAAAGAGTTAAGTAACTTGCTTAAGGCCACACAGTTATTAAGTAGGAGATTCAAACCAAAACTTCTAATTTCCAGTTGAATGCTATTTTCATGATTACAAACTTCCTTCTAGATATCTATCTGTGCTAATGTGTTACCTTTCTCATGTAACATATTGTATCTTTAAAGAGATATTCCAGAACAACAACAAAAAAATGCCTTTGCCCAATTAAATGACTCTAATCATGAGAGTTTTAGGCAAATATACTGTTTGGCCAGAATAGAAGAAAGCCTGTTTATAATTTTTTTTAAAAACAGATTCATAGACACTTAGGCAACTCGTATCCAACCCCTTATTTAATGTAGATACCCCTATACTATATCACTGAGAGATTATCCTCCAGCCTTTACCAACTGCCAGGGTAGGTTCACTTCATTGACAAAATGCTGAATAATTCTCACATGAATCCACAATCTGCCCACTGCTCCAGAGAGTAGTGTGTTTTCTCCTCTACATAACACTTCTCATGTATTTGTTCTCCTCAGATCTTCACTTTCAGACGATTCATCTCTAAGATATTTGTTACTGTCTAAATGAGATAGCTTCCAGACTTTTCACTATCCTGATTATTCTCCTCTCTAGGCTTTCTACTTGTTCAATATCCCCCTTGAAAAAGGATGCCCAGACTTTAAAGTGGGGCCTGATTGCAAATAAGATAGGTCTCTTAGGTCACACAATCTAGGCACAATTACTTCCATTGATGCAGTCTAGATTTTTGTCTTTTTAGCAACTATGACACATTGCTGACTTATGCTAAATTTAGGGTTAACTAAACCCAAATACTTTTCATTTGAACTACATTACTGAGAATGTGTTATTTGTATGTTAAAAAAGAGGGAGAAAAGCCCCGAAGGCATACATATATATATATTTCTATAATATACAAATAATATAGAAATATATACATAAATATGTATGTCTTCACTAAATTTAACCATATGTGTTCCTACTTTACAATCAGTCATCCATAAACGTGATAAAGCATGCCTTTTGTGTAGAGTGAGGTCTGGAATGTGAGGAAAAATTGTCCTGCATTGCTTAATCATTCAGACTAGAAGCCTTGGTGGCTTTTTTGGCTTTTTCTCTCCCTTCCATTCCCTGTGCCCTTTTTTGCTGCAATTGGGAGCTCTCTAGGTCAGGGTGAGGTCTGTAAAGAGGCAACCAGGACAGACATCTACTCTATGATGGAGACAAAAGGAGCAGCATCTGCAGCTTGGAGGCTGCCAACAGGTCACCAGGAAACACCTGGGTGGTCAGGGTAGGGGAAGTCATTTGAGGCTGCTGACTCAGGATAAGATAAAATTCAAATTTCATAACATTGATACTATGAGATTTTTTAATTAAAATTATTGGGGTGATATTGGTTAATAAAATCACATTTTTTACTGTAGAGTTAAAATTCAGTTTTGTACAGGAAACTAAAAATCTCATGATTTTTTAAAACTTCTTAAGAGATGATGGAAGAACCACCGGATGGAAAGGGACAGCAGGAGTCAGAGTGCTTTGCTCAGCTTTATGCTACCTGGTTTAGTGGGGTTACTTACCGTTCACTCCCTATCTTACTAGAACAAATGAGTTTCAGGGTATATCTTTGAGACTGAAATCCCAGCTACCCAAATCTCCCTTGCCTCTCTCCTGCTCACAAATTCATACATGTAAATCAAGAACCCCCCCCCCCAACATGTTCCTCATCTTCACCAAATACTTGTAATTTTGCTTGGACAATATTTACAAAGACAGTGTTCTGTGACTCTAGTATTGACAATACAATAGTAAAAACTGCAAATATCAAATGGCACTATGTGTCCCCAATTTTCTAAGCACTTTATATATGTAAACTAATTTTGTCTTAACAACAGTCCTTTGTGGTAGAGACAATTTCTATCCTTGTTTTACAGACGAGAAGACTGAGGCACGGATATGAAGTGTTTGCCCAAGGTCCCACAGCTAAAAGTGGCAGGGTGGGATTGGTCTCCAGGCAGGCCAGCTCTAGCATCTGGGCTCTAAACCACCATGGATGCTGCTTCTCTCAACTCTGAAGGGATCTGCAGCAGATGTCAAACACATGTCATCTGCAGCCCCAGACCTTGTTTTCTGCTCAGAAGTTATTCGTTGCCCAATGATTTCCTTTTATAATCACCAAGAATGTTATTTTTTAGGGTAAAATCTTTCAGTAGGTTTTATCCCCTTTACAAATGAAGAAATGTAGGATCAGAGTGTTAAATAATGTTCTAAAGGCCACATAAGGAATAAGTGGCAGAATTAGGATGCGAACCCAGCTCTGAGTGACATTAGAGTCCACACACCTCTGCCCTACATTTCATCTATCATGGTGCCTTATCTTCAGAAAGAGCCTGGACACTCTTAATACCCTCTTTTGCATGGGATGGAGGATGTGCAAGGATCATTCTTCAGGGAAAAATTATCATCCCCATAATTACTACCAAATCTTGTTAGAGGTCTAACTGAGTGCTGAATGCTATAATCTGGGACCTCTTTTCAAGCCTCAAAGTGAGAGCTCCTGAAAGTATGAGTAATTAATTCATCATTGGCATGGTAGAAATTAGCCGAAGAGTAAGTAAGTCCTAAGATAGATTTCTCCATCTCTTGAGCCGACTGCTTGAATTAATTTACTGCTTCTCATACACCATTCTCTGCTCTTGAGTTTAGAGCAAATAAAATTTCTTTTCAGAATATAAGTCAAGGGCACAGTACCTAGAAAATTGTGTTGTCTGGGATCACTGGAATATGCACATGCCTATGCACACCTGTGCATATGTGCACACATACACCTGGCACAGACAAACGCACACATACCACACTGCCATATTTGTGATGAGCAGTCCCTAGAAATAAGACTGCCTTCAGAAGAGAAGCAAATGCATGGGGCTGTGGTCTTTATTCCCCACAGTGACCAGGTGCGTCCCACAGTGGTAGGGTGGAGCCTGCCCTTTCTGAACTGAGTCCCTGTCTTTCCAGAGGTGTATCCAAGGGTCATGGGACATAGTTTCATCAGGCCTGATCAATACATCCCCTGGGCTGGACTGGCAAGGGAGGCTGGTAGGAATGCCTACCTCATAGCCCCTAAGCAGAGTCTTGTGCTCTAGGTGGGCCCCTCGCCAGCAGTCCTGCAGCAGTGATGCTAGGAACATGTTCCTAGGTCAAAGGGAAAGCATTATTGCTGCCCTGTGGTCAGGCAAACAAACAGCTGGCTTTGAAGTCCCAGGGGGATTTGCTTAGGCTAGAGTCAGGAGACGAGAGACTGAAGGAGAAGCCTGCAAGCATCCCCCAAGCCTTGTTGTGTTTGTTAACTAGGCCTGGGGTTTTTGATGTCTCTGTAGAAGCAGGAGGAGGGAAGCATGCTCCCAGCAGACCCCGAGGGACATCTTTCAACTCCTGCTGAGCCTGCAGTCCCACCTAGGAACAGAACGCAGACCAGGCCTGAGTCCAGAAAATCTAGTGACAGGCCTGCAAAGGAAAGAAACACCTAATCCGCTCCCTTCAAGGTGGTACCTGGGTGTGGTCCAGGGCAATTTGCAGAGTGTGCTGCTTCCCTTGGGTACCTGTTTTCATTCAGGTGGCATCAGGTAAGAATGGTCAAGGGAAAACCTGAAGGGAAAAAGAAGTGTCCAAAGGCAGCACCGGTGCCTTTAGCAGCCATAGGCCTGAGGTTCCCGCTTGCAAAGTCTCCTCCCCTCCTCACCCTCCACCAACTGTCTCCCTGACTCGTGACTCTCAACACCATGCTTCACTCCTTTATCCAACCCCTAACCAAAGCAGTTTGCCTTTCTCCAGGAACAACTCTGCTGTGTGTCTGACTCAGAAGCTACAAGTAGACTGGAAACACTGCCCACCTGTCCCCTCCACTAAGCAATAAAATGTACTGGTGAGAAACCCTGGGGGTAGGAAAGAGACTTCTAGAGAACAGAAGCCTGAGTAAGACAATGCTCCCACTGGGCTCGCTCTTGGGGCTTGCATCAGGATACCACTGAAACATGTTTATGACCTGTCAGGCCCGGCCACAGGGAATGAGTCAAGAAATAAAGCATTATTATTAACCAGTTCAATGTCCCATACAATATTAGCCATGAATAGCTCTGTGCAACTTCCCCCCCCCCTCTCTCCTCCCCACTCCCCTCAAGCTCTTCTATCTGCTACAACCAAATGTGCACATTTCTACTAGATTCTTACCTCTACCCCCAGGCCTGCTCTCTTGTCTATCCCTACCTGCCTGCTCCCCCTACCCCTGACACATTGTGATTGAGAAAGAGCTTGTTCATGATAAGACCTTGAAATCTGGAGTTATAAATCCTTCCAGAACGGCCACCCTATCTCTGTGCTAATGCTTGCGGTGCCACCGAAAGGAGGCTCACCTGGTTGTGACCCATCCCCTCTTACTCCTTGGAGTTTGCTGCTCCACCTCTGCAAACACAGGACAATGGGCGAATGGCGTTACCTGTCTCAACAGGTGCTAGCCTGGCCTCACTTTCCTACAGGGTGATAGGGAGGTCACCCTCCGGCCCACCCACTCTGGGCA
>NW_006443570.1:14899130-14905901 GCF_000325575.1 Pteropus alecto
TTAGTCCCCCATGACTTCAGCTGTGGGAGGCCAAGCCCACCTCAATGGCTTTAGAAGTCCTCACTTTACCTACTGAGTCCACCTGCTAGAGAGCAGGCATCACCTGCACTGTCTGGGAGGGCCCTGAGTCTGCCTCTGAGTTTTTCTGTCATGCAATGGGCATTTTCCATATTAGCCTTGCCTGATATGCATGGGAAGAGATTGTTTATTATTCATCATCAAATCCCTATGCCAAGCAGACTGTACAGAACATAAATATTTGGTAAATGACTTAAGAGAATGCTGTCATACTCATCACCAACAAATATTTGTTGGGGCAACTTCTGTGCGGTGACTCCACTAAGCAGTAGGAGGTACAAAGATTAATTGGACTCCATTTCCACTCAGGAGGCTTACACTGGAGTTGCGGAGACCCAGAGAAGCTGCATTTTCCAGGAGGACAGAGGAAGAATTGGAACTGGATTCCCAAGGAGTCTGCTTTGGCTACTAAAGTTTGCCAGAGGGTAAACTACAGATACCCCTGGACCACTGTTCATCTCCTTATATTCCAGAGTGGAGCTGTTAACTCACCAACTATCTGCACATCTAGCTTTTCCCTATGTGATTTCAGTGTCCTCATTTCAAAAACAAGAATAAAAGTAAAAAAAAGTACTGTCTCTACCAGGAAAGAATTTCTCAACTCTTTAGTCCTTGACTCAAAGGAACTGGAACTTGGTGCCACTGGGCTCCAGCTGGAGCCACACTTGTTAGCTGTGCCCATGCCGTTTGGCTTGGGCTCTCTTTTGATTTGAGGCCAGAGCTGCCACCGCCCTCAGGAGAAAGGAAAGAGGAGATGGAGGCATCTGTCTGGAGCTCAGGTCATCCCAACACACCTTAACAGAGTGCCTCATCTGTGCTGAGTGCTGTGCTGGCCACCAGGAATAGAGAAAACAATACCAGGAGTATAATTCCTTCTCTAGGGCAGGGGACTTATATCTCAGAGAACCTAAGAGAAGAAGGACAGCCAGTTAATCTCTGGGGGTCTGAGGGTCAGCTCAGATGATGTGAGGGGTTGCTGCTTTACCAACACCTCTACTGTCTCATTGAGGGGACCTTTACTGCATGGAGTGTGGGTCCAGCAGCATGCATGGACAGTGGGGCCATTGGTAAAGGGTGACATTTTCTGCATGGCTCTTCTAAGCCAGTGCTTCTGAAACTTTTCCACTGAAGTGCCATTAGTGGCAGAGAAGAGTGACTTCACACTTCTCAGAAGGCTAGGGTTTTAGATCATTGAGAACAGGAAATTTCTTTAAAGCCCCACGTTTTACCTTAAAAACGTGTACACGTTTTGTAGTTTCAATCATGATCTATTGATTTGCTTTCATATAAAAATGCAATTAAAATTACTTACCTCTGAATAAAATTGATGCTTCAGGAAGATGAGCTATTTTCCCTATGGCTTCTTAAACCCCAGGCTCACTGCCCTATCTACATACCTGTTTCAGAAGCATATCTTTTAGGACATCAGACCCATGTTCATGTAGCACATTCAGGGTATCACATCAAAGTGGGCCTCTAACACATTTGTATGGCCCACATCTTTGATCCCAAGCACTCCTCTGTCCTATACTGTCTGTCCTATACTGCCATGGTCATACACTTCTTCAGCCTGGCCTGGTGAGGTCATCCCTTCACCTTTGGGCTTATAAAACAATTCTCCAGTAATACTATTTCCCAAATACCTAGGGGCAGTGGCTCCAAACCTTTTGTAGTCTCCTTCACAGGGAAGGGCAAGGAAAGGGGCAGCAGTGAGCCTGGGATCCTGAGTGGGGTTGAAAGCAGCTACTTAACTGAACACTTACTAAACTAATAACCTAAAGGCTCCTTGGCTAAGGATTGTCCTTGCAACTGCCTCGGTAGGCTTTAGCATCATACCCTACCTTACTTTCTCTGACACAATTGCTGCTTCTGTCCAGGAAAACAGGGAATCAAGGCTGCCTGCTTATCTGATGAGGCAGAAGTTAGATGATCTGAAGTCCATAGTAGGTTTGTTATAGATTTACTACATCAATGGTTTTCAAATTTTAAAAAAAGTGCAACCCATTCATTTATTCATTCATGAATTTGCTTATTCATTCAACAATTCTCTGTAAAGAACCTGCTTTACACTAGGAACTGTGTGGGGATACTGGAGATACAGTAGTTAGCAACAATAACCTGGTCTGGGCCCCTTAGGATTTTCAAGTGGGAGATAGAATTAAACACAAGGTCAGATGGGGCAAGCCCAGGGCCCTCTGCCACTGATTACTCCTGAGATTGGATGTTCCACCCAGCAGCCTAAGTATAGTTAGTAGGTCCTGAACTAAGTCATGGGCAATGGTGAGTTGCCTGCAACTCCTCCTATAAAGGTAAAAAAATAAGATAAAAAGAAATTCCCCTTTAAGTACCCCCGCCAGCCCAAATGCCCCAGAGATGATGCACCCAAGCGTACAATTACACTCAAGAGTAAGGAAATGCATGGTTTCATTTAATCCCCACATTTGAGTTGGGATGTCAAGTGGCATGATTCTCCCCCACTTCACAGATACAGAACCTGAGATCTTAGACAAAACAGTCCACTGAAGCTCACCTGGCAAGGATGGGACTGAGAAGGGATTTACAAAAGAGGAGAGGAAGAGTAGGGCCCCAAGCATGACTCTTGATTCTACTGAACAGTGCTGGGCTGGAGGCCTCTAGTAACTCGCCAGACAGACTCCCATGGTTAAGGAGACTCTGGCCACTGCCCCTTATCTTTCCTCTCCATGACATGTGCAGATCTGATGGCTAAAAACTGGACTCTAGAACTTAGCTAAGAGCTGGTGGGACAATGGAAACGTGAGCTTTGGAATGTATCCAAACAATCCACAGCCCTGTCCCCTCTTCCCCAAAGACTGACCAATGACCCCTAAACCAGTGACTGGATTGTTCCTAAGAAACTTAGCATGACTTTGACAACTGCCTGGCAAAAGATTGTCACCCTTCACCTTTGGAGTATCTTCATCTAAGCCTGTACTGCCATTTAAAGGAAAATTCAACCAAACTTGGAGTAAATTAGATTATACAGCTAATCATGTTTACGGTCACCTTCCTATGACTTAAGGCCTCCCGGAGAGTCACTGAAAAGTCTGTGAGGGCTGCTAACTCCATTGAGAGTGAGGAATGTGTTTATTCTTCCAAGGAGCAAAGATCTATTCAAAGTGACGTTGCCACATTGTGTAACCAGGAACATGGGTTGTTGCTGATGTAAACAAATGGCCAGGGCCAGACCTGCCAGGAGCCCAGTCTTCTTTTCCCAGAGGTGTTTCTTATGAATGGTTGTGCCCAGTGAAGCAATTTCCTGCCCTGTAAACTTCTGCCCAGCAAACCACATCTCCTATCTATCTAGCTCTGGGTCATAAAACAATTCTGCACAGACCAATCAGAGACTGATCAGGAGTCCTTGAGTAACAGGAAAATTACCCTCCACCTGCAGACGTAATGACACTTTGCAAACTAGTGGCTTTGAAGTTTGTGAACGTAAACATCACATGCCTTACCCCATGCCTTACTTCTGCTCTTCTGAATGTGGGGCCCACATACTTGATTCTCAGGCCCTGGTTCACTCCTCGGAGGCACCAGCTGGCTAGTGACCCATTACATTGACCTGAAGACCTTGCAGCCTGGAGAACATATTTCACTGTGTCAGATCATGATTTACAGAGACAGAGCAAGAGAATTTCAGGCAGGCATCTCAGGCGGGCAGAAGACAGAAGAAGATTTGAACATTCACTTTGCATTTTGTGGTCCTTCAGCCTGGAATGTATCCCCTACCCTATAGCCCCATCTGCCTGGAGAACTGTCATTCATTCTTCATGATAGAGTTCAAGTGCCTTTCGAGGAAACTTCTCTGATTTCTACTCAAACAAAATTTCCTCCATTGTCCTACCCGTCTACCTTATAACATCTACACATTGCACTGCAATCGCTTATTAATTTATGTCTCCCCAGCCAGTTTGGAAACTCCCTCAGAGCATCTAAAATCTCCAGCACGCACCACAGTACCTGCTTCAAAGTCAGTGTGCAAAAGAGGTTTATTGAATGAATGAATGAATGAATGGGCACCTGTTATGTGCCTCTACACTACACTTAGGAGCTTTGCGTAAAAAAAAAAATGTACAAAAATATAGTCAAAGGAATGAAGACCTGGGTTAGGCTGGTAAAGAGAGGCATAATCTAGGGTTTCTGTCCTTGGGAAGTTTGCAATCTGGTCATCTTTCTATGGATGGTAGGAATATTTGCAGATCGGGTATAGAGATCAAACTCATGGGTAGATAGAAGTGGTTTGTTGTTGGTGGTGATATTCCTTTTTGAGTGCCAGCTCAGAAACCAAAATGGTTCTGAACTGGTCTAACTAACCCTTGTACTACACTAGCCATGAGTGTAGTACAAGGAAATATGTAATAACAATGACTTGATTCCTCCTTTGAAGCTTGGGAGGCCCCAGAGAATGGCGGTGATAGTACTGGTAGGAGGTGTGCATTTAGGCTATTTTCCAGATGTAAAAATTGTAAACTCCATGATATACATATGCACATTCATTCATTCATTCATTCATTCATAAAACATTAACCGAGTGCCTAATATGTGCCAGGTACCAGATGCTGGTGACAAAACAGTGAACAAAACACCAAGTTCCTATCCTTGCAGATCTTACATTGTAGTTGGGGGAAGACATTCAGTGATGGTGGGGAAGGGGCTCATCATATTCTCTTACGCTGTAGTCCAGGAAGGACTAGGTGCCTATCACTAATATTTATTGAGCACTTTCTTATGTACCAGGCAAAGAACTTTATGTACCTTGAATCTCATTTAACCCATTTAGGAAACACATAAGGAAACAGATTCAGAAATGTTAAGTAGCCTTCCCAAGATCACACAGCTAATAAGTGGTAGAACCAGGATTTGAACCCAGATTTGCCTGACTTCCCCAGCCTGAGCTCTTACCCACAACTCTATATGGCAGCAGTAAATATTTACTACATTCACAAAGAGGTGGAGGAATGGTTACCCCTAACTAGAGTAGAAACCTGTTGTTTTGTTTCTATGATACAAATATGAGCAACATGTTTAAATTTTTCATTTACTAATTGAGTTGAGCTTCTCTAAAGTGTGGCTCCTGTTGAAAGTAGATTTTATAAGAAAACAAACAAACAAAAAATAGATATCATAAAGAATAAGAAACAAGTATCTTTCTCATGACCATTCATGTTTCCTGAGCAAGGGAACCTATTTTACAAAAATAATGATGACTTATAATTGAAAAGTTATACAAAAGAAACGATCACCTTAACTTTTGTTTTCATGGTGTGTGGTAAAGTTTCTGTATCAGGCTGTATAATGACTCCTAAAGATATCAAGTCCTAATCCTTGGATGCTGTAAATGTTACCTTAAAAGGAAAAAGAGTCTTTGCAGATTAAGGCAATTTATCCTAGATAATCCAGGTGGGCCCAAAATGTAATCCCATGTATCCTTATGAGGAGGAGGAAGACAGGGAACATTTGATACAGAAGAGAAGGCCATGTGGTCATGGAGGCAGAGACTAGAGTGATGTGGTCACAAGCCAGGGAACCCGTCCTTCACCAGAAGTTGGAAGAAGCAAGGAACAGATTCTCCTCCATAATTTCTAGAGAGAGTGTAGCCCTGCCAACACCTTGGCTTTAGTGCAGGGATAACCAATTTGGGACTTTCGGCCTCCAGAACTGTGAGAGAATAAATTTCTGGTGTTTTAAGCCACCAAGTTTATGGTAATTTGTTACAATGGCCACAGGAAACTAATACACCCTCCTAGAGCAGGAGGCAGCAGAAGGAATAAGTCATTAACCACCTCTGTAGGTGATTTGGGAATATACACTCTCATATCTTTTCAGTCAGGATGCCCCAAAGGAACCCTGCCTTGGAAAACAAGGATATAGAGATCCCTCCTCAAAAAAATGAGTCCACCTCTTTCCCACCCCTGTGCCTTTTCTTTGTTTTTCTTTCTAATACCTATCGATACCTGGCACATTGTATATTTGTTTAGTTATTGTTGGTTCCCCCCACCCCAGTTGAATGGAAGCACCGTGGGAAAAGTGACATTTTGGACCTGCTTTTCTCTCTGTGTCTAGAAAAGTATGTAGCACATAGTAAGCATTCATTAAGCATTTGTTGGAGAAATGGCTGACTGTCATGTTACTGGAGATCCTTGACTTCAGAGGAATGGTAATAGCAGACATCACAGCATGGCATACTACCAAGGTGCTTCCTAAAGTACCACTTTAAAAAATAACAGATAGTGTCTATGTTCAGGCAATACTGTTTTTCATTTTCCACAATATCAACTTCTGTTTCCTACTTTGTTCAGGCCCCAAACTTTGCAATCATCTTTGATGCTTCTCTTTCTCACACTCCACATCTAAACCATCAGGAAATCCTGGTGCCTTCAAATCCTCTACCTTTCATCACCCCCACCCCAGGCTTGGATGATGGCAATGGCTTCATGATGGTCTCTTTGCTGTCATTCTCGGCCCCTCCCCACAACTCGGCAGCCAGAGGGATCCTTTTATTTTTTATTTAATTTAAAAATTTTTAAATTTAAATTTAATTTTAATCCCATTATAGTTGGCATTCAATATTATATTAGTTCCAGGTGTACAGCATAGTGGTTAGACCTTTATATAACTTATGAAGTGATTCCCTGATAAGTCTAGTACCCACCTGGCACCATACATAGTTTT
>NW_006443570.1:14906177-14938489 GCF_000325575.1 Pteropus alecto
TAAAGGTCAAGATTTTTTTGCATGTTTCGGTCATTAGACTATATGTATCTTAGAAAGGACGTATAGTTAGAGTACTGTGTTTAAAAGTTTCTTGAATTAATTTTTTCCTGTGTTTTAGATTTCTAAGGATAAATACCGAGAAATGGAATTGCTGGATCATGTGGTAGTTATATTTTTAATTTTTTGAGGAGCTTCCATACTGTTTTCCATTGGCTCTACTAATTTACGGTCCCACCAATGGTGCACCAGAATTCCCTTTTCTCCACATTCTCGTCAACACTTGTTTTTTTACTTATTGATGGTAGCCATTCTGACAGGTGTGAGGTGATATCTCATTGTGGTTTTATTTGTCTTTCCCCGATGATTGGTGACGTTGAGCATATTTTCATATGTCTGTTGGTCATCTGTATGTTTTCTTTGGAGAAATGTCTATTCAGGTCAACCGGAAGGATTCTTTTAAAACCTAAGTCAAATCTTGTCTCTGCTCTGGGCAAAACTCTCCAATGGTTCCTAGCTCTCTCAAAATAAAAGTCCTTACAGCAGCTTACAGCAGCCTCTATAATTGGCAGCAAGGCCTCTCATTTGTCATCATGCCCCAGCACTCTGCTCACCTCCCTAACCCACAATTCTCCCTTTTACTCAGTTCTAGCTACTCTAGCCTCCCTGCTTTTCTATTCCTGTGTCAGGGCCTTCGTATTGGCTGTTCCTTCCGTCTGGAATACTCCCCTCCCCAGCGTCCACATGGCTCACTTCTTGAGCAACCTCAGGGCTCTTGGTGTCACTTTCTCAGTCAGCTTTCCTTGGCCACCCCATTTGAAATGACTACCCTAACCTTCAACATCCCCTTTCTCTGCTCTATTTTTTATAGATGTTTCAATCATCACACACACACACACACACACACACACACACACACACACACACTCACTCACTCACTTACTGTCTCTCTCCCCCACTAGAATATAAACTTCATGAGGGCAACGATTTTTTATCTGTTTGGTTCACTAATGTGTCTAGAACAATGGTGCCCGACACGTAGTAGGTGTCAGTAAATATTCCTTAAATAAATAAAAGGGGAAACATTATTTTGAACTAGACTATGTTTCCAGAAGTGAAGGGATACACAGAAGCTCTTATAATAACCAGGAAATCAGGCCTGCTTTCCTTGGGGTGGGTTTTGTCTTTTTAAAAATTAGATTTATCTTTGTATCCCTTTCATAATTCTTGGGAATAACAATATAATTGGCTTCTTAAAGATGTCTGGACAATAGAGCACAGGAAAGAAACTTGCCATTTGGGAATATAACAGTATGTATCTGGTGAGAAAATTAAATAAATATGTGAAAATAGAAAAGAAATATATTTGTATCGTGTGGTCTGTTGGCATAAACACACATATGCAGAACCCAGGAAACCTGCTTTGATGATCCCTGCTTTTGATGTTGTCCCCCTCATGTTTGCTCCATTTTTTCTTTCTTAGAAAGTGTCTCTTCTTTATATCTACATATAGCACTTTACATGCACCCAGGAAAAATTGGTCATCCAAGCACGCGTGAAGTCCTGCATATCCCAAAGATTCCTCTGAGAGAGGAAGAGAGGGAGGGAGGGGGAGAGAGAGGGGCTTTATAGGCATCTGGATCAGCAGATTGCAATTTCTCAGGAATATTTAGCCTGTTTGATGCAATTGGGACATGTTTGAAGTGTTAAAACATGGATATGACATATGCTGCTGTGTGGTCCATTATTGGCAAACTCCTATTTTCCAGAGCAGATATCAATGACTTTTGTTTGAATTAATTCTTCATTCAAACAGGACACATCGGTCCTGATTTTTCTTGGGAAGAAGTTTGCTCTTACCTGCCTCCTCCTGACCCACACTCTTCCTTGCTCCTCATGCTCCTCCTCCACGAACCTGCTTCCACTCACCGTTAGGATCATGAAGCTGGTTTAGTCTCATCCTCCTGGCCTTCTGCGGTCCTCTTGCTCATTGCCAGATCACCACATTTAACTTGAACAAGACTCTCCCCAGTTAAGCCTTTCCCCTCTCCTCAGATCTTCCCTTCCTGACTCACCCTTGGTTCCCTGCTGGATTTGCCATATACCACAGAAATGAACATCATTCAACCAATTATTGGCAGTTTTCTTTATCAAGCATCAAATTTGTGAAGAAGTTATCTGGAAATATCAACCAGATAGAAGACTACATGACAAGGCGTTCTGGGATGAAAGAAAATGAATACCAGCACTCACAACATACCAAGCAGACTTCGAAGCATTTAACATGTATTAACTCATTTATTCCTCAAACAACTGTATACAGTAGGTGCTATTATTATCACCCAATTTTATGTAGGAGGACAATGAGGTCCGAGTTAGGTAGGAGAGTTGGAGATTCTAATCAAGGCATTCTGGCTTCAAAATGAATATCAAAGACATGCCCCCAACTGGGGGCCAAGTTCTCACATTCCCTGGCTGTCTGCATTGGTTTTATCCACCCGAATCCAGCAGCTAATAATCCAGTTATCTCTGTCTCTGGGGGGAATAATTCACTGTTTGGCATGGAAAATTTTAATACATTTTAAGGTAGGTTTTCATTACTGATTTCATTTATTATCCATGAATGTTAAATGAAATCTGCCTTCCCCAGAGCTCACCCTAGAAAATAACAGTGGCCATCGTAAAAATGGAACCATCTGTCTGTTAGCCTGGGCTCAGGGTATAAAGAGAGACCCTGGAGATGTTGGTTCATAGAGTGTTAGAGGAAAGTATAGAGATTTCTAGTTGCAAATAAATCTTCAGAGTGGGTAATTCCCACCTGGACCCATATACAGTGGTCTTCCTTATCCCTCTTAGAGCCCATGGAGGGAGGTACCTGTTTGACTTATTATTTTTTTCAATTACAGTTGATATTCAATATTATATTAGTTTCCGGTGTACAGCATAGTGGTTAGACATGTAACTTACAAAGTGATCCCCCTGATAAGTCTAGTACCCATCTGATACCACAGTTATTACAATATTATTGACTATATTCCCTATGCTGTACTATACATCCTCGTGACTATTTTGTAACTGCCAATTTGTACTTATTAATCCTTTCACCTTTTTCACCCAGCCCCTCAAACCTCCTCTCACCCAGCAATCATGAGTTTATTCTTCGTAATGTTTCTGTTTTGTATGTTCATTTATTTTTTCTTTAGATTCTACATGTAAGTGAGATCACATGGTATTTGTCTGTCTGACTTATTTCACTTAGCATAATACCCTTTAGGTGCATCCATGTTATCATAAATGTGAAGATTTTATTCTTTTTTATGGCTGAGTCATTTTCTATTGTATATACGTACATCTTCTTTATCCAATTATCTATCTACTGATGGACACTTAGGTTGCTTGCATATATATCTTGGCTATTGTAAATAATACTGCAATGAACAAAAGGGTGCATATATCTTTTCAAATCAGTGTTTTGGATTTCTTTGGATAAATATCCAGAAGTGGAATTGCTGGGTCATAGGTAGTTCTATTATTAATTTTTTGAGGCACCTCTATACTGTTTGGCATAGTGGCTGTACCAATTGGTCCGATTGATTTAGAAAGAGGTGCTAACCTTCTTGGGGGCTCTCAGTTGACGGGGTCACCTTCTACATGTCTTGATTTGCATAGGGTTTGGTTAGGAAAAGCCCCTAAAGACTTTCCCAACCCATCCATCCTCCCTTCCTGCCACCTCCACCTCTGCCTAGATGACCTCTTGGGTGAATAAGACCTTCTGGATTCACAGGGTTATTGCAACAATGCAAGATCTAAAATCTATCAAAAGCAAACACTTGCTGTTTCAGAAACATGAGTCTGGATATAAGGCTCCAGTTGAGGCTGGGGCTTGAGGCCTATATTCCCTCCTCTTCCTGGAACTCACAGGGGCCATCCAATAAGACATCTCAATTAGTGACAAATGACTTTGGCCTCTCTTGACACATGGTGGTTGGCCTTGGCCTCAGCCTTTCTCAAGCCAACTACGAGTTTTCACTTGACCACTTCAGACTAAATTACATTGTCCAGGGGAGCTAGGAACCAAAGGAGGTCAGCATTTCCATATCTATCCATCCCTGCCCTGGGCACGTAGCAGGTACTCAGTAAATTTGCTTGGCTCACTCAGAATTGCATCTTCCAGTACACTGGAATTTTGAAAATTCTTTTGGTCGAGGCCTGCTAAGCACGATTTCCTTGCTTACACTTTGGGAAATACTCTGTCTAGAAGAAAGAAACCATTAGAAGTGAGAAATGCTGGTATAGCTATGCTATATAAAAGAGGAGAGAGCAAGAGGACAGGTCCATCTTTCTTCTTCCCGAGTCAACACCAGATTATTTATGGCAAAGCTCCTGCTGGCAGAGTGTCCTCGATTTGGCTGTTCCCATTTTGGACTATTTGTATACTTTAGAGTCCCTATCAGAAGGGGAAACCTAGGTAGGAAGTGACACCCCCAAGAGTTCACTCTCCTAGGGACTGACAGTCTTACAGAAAGGATGAAAGGCTAGAATTAATGTTTAAAATGTGGTTGAAAAAGTGACCCAAAGGGTTTCCATTCTTGCTGCCTTTTTATCTGTTCCTATGACCACAGTCACCAAGAATTGGCTCTATCACTTTACTCCTATGAGTTGCAGAGAAGAAAAAGGTGTTGGCTCCTGGCCTGGCCAGATCCCCTCTGATGGCCTTGCGGAGTGTGACTGGGAGACTGCATTCTTCTTCTTACCTTACCAATAAGGCTGGCGCAAGGACACGGGCACATGTGGCAGGGAGCCTAGTGGAGTAAGTAGAAAATTCCAAGGAGACAGGGGTCAGGAGTTCTTGGTAGAACCATGGCAGGGGAAATGTCAGAGACAAAAATATGAGACTCTGGACAGTGATAAAATAGTTTTAATGGGAGGCTTTCTGAAAGGACAACTTTTTCTTGTGCTATCAAACAGCCAGTTTCTCTGCCTTGGGGTCTCTTGGGAGTACACTGGCTGAAACCCTAGCCCTACCAAGAAGGTAGGATGCTACTCTGACACTACTACGTTCAGCCCTTCCAGGCATCTAGAGGTGTGTCTTAACATCAGGAGATTGGAGTTAGCTGGCAGTCAGTCCAAAATATACAGTGTCCCTGTGTGTGTCCAGGCGCGAGGGAGTGGGGCAAGGGCTTCACTTCCAATTTAGGATATTTCTCCATGGGGGAAGAGAAAGAGGCAAATCACTTTGAAAATTCAACTCTGACCTTTACAAAGAAAACACTTTAGTATTATATACAAGGCAGAGAGGTGAGGAAGTGTAGGGGAAATTGCACTTAATTACAGTAGTTTATAGTTTACACCTATTGGACAAATTTACTTCTTTAAAAGAAATCTCAAAATCAGTTGGAATGGGGGTGGGGGGTGGAGTTTGCTGATATTTACAGTGTGTTTGGCTCAGTTCAACAGCACGTGTCCTCCTCTCCTCATTTCAGTAACAGATTCAAGTTTTCACATCAGTTTGTTCGATGAAGGAGCATAATGTAGAAAAGCTACGGCTTTCTCTCTTCCTCTTCCGTGATTTCTTGTCTCCCACCTCAGAAACGGATGGGAGGACTTGACATCTTGGGAGAGGCATCATGACAATACTGCATAGAAGGGAAGCTGGGCTTCAGGCTGTGCCTCCTGAGAACGGATTGTCTGAGGTGCCAGCAGGATGTCAGGTAAGCAGGGACCTCTTGCAGGTGCGTGTCAGGTCACTGGGCTTTTCCGTGACAGCTGCCCAGAAGGTGATGGTGTGGAAAACAGAATCCTTGTTGCTGTGCACAAAGTGAGTGACGTGTGGGTATCACCAGGCTTGGAGAGGACACTGCAGAGAGAGAGAGAGACAAAGAGAGAGAGAGAAGAGAGAGAGCTCAGCTGTGTGCAACTGGCAGGGGCATGCACCATTAGTCGTCTTCTCCAGGGGAGCTGAGACCCAACTCAGCCAGCAAAGAGCTGGAGGTAGAGGGCTGGGGACCTAGGGCCTGCTCAGCTCTGCCATGTTGGTCCTGAAGCACACTCCTTGTAGCAAAACCTGCCAGCCAGCTTTTCCAGCCACTTCAGAAAAGAGAAGTGAATTGCTGCAGACCTTGAAATAGTCATAACTCGCTGACTTTACCCTGAAGTTGGGCTCTTTCTCTGAGAGTGATGTTTATAAGGTGCTCAGTTTGGTTGCAAAAGCAGCTGGATCGGGAGCTCTTGCCTGTCATGGAAATAAAGGTCTCTTCGTAAGATCTGTAAGAGCAGGGTCCTAGAGACCACTGCTTCTCAAACTTTAATGGACCTATGAGTACCAGATATCCTGTCAAAATAAAGATTCTGATTCAGTGGAACTGGGCTGGGCCCAAGACTGCATGTCTTATCGGCTGCCAGGTTGTGCCGATGCTACTGATCTGCTTTGACAAATGAGGCCTCGAAGCACATGAGAAAACCGGCATTTACTCCAACGATCCATCGGGGAGGGAATGTGCGAGATTGCAAACTGCTTTCCGAGGTTTGTTACTCAGACACTTGGAGGATGAGGAAAAATATCCAAGGGCTGAAGGCCTCTGATGCCAGACTTCCGGTCGGCCTGGGGCAGGAAACCCCAGAATGGATGGGGAAAGTCTCTGAGAGGAGCCACAACCCCATCACAGGCAGCCTCCCTGCCAGAGCCCTGGGCTTTATACATTTCAACTGTCGTGGGACATTCCTCTCCTTTTCCTTCCAGGGAGTCCCTTTTTGTTTCCCTCTTTCTCCTCCTTCTCTTTCACTTTCATTGGCATCTCAGGGGGGAGATTCTACCTTTTGGCTTAGTGGCTTATTCTCTCAAGAATCTCTTTCAAACACGCACATACATATAGCTACCCCTACTACTACAGGCCTGTTATCCTGTTATTATATCATTAATCAGTGTTCCCAACCATAACTCTAGATGGATTTGCCATTATGTCCATTTTACAGAGTGGAAAAACAGAGCTCAAGGAGAGGTGGTGACTTGTCCAAGGTTTCAGAACTAAGAGAGTATGGAGTCAGATTCAAACCCGTTCTGGGTGCCCTCCCAGCATGTGTCCTTTCTATGAAGTCTGAGGTTAGGAGTCTTCTACTAGCTTTGTGTTCTTGGTCAAGTTACCCTGTTTCCTTACCTATAAGACAGAGATTGTTGAGGGATTAGATGAGCCGACATGTGTGAAGTACTCTGAATGGTGCTCGGCGTAACTGTTCTTATTAGCACTGCTGCACAGGATGCTTCAGTCCACACTACTCTCAAGAGCCCTTCAGAGTGGGATGGAGCTGTGCATTCGTGTGAGGAGGTAGGTTTCTAAACCTTTTAAATTCTTGAGGCCTTGCTCAGGGTCCTCTGATACCCTTTGCCTCCTCTTCTTCCCTTCACCCACCCCCCACTCTCAAGTCTCTTTACTTCCCACTATCAGCCTTTTTCCAATTTTCAGATTTCAGGTGGAGGAGAGAGAAAATGGCTTGTGACCTTGCAGGTTTCAATAGAAGAGCAAACAAGAAAGGCAGATAAGGAGACGCCAGCGAGATTCTATGACCTGTCATTAGGGATGGGCTTCCCAGCTATCAAATGTTTGCTCACATAATAAAATGGTGGCAGAGACCTAAATGTTGTCAAAGGAACTAGAGTTATTTGCCCCCTTCAGAGTCTAAACACAAACATCTGATAAGGGGTACACTGCGGTCCTTTAGAATCGGGGCCCAGCACATGCAACCCCACGGGAGGCCTTGCCCAGAGGATCCCTGAGTGACTACGGAGCCCTCCGTCTGAAAGGTGTGGTGTCTGTGGCGATTGTGAAAAACTTCCTCATTCTAAGAGGATTTGTTACATAATGGTAATGGCTAACATTTCTTGAGGTCCTACTGCGTGCTGGGCACCATGCCAAGTTAAGGGCTTTACATGCATCATTGCATTGAATTCTCATATTAACCCTTTGAGATAGGTAATTACCATTCATTCATTTAACACATTTGAATGCCTTCTACATGCTTAGCATGTTTTTAGGCACTGGGGATGCAGTCGTGAATAAGGCCTTGTGCACATCCTCACAGAGAAAGTGAGGGAGCGAACACGTACAGGCGCACATTACTGTTCCGGGCAGAAGGTAACACAAATGCAGATGTCCTGCAGCAGCATCACTGCAGCTTTGGTTCGGCTGAAGCTGAGTGAGCAAGAGAGGTGAGGGAGGAGATGAGAATGGCAGGGCCGGCAGTGGTCTGATCACAAAGGGCCTTGGAAGTCTCCGTTTCAGTTTGGCTGCAATGGGAACCAACATGATTGATTTCCTTTTTAAGAGATAATTCTGGCTGATGTGTGGTTAACAGACCCTGCCCACCACAGTGAGGCAAGAGCGAAAGTGGGAGTGAGAAGTTAGGGGCCACTGCAAGAAGTCAGTGAGAGACAGGGGGGCCGGACTGACGGCATGGTGAGTAGTAGTCATATTTAGGATACGTTTCGAAGGATCCCCAGCAGAACTTATTGATGAACTGAATGTGGGCTGTGGAGAGAAAAATCAAGAATTCAGGTATCTCACCTGAACAGCTGGGACCATTGTGGGAAATGGAGAAGCCCAAGGAAGAAGCAAATTGGGTAGGGAGATATTGGGGTAAAAGGAAGAGTTCTTAGTTTAGGCAGGTTCAATTTGAGAGGCTCATCAGATATATTAGGCATGCATATGTACCTGGCAAAGCTGCACTGGGTTTGTGAATGGGCTCTCAGGAGAGAGGTCTGCGCTGGAGACAGAATTATCAGATCCACCAGTGTGTATACTTGATCCAAAGTCAGGGGATAGAAGGAGATTACCCAGGAGTGAACAGAAAAGAGATGTAGCCCCAGGGCCCGTCAATGAATAAATGTGAGTCAGATGAGTTTCCTGCTAAGGAAATGAGTGCCATAGGAGGAGAACCAAGAATACGTAATGTCCCAAAATCCAAGTGAAAATAGGAAGGAGTGATCAGTTGTGTCAGAGATCAAGATTAAAAAATGATGAAAATGAAAAGGAAAGAAAGAGAAAAGTAACCATTGGGTTTGGCAACATGGAGGTATTGGTGATCTGGACAAGAGAGGTTTCGGTGAAGCATGAAGACAAAAGCCAGTCTGGAGTCTTCTCAAGAGAGAATTGGGGGTGAGGAAGTGGGGACAATGAATACAGATAACTCACTTCTATTATTAACTTAAGGTAGATTAATTATAGCTCTATACTTAAGGTAATGAGTATAATTCCAGTTTTACAGATGAGGCAACTGAGGTCTAGAGAAATTATAAATAATTTGCCCAGTGTCTCACAATAGAAAAGCTTGTGCACTTAAACCATAAGGAAGATCACTCCTTTTGACCTCCTGAGTACAGCAACGGGAAAATAAATGCCCTTGGCATTTAAAATCCTCCTTTCCAGCTGGAGAGACACTCACGGTTGCCATCACCGGAAGCCAAGTCTGACCCAACTGCCACGGACTGGGTGTTTTGGGTCAAGCACCAAGCAAAGTGTTTTACAACACTTAACTACATTTAGTCCTTTTAAGGATCTCATTATCTTCATATTACAGGTGAGGAAATTGAGCTTAGAGAGGCTAAGACTCTTCTCCGGGGTCACGCAGGTAGAAAGTGGGAGAATCTTGAGCCTGGGTCTCCCAAGCTGTTGCTCTCAATCAGCAGAAGATACTGCCTCGCCACCAGTGGAGAAGGTTGGGCAAGTAGGGAACAGCTGCGGGGAATTTATGACAAGACTGCACATCTCCTTGTCAGCAATCCTGACTAGTGACTACTCTGGGGGCCCTCTCCTGACCTCGCTATAAACTAGGAAGTGAAGCAGTGGGTAGAAAAGTTATGGAAACATGAGTCGGCTCACAGCCTGCCCACACTTGTTCTAACCGAGGAGCTTGCTGTGGTCTTGTTTCCAGACTGGCGGGCATTGTTTTGCATGGGCTCAGGCACAGACCCACTCAGATGGTAACTCGCCAGCACCCAAGGGTTGAGGAGGAGGGGGAGGCATCAGCTCTGGAAAGGATAGCTGCCAGGAGCTGCAAAAGGATTCCCAGTGAGAAAGTCCCAGAATGAGGTTCCTGAAACACAACCCATAAGGGCATGTCTACCTTGGCATAGGAAATACTGGGATCAGATAAATAAAAGTTCAAATTCTGGCTTTATCCTTATACTTGCGTAACCTTGGGTCATTTTTATGGGTGCTTAGAAATGGATATTAGAAGGTAAGTGTCGCTGAATGGATTTATAGTGAGAAGACCAAAATCTGGAAGTCTAGCTTCGGAATTATCATCTGTGTGAACTTGGCCAGATTCCTCCCTATCTTTGAACCTCGTTTTTTTTTGCTCTGTAAACCAGGCATAAAAATATCTACCTTGCAGGATGGGTAGGAGGTTAAGCCAAGAAAGGTAAGATGGAAAACTACCTGAGTGCTGCTTGACAAATAAGAGGCACTCAAGAAATGCTAGTTCTGAATTCATTCATTCATTTATGTGTTCTTTCATATTTACTGAACACCTACTATAGCCTAATCATTTAGTTAAGCACAAAGAGCTTGGGTGCTTTGAGAGGGCTTGAACTATTTGCCTTTTTCCTGGATGGGGGTGAGAGGGTGTATTCATATTTACTGAACACCTACTATAGCCCAATCATTTAGTTAAGCACAAAGGCTTGGGTGCTTTGAGAGGGCTTGAATTATTTGCCTTTTTCCTGGATGGGGGTGAGAGGGTGTCTATGTGTCACCAGGAGAACGGGAAGCAGGGGTCTGGAGCCCAGGTTCACAAGGCGGGATGCGTTTGAGACATGGTGATCCTAATCCTGAGAAATTTTATTGCTAGAACCTCCTTTGACCACATGCAGACCAAGCAATGAGTTAAATATTGAAGGAGTCGATGGAAAGTGTCTCCTAAAGGTTCACAGACAGAAAGGAGAAGGAACAGGGAGGGAATTACCACTTTGAGTGGGGACTCTGTACCGGTCACTCTCAGGCACTTTGGATATTCTGTGAAAAGGGGGTGGGATTTTCTCCATTAGAGTTGAAGAAACTGTCTTCCAGCGGTGAGTAAACTGCCCAGTCATGTAGCAGGGGATGAATTCACAGAGTTGGGATTAGCTCGGGTCTGCTGGAGAGCACTTTCCTAGCATCCTAGGATGCCTCTCAAGTAGCATTGCCCTGGCTGTGTCCCTTTGACTCAATCAACGAGGAGCAAGGTGCACATTAATGGCCTGTTCAGTGAGCACATAGGCACATGAAAGATTCCGAAAGCCCTGCCTTGTGGGGTTTAACTGCTTAGGCCAGCCATTCCCCCAACATATTTGACCAAGGAATCATATTCTCCTCATATCACATGCCCCTGATTCCTGGCAATGGTCTTGAAACTCCTTTCAGAAAATACTTTAAAAAAAGAAAACGCAGAATTGCCACTAGATTTGGAACTTGCTTCTGACCCTTTGCCTTCAGAACAGAGTTTATACATATTTTCTTCAGCTTGGATTCCTTCCGCTGACAGCAGGCAGCACCTTTACACTCATTGTACTTCCTTCTGCCTTTACCATTCCCTCTTCTCCTCCAGTTTGTAGGAAGAAAGTTTCCTGATTGGCATATAGTTATGTGAGCATGATGTTTACTCTTGTTCCTCAGCGTTAAAGACCATGAGAGCAGCAATTACTGTGGGTATTTTAAAGAAAGAATGTTGGAAAGCAAAGATTGTTTAAGTGAGATGAGTCCAGCATTTAGAGTCAAAAACCAAAGTCTAGAGGTCCAGTTCTAGAATTTATCACCTGAGTGACCTTGGGCAAAACACTCTCCACCTCTGAGCTTAGTTCATTTCTTTGGACTTCTTAAGTACCCTTTCTACCTGTGTGACTTCTTAAGAGGTTTCAATAAAAAGAAAATGATGACATAATGTTCATGAGAAGTATAAACTGTAAAGTGCTACATGAATAGTTTTATCCTTACTAAGTGTAATCATCATTCTTATCATCTCAGAAGTGAGTCTATCATCTGACTCCTGAAATGTCTGGGAACTTGGCGACAACTTCACAGTAGTTCTAGAGGGACACGAATGCAGCTTTGAGGATGGCTGGCCACCCTGTCCAGTGGAGGGGAGAAGCCATTTAGGGGGCTGGTACAAAGTCTTGGAGAGCATCTTGAAGTATTTTGATTAAGAGACCATTTCCTGAATTCAGAGGACTTGTTTCAACAAGCGAGCATCAAAGTCAATTTGAGAAAGACAGGAATAATTAATCACAGTCCTGTCTAGAGCTGACCAAGCGGCAGATGGATTGATAAACCTTTCAAAGGGGAAGGTATTCCCAAGCAGGGCTGCTGCGCCTGGCTGCCCCCCTGATTGAGATTTGTGAGCACAGATAAATGTTTTCCCTGCTCACTACAAAGAGTGGGAAGTCGCATGGGAGTCGAAGGGCAGGGCAACAGGGGGTGTCCTTTCATCTTCCATTGGGTGAGAGAAGAGTAGCAAAGTAGGTCCCACACACCTCTCCCTCACCCCCAGCTCTAGAGCTCAGCTGCCTAGGCCGTGTGTGAGCACGCACGCGTGCACCCAAGATGTACCAGGCACTTTGTCTGCATTACCTCATCGAATCCTCAGAACAAGTAGACTTTACAACTCTCATCTTCAAGACAGAGAAACAAAGGCTCGGAAAGGCCAAGGTCACCAAACAAGTGGTACAACCAGGAATAGAACTCACATGCTCCACAATACCACGGGCCCAGAAGGAGATAGGGGCAAAGGGAAGAGCAGAAAACCCTGAGCTCATGAAAGAACTTGCTCAGAAGCATGTGGCAGTGGATGAGGTGTGATTCGCAGAGCTCAGGTGAAAAAAAGACCATTAACAACACCAAACCCTGCTGAGAGCCTCTGACATGAAGTTCAAGGCTGTTGCCTACTTATCTAGTAATCAATAAAGGCCAAACAGTTCCCACACTGCATAGACCCCAGCTACTAAAAGGTCCTATTGTATTATTCTGGAATTGTCATCTGTGTTCAGACATCTTGTCCTATTTTCTCTCTCTTGGTGCCCCAATATGGTCCAGCTGTCCAAGCTCAGTGATGAGCCTTGCTGTTGGTTGTCTCTACTACACCGTTACCTCTATATGGCAGTGGGAATTACTCATCAACTAAAATGGTACTAAGCCTCTGGATTCCCCACTCTCAGTGTACCAGGGAGTCTATTCTAAGTTTCTTGATGAAACACCAGGTGAATGCAGACCCCTGGAAGGACAGGCTGTCTACTATGGAGTCCTTGTGAGTTGGTAGAATTGTGTCATTCTCTGGAGCTTACAGTGTTCTAGGTCCAACATGGATCCTGGACTAGGGGAATCAGCCTCAGGACCCCTGACTTACGACGCACTTTGTCCATTAACTAACTTGTGGAAAATCCTAGGGATCCCTCTTGCAAAGCACGAAACTCCACAGAGGGACTGACTTCCTGTGCCCTCCTTGGAAATACCTTTGCTATGGATCACTGACAACCTGTTGGGTCATATTCAACCTCAGTGCTGAAAGGCTCTGTGTAATTCAGGCTCCAGTGACTTATCAAACTTCAGTCCTCATTTAATGCTCTTGTTGGGGACACTGGAGGAAAAATATGCCCCTAATTTAACCTGTGACCCTGTAACCTCATAGGTTTCTTTAGCAAGTAACAGGGAGCCTCAGAAGGACCAGACTTATGGCTGAGTCCATGCCTGCCACGCTCTCTTCACATCAATGACTTTAGTCTTCCTCCCCACCCCCCTACTCCCACTGGTCTTACCTGTTTACTAGACGACATGTTGGTGAGCGTACTGATGCTGCTGGTATCTGTGACCACCATCGCAGATGGAAACCGGGAGGTGTGGGAATACTGGGGGGGTTCTTGTTTGTGTGTGTACACTGGAGAGACAGAGTGAAGACAAAGTCCAGATGCAGATCACATGGCTGTATGCACATTCCACACCATCCCACACCACAGACTCTGTGTTTCTGGGTAGATAAAAGCAGCGGTGGTGATGGTGCTGATGTTTGGGAAGGAAGTGTTATATGGTAAGGAGAATGGCCATATGTTTAAATCCCAACTCCTTAACCAAGTTACTTAACTTCAGTTTCCTACCTGTAGAATGGGAATGATATCTGTTATAGGATTAGAAGAGATTATGTTAAAAGCACGTTGTACCAAATAAATAGACAG
This sequence comes from Pteropus alecto, assembly GCF_000325575.1. Classification (NCBI taxonomy): domain Eukaryota; kingdom Metazoa; phylum Chordata; class Mammalia; order Chiroptera; family Pteropodidae; genus Pteropus; species Pteropus alecto. The sequence goes on from NW_006443570.1 coordinate 14,920,366, forward strand.
CCTTGCACAGTATCTAGTACATAGTGGCGGACAACACTTCTGTGGTGGCAGCACTTCTGTTCCCCTGACCTTCAATAAAGTGTTAGATGCCTGGGCATCAACAAGTAGTGTATGTGGTGCATCTGGGAGTTTACGTCAAAAAAAGTTCTAAGTAGCTGATAAACATGAAGGAGCTGGCTAGCACATGCTTACCATTTCTGCCAGGACTCAAGTACCAGATCTCATGCTAACAATCATAGATTAATGAATAATTGTAATTAGATGTGAGTGTAATTAATTGTGTAATTCTGAGCTGTTCCAGTGTGCACTAAAATGCCTTATGACATCACAGCCTTATGATGCCCCAGAAATATGAAGGATGATAGACAAAAGGAGACTAGATTCGAATTAAAATTCTAGGACCATGTGACTCATTTTTTAGTTTTTCTAGTACTTATCCATCATTCAGGAACCTTTTGATGCACATTAGTTATCCGTAATATTTATTTAAATCCTAGGTCACATGACCCACTAATGAAAGCACGTGGATGCTTGGCCTTGAGGGAGGGACTACCCTGTTCCACCAAGAAATTCTCCAGTAAGGAACAGGGGTGAAGGTCATTGTCTGCCACCTCAGCTTGTCCTTCCCATGGAGGAAGGCTGGTTATTTCCTGGTCTGAGGCCCCATGGGCTATCTCTTCGTAGCCAGTCAGGTCAGCTGGGCCTCAGCAATTCATAGATCTGGTGATCACTCTCTGACTGTCCCACCCACCCAGTCCTGGCCACTGAAGAAGCCTGCCCAGGTGAGGGGGCAGGGGCAAGTGGGGAGCATATTGCCAGGAAGAAGAGCATATTCTCTTCTTCCTGAAAAGAAGAGAAGTAGGCATCTGTGGTCCCAGACTCTGCTACAGGCTGTGGCAGATTTTTTAGAAGCCATGAAAATGTGATTGGAATGTGAGATGGTGCTTAGAAACCAGCTCCACAGGCCTGAGGGAGGATAGAGCCCGGAGGATAAAGGAAGGCTGACTGTTTCCTTCAGATCTGCAGCTCCGCCAGAGGCGGCCAGGGGAGAAACTAAAATCCTCTTCCCCATTCCTGCCTCCTCCTGTTATAAGGAGTCCCTTAGTATAAATAGTCACTTGTATTTCTATCACTCTCGGTGCTTACCAAACACAGTTCATATCTATTTTTATTTCATCTCTATAATCGCTCTATATGCATATCATTTCTATTTTACCGATGAAGAAATTGAGGCTCGGAGTGGCTAAGTAATGTACCAATGGCTGCATAGCTGGTAAGTCTCAGAGCCAGGATTTAAATCTAGGTCTGTCTGACTCCAAGACTATCACACTATTCCAGAGACTTCTCTGATGTTCCTGTGGGACCATGCCTGAAGCAGAGTAGCCATCCTTTCAATGATTTCTCTCCAAATTAGTAAGCCAGGGGCTATATCTTAATTTAGCCAGAGGACTGCAGGCCTGGGGTTCAAGATGTGGGAGGCAAGAGATACAGGAGCAGGGGGGTAGGTGGGAAGTAAGTGGTTGAAAGGTAGGCCTAGGGTAGGAGTAGAATTGGAGATGGAAAATAGCCTCTGTGTGGGGAGCAGAAACTAATATTCCTTTTCCAGGATGGCATGCAGGTGATATTTTCCACCTCTATTCGTGTTTATGATTAGAGATGTTTGGAGTATATAAATTAGAAGACATGGGGACTCTAGAAGATTCTTCAGTTTCAAGGAAGGCAAACAGGATGTAAATTATATCCTAACTCTAATCATTTGTTAAAGGCTGCTTAGAATTTCGGACTGAAAATGGTAAGTTGAGGGTCACTGAGAAAGGTACTATGGCTGACTGGTGATACCATCCATGGGCACCAACGTGGGAAACTGTGGCAAGTGTTCCACATACATGCCGCCCCTGCTCTCTAACGCCCCTTCCAGGTCAGCCTCAATTGTTCTCCTCAAACCTCCCCCGGGGAATCTTGGGGGTAAAGCAGAGGACTTGAAAAGACACAGCACCACCCACGAGTTACACTTGAGAAACTGTCTTGGTTGCTCATGGGCAGGGAAAAGTGACAAAACCAACGAACTTCCGAGAAAATTCAGACCCAGAGAAGGAAGAGGTTGGCTGCCGAAGGCCCTCTGTGTTCCTCCCCAACACGCCCATGTCCTTACTGTGTGAGTTCTGCAGCTGGGTCACAGTGGCCATGAAGGGCTGCTGGGTCATGTGGCTGCCTGGGCTCTGCTGCATGAGGGGCTGCTGGTGAGGACTGTGCAGCTGCTGGGAGAACTGCACCGGCTGCAGGGCCGTCAGGCTGCCGGCCACACTGTTGATGACGGGGACGCTCTGTGCTTGGGAGGTGTTGAGGCCTGTGGGAACAAGAGGGAAAGATCAGAGGTGGCTTTGCGGGTGGGGAGAGGTGAATGGACAGCAGTGATTATTGAATGAGCCCTTGCTGTATGCTGGGCACTGGGCTGAGGCTGTTATGTGAGAGATTGCATGGGAAGCAAGTCTATAGGCCCATCTTACAGACAAAGAAACTGAGGCTTGAAGAGATGAAGGGACTTGCTCAAATTCCACAGTGAGTTGTGGATGGAAATGGGCATTAGACAGATCTGACTGAAGCCAGAGGGTCTTTTCAAGTCATCTGACCTCCCAAACTTAGCTCCTCTGAGGTTTCCAGGGCCCTGGAAAAGCTGACTCTACTTGCCCACTCCATCCACGCCTGTCTCTGAGAGAAGCTTGCCCTGGTGGTGACCTCAGGGCAGAGTTAATTTAAAAGTGTCTATTCCGAGGCGCAGATTATTGCCCAGATCTGTCTGTCCAGCAGAGGGCAGGAGTGTGTAGGGACCCACATTTTGATTAAAAAGCAAAGCAACCTTCACAGTCCTGGGAATATGAAGTCTGAAGACACTCATTTAGTGGCCTTGTGCAAAGACCCTGTGAGAGGCTAGGTTCTCATTCTCTTGACTGTAGAAGAGAGGGGGAAAAACCCTGGAACTCAGCCAGTCTATGAAGTGAGCATATCTTATCAGCTAACACAGGGCTTGTGGCATCAAAAGGAGCAGGTATTGGGAGGAAGAAGTAGTAAGTTAAAGGTTGGCAGTTATAGTGGGTCTTGCTATGTTTCTGTCTTGGGGATATGAGGGCCTCTGTGGTTCAGTACTGTCTATATTCTGAGATCTCTTTCGAACCAGGGCCAGCACTGCAAAGATTGGCTCCCTGGTACCCACATTCCATCTGCTCCTTAGGCTGGACTCTGGGGAAGACAGCTGAGGCAGCTGGGAGTGGGGAAAGACACCCCAGCCTCTTTCCTGGGGCCACCGATATTCCTTTGACCTTGCTTTCTGGGAAGTGGGAGAAAGAATGAAATGAAGAAGGAAATCCAGAAAAAGGTCTCTCTTAGACAAATGCAGAAGGGACACCTAGAGAGTCTTTCCTGAAACGGAAAAAGCAGGTCTGTGGGAAGTCTTCCATGGAGATAGCACAAAGACCTCAACAATTGCCCACTCAGAGCTTTAGCTGATACTGTTATCAGAAACCTAAAAGGTGAGCGAAGGGGGAATAAGCCTCCTCCCCGGCTCTCCTGGGTGGGGCTCGGGGGTGGGCTTCTTTGATCACCCTCAGAATAGCACTCTCTCCAGCTCCCCACAGGGGTTCAGCTTCTCCCCAGGCCAGTGTCTCACCTGATAACCTGATATAGTTTCCCTCTCCTGCCTTCTACTTATGGTCTCCTTCCTTCTCTTAGGAAGCCCCATAGATTTGTTGTTTTTGCCAGAGCCCATTGTCACTGCTCTTGTTAGGAAATCTCTGCCCAGAAAAGCAAATTATCCTGTCTAGAGTGGATGACATTTGAGGGCATAGTTCTAAAACCTGCCTATGCTTTAGAATCATCTGGGCGAGCTCTTTAAGAAATATACATTCCTAGTCCCCACCCGAGACTTAATGAGTTAGAACCTTTGGAGGTGAGGCCCAGGAATCTTATTTTCAACACAGCCTGTGACCCTGATGTGCCTCAGTTCCAGGATTGAGAGCCACTGATGTCATTGTAGCTTCCATGGAGTGTGACTCTTGGCCTTTTCATCGGTTTTCTGGGCACTGGTTCCTGCTTAAGCGTGTTGTCCAGACCAGTAGTTGAGTAGAGAACAAAGAATTGGCACTGCCAAGCAATTTGTTATCACATTCTGCACGGCCTCTGTGGTGCTGAGGCAGGGCCTGCGTACTCAACAGAACATGAGTTGGCTAAATGAAGATGCTTGCAACCAATACTTCATCCTGACACTCCACAGGTAGGACCACTGTGTCTCAGCCAAGTTTTCTTGTGATCTTCTCCATTCTTCATATGCCACCCCCCCCAACTCCAAGTACACACATACATACACACACACACACACACACACACACTAAGGTCAATGCACACTCTGATGTTGCTATTCTGCAGTAGGAGATTAAGATTATTGTGAGACGGTAGAGAAGCATGGATGAAGAAAATTAGGAGGAACTAAATTGAAAAATATGGAATAGACTCAGGGACAATTTTAGTGCCTAAGAAAATATACAGCTGTGTGTGCCAGCCAAGCTTGACATGGAAAGAAAGGAGGTAAATGGGATGGTTTGTGTGCCACTTTGGTTTTAGATATAAAGAGGTGGGATATCTTACCCATGGGCCTTTTAACCAAATCTTCCAGAAGGCAAGCAAGCTGCTTTTGGATAGCCTATCTCAGTTTTAATGGTATTAGTATGATTACCTTATTTTGGAGAGGGCTCAGTGAAAAGGAAATAAATTTAAAACAATTTTTTATTTTGTAAGTCCTCTAAGGGCTTCTCCGTTCCCATTTTCCTCTGCCAAAATAAATTTGGGGTGTACCAATTTCCAAGCGGCTAAGGATAGAATGAGAGCCATACACACTCATTCAGTAAATCTGCATGCTTCCTATGGGGCTAGCTCTGTTTTGCCCTTAAAGAGCACATAAGTCATTCTCTTCGGAAGTGACCCAAGTTGCTACCTGGACTGAAACTATTTAGAAAGAGAGGGAAGGAAGGAGAGGAAAAGGCAGGAACAAATGAAGAGGTGGTCAATGTAGGCACTCAACACAAGGGAGGCCACAAGGACAATGCGGCAGTTCCATGTTGAAAGAAAGAAGAGCAGTGTGCCACCCTTAGATCTCTCTCGAGGCTTCTCAGTAACACTTCCCAGGGTCACAGTGATGACTTGGCCTGAGCTGTCGTGATGAAGCTGAAAATACACTGAATACTCATCAACATCAAAACTCTGAGAGGTATCCACAGACACAGCTCGCATCAATCTTCCCATGCTCTGAAATGGCCCATCTGGGATGGGGTTCAGGCTCCCTGTGGAATATGAGCCTCCTGGAGCTGGAAGGACCTGACCCATCTCCCTGTCTTCAAGGCATGGGCTTAAACAACCTGTGTCTCCTTAAAGCCCCGGAGATGCTTTGACTGTTTTCCTCAGAGTTCCCTCTCATTGTATTTTTACCACTGGCCAAAGAAGTCTCAGATGACCACACAAAATTCCCTGTTTAGAAGGAAGCCCATCGTGATTTGCTCCATCTTGACAAGGAAACATCAGCACAACCTCTTGGAAAATCTACTACATACTTAAGGATAGGAATGGACACTAGACAAAAGTATAAACTACAATATTATACATACTCATGCTCTATAGATTCACAAGCATGTGTATACACACTGTCATTTGATCACCTCAGTTAGCCATTCTACAGATGAGGAAAATGAAGCTCAAAAATGTTCAATGATTGGGCCTAGGATGCAGAGCTGGTAAGCTGTCACCAAGATTCAACTCCATTCCATAATTCTTCTCTTGCTTTAGGCTGTGATCCAAATATGGTTGGAGAGAGAGATAAGGAACTAAACAAGGTGAATCAAATCTACAAGTGGTGGATGAGTTTGAAGGAGGTCTCCTTTAGTCCCTTTTCATCAGGTTGACTCACTCCCCATGCTGCTTCTCCCTGCCCCATATTTTCTGACCGAGAACAGAGCTTACTTTGTGCGATGGCCATGACTCCAGAGAGGGGTGTCATGATGAGGTTTTGAGATTGCTGGGGATTATGGTGGGACAGGCTGTGGATGTTCGTCAAGGTGCTGACGGGGGGCAAACCACCTCCTGAGACCGAGATCTGCTGGAGAGAAAAAACAAGAGCCGCATAAGTGAAATTGGGACTGCAAAGAGCAGTGTCCAAAATGACATTGCTTAGTAATGATTTGGCACAGTTAATTCATGATAGATGGATAAATTCATTCATTCATTCATTCATTCATTCACTCACTCACTCACTCACTCACTCACTAAATAACAATCAGTAACCGCCTACTGTGGGATAGATGCTGTTCTAGGTGCTGAAGACACAGCAGTAAGTAAAATAGACAATAATCTCATCCCTTATGATGTTTCCATTTGTTGACTATCTTTGCGTTACTAACCAGCTTTAGATTCTTCTGCCCATGGGTATTATTATATGATTGGAAATATCCTATGTTTTGCTTTATGCCTTCCATATTATTGGTGCTAAAGACATGTAATTGCTAAAAACAATAACTGAAGAGATGTCCTGGGAGTCCCCAGTGGGAGCGGGTTTGGGATGAGGCAGGAGTTCAGGGAAGCTTTCACTGACTACAGTCTATCAAGCACTGCTCACACATTAACTCACAAACCTCACTGGTCCCATGAAGCAGATATTTCTGCCTTTCCCATTTCACTGATTAAAAAACTGAGGCTCAGAGTAGATATGTATATTGCCTAAGATCCAACTATTAGTAAATAGTACATCTGGCATTCAAACCCAGGGCTCTCTGACTCTAGAAGTCAAGTTCTTACCTTTTGTAGAGGACTTTCCTCCACTCCTGCAAGTATTACTAAGATTTGGGGGGAGATCAACCATTATTAAGCTTCTTTACTTTTCCCGAGTCTCCACTATACATTAATATTTTTTGTTGTTGTCAAGGAGCTGATATTTTAATGATAAAGCTACTAAATAAGCCTTGGGCCCCAGAAACCCCCATTCTGTTTCGCCATTATATTTTAATGATAGATTAGTATGAGTAAGCTACTGATTTTAATGCATTTACTTTGTATATGGCTACTTTGAATCCTTTTATTGAGAATTGAATACTTTTACTTATTCTTGACGGCATCTTTTCCATGTTTATTTTCTTCATTTTTCTAAGTGTATAATGGTGTCACGAGCATATATGCTGATAGGGTCTCTTCTGTGCTAATATGTATACATGACATATTGCATTAGTTGGAACTTTCTGAGTAGTATTAAACAACAGCTGTCATATATGTCCTTGCTTTGATTCTGATGTTATTAGAATTACTTCCAATGCTTGCCCATTAATTATAAGGAGCTATCAGTTTTACACACACACACACACACACACACACACACACACATTTTTGTCATGACAAAGTAGTTTACTACTTATAGTTTTAAATTAATTTTTAAAATTATTATTAAGAAAGGACATCTCTCCTCATTCTGAACTAACCCAGACATTCTTGATGGCATCAGGAACCCTGAGAGATGCTTTAGGGTTAGGATACATACGTCAGATATCTGAGTAGTCCAGTTTCCCTTCTTCCATCTCTTGTTACCCAGAGCTCCTCAGATTATAGGTCTCACATCAGCACGCAGGTAAGACTATCTCCCGCCCTGCCCTTCTGGTCAACCCCATAGCTCCCAAGGTTAATTTGAAAAAGAATGAAAGAAAAAAACCAAACAGGTTTGTTTGTGTTTTTAAAATGAGCATCAAGAAATGAGTTAGGGGTCATGTGACCAAGAAAGAATTCCAGCCACATCAAACAAGAGAGAACCAGCCTGTTTGCTGGACTTGTTTTTCAAAATGTCAGAGTCATAAAAAAAAAAAAAAAAAAAAATCAGTAACCTGCCTTCAGGTTTCCCTTGGGTAATGTAGTCCTTTGGAAAAAGTCAACAAAGTGAGAAGTGAGGACAGTAATTCTCTGTCATTTCAATATTTGATTTTAATGGTGAAAGAGAAACAAAGATGCCAATTATAAAAAGAACTTAAATGTGTATGGCTTTAGAGTTTGTAAAGTGCTTTCACTGATTGTCCTTGATAGATAATGACACAAATAGGGAAGGCGTTATGATTATTGCCCCTCTGTTACAGATTAAGAAACCGATTCTCAGGACAGTTGAGAGACTAGCTCTATGTCACTTAACTAGTAAGTGAGGAGGTCAGAATTCAAATCCAGTTTTGCTAGAGTTTAAATCCCATTCATTTACTACGTTTGGGTAATCTTGGTCAATTCCTGCACTATAAAATGCAATCATTATTTTCTATTTGCCTCCAGGACGGATGGAAACCAGTGAGCTGCTGAGGATAGCAGTCATGATCCTTACACAGTTATTTGGAGAGCCCGAATTATATTAATGCTGCCATCTGCAGTCCTTTCACTAGGCTGAGTGCTTTATGTGCCTACAACCTATGAGGTTGCTGTTCCTCTCCCTACTTTGCAGGTAAGGAAACTGAAGTTAGAGAAGTTAAGAAATGTTCCCAGGTGGTAGAGTTGGCATTGAAAGCAGCTATCTGCCCTCAATGCCTGAGCTTTTCACCATTAGGTCACCCTGCTTTGATACTGTGAAAATACCCAGTGCATGCTTTAAAAAAAAAACAAGGTTCAACATACGCAGACCGTGACCCTAAACCTGCCCAGCTCTTTGTCAATGCATGCCATTTGGGCATTGGGTAGGGGACAGATAGTGCAAAAGAAAGCTCAGATGGATTAGTATTATTTCCAAAACCAATATCTGAAGGAAGGTCTCGAATGTGTGTCCTACTGAAACTCAACACAGAGATCATCATTCCTTGTACAGGGCTTAATCAAAGAACAGCAGAGCTACAAGCAGCCCTCATACCCATCACCCTTCATTTTACAGTTGAGGAAACTGAAGTTAAGCAATGTCCATCCTATCTCTAATAAATAACAGAGCCCAAGACTTGGGCATGCTGGGCCCTTCGCCTGCATCATTTTTACCCATATTCTCCTCTTGCCTTGGTGGACCAAGATCTGTAATGGATGTGTTACATATTAACAGAAAACAGACTTTTGAATTTGGGCTTTCAGTAACACTGACTTAACATATGAGCCAGGGTGTTGGAGCCTAGTGAAAAGCTAGTCCCTGCAAACAAGCTTCCAGGTGTTTGCTAACGCTGAGGTGTGCTGTCTTGGTCAATCATCAATCCAATAATATACTGTCCACTAGGGCCTTGCCAAGCAGAACAGGAAGACAAAAGTGTGTCTACAGGCTGCCTTTGGAGCAGCCCTGGCCTGGGTGGGGCAGCTTGCCTCTTAGGAGAACAAGTGGGAGGGGGCTCAAAGGGAAACCTCAGGGACCTTCAAAACAGGAGTGGAGACTCGGAGAGTTCCATCCACCAAGAAGCCAAGACCTCTTCCACAGGCCCCTTTTCCAGGGAAGCCTGAGTAATCCTTATCCCTTCTTGTTTGGATCTCAAAGTGACTCTTGAGAACTCATAAAGACTTGTCTGTGCCTCTCACAAGGTAGCCAAGACAAACCATTCCTCATGGAGAAGCTTAAAGGATAAGGGGAGGGCAAGGAGGCTGCAAAACACCTTCCACAGGAGCACCCTTTCATATATTTTGCAGAGACCACTACCAGGATGATCAGCTCAGGTTCCCTGATACTGGAGTTGGTTGGGCCAACTCTCCCATCAGAAACTACACTTTGTTTTTCCTCCACGGAGCTAGGGACTCAATCACCTGTGACTCACCATTCCTGTGTTGCCAATACAGTATACACGTCAAGGCCTAAAATGGCGTCTGCTCCCTGTCCCTTCCCCCCATTCCGCCCCTACTCACCTCTGGGTCCGACATCTTGAGCGTGAAAGCCAGGAACCTGCACCCTATCCCCTCTCCCCACCAAAACACAGAGCATGACCAAAGACTAAAGTTTTCCATTCCCGACCCTTACTAGTGTCGTGATGCTTGTATTCTTTCATAGGCTGCTCTCCCCTGCACTTGTATTGCTAGAGGAATAGAATCTTGAAAATTCAAATTCAAGCAGCCTATTTCTCACCAAGCGCTCTAAACTTTACATCAGGGTGTGGACTGAGGTTACGGATATAGAAAACTTCATTTTAAGGTAACGAACAACACTGACATTAATATAACACTGTCATTTAAATATTTACCTTACCAAACACTGTGCTGAGTATTTCCCTCATTATCACCTTTGTTCTCTCAACAATCCTATTGTTATGACCCCCATTTTATAGATGAGAAAAAGAAACGCAGGGTAGCTCAGGAACCTGCCCAAGGTTAGCTACACAGCTAGTAAGTGCTGGAGCTGGGATTTGAACCTGGGTCATTGTAACTTCAAAGTCGGTGTTTCTCACTCACACTGTAAGCATCACCCCACCCTATCTGCCATTTTGTGCTATAATCTTCATTAGCATGCCATCCAATGTCCTTCAGAATCCCAGATCAAGAAGCCTCTCCCCACCTCCTACTAACTACTAAATCCTGACTTAATTACTCTCTTTGCCGGCACCAGGAGGTGGCGAAGAGAAAGAGGGGGCTTGTTTCAAAGTGAGGCCCTCTCTGAGTTAAAAAACTGACTTTGGAGGCCTTGGTTGGGGGTGGTAGTGAATGAACATTTTATCAACACAAATGTCATTGGCAGCCCCAAAACAAATAGTGTCCCACCCGGCTTGCTCCTTTATGAGGCATTCAATCAATAAAATGAGAGCAGAGCTCTGTCAGATTTATTGGCTGGGTTCAAACTGAACACCTCTTCTACCCGCCAAAGGCTGGGTCACCCGTTCTACCTTTCCGTTCCAACTCTGGACAGCCCCCATCTTCCCTGGAGGGCTACAATGGTTCATTGTTTGAGGCAGGCCTTGTGAGAAGTTGTGTTTGTTTTGCCTCTTATCTTATCAGCTCCGGAGCTACAATGGCCCAGGTGTACTCACCATTTTACCATCAGGTGAGAGGAGATTGTGGCCTGGGTCCAGGCTGGCTGGAGAGACTTGCTGTAAAACGGACTGGCTGGTCACCATGGCGCTGTTGCCATGGTGACTGATTGTTGAGGAGGAAGTGACCTCGTTGTTTCCCTGCTGGCTGTAGCGCACTCCTGCAAAACAAGGCAGATCCAATATCGAACATTAGTGTCACCAGGGCTGGGGAACACTGACTGACTCCTCCTCCCCTTGTTTTCGAGGGTGGAGGACAAGAAAACAAAGTTGCCTTCTCCCCTATCTACCTATGAGAAATATTGACTGTTTTTTTCTCTAGGGGAAACGTGGCATGGCCTCTACTGAGTTCTGGAATGTAAGGTCCATGAGGGCAGGACATTTTTATCTATTTTGTTTTGTTCATTGCTATATCCCCAGCACTTGGTAGTCACTCAATAAATACATATCAGATGAATGAATAAATGTATTCCGCTTGTTGTTGTGTAAGTATAGTTCTTTTAGGATTTAAGGCCTTCTCTTCCTGGCTGGCATGTTTTATTCTTCAAAATGCCTTCTAGAAAGGTTTCCCCGGCATCTCTTGGCTATGTAGGGCTGCAAAGTATGAGTTGACCCATTTTACAAAGAGGCACTTGCCCAGTGACCCTTGTAAGAGCCACAGCAAAATATATCAGTCTCTGTGCACCACTGTTTTCACTGGGTCCAAGAGGCCCGGGGGGACACAGGAGGAGCAAAACGAGGATGGGGCTGCAGCTAGGAGTCTTTGCCTCTGGGACTCACATTCCTTTGATGGGGTCCTATTTTGTTGATTTCCACGGGACAGGGGAAAGCGCATCTGTCTGGCGGTAGGGCAAGCAGCACACACAGCACCAATCACATTTACAACCTCACTTCTCTGACCCAACCTCTTGCTCAGAAACCCAAATTCAGGTTTGTGCTCAAGAAAGGGAAAGTGCTGGGCAGAGACCAGACAACTGAAGGAAGCAAAAGTGGGGCAAAGCACCTGGGTCCAGTTAGCAAAGTCAAGGTCCTGCTTGATGTGCCCACAAAACAGCCAAAAACAAGGCTGGCACAGCCCGGCATTTCGTCCTGAGCTCAAAGCTTAGAAAGAGTGGTTCTCACTTTGGATTTGACAAAAGAGGATTGGAAAACCCTGTTCCTACCTGCAAGGGAGGGAGGACAAATGCTCTAGGCATGAAATCATTTGGAGAGATGGGCCAACTATTTGGCTGTATTTCTCCTTTTGCCCAGTTTCCCGAGATGAATCATCACTGTATAAAATATACTGATTCTGCTGGTCTGTTTCCCCTGCTGCCCTGCCTCCTTCCTGAGGAACCTACAAAGTCCCTCAGGGGCCAAGCAAGCTACCATAACCCTAGAGCCTCCAATTCACTAGGACAAAGCTGGCCAAAAGGAGAACCAAGCTAGTTTTTCTTGGATTATCTGAAAGACATTACCTAAGGCTGATATGACCTAGAACTTAAAAGAGCTGGGAAGAAGACAAACAAATGCTAAGGCAGGGCTCTAACCTTCAAGAGCAACTTGTTTGACTACGAAGTAGCTTAATGTACACTCTGTGGGCTCCTTCTATTAGTTGTTTCCCTGTCCGTTGATTTAAGGGCTGTTAGTGGGAGTGGTTTTGGTAATGGAGCAGCACTGGAATTTGGTGGCTATTGGTCTGGGGCATTACATTTTTTGGGAAACAGAAGCCATGAAGTTAAAAGGAGGAAAGGCTTCCGTATCTCCAAACCAACACCCCCTGCCCAGTCCTGTCCATCTTCCTCTGCACCTACCTTCAGCTCCCTGTTTTCCTATTTGTCACCCTCTACTCCATCCCATTGGATTAAATTAGGTCCTTTTTCTACACTCACATTATCTCACAGTGATGGAAGAAGAAAGATCTGAAACTTGTGAACTCAGAATGCAGAGCTAGGTGTAAGAGAAAAGAAGGAGGCAGATTTCAAATCAATAAAAGGAAGAATTTTCTAACAAGGAGGGACAGTGGAAAGATTGTGGGTTCTGGAGCTAGACAAACTCAGGTTCAAATCTTGACTTTGCTCTTAACAGATGTGTGATCTTGGGGAAGTTCTGTGTGTCTTAGTTTCCTCTCATAAAATGAGGAGAATGCTTCTTTATTTTTATATTAGGGATAATATCTGTAAAGCTCCTAGCACAATGTCAAATAAATGACTACTGCAGATGGATATGATGAGAGGAGGGAGCTGATACAGGGTTGGACCCGAAAATATATGCCCCGGGATTCTAGAATTCTAGGCCACTTAGGGCAGATTCTAAGTACTGAATGAAATTATCTTTCCATGGAGAACTGTTTCCAAAGTATCCTAACCTCGTGGACCACTGATGCTTTGCCCTGGAAACGATTTGGGAGGGAGGCCTGGCCCCTGCCCTCTCGTTCTTTCCTTTTGGAGGAACTGGGCTTCACCTCGTTTTTTTTTTCTTGCCTTCTCTGACTCCCTGACCAGCTATTTACCTCCCCAAGATGCTCTGCTCTTGAGAGAGTAGTGATAACACTAGGAGTCAGGTGTGTTTTCACCCCCCAGCCTGTCCCCATCATCGATTCAGTCTCAAGTCAAACAGACTCTGGTTTAGCCTATTTAATTTGGCTGAAGGAAGAGGGCCAGTCCCCTGATGATCAAATATGGGTCATGAGGAGTCTTCTCCCCTACCACAGGCTACATAATTATTTATTTAAAAATAATTAACCAAAGATATCCATAGGAAACAAAAGCCTTCTTTATAAGGAAGTCTGGCAAGAGAGAGTCAAGAGCCATTTGTTAGAATCCAGGCAGCATAGCCCAAGGCTGCTGTGGTTTTCAAACCTGGTTTTCTCCCCCAGGAGAACTTCCTTATATAAGAAATATGTCGGTAGAGCTACTCTGTTTAAAGACAGGTGGGCCTAGACCTCTGCACATTCCTTTAAAGACCTCTGGCTAAGGGATAGCGTCTGGCTGGGAATTAGGGATCCCTATTTTGATCTCAGCTCTGCCATCATCATACTGGGTGAACTCCAGCTTCCTCGTCTCCAAGCCAGAGGACTGCCCATTGTGGGGAGGTGGCTATTATCACTGCAGACTGTGATAAAAGCTCCAGATTCACCTGTAGCTTTTCCCACTGATGCTCATCTCACCAGGAATTTGGCAATCACTCTGGCCCCTGAGAGGGTGGCTGTCATTAGCCAGCTGCCTTAAAGCCGGTGTGGAGGTGGAGGGTATATCACAAGGTACCTGCTGGTGCTCTTGTTAGAGGAGAGACCAGGTCTCTGTGTTTTTCACAAACTCAGAAGAGCACTTGAAGTGAGAGCCAAAGTAGAATAGGCTCTGGAGCCAGATGACCTGGATTTAAGTTCTGGCTTTACCTCATAATAGCTGTGTGACCTTGGGGAAGTTATTTAACCTTGCTGAACTTCGGTTTCTTTATTGTTAACAATATCCACCCTTTAGGTTTCTTTATTGTTAACAACATCCACTCTTTAGACTGATGAGTTAATGGATGTGAAAGTACCCAGACCAAGCTTGGCACATACCAGTTGCTCAAGACACATCAGTTCCTCCAACTCTGGGACTGTCTTTGTCTAAAAGACATTTTTCAGAAGGCTGACTTCACAAAACCTTGTTGAGCACATATCATGTGCAAGGTACTGTGCCGGGAGCCTGTGTGAAGAAGTGGGATGGCGTCTTTCCTTCTGCCTTTGCTATTGCAAGTACGATGAGAGCTCTGTTTTAATGCTGACTGGCCAAATATGCCAAGGTAACAGCCATAGAGGTCCCATAGGAGAAATAACAATGCCAGAAGGTGGCTGTGTACCTTTTACTCACTTCCTGGCTCAAGTCACTAATTGGCCATGTCCTCATCACTGGCCCTATGAACCAAACAGTAAGCATGTCCATCAGCAAAGGGCCTCTCAGCTGGAATCTAGAGACATCGCTGAGGCCCTGCTGAGGTTATCTACTTTCACCTGTTCCTAGTTCTCAGCATCATCAGTGATGATGCTATCTATTCCTGAATTCCTGACAGTGTGTGAACAGAAACAAATCGTTTGGTTTCTATCCAATGTGACTGGTCAGAAGTGTCGAAACATGAAAGAAGCGTATTATTCCAAGAAGCCAGAATCTCCATGCTCTGCCTTTCAGCACCCACATGCATCTCCAGGGCACTCTGCACACTGCTCTTATTTGGGATTTCTTTCTAAAACAAAATCATACCATGTCACTGCCCTGTTTGGAAACCTGTGGTGGCTCTCCACAGCCTTCTGGAAAAGCTCAAACACCTAAGACTGGCAGAGTTGGGCCTTTGTAACTCTAGTCTGTCTTATTTGCACCATCTCTCACCATATCCCATACAGCCATGTCAGAGCACCTGTCATTCCTCACACAGGCCCTGCCTCTGGGCCTTTGCTTACACTGTTCCCTCTGCCTGGAAAGAGCTCTTCCCTTCACATCCTTTAAGAGGACTAAATGTTACCTTCTCTGTGAAGCTCTCCTTGATTCATCATGGTAGTTATCTGTTCTGTCCTGTGCATTTTACATGCAGTAGAGACTCTTACAGTAGGAGTCGGTTACCCATCACAATAATACTCTGATGATATCTACTTTTCTCTCCCTTTTGAACAAAGACAGCTTTTTACTTATTGTTGCATTCTCAGAGCCTAGTAGAGGGCCTGAAATTGTGACTATTTATTGAATGAAGGAATGAGTCCTCAGCTGCTTTGAGTATCCATGCTCCACAACAAGAGAGCATCCTTCTGGCAGGAGAAAATGCAGCCAGTTCTGTGGTAATGTTTGTACTGGGAATGTGGATCTCTTCCAATTCTACTGATATATTAGGGAATAATTTGAATGCAACATGAATTTCACATTTGAGGAATTCAGCAATCTGCACCCAGATGAAGGGAGCTACACAGGAATATACTAAATGCACTTGTGTGCATATACATGCACACACATGCACCTGTCAAACATCTACCACCTACCATGTGTTCACTGCATGTGCTATAAGCCACATCTGTCCACATCTGGGGTTACAACTTTCCTTCTGATTTCAGATTACTCTCTGTCCTCCATCTGACAGTAACTCATAAACTGCAACCTTTCTGATGCCCACATCCATAGGCAAACTTCAGGAATTTTTCAAGGCAAACTGCCATATTTATTGTTGTACAGCATTTATGTATTTCCTAACCATTTAACAGATGTAAAACTCTGCTAATGTTTTTTTTTTTATTAGATTCTTATCTTTTTAAAAGGTATTACTGATGAAATTTTTGAGTGTTATACCCTTAACCCCATTTTTTTCCCACAAGCCCTGTGGTTTTTATTGTGTGGCTTTGCAAAGTATGGTGGTTTTTACGATACATATATTGGGTTCCATGGAACTGACTGTGCACCTGTGTTCAAAGACAGACACCAACTGCCTCACCTGAGGACCCCAGAGGGGAGCTGCTTAGCATGTAATTAATCACAGGGACTTTTCAGAAACCTGTACTTCAGAGTCTTAGAACCACATAGAGCCTGGGCATCTAATCTAGCTTTCTAAGAGCTTCAAAAAGCAGCTAAGACCCAATTCCACATTTCCAGAAATCAACTGGGCACTAACATCTAGACAATTTAAACTAATATTCTCTCTATCTCTCTGCTTTGACTGATGATTCTGGGCTTTTGGGCCTGATGTTATCATCATTAGCTTTTGGGCCTGATGTTATTATCATCTATAGGAAGGATATACAGACTCCTCTCAGAAGCCAGAATAATGAATGAATGAAATAAGATTAGAGAAGCACTGGGTTTTTCTGGGAGAGAAAGTGCCGGGCAAACAGAAGAGTAATGTCAGCCCAGAAAGCATGACCAGAATTGTTCTTTTAGTAAGAGAAGAGGGAGGTGGGGCCTCCTGATCAATGAGAGGCTCAGCTTGCCCCCATGTGGCCTTTGGCACTGAAGCCTGGGGGTCCCTTTCCCTGGGGTCTGTGAGCTACACCCAGAATCCAGTGGGATGCCTTTCACCCTTGACATTTCAAAACCAATCTCCCATCCCTGATAATGCAGGAATGTTCCTCTAGCTAGTGGATCTCTGCCAGCAGAGTAAGCCACCCAGCCACTAACAGAGTAAACATTACTCAACTAGCCAGGGCTCTGTCACACACATTCTTCCCCTGTGTTCCTAACCTCATGCAGAGCACAGCCCAGCCCTGTTGGGTCTGGAAACTGGGAGTAAGTCAAGCAGGAGGGATTGTGCAAAGGAGAAAGCTCTTCCAAAAGGAAACAACCACATCCATTAATCATGGGGGAGACGGGGCTGTCTTTCCTCTGAAGCCAAAATGTAGAGTTGGGGAGGGCACTGGGAGGAATCAGGCCAGTCTTGATGGGCCCAGCACTGCATTCTTGGAAACCCAGTCCCTCTTTTCCCAAAGACGAGTCATTTTCTTGAGGGGAGAGGTAGAGACACAAATGATTCTGTCTAGTGAACTTCTGAGACACTCACTCATTTGGGATAAAAGAATGTGAACCATTCCCTGGCTTGAAATTGGGAACTTGAGAAATAAGGCTTTCAAACAAGTTAGCGTTACCGCCGTGGTTTCCTCAGTGGTAAGACAGGACTATTGCCAATTCTTATTAATATTACCTCCTCTGTGGGGATAAAGATGAATGTTTGCAAAGAGTTTAGGAGATTAAAAATCTGGAAGCATGGGAGGAAAAAGCTGATGTAAGATGAAAGCAATTTAAACACTGGGCTGACTTCTATTCCAAATCTCTTTCTACCTGAGGTGGCTTAGTTAGGAGCCCAATTCATAAGAGGAGAAACACAGACAGGCCTGCGGGGACGGTAAACATTCTTGAACTCAAGGAGTAAAAGTTGAGTGATACTTAAGGGAAGCCCACGAACTGGTTTTCTTATAAAAATCAAAGCAAATGTAACCAAGAAAAAAAAAAGTCTTCCATCAAAAGCATCTTGGCTGAGAACAGAAGCTAATGTACACGGTGCACCTGAGAAAATTGCACATGTGAGGAGGTAGAAGGGACACCAACTCCGCCTGTCCTCCCCACAAGGCCTGCCAGCCACCATGCCTGGTCCTGACCAGGGAGCTAGTTTCTGCAGGCAAACATCAGATAGTTTGCAGTGAATACTTTGGCCTAGAG
>NW_006443570.1:14938501-14941575 GCF_000325575.1 Pteropus alecto
TGTAGGTAAAAGAAACCAGGCCAGCATTGCATTCGAGAAGAAGTCCTCACATATGTGAATATTTTACAGTCTGCTTCTCAGTATGTCATAGATGCCCATTCGATAGAGTGGAAAGCTGAGGTTTGAAGAGGAGGAGGTCATTTTCACTATCTCTTGCTAAGGGCCTCCCAGCAAATTGGTGGTATTTCAAAGCTGACACTTCTCCCTCTTCCCCATATGCCCCCAATTGACTCCACATACATTGAGCCTTCCGTCATGACCTACCAATAGTTTGAAATAATTTTGTTTATTTACTTGTTTCTTGGCTGTCTCTCTCATTGGAATATAAGCCCAATGAGGGCAGGGCCTTGTCTGTCTTCTCCATGGTCTCCTCAGCACCTTGCACAGAACTTAGGCTGTGCTAGGTTCTTATAAGTATTTGTTGAATGAGTAACTGATGGATAAATGACCTACATTTCAACTCCAACGAAGGGCTCCACACTTCCCTCACCTTTAGTCTGTTGAGTTGAGCAGCAGAAAACTGAGAGTGGTATACATTTATCCTCTAACTCTCCCAGTTTTTCTGAGGTTAAGGAGAGGCATGCATTTTTAAGGAGAAAGGTAGGGAAGAATAAGAGAGAAGGAGAGAGGGAGATTAATATATTACTACAATGAAGAGATAGTACTGATGCATTTGGGCAAGTTCACGTTTGAAGATACAAGGTGGGTGCACTGAGAGTAAGTATGATGCAGCAGGACTCCCTTTTCACACCTGAGATTTTAGATGGTGCTTTAGTGTGAAAAAGGGCTGATGGGATGCCTGGGAGGAACCTGACCATTCTCTATTTCTTGAGGCCTAAGCATAGCACCCATGACCAAGGATGCTGTGAGAATAGGAATGGGTGCTTCCATTAGCACAGGCTTATCTCTTTAAAGGTTTTGGGTTGCAGGCAGGACCCAAAATTTAGACCCACCATATTAGAACCCAGTTTTAGGCCCACTGGGTTGATTTTGGGGTAAGAATTTACTGTGGTGACATGAGTAACTTAAATGCCTTTTTCTCCAAAGGAATCCAGAGTAAAACTAAGAAGGGTTAATGGTGGACATTGTTAGGCCTAAAGGCTATGGAGACAGACAGAGCCCTGCTACAGTCTGGCTCCTGGGGTCTCTTTCTGAGAGGCTGCCTTTGTGGGCAGGGGGAATGTGGCGGCAACAAAGGCCCCTAAGGCTTGGCTGACGAGGAGAATGATGATGTTTCTTGTGGGTCTGGGCAACAGGGGAAGGCTATAAAGCCATCAGCAGACTGAGCCACTGGGTGTCCACACAAAAGTTGGGTCCTATAAACAGACATCTGTATTGTGACTAAAGGGCTAATAAAATTGCCTTAGAAGAGAGAGGTTTTCCACTGCAACCTATTCATAAGCAGGACCCTACTGGGAAGTGACACCAAGAGAGAAGTTCCTTTGAGGCCTGGAAAGTGTCAGAGCTACCTTATTATAGGGGATTCCCTGGCCAGACCCCAGCCTCTTCATCACTGTCGCTAAGGGCAGCACCATCAGCATCATTATCACCATCATCACCATCATTATGACGGATAGCCACGGATCACTCGCTCATGGATGCTGGTCCCAGGGAGTATCAGGTGTTGGGCACTAAGACTTTGGGAGGTAAGTGGTTACTGGCTTCCATTAAACAGGAGCACCAGTTAAGTGCTCAGGGAGCACTCCCAGAAAACTAGTGGCTGCCTAGAGCTGGGCAGTTTCCTTTCTGTCCCTTCAAATGACTCTGATTTGCAAAAAGTCCAGTCTCTTTTCTAGACCCTCAGTTCACTCAATTGACAGTCAGTGAGAGTTGTTCTAGCTCTTTGCCTGACCAAGAGATTATAAAAGAACATAATCTAGTAGAACAAATTAGTAGAACTAAACTAGTAGACTAAAGTAGTAAACTAAACTAGTAGAATATTAGAGAGAAAGAATAAGAATAAGAACATGTTCTTCAAAAACTTCCCAGTAGCATTTAATATTTTTTTGGTGGTGGGGATTGTATACTTTGGTTAAGCAGTATTAATGAAGGTAGAGCTGATGACATTGTTTCTAGAAAAGGAAAAATATACTTTAAATAATAATATATGCATATATTATGTAAAATGAAACTAATTCCATGCTCAGTTTAACTCTAAAGCTTATAAAATGAGATTTATGCATTAAACTTCTGAACAGGAAGCTCTTATAATCAATGTCTCCATTCCATAAATATATGTGCCAAGCACAGGGCTGTGGACCTGAGACACAGGAGTGAAAGAAGCCAACTTGGGCTTAGATGCTGGTATAGCCCCCAACTCTACCATTTGGAACATGTGCACAGTGAGCTAGATTCTTAGAGCCTTCAGGGACTATCATTTTCACTGTGTTTCTTTTTCTTTGACAGAGAAGAATGCAAACCCTACACTTCACCTGCCAATAGGATACTCAAGAAGGAAAAGGCTCCATTCATAAAACATCTTGACACAAATTAAGCACCTATTTGTGCCCATTGTGCAAACTGATGTTACACAAATGGGAGATGCTGTTCAGAGAGCATCCACCCTTGCTGAGCAAGAACTCATTGGACTTCATTGCCAACCCCGTTCAACAAGTGCTGACCAGGAAGAAGCACTTTGCAGTGGGCAGGGCCAGAAGGCATGGGCAGGCAAGCTGCCACTCAAAGGCCCTGAAAGTGTTAACCTTCAGCAGTTATAGGTGTCTCCTTTATACCCATTATAAATCTGTTTATTGTGACTGGCCCCACCCAATCTGCTGGTGCTGTAAAGCTCTAATGGTCCCTAATAAAGGTAGAAGGCTTCTAACAGCACACAGTTCCTGAAATGGAGAAGGATCGAGGGAGAGCAGGAGGGAGAAAGAGGGATAATGAGCTTAACAATAAAATATCACAATTGCAAACCTTCCTCTGCTATTGGAAGCAGCAGAGTCCTGGGCCCCATGACTTAATGTTACATATGATCTTCATATACTAAACTGTCAGAGCTGAAAGGCCCAATCCCTTCATTTGCCAGAATCCTTGGGACATTAAGTGATTTGCCCAAGGTCACCCCTGTT
>NW_006443570.1:14941607-14946857 GCF_000325575.1 Pteropus alecto
CCTCACCCCAGCTGCCTCACCTTTCCTAGTTCAGCAAGGGGCCATCCAGATGGCCGCCAACCCCTTCAGAACCCTCCTGCTCCATCTAACCTAGTGTGTCCAGCCCTGACTGTACATCCAAATCTCTAGGGAGTTTGCTGAAACTTCACATGCTTGACCCCCTGCCCCAAATTCTGATTCTAAAAGGTGTGGGTGAGGAAGCCATGGGTACTTTTAATGAGCTCTCCAAGTGCCTTCCATGGCTTGGGAAGGAGACTGGAGAACCACAGGCCTGGTTCATACTTGGGTTTCATTGCTTCTGATGTCGCAAAAGACAAGCCCCGTTCATGAAAAGGGCAACTCTTCCAGGGAGAAACTGCAAACCACACCCTGGTCAAGAATCCAGAGAGATCCAAAGCTCTTCCTCTGTCTGAGTGCCCTGAGGATTCGATTCAATAACACCTTCCCTGTCAGGCATCATGCTTGGTACTGGGCACATTTCATCACATTTAAGCCTCACGACAACCCAAAAGGAGACAGATATTGTGACCCCTGTTTTATAGATGAAGAAACTGAGGCTAAGTCACTTGTTTGAGACCACACCACCAGATAGTGACAGAACCACAATTCAAGCCCAAGCCTGTTTGGGGTACTATACTTTGTTACGTAGACACACCCGAGCGTGGTCCTGACAAGGGACTGCCTATAACCACCTCGCCTCCGCAGATGTAGGATTCCCTTAGGAAAGCCATTAAATGCTAAGGATCGTCTGCGTGGTGCCCTCCAACTTGAGAAGGACATGCCCAGTACTGGTTCTGGGAAACTTGCCTCTTGACCTCCTGAAAGCATTAGAGAGACTGAGCCTCACTGGTCAGCTCCTCAGTGGCTAAACTCATACAGGTGTGCTTTTGTAGGAGCTGCTGAAGCCAGAGCTGAGGCAATGGAAAGGTGTCTTAAGCAGATGTATGCTCACAGGTTGAGGGAAACAGTTTCCAGAAAATCAGCCCTTGGGAGCTCCTGTGGCTTCCTGTGCTCACTACAGGACTTACATCACCCTCTCCTCCTCACTGCTCTATGCCTGAAGTTTGGGGGAGCTTCCCTCCTAAGAACAAAGGCCACTAAGCTTCTCAGATATGTCCTCCACCAGGAAAGTACCACGCCCCCTCCCCCAATTAGCAGGTTACGAGGGCTAATTACTAACAAGCAGGGTACTCACACCTCCTTTAATTAAAGAAGAAAAATGCCCTGTTTGGTATAGGAAATTCAGGGTCATCTTGTGAACCTGACCTCCTGCTACATGGTCATGAGCCCACTTCCCCCACCACAATACTTGGTGCTTCCCAGCTTTCTCTCACTGTTTAGTGTATTTGCACTAAAGGCCTATGGCACTGGATATGATACTGGAAATGCCTCATGGATGTCACAGAGCAGTCCTTCTTGGAAGAATGAGAAACTGCCTCAAACTCCAAGTGCTATAAGAAGCCAGCCTGAGTCTGCTACAAATACCAAGATGAGTATCTAGTTGAAAATACTTAAATTCTCTAAGAATTAAAAGAAACCTCCAAGAGGGAAAGAAGGAAAAAATAAAAAACAAAAACAAAATAAACAAGTCTCTGCAAGGAATAGTAGTAACACCTACCATTTTTTATGACAGCCTGCTACATCCAGGATGCTTTACATATATTATCTCACTGAATCCTTCTAGCATTTGCATGAGGGAGTATCCTCGGTTTATGCATTGAGAAACTCAGGCTCAGAGATCCCAGAGATTTGTCCAGGGTCACACAGCTAATAAGTGGCTAAGTTGAGATTGGAATTCAGTCTGCTTCTATAGCCCATGATTTTGTTGCTACACCCACTGGATTTGCAAAAGCATTGCCCAGAGGATCTTTAGTGTATATTAAATGTTGGGATTGTTGGTGGTTGGGCACCTAAGGTGCAGCCTGGGCAGCAGAATTTTTAGAAGCTCCCCAGTTGATTCTAAAGTGCAGTAAGGTTTAGGAACCACTGTCCTAAAGCGGGGGTCAGCCCACTGTGGTCCACAGGCCAAAGCAGCCAGTTTTTGTATGACTCATGAGCTTGAAATGGTTTTTACATTTTTAAATGGTTGGGGGAAAATCAAAAAAATAATATTTTGTGATATATGAAAGTTATAGGAAATACAAATTTCAGTCCTCACAAATAAAGTTTTTTTGGAAGACAGCCATCTTCATTTGTTTACATATGGTCCATGGCTGCTTTTACTCTACAGGGTCGAGTAGTGAAGAGATAGTATGGCCTGAAAAGCCTAAAGTATTTACTCTCTGACTCTTTACAGAAAAAGTTTGCCAACCCTTATATTAGAGTTGTTATAAACAGCTAGGATGATAACCAAAACTGTATGCTTCCTTTGATTTTATTTTGGGGCTATGTTTCATATATATTATATAATTTTTTTCCTTCTCCATTTGTGCTTGTACTTCTTGAAAAGTGAGTAGAAGCATAAAGCAAGATCTTGTGCCTTCCCATCAAACAATCAGATTCAAAAAACCTTGCACAAATTTCTGCCTCTCTCTGTACCTTCAGTGTTTAATTCTTTCCAAGTTCCTGTCAGTTCCCATCAAAACTTCAGCAAACAGATTCCAAGGGCACTTCTCCCATTACCTGCAGGCCAGGGCTATGTGTTTGCAGGCAGCTTCCTTCCTCCTCAGAGCTGACTGGAGGCAACAAAGAGTCCTTGAATCCGCTAAGGGTCCTTCAGGGGGATTAGGCATGGCCAATAGGCTGCCTACAGTGATAGGACTCCAGTATCTCCTGGCCCCTTTGTGCAGAGGCTGGTAGCCCCACCAGCTCAGCAGCCAGGTTTCTTTGTATGCAGGCCAGGGTTGGTCCCCTATCAGGGAAAGGTTGCCGGCAGAATGCTCTGAAGGCCAAACCTCATAATCTCATTAATATCCTGATTGTCTTCCCCAATCTAGTGGCAGCCGGTGGGGGTATTACCACAAGATAAAATGACCTTCAAATTTAACAGATAAAATGACAGTCAGATAAAGTCTCTATGAAGGACATTAGGGCCATGTCCGCCACTGAGCTCTCAGTTCATATGAAAGAGTTTCCTAAAATAGCAGATGTTCCAAGGCAGGATTTGTTTCTCATCAAACTGAAATAATCTGCTACATAGGGACAATGGAGCTTATTTACTATGGAGACTTTTGTTGCTGAGATGAATATTTTTACGACTGCCCTCATAAACTCCCTCCTCTTGTCTGCTGCCCAGGGAGGGGGCGGAGCTCCAGAGGTGAGCTGAGGTTCCTGCACTGTCTAAGAAGCCCCATTAAGTTGTTAAGACATTTAGTGCCCCAGACAGTGCTGACTGCAAGGGCAGTTCAAATCCCCTTCCAGATGGGGATGGGGCTGTGAAAGAGGGGGCTTTGATTTCTTCTTTGGGCAGCGCACGTAATCTACCTTGGTCAGGGGCAACAGTTGGGTGAGGGGAAGCAGTAAAGTAGCCAAACTGGGAGACCCCCACCCTTACCCTACCAACTTGGCCACGCTTTCTCAAAGCCTTTGTCGTTCAGAAGGGAGAAGTAAGAATGTGGGAGAAGAAGGGCCTGTAGGGGGGATTGTGTGTATGTGTGTGTTGGTTTTCATGCCTGAAATGTTTTTAGCATCTGTATAAAGTTCTTAGCATCTGTGTGAAGCAAAAAGAGATGGACAGTATATAACAGCCTACAACCTGTCTCTGCCGCTTATTAACTATATGAACTTGGGCAGATGACTAACATTCTAAACATCTCACTTTCCTTGATTGCAAAATGGAGATAAGGATACAGATGGTTTCTACCCATTAAGGTTGTTGTCGGGATTAAAGAAGATGATGCATGTAGGTACTTAGCCCAGGGCCTGGTACCCAGGAAGTGCTCAATCCACACTAGCTCTTATAACGATTCACATTTAGTTACAACCCTGCACTTTCGAGATTTCCTTGGGTCCTGTGGATTTCAGCATTAGGGAAAACAATAACAACCACACAGATATCCTAGCCCAGAGTTTGATTTGTCCAAGACCCAGGGTTCGATTTCTATAGGTGACTTGGGAGATGTGAAAGGGGGTGGGGGGCAGGGGAGGCAAGACGCTCTGGTTTTCAATCTCGGATCTGATCATCAGGGCGATCAAGTCCATTGAGCTTGGGGAGAGAGGAATCGAGTTCAAAGAGGGGGAGGAGTAAGCAGCCACTGAAATAAACATCTCTTCTTAAGTAAACAGGCTATGGTTCAAGGTAGCTGAAAGTTACCCTGGAGGGGCTTCTGCTCACCTCTGTGCCTTACTTTCTTTCCAGGAAATAAGTATTAATCTCCATCTCAAAAGGTGACACAAGAGTGAGGACATTATGTGTGAGGTGAATAAAGGCTAATGAAGACCTTCTGCTCCTCCCTTGCTGTCACAAGGCAGCCAGGCAAGTTTGCTGGAGGTGGCCAGGTGAGTTTGCCGCAGATTGGAGCAAAGGGTACAGAGAAGTCCACCACAGATCACACGGCCGGATCCCTGGCTTGGGTCAAGGCTAGCCCAGTTTCCATCCCACGCTAACTTCCTCCTCCTCCTTAAGCTGATCAATATGAGCACCAGTCTCCAACCAGTCCTTTTCCTTGCCACAGCCCTGCTCTCTGACCTTTTGGGGGCCTTTCTCTTGATTCCGCTCCAGAATGGAGGTAGGAGCCATCACTCCGGGCCTGCTCAATGGCCTCAGAATGGGCTGTCATGGGGTCTATAACCAGGGACAGCTCCTGCTGGCGAGAGTTGGAATGGAGGGGGGTACAGATAAAGGCTTTCCAGGCTGAAGATAAATGGCTGCCTGCAGCCTGCTACAGTAACTTCAGGCCCCCAAGAAGAGCAAACAAAGGGTGCCCCTGTGACACTCACTGGAAAGATGAAGGCCCATCAGCAGCAGCCAGGCTGGTTCAAAGCCCCAACTTAATTGTCAATTAAGCATGCATAAGGGAGACAAAGCCATGACAACCCTGGGCTGCATGCTGATGTGTGATTGTAAAGCCGGGAGGGGCAATGCTGAAAACAGCTGATTCTGCTGACAGTGTGTTTGTAGGGCACCTTGTAACCAATCAGCCGCTGACAGAGGCAAAGTGCTCCTCCTGCCACTCCTATTGTGCGGGACATTCCAGGACCAGGGTCACACTGTGGTCATCGTGGGCAAGTGGGCCACAAGGCACTAAGCGTGGCTGGGAGGGAAGGGGCACCGTTAGCACAGGGATGCTCTCCTCTCCAGAAAGAGTCTTC
>NW_006443570.1:14946901-14958612 GCF_000325575.1 Pteropus alecto
AGATTTGTCTCTAAGGTGCCTCCAGTCCTCCAGGCTCAGAGACCGGTGTTTGGGGGACGGGGGTTTGGGGGCACAGGGATTGGGGCCTTGTCTCCCCAGCTCAGCGTTAGAGGTTCCTATGCTGACTCGGATGTTGGTTTCCCCTCAGCCACCACAGAACTCTTCTTGTATTCTGCATCCAGTTACATTTTAGGCCAGGTTAGAAACCAAGAGATCTTACCTTGGTCGTGGGACCATGATGGGAAGTGTACCACGAGCCTCTGCAAACCAAGGCTCTGCTGAGCACTGGGTGCCAGCCTGCTGTCTGCCTAGCCCTAGGTGCATTCCCTAGGAGCCCTGTCACAGCTCATGTGCCTCCCGCCCTGGCAGCCTGAAAGGGGGACACAGGCACAAATGCCAGCACCCTACACCCCAGGTACCAGTCCAGCGGCCTCCTATGCTTCCAGTCCCAGTGCCAGGACAAAACTCACTGCCTCTTAGGAATAAGGCCCTGGTATGTGAAATTTAAAAGGAAATAGCTTTCTGCTGCCTGTCATTTTTTCCACTGCCATTTGTTTAGTCCTCTGTAATAATAAGAATAATGAAAATGATAGTAGTTATGGTTTATTGGGAAAGACAGTGTTTACACATTCTCTCATTTAACCCTCATATAGACTCTAGGAGGTAGGTACTATTTCTCCATTTTACAGACAGGAAATTCAGACTGAGAGAAGTTATGTGAATTGGCCACGCTATAGTTATGAGAATTAACTCAGTCCAGAGAACCCAGTTCCTTGGTATGGACCAGGACTAGCTTGATAACTCCTGGGTGAAAATTAACGTAGAGGGAAAAGCAGCCACTGAAAACATACAGTGTCCCACAAACACGGCTCCATAAACTGCAGACTGTCCCTAGAAAAACGCACGAAGCTCCCAAAGATGACCTCAATCCCCAGCTGGTTCTATGGACTCCACGCAACTACATAATAAGCTCACAACGGGTGATGCATGTGTGCCTTAGTCATCACAAGCACGATGTTGGGACTTGGTACATACTCATTGTGTACCTGTGCTGTGGACAGTATGGCATGGGAACCGACAGCCCCGAGTTCTAGTCCCTGTGCTGCCCATTGCTCTGTCACTACCTCTTTCTGGGCCTCAGTTTCCTTCTTCAAAGTCCCTCCCAGTTTTAACAGCCCATGATTTTTTTAAATGCCAAGACTTCTGGGAATCCCAGAGAATCTGCTTCTAGTGGGATGTGCCTTCTCAGACCGATCAGAGGGGTCTCTGAACTGCCCGGTTTCCAGGACCTGATGTGGTCCCTCCAGCCTCCTTTCAGAACACAGAAGGCCTAAGCTAACGACCCTGTGGTGACCTCACCACAACCCCAGCTTGTCAGAAAGCTGCTGGGCCTTTGTTTGGCTTGCAGGCTCCCTGACTTTGGTGTGGAGATCACAAGTCCCAGCACAATAGCCATTGTCTTTTCAATAATGCCCCTTGCCCCAGCCACGCCCCCCCGCAGCTCCCAGATCCAGCTCCATGGATCACTGCGGGTGGCAAGTAAGTGCTCCAGTCCTGCTCAGTGCCGGCCACAAGTCGTTTGCCACTGCCCTCTGAACCCTCCTTTTAATATCCATAAAGGGGCTAAGTTTCTCTGCAGTCAGGCCAGTTTTGGTCTAGGGGATTCTGTGCCTCTTAAGAGCAACCAAAATTGCTCCCCAGGTGGCTGAGCCCTTCCCTTCTGTGGAAGCAGGATGCAGAGAAGCTCCAAGCCCTGGCCCAGGCTTCATGCTGGACGGTTGCAGGCTCCCAGAGACCCTTGAAGAGGTCATGCTATGGGAGGGCATAGTGGAACAAATGCTTGGATATCGCCCAGCTGGTGGTTCTGAACCTGTCCCCTGCAACACTTAGGTCAGCTCCAGATCTCAGGCCTTTCCCAGCAGAAGGGCAACCAGCAGGCAAAGAGGGGGACAGGTTTCACAACCACCCACTTCCACAAGCCCTTCCCAAGAGCAGGCAGGACCATGGCACCCTTTGTCTACACAGTCACCAAACCGGCCTAAATAAGCACACCCATTCTGGGAAGCCAGCTTTCCTGGAAGAACTAAGCCCCAAGGGGAGAAATGCTCACCCCAGCCTATGCCTGATGCAGCGCTCAGCACACAGGGGTACT
Organism: Pteropus alecto; assembly: GCF_000325575.1. Taxonomy (NCBI): domain Eukaryota; kingdom Metazoa; phylum Chordata; class Mammalia; order Chiroptera; family Pteropodidae; genus Pteropus; species Pteropus alecto. Next base: position 14,949,054 of record NW_006443570.1, read on the forward strand.
TTCCTACAACGAAGATGTGGGATTCCATCCTGACAAGCCGTCCCCCCTGCCACACACACACAGCAGATACATCTTAATCCAGGCCAGGGCCAGGCACACAGAAGCACACAAAAGGTACTCAATCCATTTTGGCCAACTTATTACTGCACAGATTTTAAGTGACTGACTCTGCCCTAACTCTGGCAGAGTGCAGAAGCCAACAAGCAGAGGATGCCCATAGAGTAGCCCTTCCCCAGAGGTCCCTAGGCTCCTTCTGTTGGAGCTGGACAGAGCCCTGAGGTGGAATGTGGACGGGGTTGAAGAAGGCGACCCTTCTGCCTGCAGTTTGGACCTGGCACACCAACAAGGCAGCTTTCTCAGTCTAATCTGATGGCAGCACTGACCCGCTGAGTCAGCAGCCACAGAGGGTGAAGAAAGGGGACTAGAGAAGAATGGAGCGAAGGGCTTCCTGGAGGCTGAGAAAGGGCTCAGAGGAACCCCGGCCACAGTCACACACTATTTTCACAGAACATTCTGGCCACAAGAGGGGACAGGCCCTTGGACCATCCCAAAGCATTTCCTCCTATGGAAAATCTTGAGCCAGATGAGACCCTTGGGAGAAGCAGGCTGGTTAGGTGGCCGGGGCAGTGGGGCCTGGGGCCTGCTTACCTGACAGCTTGTTTGGAGGAGAGGCGCTGGGCTGGTGGTGGGGGGAGCCGTGGGAGAGCAAGGGGTTCAGGCTGTGTGTCTGGTTGGAGCCGTAGGCATCCATGGCCAGCTTCTGCCGGAATGCTTCCTCTTTCCTGCGGTTTGCAAACCAGTTGTAGACACGGACCTCAGTGACCAGGTTGGAGCCCAGGCCATGGGCTTTGGAGGGGGAGACCCCTCGCTGCAAACATTCTGCCCTGAAAATGGACAGAGGGGAGATGGTGAGTGAGGGCAGGCAGGAGGTGGATGGCTGTGCTTGGTCCCAAACACATAATCACAGTGGTCTTGGATAGGAGTACAAAGAGGCCCAGGAGAGAGTAGGAGCCTGGGGAAAAGCCTGTCTAGAGAAAAGGTAGTTCTCTGATGAGATGGCTAGAGTGGGGCCGAACACAGGTACTGAGCAAGCTCTGCTGCCTAGAAATCAGGGACTTAGCCTCCGATGTGGCTCCAGCGAGAAGAGAGCAAGCTGGGGACAGGAAATTCAGGGGGAAGGTCCAGACTGGGCTTCCTGACATCTCCTTATGTTGCTACTCTTCCATTGTACCAAAGGCAACGTCCTTTGCAGGCTGTCCGAGTAGAGTCCCTTCATGGCACTCTAAAAAACTTCTGACCTTTTGGGGTTTAGACACCCCAAAAGGATGTCAGGGAAGACAGATCCATTACTTGCATGGCAGGTATTTCCCCCAGAGGGCAGGCTGAGTGAGGTATGAAGGAGGGTATGCAGAGATGGTTGGTCTCCAGTTTTATCATTGCTGATGAACTCCCAGTTCCAGGTGTGAGAGAGATTCTTAGACAACACTGGATACTGGCAGGGGGACAGAGCACAGCTGATCACTTTGACTCTCCACTTTCTGGCCTGACCTCACTGGCCACATCCTTCCACTGCCAGAGCCAGCCCAGCCCAGAGACAGAGAGCGAGCCCACAGGTCTTGGCCAGAGCAAAGAGCAGATTTTTTAGAAAGTCACTGTTGGAGTCAGGGAGGATGAGGCAGGAATGAAGCAAAAAGAGATCTCAAAGATTTCTAATAGTTTTCTTTGAAATTACATGTAATTGTTAAGATACAAAAAGAACTCTAATCAGTGTGGGCAGAGTAGACTGAACAGATCTAACCAATTCTTGCTCTCCTGCCAAATTTCCTTTTGGACCAATGGCTGTACAACAATTGGTAGAGGCCGGAGCCAGTCTGTGGCTAAGAGATAGTTTTTCCCTAGTTTATATGCAGTCAAACACATGATTCTCATTTTCTGGCATCATATTTTAGATCAGCCCTCTCCAGAATATCTTCCCTGGAATAATAGTTCATAGGGGTATTCCCTGAAAAAAAAAAGATTTCATGGTCAACAATCAATTCAACAAAGCTAAGTGGGTTTCTCGACTGCAGAACTCCTCAGAGCCTTTAATATATTAATGTATGTCATGACTCTCTAAGAGGAAGTATGCATATGACGTTCTTCAAATCTATTTATTAATGACTTGAAATTAGGATTCCGTGGAACACACTTTGGGAAGCCCTGATTTAGCCACACTTATCTGGATAACCAGTGTCTCAATATCCCAGGACTGAGGGGATGGATATTTGGTCCGTGTGCTTGCCAGCCTGCTCAGGTGAGCTTCTTGTGGTGTTACCTGTTGCATTCCTCCACTAAGGCCTCCCTCTCTTCCTTGCTGGGGTTCTTTTGCCGGTCGTAGGCCTGGTACAAGATTTGCTGGGATGCGGGCCCCCATTTGAACCGGTTGCGACGCATCTTCTTGTTGGCGGGCTCAGAGCAGGCGTCATCGGACTGCCCAGGCCCCTGGCTCTGTTGACTGAACTCTGGAAAGAGAAACAGCAGCTGATCCTGACTGCTTTTGTCTGTCATATTTCCAGAACTCTGGACTGTCTGGTTGAATTCTGAAAAGAGAAAGGAGTAGATTTGATAGGGTCTGTAGCCTTCACTTGGCAGACAGATAGACAGACGAACAAAAACACTTTTATTCCTCTCCCTTAAGCTTTGTGATCTGCTGTTATTGTATATGAGGATGCAGAGGGAAGGCTCACGACAGGCCCCTCACTGCCCACCTCAGTTCACTCCACCAAAGCCACCCCTTTCCTTCCTTTGAAGGAGCTCCAATGTTGCCAACCATTGTTTTAAGAGCAATTTATTCCCGCCACCCCCCCATTGGTTCACTGGCCTCAAACATGAAGCAATACTCTGTATTGAACTCTTGTATTTTTTCAAGGGGATGAAATCAACCAAGTCTCAGGTCTAGGAGGAAAGTACTCAAAGGTACAATTTGTAGTTAGACAAAATATTCAGAGACTGAAAGTAGCTCTCCCCACCCCTCCTCTCTCCTCATGTGTACTAAGAATCTACATTATAATGTTATACTCTTAGAAAAACCCAAAACCCAAAAAACTTTTTGACCACAGCTTTGAAATAAATATAACTGGAGTTTTATATTGGAAAGAGTAGAAGCTCTTCAGATCTAGATAATTTCAAAGGCAATGGTGGGTGTGTGTGTGTGTGTGTGTGTGTGTGTGTGTGTGTGTGGGTGTGTGTGTGTGTCCAGGAATCCCTTTATGAGGGAAAGGCCTTACAGACACACCCACACATTTGAAAAAGGGCAAAAGCTGAAGATGGCAGACACAGGACTCTTCTAGGAATGACATTTAATGAGTTGGAGAAAGATAAATGCAGAAGGAATGATGCTCCCTGTCTGTCCCTTCCCGGGACCCGGGCATATCATGATCCTCAATACGTTTTGGTTGAATGAATGAAAAAAGACAGCAGCTTGCCCAGTGGTGATGCCCTAGCCTATATGGTTTAAGAATGATTTGATATTTGCTTATGGAGGAAGAGAGCTTTGTTGTTCTCTTCCTCACAGCTGCACGAAGCAGGGTTCATCGGGGTGATTGATTCCATTTTACAGATGAATAAGCATAGAGGCCAAGCACCCTGCTGAGCAAGGACATGTAACAGATCAATTTCTTAACTGCTGGTCCCCATGTTCTGGACCTTAATGTTTTTCTTTCTTGGTTCCTGAAGTCACTCCCACACGTGTGAGAGATGACTGGAACCAAAATCCTCAAGGTTCAAAGTCAGGGCACTACTTAATGCTTGAATCCCCTCTACCACATCCTGCCATGTGGTCCTCCAATCTATATATCCCCAGCAATGGGGAACTTACTATCAATCAGGGGATTCATTTCCATTTTGGTCCATCACAGGAGCAGTGGGCCACCTGGACTTAGGACCCCAGCTGCAGGTGGTATTGGGGTCTGTTTAACCAGTTGCTGACTGGCCAAGTCAATGAGCGGTCTCCCTGGTTGATGAACTGAACATGTCACTGGGGCCTTTGTTTTGGGTCCTATCCATTTTAGATGATTCTCAAGCCACTTAGGGCTCTGTTTTCACTGGTTCTCAAAACTCCTTTAGATTGTGGGAGAGTCTGTGCCAAGTTTACGGTCAGGAAGTCACTGACTCAACAGGATAATGTAGGGCCCCAGTCAAGTACTTCAATCCCCAGTCTCTCAGCTTCCCCATCTGCAGAATAGGACTGGATGTAAACCCAAGGGGTCCTAAATATCTTTAGAACATCTACCACTAGTCAGGATGATGATGATGACTCAAATTCCTATGGAGGTTATGCTTTTCAAAATGCTTTCACATCTTCTATAATATTGGGTCTTCACAGCAGGCATCTAAGTGCAGTTACTTTAGAGACAATCAGAGGAATAGAGAGAAGTTCCCTACTCCAGCAGTCCCCAACTTTTTGGCACCAGGGATCGGTACTCCTATGAGACTCTAAATCCTGATAATCTGAGGTAGAGTTGAGGGAGTGATGTTAGCACTGGGGAGTGGCTGCAAATACAGATGAAGCTTTGCTTGCTCCCCAGCTGCTCACCTCCTGCTGTGCAGCCCAGTTCCTAACAGGCCACAGACAGGTACCGGTCTGCAGCCTGGGGGTTGGGGAAACCTGCCCTACTCAGTGGGGGTCTGCCTCAGTGTCTTCTTTCCTCCCTGTGGACCTGAGGAATCACCATGAATAACAGCCAAAGCCAGTATGGATAAGCCCAAGGACCCAGGATCAATTCGAGGTTCTCAATGTGAACAGATATAATAAGAATTAACATTTATTGAACCATTTCTATAGAGGCCAAGTCCTCTAAATGTGTCCCTTCATCTATTTCTCACATCCTCGCCATGCAACAAGTATTGCTATCTCCATTTTATAGATGAAGAAACTGAGGTTCAGACTGGTTAAGTGACTTGTTCAAAGTCACAAGGATGTGGGGCAGAAGCCATGATGTGAACCCAGCCTGGAGACCCTAAGGCTCCTAACCAGCAGCCTTTGTATCACCTCTTGCTAAAAAACAAACAAAACCATGCAAACAACACACCTGTAAAACCTTCAAGTCTGACTTAGGTGGAAGTAAAACTGACTCTAAAGTTTCGTCTGTGGTGGGTGCGAAACACATTCACAACCACCCATACTGTGGGGGCTGCCTGTCTGTCCACTGCCCTTTGAGGAGGCAGCAGCCTGCATGGGGTGCAGAACCTAGAGCATGCCAGAAACATCCAGGCTCTACCCACCTCAGGGCCTTGGCCCTTGTCCCTCAGTTTTTGAAGAACTAGACTTCCCATGTCCTTCAGCCACCACCAACTCTCTTCTCCTTATTTCCAGATTAATGAGAGTAGAAGTGAGGGCAGGAAGAGAAAGAAAATGTTCACCACCCATAAAAATTAACTTGGAGAAGTTGGGTTCAGTAGCCTTTTTACAGGCTCAGAAGTTGACTTGAACAAGAAGATTCTATGTATGTAGATGAGCCCATGAATATTACCATTTATTATTTTTGTTTTTTTTTTAAGAAAATTTGTAATCACATAACACCTTTTTAAAATTCTCCCCTCTCTTTCTCTTTCCTCCTACCCCATTCACTTGTGTCCCTCTTTTATTTATCTCACCTTCTAATTTTTACCCCATGATGGTATGTGTTACAGTCATCTGTCAGACTTTGGTTCAAATGTCACCTCCTCTAGGAAGCCTTTCATGATGTCTCCAGGCAGTTTAGCAATTCCTCTGCTGCCCCTTGTATATACCTTTACAGAAGCTTTAGAAAGCATTTGGCATTATCTATTCACACATTTCATCCCTCCATTAGGTTGTGAGACTCTGGGCTGTGTATCCCACAGCCCAGCACAGTGCTTGGCACCTAATAGCTGCTCATATAATATTTGCAGAATGAAGAAATGTTTAAGCTTTATGTCTCGTGATTTTTGAGTAATGATAAAAATAACAATTAAAAAATCCCTTGCAGAGACTATAGCAAAAGTTATTTTATAAAATGCCCTTTCTCAAGGATCTTGAGAAATTTTCTGGGCTTCCTGTCTTTTTAGAAGCTCCCATTTGGTCTTTCCTACTTCCGTCTCCTTTCTGAGGGAACTGCCACTGAACACAGAGAGGCAACTCAAACTAAAAATGTCAAATGGGCCTTGGATTAGTGAAGGCAGGTTCCAAGGGTTCTCTGGCCTTTGGAGACTGTGACTCCTGATAATGGACTTTTCAGGAATTACAGAGAGTTGCTTCACGTCAGAAACACAAATTCTTGCAGACCTAGTCACCCCAGATGGTGGATCAACCCAGAGACTCCTACCCTATGCAGCAAAGAGCTCTCACTTTGCTTCTTCTAATCTATCCATTTCAATGCTTCCAACAAAAGAGAGAATGACCACAATATGAGATGAATGCCTAAAAAATCTTTCCTTCCACCATGAAAGCCTTTCTAGCCCATATACATTGAGACAATAAATACTGAAACAATCACTTCAGAGCAGTGTGTGATAGAAAACAAAAATAATTTTTTAAAAGTGACCATCTAGTGAGAGGGGGAAAAAAACCCACTTCAGAATGTGATAGAAACTAATTTCCTTGACAAAGACAGAGAAGTCCATATTCCAGGGGACAGTGTGCTGAAGAGTGAAAACTCATACAAAATTTTCCTAGGAAAAGGATCAAAATAATTAAAGTATAATGTAAAGGTATGCTTTCCTAAAATAAAAACAGTATGTCATTTCCTACTCTTGTCATTCAAATGAAGTTCAAACTTCCCTAGATTTCAAAACAAAAGTCTCTCGATATTATTAAGTGGAAGCGATTTGGGACAGAAAGGAAATCTGGGAATGGGAATGACCAGAATTGATTGGTCAGAGTTCCAAAGGCAGACACTTTTACTGTATCCTGCCTTAGCCAGAAGCGGCTTCTTCAGCTGATGTCCCCAAACTCTACCACCTTTGGTAAATGTGAGTAAGTGCTTTAAATTTCTTCAGAACTCAGTCACCACCCCCTCCCCAAAATAATAGGGTCAGGTTTTAAATATATCTATATATATACACAAATGTCCTATTTTTTTAAAAAATAATCCTCCCCCCCCCAAGAGGGGAGGAAAATAACAGTAATAGTGATCAATATTATTGTTTACTATAAAATATCCTCCTTGGCAACTCTAATCTGTGGTCATGTATCAAGGGGACCTGTTTGGCTTACTTTGGGAACAATATTCCACTGCTACACATTCAGTTTCAAAGAGAAAGATGTTGGAAGCAGGGACCATCGTGCACGCTGAAGGACTTGTCAGAACACCTGGCTGGGTAGTAAGGGACTGTGTAAGAAGAAAATGATATAAGCCAATTCATCGTACAGCAACTATGAAGGCCAAATCTAACTGCCAGCTTCCTTATATTTGCCAAGTGCCATGCAGACCTTCTTGGAGAAGGGGAAACTGAGGCATCCCACAGGGGTTAGAGTTAGGGCAAAGGTCACTCCAGGTTGAGGCAGAGGCAAAATTAAAACACTTACGTCTGAGGATCTCCCGTTGCTTTCGGACGTACCAGGTATACAGGGCGGCACGCTTCTGGGTCTTCATAGGGGTGCCCTTGTTGAGATGCTGGGAGAGGTGTGACTGGTTCAGACCCGTGACATCGACTACCTCCCTCTGGGGGATGTTGTGTTGCTGCATGTAGCCTTTGATCATTTTGGCAGCCCTCCAAGGATCCTCACTAGACATATAAGTAAACGGTTAGGATGCTGGTTGAAGACGTCTGGGGAGATATATTCTCTAAGTGTTTTACCTAAACTCTGTGAAAAACTCTGATCTTCACCTATGTCTCCACCTGTCCAAACTACATCCTTGGGAGAGATGTGAGGCCAAAATAGAACCTAAATAAAAGGGGAGATGAATGCTCCTAGATAGTACACTCCACTCCTTTCGTTCGAGATTAAGTGAGAAAAGATGAAGATGATTTCCTATTTTCAGGAATGGGAAAGCACTACCAGCACTGTCTCTTCTTAAGCAGAAAGAAAAGTTCCTTCATTTCCCCGGACTGAGAGAGCCTTAAATGGCAAGAGACCCACTGGAAAGTGGAGGTGCCATTAGCTTAGGGCTGGGCTGGCTGATCCAAAAATAATCGGGGTAGTAGCATCAGTTTCTAAATTCACCTAGACCTCTTTCACATTGTTTTCCTTCTGAATGGGTGTGTCAGTTTCTTGCCTTACAAAATAGGAATAAAAGATATATGTCTATCTCCTGAGACACAAAGATAACTTGTTAGCCACATGTTAAATGGTTTTCAGAATTTTAGAAGTTTTAAGAACTACAATGACATTCCTCCCTGAGACTGAAGAATCACTCCACTGAGGCGAGGCAAGTAAAGTTAAAAAAAAAAAAAAAAAAATCATCACAGCCACACCTCCAAAATAAAACCTAATGGGGGTGAATAATTTCAATTTCCGAATAGTAACGATTCCCAATGACTTGTTTTTCTGTATTCTTACATTTCTACTCTGATCGGGAAGAGTATCTGGAAAGTAATACTTCTCTCACATTTCAAGCTTGCATAAGACCTTGCTTATATTCTTCATTTCTCATAAACTAAGATGCACAAAAAGCTTCTTTAGAACAATGTGGTAATGCCTTTGGATTTTATTTATTTAAAATGTTTTCAACTTTGACAATATTGTTTCTTATTTATTGAATAGGTGACAAAACTGAGAGATGTCATTTAAAACAAAAAAAAAATAAGAAAATAATGCACAGTATAGAACAAAAGTATTAAAGAAGCAGTATATCCACATATACTATTTGTTTAGTGTAGCCACATATTTAACTTAAAAAAATTATATGTTGATGTATATAATAGCCTAATAAAACATGAAAAAATGAAGGGAAAAAAGTTTCAGATGAAACAATAAAAAATAGTGTAAAGCAGAGGTAAAAAGGTAAAACCAGATACAGTGTTGCAAATTAAATACCTAATTTATTTTTAAATGGTGCCTATAATGTCAAATAAAATAGTTTAATAAATCAAAAGTCTAGTAATTAAACTGAGATATTTTGTAAGCATTTGGGTAACTATTTTAGCAAATCTTTGATATTAAATTTGTGAGAATCCAGGTTTTGATAGAGATGTTTTTGAGAAATGCAAACTTTTAAGATTAATTACATATAAGTTAACGAATTTCTCAAGTATTTATAAAGAAACTTCCAAGTAATACAATATAATGAAGTAACAACAAGAACAAAAAATGAGAAAGTGCGTTACAGTTTCAAACATGGAGAATTCACCTGGAGTAAGAGAAAAATAACGTGACATTTTGGACGTACCCGTGGAAATACTAGAGATCATTTAAAAGCTTATTTGTGGCGAATATTTCCACAGATATTTCTAGGGTGGAAAAACACTTTCACCAGATACGAACAATAGCTTTTAAAGTTAGAAAAAGTATTTGGATTTTAAAAATTATTATTACTGCTTTAATAGATTCTTTGTTTTGTTTTGCTTACAATTTTAATTTGTGTTCATTTCGTGTGTCTAAAAAATCTAGAGAAATAAT
>NW_006443570.1:14958642-14984731 GCF_000325575.1 Pteropus alecto
TGAATTAGTTCAACAATTGGGAAAGTTAAAAAAAGAAGACGACCAGGAAAACCCTATAAACCACAGCAAAGCTTAGACCGCATTAAAGAACTAGAGTTGCGGGTAAGATGGCGTAGTTATACCTTTACAGCTCTCTGACCCCAGAATTAACAACAGATTCACCGAGAAGAACCTGGAGAACTGGTTACTTTTGAAAACTTGAAATACAGCTCATGTTCAGGGGTCCCCGACCCCAATAAATACACGATCCCGAGAAGCGCGCGCGGCCTTTGTGCTCCGAGCGCAGGTGTCAAACGCCGGACCTGGGCGCGCGCACCGTCCGCCCAGCACGCCGCTTTCCAAACAATGCCTCTGCGGCCCACGACCAGAAACACCCTGGACCCCAGCACAGCTGGCCGCGTGTTGGTTAAGAAGCCTCAACTCCAGCTTCTTTCCAAACGCCGCCGACGCGCCAGCGTGGAGAGACCGGAGAGTGAGGCCGGCTCCACCCAGACCCAGGGACCCGGCAGCGCGCAGTCCCCGACCTTCCTTTTTCGCCTTCCTCTTCTAGGAGGTATGGAGAGCTTCCGAGCGCTCCAAAAAGTGACTTTTCCTGTTCTTTTCTTTCCGCCTTAGGGAAACTGGGTGGGCAAAAAACGGAGCGTGTGTCTGGCGCTCAGGAGCCGACTGTGCTGTGACCTGGGGACCGCTAGCAATTTCTTGAAAAATGTATAAGTCCGAGCACTCCCAAAGGTGGGGGAAGGAAGGCAGCACCCGTTTGGGAAGGGGAGAAAACCCCGGGGTCCCTCCTGCGTCCCCATCGCGGCGAGCGTCTCGGAACCCCTAGCCTCCTCGCTCGCAGCCTGGTTGGAGCCGGCGTTTTGCCGAGGGCAGAGGGCTGAGGTCCAGGACCCAGGGCCGAGCCCGGCTCTCTGCCGGCAGGGCCTGCAGGTGTTGGCGGCCCCGGGGGTGTGCCCGCACTGGGGGCTTGGCCAGAGCGCCCCGAAGTGCTGTGTGTGTGTGTGTGTGTGTGTGTGTATGTGTGTATGTGTGTGTGTGTGTGCGCGCGTGTGTGCGCGAGCGCGCGCGAGCTGAGAGCGGCGAGCAACCCCGCATCCGAGTTTTGATTTCCTTCCCTTACTAAGCCGCGTTTACAACTTCACCAATGAATAACCCGCCTCTCTTTTCAACCTAATCACGACTCTTTGTGTATCTTTCTGTTGATGATTTATAGAAATAAATTAATAACACCCTAACTCCACGTGCTGCAGTTTATGTTACATTTCTGCTGCGTCCAGCCCCGCGCGGGGCTGGGTGCAGAGGGGCGCCTTTGGTCGCCTTGGGCTTCCCAGACCCCGGTAGAGCCTGCTCACGGGTTCTTGGGCTGACGGGCCTAGGCCCGGCGGGCCCCAAGTGGTAGGCGGCGGGAGCTCGTTAGTCCACCAGGCCCTGGTCAACCTCCAGGCCGACTGGCTCCCTGGCCGCTCCTACCGAACCCTCTCACCTTCCTGCGCACAAACTCCGGCGGGCGAGAAACCGCCGCCACTCGGAGAAATGATGAGGGAAGAACGTCAAACCTACGAATTGTAACTAAGTATTTGGGGGCGGGGGCGGGGGTTAGGGCTACAAGTCCCTCCTGATTGTCTTTGCTAGAGAGTAAGCCGCCAGGTCCCCAGATGGCAAATTCAAATGCAAGGTCATATTCCACCCCAAAGTGCCACTATGGACATGCAACTGAGGCTGCCCGAGTCCGGGTCGCGACTTTGGTCCTGGCCCTGCCTTGAAACCGCGGCGCTGAAGTGTCCGAGGCCACGCGAGGGGGTTCGGTCCTAAAGCGGAGCGGCTGCGAGCGACTTGCGATCTAAGGGAACCGCTCGGCTCCTTGAATAATTAGTAACCAGCTGTCAAAGCCCTAGGCCGATCGAAGAGGCCCAGGAAACGATCCCGAACCGGGAGACAGACTGCAGGCAAGCCGCCTGAATTCCCCCGGGAAGCCAGGGTGTCAGCGGCGAGATCCGGAAACGCCCTTTCTCAGGTTGCGACCAGGTCCGCTGCGAACTGGGATTTTAGCCGCATTTGCCCCTCGCTTGTTTAGATATATGGCTAATTTTGCCCCGTGAGTGTCTATCCTGACCCTACAACATGCAAACATTTCCTTTTGCAAATCTAAACCAGTTTGGGGGATTCCGGATAATCCTGGGCCTTGCTTGGGCGCTGCAGATGGGAGTGCCCACCTGAGAATTCGCCCCCCACCCCCCATCCCGGCCTCGGCTGACGCCTGTTCTTTTGCAAAGAACAGTAGGACGCTGTACCCTAGGCCTGAGTTTTACCAGGACCGGAGAGGAGGCGCCCGGGAGAAATGCGTGGCCTGGGACTTGTGCGGCCCGAGCCTCTGCTCTTGGGAAACCACTGCTGTTTCACGGAACCCACTCACACCTTCAGTTGCGCGGGCAAAGGGCTCCGCAGCCCGGCCAGGAGGGACTCTTGGGTCCCGGGCGCTGCCCTGGACAGGGGGAGATGAAGCCTCAGGGCTCAGGGCCATCCAGTTGAGGAGTCGAGAGGGGTCCAGGTGTTGGGAGAGAAGCGGAGCGCCCCCCGGGGGACTTCTGTGGTGGGGAACAGGTATGGCGAGAGACATGGGCTCTGCGTAGCTTAGGCGCAAGGCCGGGGGGCTCAAGGGGCTGAGCGCGTACCTCCGACCTCGGTCCGCACCCACCTGAGCATCCGGTCAACCTCCGCCCGCTGCTCCGCCGCCTCCTCGGTGTTGAGCGCCTGCAGTTCTTTGAGGATGGGAGGGGTGTCATAATCGTCCCCGTCCTCGGAGCCCTCGTCCCCGGATAAGCGGCCCTTGGCGTGGCCGTTCGTGAGGGTATGGAAAACCGGCTTGGTCTCGGGTTCGGCCCCGCTCCCGGGGGACAGAGGCAGCGTCTCCAGCTTCACCCCGAAACTCGGGGATGGCAGTAACTCTTCCAAGGCCTGGACCAGCACCTCCTTGGTGACTCCAGAGCTCAGCAGGGCGCTCAGGAGTTCTTGCTGGAGCGACGTGAGCTTGGACACCATTTTCCAAGGACAGAAAAAGAAGGGGGTGTGTGGGTGCAAGAGAAGAAGGAAGTGGGGAGTTTCACAAGCGAACCCCAAGTCCAGGAAGCCCCCACACTTCAGCCTCCAGACACCAGTTACTCCGCGGGGTCCCGGAGTCTCCTCCGAGAAGTCAGAAAACTTCTAACTTGCCATGATCGCCACCATTAGGCCATATAAGATATGCAAATTAGCAGGGAGGGCCCGGCTTTCGGCAAGATGCAAATGGTCGTGGGGAGGGGGGGAAAACAGACAGAGAGGGAGAGTTTGTGGGGCAGACGTGGAGAGCTGGGGACTCCGGCGGGAGCGGGGCTTGCCAGGGTCCATTGTACTCACGCTGGGGGGCTGAAGACCTTCTTGTACTGGTTCTGTTTATCAGCTAAACTTTAGCTGACCTTTGGACTTGTTAAGCAAGTAGTTTGCAGCCTAGTGTGGAAGACTCCGGGGCTTTCCCACCAGCCTCGAGTCCGGATTTAGTCTGGAGAGAAGAAACTGTGCTTCGGGGGTTCAGGTGAGAGCTGAGGAAGTTGGGGTGTTCTTAGAAGGAGATGGAAGAGAATGGGAGAGTAGAGACCCTCCGAGGTGTCCCAACAGACAGGTGGTGGGCCAGGAGAGCCAACCGAGCAGAGGGGATACTGACCTATTGGGAATGGGCGCTGAGACCTGGGGGAAAGTGGGAGGTAGGGGAGGTGTTAGGCCGGGTAAGGGCGGATTGCAGGGACCCCGTTTAGTTCTACCTGGGTTACCACTCTGCAGACCCCAGGCCCTCATCAGCCGGATCTGGCGGTTTGCATTTGTAGAAATGCCGGCTCCCAGAGCGTAGGCGAGCTGGAAGGAGGCGTAGACTAATTTACGGCCAGGGGGAGTAGCCAAAGTTGAACTCCCGCAGCAGCCCGGCTGCCCCCAGCACCCAGCCTGGCCAGGCCGCGGGGCAACTGGACGCCTGGGCCAAGCTCTCCAGTTGAAACCCGGAATATCAAAGCGCCTCCGCTTTCGGGGCAAAACTAGAATTGCCGGGCCTCCTTTCTAGCAGTGAAAGCAAAGTTTGCCCAGTAGCTGGATGGGCAGTTGGAGCCACGTGTCCGTCCCCTCCACCTCCAATGATTTCTGGTTTATTTGCAGCTCCAGGACACAAGCGGTTCCTGGAGCCAAGGATGGCGCCCTGCAGACGTGAGGCTGCAGGTGGCAGCGGCGGTAGAAGCACAAGTTGAGAAGGTGCCCATAAAACCGCTGAGGGATAAAAGTTTTTTTCACCCGGGCCTGGGCCGGGAAGGAAGCCGGGAACTTTTCAGCACTCTATGAGTTTCACCTGCATCTCCCTGGGGCGCAAAGTGTGTGGGAAGGAGTCCCGAGGCGCACCCAGACCTACAGGCTGAACCTGACCTGCAGAAGAATAGGGGAAGGGGCTTTTTAGGATCCCCGGCTCACAGACCGAAAGCTCCTGGGGCAGAGGACACCTCTTTCCCCTCTCTAAGCCTCAGTTTCCTCATCTGTAAAATACTGATACCTACAGTACAGGGAGAGGAGCCTTGTATGCATTGAATGAGACCACCTGTGAAACCTCTTAGTGTAATAATAGCGTTCACCCTTTGCAGTATAGGAAGGCAGGAAGCCACTTCCCAGTAGTAAAATCTAGTCTCTGGAGGCTTAGATTTCTCAAAACCAGGAAGATCTGGAACTGAGTTTGGAGGGACTGGGAGATTAGAAACAAAAATTCAGAATCCACAGGGAATTTGCAAAGGCTCTTCTAAGCAAATTCTCCTACCTTTCTCACCTTTACAAGATAATTAGGAGGAAGTTGGGCTTAGTTTGGGGAAGAGGAATTTCAATGTGGGGGAAGAGGAGTCAGCAAGCTCTCAATTTGCTTGATTCAGAATCAAATCTAGATGTACTCCAGGTGTATTGATTCAAGTCAGGTCGTTAAGAAGCTAGGCTGTCTCTTTCAAATACAGAATCAGCTACAGATGTCTGGACCACCTATGCTGAGAGCCAGAAAATAGCGAGGTGGTCGTGTGCCTGGAGCCCTGGGGAAGGTTTCCCTGAGAAGGGGTAATAAGTTCATGGAAATGGGAGCCCTTCCTTTCACCTTATTGTCTTCTAGTTTGTTGTGACATATGGCAGGTCCTTGCCCCTCACAGTTTAGCCCACTACGAGAACATTCTCTGCCTCCCCAGTTCCCCTCAACCAGGATAATGAAGTGCTGAGAGTAAATGTCACTGGAAAACAACCTCTTTTTTTTCTGTTTCTCACTTGCTATCATGATAGAAGCAGTCAAGTGTAATGAAGATCAGTTTCTGTGTTTAGCTGGGAAAACCCATTAAAAAACCAGCAATCACTTCCCTTTTAACGACAAAGCTTTGATTTGTAGTTCCAACTGTTGTGTGCTCAGTCTGACTCTCGAGCTTCCTTATCTCTCAAAATTCAGGTGTCAGCAAACCCATTCTTCTCTGTACCTCAAATAAACTGTGAATGTACAAGAAGTTTCACAGAGTACAGGGAAACTTCCTGTGAGTGTCCAGGTACATCTTGCAGGTGATCTATATGTATTTAGCAACTTCCTGTAATCCTGCCCAGATCTGCCTTGTATATACCACCTAGTGCAATATGGGTGCTCACCAAGTAACTGCTACTATAGATCTGTGAACAGATCCAATACCTACCCCTTCCTATGGAAATTTCAAAAGGAAAGTGTAAGCATCCCAGTAGAGAGTCCTTCAGGATATGAGTCAAAAATGCTAACTAAATGATTTATCAAATAAAACCCTTTAGTTAAACTCCCAAGTAGAGGAAGCAAGAAAACAGTGGAAATACTCTTTGTTTATGCTTCACATAGGATAAAGTGGTGATGGATGGACTGATATCGTAGTCCTATTTCAACGATGGGGAAAATAAGACGTAGGACATTTGAAGGCGGTGTCTTGGAGCCATTGGAGCAAGTTAATTGAAGGGACGAGACTGGGGTTCAGGACTTTTGAACAGGGCTTTAGGAGGAAAGACAAAGGTTTCTAGCTTTTACTGATTTGGGAGATAAAAAGTTGAAAGCGAGGAGTCTATAAAGGAAAAGCAGAGAATTTATAGCAGAGAAGAGAGGGTAGATATTGGAATCAAACAGACCTAAATTTTGGTCTGAGATATGCTTAACCAGCTGTGTGACTTGAGCATGTTACATAATCTTTCTGACCCTCAGTTTCCTCATGTGGAAAATGATAATAATACGCTACTATGTTTTGGGAAAGATTAAATGAGTTAGTACCCTCAGATTCCTGGAGTGTGACAGGCTCACATGTTTAGAAAGAAGAAGCACATCATGAAAACACTTGAAAAACTGAGACAGCTGATGTCTGGGCTCTTTGATTCCCAGCTTGTTTTTTTTTTAAGAGTTACTGAATTTGAAAAGACTACCTTACGTTATTCTACTCAAACAATGAATTCACAGTTCGAATTCCAAGATTTTTTATGGGAGATGCAGTCCCTGCTGTAAGATAATTTAAAATCAATTGGCTCATCACTCTATGAAGGTTTTTCGAGGATCATCTTGGAAATTTCATAGAATGACAAACCATTCCTGGGGACCCACCTCTCCTGTAACTTTGCAGCATAAGTGATATTCCTTTTTCGCTCTTGTGCATACAACCTTCCCCCTACTTTCCATGGTTACCCTGCTTTTCTTAGAGCCAGGAGTGCCTGGCCTTCTCCATCCTCTGCTACTCCACTCTCCAAGACTTTCCCATTGATTATGGAGTCTCTAGAAGGCCTCAAAATGAAATCATCTCTAGAGAAAAACATAAATATTGCCCTATCCTGGTCTGAAGAAGACCAGGGGCCTTCTTGTTAGAGAGTAGTTTCACAGCCTGAAGAACATTCTAGACTGCAGGGTTAGTAGCCTGAAGTTCTAGCTCTGGATACAACATTCCTTTCTGGATGACTCTTCACTTTCCTAAAGGCTTTGGTGAGCGCCTTCTCTGGGCCTTTGATCTTTTGAAAAGTGGCCATTTGGCCTGGATGACTATTTAGCTTTCCTGTGACTTGAAAAATAAATGGTCCTAAATTACCAGGGAGTCCATTTTCAGGCCTTTGGGGCAGATGGTCCAAGAGCTCGGCCAGACCTCTATGTAGTGCTGGACATGGTACTTTTGATGAACCCATGAAGAAATACACCATAGGCAGTAAGCTCCATAGGAGCAGGAACCATCTCATGTCTTACTCTTCGATGCCTGGAGAAATGCCTGATACATAGCAGTTGCTCAATAAAATATTTGTTGACTAAATAACAAGTGATCATCTCTAGATAATGCCATTAAGGATGATTTTTTTTTTTTTTACCTCATTTGTACTTCTCAGTTTTCCAAGTTGTTAGCAATAAAGTTGTAGAACACCATTCACACCCATAAAGGAATACATACTGTGTGATTCCATTTATATGAAGCTGAAAAGAAAGAAAAACTAATCCATGGTGATATAGGTTAAAATTGAGGTTACTTTGGGAAATGTATTCATAGGGGTGGGTCAGGAAAGAGCTCTCTGGCACGCTAGAAAATTTCTATATCTTGATTAGAATGGTGGATACATCATCAGCTACACATTTAGGATCTGTATATGTTGCTGTAAGTTATAACAGTAAAAAGTAAATGAATAATTTCAAAGTACGAAATGTAAAGAGTGGAGATCACCTCCTTATTCCCTCCTAACTGCTACTGTCGATGTGTGACCTTCAAATTCTTTTCCATTTACCATGCATAGTTTATCATCATTAAAACTATAGACCTATGTATTTCAGGGGCTGGCAAACTTTTTCTATCAAGTGCCAGATAGTAATATATTAAAATATGGCTTTGGGGACCATACAGTCTTTCTCACAACTACTCAACTCTGCTAGTATAGACAATACATAAATGAATATGCGTGGCTGCATTCCAGTAAAACTATAAAACCAATTGGCTGGCTGGATTTGGCTCATGGGTCACAGTTTGTCAACCCTTGGATAAACATCTATGTAGTCAGAAATAAGTTACTTAATTTGAGTCTTTATATTATCACCATATGTAAATGGTGATAATAATGGAATTTATACCTCGTAAGATTATTGGAAGAATTGAATTAGGTAACAGAGAAAATCGCCTTGTATGGGCTGGCACAAACAGCGCTTGGGTTCACAAGTGCTTTCTCGATCACGCCACATGGCTCAGGGGCTCCTTTCCTTCTAAATGCACAGCTTCTGGTATAAATTCACTGACAAACACTATCAAATGTCTGCTGTGTGTGAAGCCCTTTGCAGAAAGCTAGAAGGTAATAGCAAGCGGGTGGAAAATCCCAAGCACCAGCAGTCAGCTTCCTTTCTAGAAATCCCTTGCAGCTCTGCTTTTATTTCCCAAACATGCTGCTATCAGATGATCTCTGCCAGGGAACCTCCTAAGGGTAGAGGAGATTTCTCTCATTTTGATTCAATAATTCACATCCTTCTATTGGGTCATTTTTAGAAATAGGGTGTTCCCAGTAGTTTGTAAAAGATTAAATTAAAAACTAGTGACCTAGTATGATATTAAACTAATAAATACTACACCTGGCAGAGAGATCCTTCACTCCAGAGCAATAATCTATTCCTTCTCTACGCCCATAAAAAGTGAGATTGGCAGTGGGCCCAGCACATAAATGTTTACTGAAAACTTAATATGGGCTAGGCTATGGTGTTTAGGGAAAAAAGCAATGCCCTTTACTAAAATGTTTTGGAATCTGTTTTCAGATTAATATTCAAATAAGTTAGTGAGGTGCCCTTGCTACACTCTCTCTTTTATTCCTCCTCACAAATCTGTGAGGTAGACAGTATCATCTCCAGATTAATGATGAGGAAATGGAGGCTTTAAAGGGTAAGGATTAGCCCAAGGACCCACAAATAGTTAAGAAGTGGGACCTTGAACTACAGATTGCCCAGTCCCATGCAGAGTACTTCCCTTCTGGCTCTTCCGCATCTTCCCAGCCCTCTGCTCACCTAAACAGAGGGGAGCACATACAAACACCCCGAACAGTCTCAGCACAGAGAGAAATCTTGTCATTATGTGTGTGTGAGAGAGAGACCAAAGTCTTTCCTGTCTACGAAGATACCTGCCACATAAAGACCTATATATTTGTTCAGTGTTTTATGGTGTGCAAAGATCTTCCTCTTTTTGTTTGATCTTCAAAATAGTCCCACAAAGAAGGTAAAGTAGGCATTAGTATGCACATTTCACAGATGAAGAAACTGAGGCTCAGAGAAGAAAAATGACGCTCGGGAGATGCCAGAATCACTATCTATTGACCCAAGTCTTCTGAATCTTGACTCCACTGTTTTCTCTACAACATTGTTTGTATAATGACAACATTCTCACAGGTGCAGCCCAGGAGCAGATATAAGACCTGAGAATAAGACATGATAGGAGACCCCATTTCCACTCCCAATGTCATGCTTCTGTGATGGAAAAGCTGTAAAGGATGCCAAGAAAGGCACTGGGTCCAATCAATGAGTCAGAAACTGCTACCCGCTTGAGATTACACTGTGCCTCCCCTACCAACGTCTCCTCAACTCGCATCTTAGTTTGTAGTTATAGAGCAGGAACAGGGTGGACCCTGCCCCTGCCCTACCTGCTTGTGCCTGATCAGGAGTGCTGTCCACGACATGCACCTTGAGCATGAGGGTGACCGCTGGGCCTCATGCTAAGGGATGATATCCTTTAATGCTCTGGTGACTAGGCAAAAACCCTCTTTCCAGGCCTAGGGGTGAAGAGCTGTGCAGGGCTGCTAAGTCAATGCAGCAAACATGTATTAAGCACCCAGTATGTGCTGGGCACTGTAGTAGATGTCCAGCGCTGGTGGGATGAACAAAATTCAATTCCTGCTCTGAAATGACTTGGTTATATGGTGAAAGAGACAGACATTTACTTCTATTGGTAGATAGAATGGAGCAAGCTTTAAAATAAGCACTATGCTGATTGCTTTACAGAAAATATCTCATTTACTCCTCATAACAGTCCCATGAGACAGTATCACTATTCTTTTAGTTTTCTCAACTGATGCTCAGAGAGCTTGAGTTGCAGAAAGCCTCTTGTTGCTCCTACTGAGTTGAGATTTAAAAGCAGCTAACAGCTCTGTCTGGCTTCGAAGATTTTCTGTCCTAGCCAAGAGGCAGATGCAATAAGGGAATCAGTGTGGGGCTTGGAGTCAGGCTGATGTAGGTTCGAAATCTGTCTCTGCCACTTTCTAGGTGTGACTTTGGGCAAGGTGCCACTCTGAACCTCAGTTTCTTCTACTGTGAAAAGGAAAACAGTGTAGAATTTGCCAAGAAAGATAATATATGTTAACCACTTGGCACAATTAATAAATAGGAGCAAATGCTAATAATAGAGGAACCAGCAAAGTTCTTGAAAGGTCAGAAGGATTTTGATAATAAGTCAGAGAGCATTTCAGGCAGAAAGACAAGCTGAGCAAAGCCTTAAAAACCAAACCAGATTCTATAACTTATCACAAATTTGCTTTAAAATTTGTGAGCTGCAGGAACCTTTCCTGACTACTGCCGTCCCTTCTAATAATTCCCACTCCCCCCAACCCCCGCTGCCGCCTCTGCCACCCTGTAACCTTCTAGGACGAGCTGAGGGCTCACTCCTTTAGGAAGGCCCCACATAACCCCAGGTTGAGTTCAGTGGTTGTCACCTTAGGGTGGTTTTGGCCTCTTAGGGGAGATTTGGCAATGTCTGGCAGGGCTAGCTTCATGGGAGTTCTTGAGGTTTAATGATCTGTAGTCCATCCCAAAATTCTTAATAATTTTATCTTTGAATTTCTGTTTTCTAAGTGAAGTCTGACAGGTCAATGGAGCATGCCCAGGAGCTCAGAGCCTCAGCTCATGAGGTCCCACCTTTATGGGACTTTATGGGATGGATTTTTGGCTCCAGCTCCTCTATAACTTGGTATCCCTGCCCTGCCAGGCCTCTCTCTCCCGACTTCGACCTGGAAACCCTTGCTGCCCTCTGCGCCCTTTTGGGGCCTGATTGTAGGCACAGGATAGGGTGCTCTAGGCCTGTGGTACCTTAGGGTGGGGCATGACAAAGGCCATTCCTTACCCAAGCTGGCAGTGCCATGTAGCATTAGGCAAGGGTCTATGTAAGCCTTTCACCCACCCTCACCCTTGCAATGCCCTTGGGGTGATCCATCCGCTGTGGGGTAGAGCAACAGCCCTGGAAGGGTAGATGCCTGGCTTGACTGTCATGCCTTCAGCTGGGGTACAATTCACAGGTCCGATGGCTGGTCAGAGGGGGAGACTGGCAGATGGTGGGCTGAATGCACATGTGCACATGGAGTTACAGAGTGGGGTCCCTGGGGACCTATGAGGGTTTGCACTAACCCTGCTAGCATCCACATTCCCCAGGGAATGTGATAACAAGTAGCAAATAAAAAGTGAGAACAAGAGCAAGAGTGAGAGCGAGAGAGAACAGACCACCGAAAACATGAACTATATCTTTATACTTTAGTATTTTTAATGATACTTTTTCTTCCTGCTTTTTGAACAAAGGATCCCACATTTTCGTTTTGCAGTGGGCTCCACAAATTATGTAGTTGGTTCTAACGTCTAGAGACATTTTTAATTGCTATGGCTAGGGGATGATAGAGCATCAAGTGCGTAGAGGCCAAGGATGTTTCTAAACAGCCTACCACGCAATCTAAAACAAAGAATTATCAGGTCCAAAATGTCAACAGTGCCCAGGCTGAGAAACCTTGGGTTATGTGCTCCTTCTCTCTGCATCCAGTATTTTCTATGCTTCTCTCTCTCCTGACTCTTTACTCATGTTGTCAAAATGACCACACTACCTGTCTAGACTGGAAGCTCCTCAAAGGCAAGATTGCATTTTTATTAATCTTTGTGCTGCCAGAACCTAAGGCAGTGTTGGCACATAGTAGGTTCTCAATATTCATTGACTGGACCAACCAGCAGGGTGTACAAACTTACCTTATCAGATTTTAACCTATCATTTTGCACTACATGTTGAAAGCACGAAACTGCTTTTAGCTATTCTAAGGCTATATGATTCTTTGTTTATCTCCTCTAGGTGGATTATAAATACCTATAGCACAGGAAATAAACTTTTTAAATCTTCTGTGTTGCTTGGTGGTGCTTAGAACAGTACACTGCACGCGGCAGGCACTCTGTAAGCACTTCCTTGCTGATTCACCTTTCTATATGTCCAAAGCCCAGAACACATTCATTTATTAATTCAACAAACATCTATTAAGCATTTACTACATGTGAAACGCTGGGGATTTAAAGATGTTAAGGATACAATTCCCACCCTCACAGAGTTCAATCTGGCCAAGGAGTCAAAGAGTGTTTTAACTCAGCATAATTAAGCATCCATCACAGTTGTGAAATTAGCCTTCAGAAAACTAAGAATAAAAAGGAGAGAGGATCCAGTGACATTTCTAAGGGAGTCCCCTTAGGGCATGTTTGGTCTAACTTAGTCATTTGCAGCACTTAGTTTGTTCACTCACCAAGTGCTTATCTGTGTCAGGCACTATTCTGGATTCTGGAGATGAAGCAGGGACTAAAACAGAGAGACCTTTCACTCTAGCAAGAGTGGGAGACGCACAACCAGTGAACGAGTAAATCCGTGCTATGTCGGGTGATGGTGTGCGGCGGAGAAAAATAGAAGGGCAAGGAAAGTGGAAAGGGAGTGTGGGAGATGCCGCTGTAAATGAGGGTTTACCAATGAGGGACTTTTCAAATAAGTGACATATAGCTGAAATCAAACTAGGTGTAGTTTCTCTGTAGTGACAGCATTTTTGGGGGGTGTCAAGTTTCAGCCCTCCTCACTGGCTCTGACCCTATGTGCGCCGGGAATCCTCTGGGAGAGCAATCAAAGGCACTGACTTTAAACAGCAATGAGTTGAATAAAGTGTTATTCAATGTTTAAGGGGCTTTTCTTTAAAGCAGTAATCTGGAAATGAGGCCCTGCCCTGGGAGACCTTTCACTCTAGCAAGAGTGGGAGACGCACAACCAGTGAACGAGTAAATATGTGCTATGTCGGGTGATGGTGTGCGGCGGAGAAAAATAGAAGGGCAAGGAAAGTGGAAAGGGAGTGTGGGAGATGCCGCTGTAAATGAGGGTTTACCCAGGGAAGACTTTTCAAATAAGTGACATATAGCTGAAATCAAACTAGGTGTAGTTTCTCTGTAGTGACAGCATTTTTGGGGGGTGTCAAGTTTCAGCCCTCCTCACTGGCTCTGACCCTATGTGCGCCGGGAATCCTCTGGGAGAGCAATCAAAGGCACTGACTTTAAACAGCAATGAGTTGAATAAAGTGTTATTCAATGTTTAAGGGGCTTTTCTTTAAAGCAGTAATCTGGAAATGTTTTTCCCAGTCGCTCCTCTCAATTAAAAAAAAAGTTTTAGCACCTGAATCTCATTATCTGTATTAATTAATTAACTTACTAAATGTGCTGCAGTACTAATATTTTATGCTCATTATTAAGCAAACATGAAAATAAAAAGGGCATGGAGTCAACATAAATATAAAAATAAGACCTAATATTTTCAGCCTGTACCCAAAATATATCACCTTGTACATTCCACTTTGGGACCCCTGTTCGAATGCATGAAAGTGCTAATACATTTCATTTCATTTCATTTTATTTTATTTTATTTTATTTATTTTATTTTATTTTATTTTATTTTATTTTTTTATTTTATAAGTGAAAACTTGGCTAGAGGTCACCAGATACCTGCCTCTTAAGAATTTTTTAAGATTTGGTTAAAAAGGGAAATTGATTGAAGGTACAGGCTGAGAGAAAGGAAAAAAGGAAGAAAAGGGGAATAATGAGAAAAAGAGATAAGATTAATAAAATTTTAAAGGAAAGGAAGAAAGATAAAAAAGGGAGGGAAATGAGAAAGGAAAAAGAAGGAAAAGAAAAAAAAAGGAAGGAAGGAAGGAAGGAAGGAAGGAAGGAAGGAAGGAAGGAAGGAAGGAAGGAAGGAAGGAAAGGAAAAGAGAATGAGAGCGCGTTTGAGAGACGAGTAAAGGGAAAACGTCCCCAAGACGGCAAGGGATAGAGGCAACGTGGCTGTTCTCTGCCCTCCCTCTGCCCAGACCTCACAGCGTTGTAAGAATGTTCTGTCACAGTCCGTAGGCTGGACCTTGGCCTCTTTCCACACACTCAGGATCACCAGCTAATGAAGTGGATATTGTTTTCTGGTCCATCTCTCTTACCCTATGGCTAGTTCCCCTCTGTAGCCCTCACTTAGCAGTGGTGTCAGGAGTGATGTAGAGCCTGGCCTTTTCCCATCACTGTCCCGCACACTTCATTAACTCCTCCTTGCAGCTGGAGATGACTATTACGGATTAGAAAAGCCGGCAGGTTCTTTAGAGAGCAGAGGAATCCACAGTTTCCCAGAAGTTCCTGACCCAGTTCTGTCCTGCAGGACATGGGAGACATTCTTCTGGTTTATACAGCCATCCAAAGAAAGTCATGTTTGAAGCTCCCAGAGAACTCTGAATTCTTTATTTTTAGAGACTTGCTTTAAAAACAAAGGAATGAGACAGGGTTCTTCAATGTAGAACTCATCAAAGACAATAAAATAAAAGAATACAAAGATACTAATAAAAATTACACAAAATGAAAATTCAAGCAATATTTATTGAATGAAATGCTCTTATTTTGAATTTGATCTAGCCCTGGGCCAGGAGGCATGCAATATTTATTGAATAAATGAATAAATGAGTGGTGAATTTTCACAATAATACTGTGATGATATAAGGTGGGTAGTGCCTTCATGTAACTGAGGAGACTAAGGCTCAAGAAGTTAAGTGTCTAAGATCACTCAGTGAGTCAGCAGGTGTCAAAGTCCTGTCCTCCACTGTCATCAGGGCCCTGCTTTCATGCAGTCGTTTTGTTACCTTTGGGGCATTTGTCATTTGCCTAGATGCTCTGCTGAAGTCATTCCTTTAATTCATATGTATTGAACACCTACAAGAAGACAGGCAGAGTGTTGGGCACTGAGCAGGGTAGAGGAGAAAGCTGTAAAGCATTATTCACGGTTAATAAAGCATGGAAGCAACGCAAGTGCCCATCAGTCTATAAAAGAATAAGCAAAATGTGGTATATATGCACTATGGAATATCATTCAGTCTTAGAAAGAAAGGAAATTCTGACATGTGCTAAAACATGGATGAAACTTGAGGACATTATGCTAAGTAAAATAAGCCAGTCACCAGAAGAAAAATACTATATGATTCCACTTACATGAGATACTGGGAACAGTCAAATTCATAGAGACATAAACTAGAACGATGGTTGCCAGGGGTGGGGTGAAGCGGGGAATTGTGAGTTTGGGCTTAATGGTTTCAGAGTTTCAGTCTTGCAAGAAGTTCTGGAGAAAGATGGTGGTGATGGTTGCACAACAGTGTGAATGTATTTAATATTCCTGAACTGTGCATTTAAAAATGGTAATGATGGTAAATTTTATGTTTATTTTACCGCAATTAAGAAAACCTAACAGACATTATAAAAAATTCAAACAATCTGAACTCGTATAAAGCCAAAAAGAGTCTCCTTTCTCATCTATTTACTGCTTAATTTCCAATCCCTAATTCCCTCTCTTTCTCTAAGCAATTGCTATTCAGTTTGTTTCCTTCCTGTATGCTTACACAGATATGTGTGTGTGTGTGTATTTTTCAAAACCAAATCAGGAACTTTAATTCCTTCTTAACCATTATATACTCCTCAAGGGCAGCCGGAGGAGCACTTAAGCGCATAGGCAGTAAAGGCTGACGGCCAGGTATGAATTTCCATTCCAGCCCTCACTGACTGTGACCATGGGCTAGTGACTTAACTTCTCTAAATCTCAATTTTCTCATCTGAAAATGAGTACTCTATTATTGTCAGGAGATAATAAAAAGAATGGCAGGTGCTTGGCATATAGGAAACATGCAGTAAGGGCTGACCGTGGTCGTTGTTCTCTGGAAGTTTCTCCAATGACCTGCACCCTGAGAGCAGTCAGGGCTCAGGGAAGTCTGCAGCGAGGGAGGGAAGGGAGGATGTGCTACGCTCAAACTTGCAATGTGTGTGTCATCTTTCCACAGACGATCTGGCTAAGAACAAGATATTAAGAAGGCGTTATCTTTATCTTTTCAGCAATCGAGAGCAGTTATTACAATACAGCTATCCTTTTCAAAACAGTAGATCCCTGGAGTGAAAGCTTATACTGTAAACTTTTAAGAAGTGGTGATAGAGCAGAATCCAGAAAATATTTAGGCCCTGGGGAACATGGATAGTAATTATAGGAAGATACCGGAGTAGTGGAATACGGGCAGCACTTGGCGTCAAGTGACCTGAGTTCAAGTTCTGCCTTGTAGATATGTATAACCTTGAGTCATGCATACTAAACTGTTTGAGCCTCAGTTTCCTGGCCCAAGAAGTGGGCATCGTATTACACATCATATAAGATTCCTGTGAGGATCAAAGTGAAGCAGTATGCAGAAGTGCTCTGCCAACAACAAAGCTCCAAGCAGGTGTAAACAATTACTACTACTTGTATCGATGGATTTGTGTCAATGTTCTGCCACATGGGCCTATGAATTACTGGAATCTTTTTTTTTTAATAGAAATAACTTCCTTTTTTTGTTGTTCTTGGTACTATGTAATTCTTGTAAAAAAAATAAAGCAAAACGAGAAAGCAGAAGTTTCTTCATCACAACTGCTATTGACACCTTTTAATCTTTATTTATTTAAAGATATCTCAACATATTAAGTGAAAAGAGGCTTCAAACATTTTTATAGTGTGATCCTATTTTTTTTCATATATTTGTGGCTCGTGAATTACTGCCAATCAGGTATTAGTGATGAGAATAAACATGCAAGAAACTGCATTTAGATCATATGATCTTTGCGGCTTTTATAATCCTGAAATTCTAACAGTTATTTCTAAACAGCCTTCATGTATTTAAAATAGAAGAGTGTGCTAGTCAGGGCCTAGGTTCTACATGGGTAAAAATAAAGATAATATAGTGTAATTCATAGTTTTAGTGACAATTAAATTAGATAATGTACAGTGACGTCACAGAGTGAGCCTTCAATAAATGTTAGTTGCTATTGTCAGTAATTATAAAGTTATTTTGTTTCCTGCTTTTGTCAAAGGACTCACTTACTGATTACCACTGAGTGGTTGATCTGATTAACCTGTGATTACCTGAGATAAAAGAGGTAAACGTTTTTAGGAACCAATATTCTCAATTTATAAGATTTGAAGGTGGAATAGTAGTAAGGATGATTGTATAAAGACGCTTTGGAGATGAGGGGTGGTGATGGTGATGGGTGGGTGGTCTGGCTAGGTGATGGTTCTGGAATTTCTAACTGTGGTTACCCACTGTGGCTTCTTTGGTCTAAACTTTAACTACTATTATAACTGAAATTTCAGGTGACTTTCTCTCCAACTTCCTGTCCAAATCTTCTGCCAGATTTGCTACTATGAGAGGAAATAGTATTTTATTTTTCTTTGCCAATAACGAGAAATTTACTATGTGAACCATCTCATAATTCCTGAGCAAAATTTTTTTCCATTTCATCAAATTCTAAAGTCTTTTCCCTGACCCTATTAGATAAAGGGATTATTCCAATGTTAAACGTGCAATGCTTGGAACAAAACGAGAGGCATGTGGTTTTTTAAAGTTTAAAAGTTACTTTTTAAAACAGCATTTGCTACCACAGAGAATTTCTTCTGTATCATGAAAAAGCTGTTAAACTATACACACACACCCCCCCGACACACACCTCCCAGCTTTCAATGAATAGTATCAATAACAATTGTGACTTTAACCACAACAAAAATGTGTCACCTTTTAGGTGGTCTTTGAGGTTTACCTTCTAAAAACTAGAGGAGCCAAGTTTTGGTTTTGTTTTTTTCTCTGATCACTGCTGACTGACTAAGGACTTCAGGCTGTTTACATGGGAGGGCTTTAGATATGGTTATTTGTGTGGCATTGTATCAAGGCCTTCAAATATTTGCCGGGAGATTTGGTGGAAAATGTCTAGACCAGCGCAAACACTGCAGGCCCCAGAGAAATCCAAGAAGCTCAAAGGACCATTCAAGAGCCCCCTGCTCTGTCTTGTTGTCACTACAAAGAAACCTTCTGAATCTTTGTCAGACTGGATGAGCCCATTGGATGGGTCCAAGTCAGTGAAAGAATTCTGATTTCTGATTCTGGTTCTGATTTCACCACACCAGTTTCATTCATTCTATATCTATGACAGGTACAGTGGAAAGCCAGGGACCTAATAGTCAGGAATGCTGAATATCAGCCCTAGACCTGCTAGTCACTTGCTGGGTCACTCTGCCAAGTCACCAGCCCTCTCTGGGCTCTGGTTTTCTTAGTTTTAAAAGAAGATGATGATCTCTAAAATCCCACTCTTTGATCCTATATGTCTGTGAAGTACCTCTTGGGGTGCAGTCATTGGACCAGGCTGGCAGTGAAAGATACAAAGAAAAATAAGATAAAGTCCTTCGTCTCTAGTAAGTTTGTTTGGATGTTTAACCTCTTTTATTATTTCTCAGCTCCTAACAGTCTCCTGGAGGCTCATAATCTCAGAGTATACACAGGATGGTCATAGGCACATAATAAATTATTTACTGATATTACATTACAGTGCATGATGAAATAATATTGTCTATGTTTCCAGACTTTATGGCCACCCTGAATTTCTGTACAGGTGACCACACATTCAAAAGGCCAACACACAAGTAAATATACATACAATAGCTGTTACTTTCATGTGTAATAATAGCCATAATATATCGGACACCTCATAGGTACCAAGCTCTGTGCTAGATGCTTCATCTCGGAAATCCTCATGACAATTTTGCAAGGTAGGCAATGTTATCTCCATTTTACACACATAAGAAATGAAGACTTTAAGAGGTTAAGAAACTTGCCCAACATCAAATGTATAGCTAGAGGCTCCAAATCCTGCTCTTTCTGGTCTCAGAGTCTGGTCTCGGTGCACTGTACCTCTGCCTCTGGTATAATGTTTTGCATTTTACAAAGCACATATATACAACCAGATTTTGAAGATGAGTGAATTGAAGCACAGAGAGCTGAAGTGATGTGCCTCAAATCCCTTGGCTAGAGAGTAGCAAACATGGGACTCGAAACCAGGTGTTCTCACTCAAAAAATCAGGGCTTTCCCCACTTTGAAACATTGCTTGTGCAGCATGCCCTGGCTGACTTGGTTTTGTAAGATTTTTTTGAACTTCCTCCTCTCCTAGGTGGGGCAAGCACACCACATGTGCCCCTCCCTTTCTGTTGTTTATATATGATTCCTATTTCTGTCCTCAAATCTGCTTTTCCTGTAATCATTCCCACTTCCATAACGGCAATTCCATCTTTCTACGTGCTCATGTCCCAAACAAGAACTCAGCCTTTTCCCTTATACCTGTATCTAATCCTTCAGTGAATCCTGTTGAATCTTCCTTTAAAATAAACCCAAGATCAGATCACTTCTTGGCACCTCAGTCAACATTCTCTCAGTCCCACCAGTCATTCTTCCTATCGTCTCATTTGGTCCCTCTGCTTCTGCCTTTGCTCCCTGGCCTATTCTCTCATCGCAGCCAGAGGGATTTTGTTAATTCCTGGAACAAACCAGACACATTCCTACCCCAGGGCCTTTGAGCTTGCTATCTCCCTGCTATGTTAACATCTTCCTCAGATATCTGCAAAGCCCACTCTTCACCTCTCTCAAGTCTCTACTCATTTATCATCTTCTCAGTGGATCTTTTCCTGCCCATCGTTATTATAACTGAGCCCATCCCCTACTTGATATTCTCTAGCCCCATATCTTTGTTTTTTTCTTATTCCTCAAAGTGTTTAATCATCACTGACAGGCTATGTACTGAATCGATTGATTCTATTTATTGTCTGTCTCCTCAACTTGATGTAAGCCCCATGAAGGCAGGAATTCTTCTGGGAGAGGTGGGGAGGTCTGGTTCATTCACTGCTAATATGCCGGCATCTAGAACAATGCTTGACACTTAGAAGGTCTCAATAAGTGTTTTTTGAATAAACAAATGAATGAAACTTCCCTGGCCCCTAAAGGTATTTGAATTTCAGCCCTGCTCATCTTTTCATGATCTTCGTGATCTTCAGAGCAGATCATTTTTATCTCGGTCACATAGCCATTCTTCCAAAAGATAGTTCATTTATCACTGCCTCTTCATCTGAGCCCAGCTCCTAAGAAGCTCTCCCAAGAGACTGAGCTGATATGCTGCAGTTGGGTTGGCTTCTGACCTAATCTCACATTCTGTGAATTTAATGAGGGGCATTTACTTAGGTGTTGTCCCAGACTCCTCCATAAGACACTGTCTTCATGTACAATGCTTTTGTTTTTAGGAGTTATTTAGCTGCTGAAGGTCAAACCTTTCAGCTCATTGAATATTAATTATTCAAATGTATTTGGTCTTATGGGAAATGTTCAGCCAGCAATGAAATGAGGGTGAATCAGGGCAAGGGAGAGAGCCCATATTAATGTCATTTTTTTTTCTCTTCTCTAATGGGGTAAATGCCCTCTAATGAGCCCCTGTGTTTCTGAGTTGAAGACAGGCAAGCAGCACAGGAGAAGAGGCAAGGCTATTCACCGAGTAATTTGCAAAAAAAAAAAAAAAGAGTTATTTATCAAAGTTACTTCTTGATATGTTAAATGATAGAACTTTGCCATTCAAAATTTCTTTAGAGGTAATGTTGCTGATTAAAAACAAAGCATGTGCTCCCATTTTGTGAATGAGAAAACAGCCGCATGGAGTAGGGTCATGGTTTTCCAAGGACAACAGCAACCCAATCAATTCTATCTTTCTATCAAGGGTTAGTCATGTTTGCCTCCATCTACCTGAAGTGTTCCCAGACCATCTCATAATGAAAATTACCTACCACTGAGAGAAAGAAAAAGAATGAAGGCCACTTACTTACTCAAGCCCCCAACAGTATTGAATCAAGGGTGAAAGTAGAGTAGGCAGAGCCGAGAAGAACGTTAAGAGTGGCATAAGCTGGAATAATCCTTAGAGGTCACCTAAAGCAACCTTAGAGGTCATTTGCACATGGAAAGTTTGAGGGCCTGGGCACGTGGGAAGTTAGTGACTAGAAAAGAGAATTACCCCACCTCGAGTCTTCATGGAACTTTTATCTAGGGTCCTCAAATGACCCAAGTGACTCTGGTCTTATACTCTCATTTTCCAGATGAGAAAACAGAGACCAGTAATGCAGAAAGAGCAATGAGGCCAAGGAGGACTTAGGAGGCGAGAGGAGATACTTTAAACGAACCTTCACCCCTTTGGATTCTCTTGAGTTTATTTAAGCAGGACTTTCAGTTCTTTCTTCTTTTCCATCAATGTCAGAGTAACTTGTACATCAATTTCGTCCAGTCCCTGGGGAAATAGACTTGTGAACTTGAAAAACAAATGCCTAAACTCACTGAACCAAGTTAGTTTCTTGTACTGTCCCTCTGTTCCATGTCAGTGTTCCTGCCCAGAGTGGGGTCAGTTTGGTCAGAATCGGGGTAAGAAGTATACTAGACTCCCCCAGAGCCATAGTTTAGCAATGAGGAAAGAGGCACTTAGGACAGTCTCCCCAAAGGAGACTTTCCCGGTGTTCTTGGCAGAGAGCGGATACTTAAAAAATGATCGTTGGATTACCTTGTTAGGTGCCACTCTGGAAAACTTGTAAGTTATCAACTTCACGATTGACCAATGAATGAGCGTATTGATCAGCTGACTACTCTGTGTCCAGATTAATACATGGAATTGTGCATTATGTGTGTTTTTAGTCTTACTCTCAGGGGCCTTAAAAAATCCTGTTGGGAAGTCAATTCTAGCATGTGTGAAAACAATTGAGCAAAATACAAGACCGTTCCCGTGTAAGACCATATAACATTGATAGAGTTGTGGGAGTGGATTTAAAAGCAATCTCTCTTCATCATACCAACGTAATAGTAATGACAGTAATAATAGTAGCTGAATTCTTTGAGGAGTTAGTGTCGTTACTGCTAGGCACGTGCTAAGCACTTTACAGATATTGTCTCATTTAATCTACACAACAATCCTACTAGGTCGGGTACTAATATTATGCCCTTGCCCAAGGTCACATGTTAGAGTGTAGAGCCAGAATTTGAACCCAGGTCCGCCTTGCTCCAAAGCCATGTTCTTAGTATTGATACTACAGCTCATACTCAGCCTTCTGGCCCACTCGAGGCCTCTATGTGTATGTGGTTTCTTTAATATGACTCCAATACCTTTTCAAGTCTCTCTCCTCATCCTTCGGCCACCATATCTGGTCCAGAGGAGTGGTTCTCAAACTCACACAATAGGGTCCGAATGAGTGAGAAAGAAAGAGGAACTGTTCATAACGAGTGGCCCATTTACTTCCATCACAGCTGGGAGTAGGGGCACAAGTGAACCTCATCCCAACATTACCAGCCAGGTGGAACAAGTCAAGAACCACCGTTCCTGACCATTCCCTCTTGCTCTGTTCCCACTTTGCCCATGCCCTTCTTGCTTTGCCATGTTTAACTGTGCTCTCCTGAAGTCTGTCTTAAATGCTAGTGATAACATCACCTCTAAAGCTCGGGTAGCCAACTCTCCTGTAAGTCTCCTGGGTTCCTCAGGGTATTCCTAGTTCCTATCCCAGTTATTTTTCCCTAGAAGGGGTCAGACATTATGGGTGCTGAATCACTGCTCCACCTTGTGGTTATGTCTGGGAATTGCAGCTCTCTTGTTCTGTAATGGAGCATGAGGACAATTGGGCCTGAGCACAAAGCCTTCATGTTTCAATTACACCTTTCTCCCAGGCCTATATTCACTTAGACAGCCTTCTAGTTTACCATGGCGTTGAGAAGCCCATTTGACCTCCTCGAAATACTACCTTGGCTTCTGGGTACCTTTAAATTAAAATCATCCTGATACTACAATTCCTACTGCTACTGCTACTACACTACTACCGCTATTATTACTAATACTATTACTGTTACTGCTACTCCTACTACTGCTACAACTACTGTTACTGCCACAACTACCACTATTATCAATATTACTACTACTGTTTCTACCACTATTACTATTACCACCACAGCTACTACCACTATTAATACTACCATTACTACAGCAATTACTATTACTATCGCTGTTGCCGCTACTGAAGAATTGCTGTGTGTGCTTGGCTCATGGTATTTCACTTAAATTGTCTCATTTAATTCTCACATTGACCCTTTATCTAGGAAATATTGTCCCTATTTTACAGGTAAGATAACTAAGCCTTGGCAAATCCCATGAATTGTCAGAATTCCCATTGCTAGTAAGAGGTGAGTCAGGCTATGAATCCAAACCATCTGACATCAGAGCCCATGCACTCAGCCACTGTGCTTAAATGGTCTTCCAGTGCAAGGAGGTGGCATTGGCTTTGGAGTCAGGGAGACCTGGGTTAGACACCCCACCTAGCTGGGTAGCAAGGCAAGTTAGTCTTATCTGTAAAATGGGGTTTCCAGTTGCATGTTATTTTGAGAATTAAATGAGAGGATGTATATAAAACACATAGCAGAGAAGCTGTACCCTGACTCCTGGGAGCCTAACAGACCTATCTCGTGACTCTCCTCGCATGGCCAACAATAGGTCCTCGGCAAACGTTTCTAGAATGACTCACTCAGGTCATACAAACTACTCGTTAATCATTTGTTTGTTCGTTCCTTAACCCATCTATCACACCATTATTGAGCACCTACTAATGCCAGGTATAGTGCTTGGGCCCTGGGGAATAAAAAGGTGAGAAAGCAGATACGGTTGCTGTCCTTGCAGAGTATACCCTAGTGGAATTTTCTGTGCGTAGATACAGAGTATGCAAAGGACAGTGTAGACAGGCAAGGCACGTAGCACCTGAGTTTGGAAAGAGAGGTAAATCAAGGATATCAATGACTAGGCACAATGAAGATTAAGATAAACATTTTAAGAGACGGAGGGAATGGATAGCCGATTGGGAGAGAATTTCCATCAAAGGAAAGAGAAAGCCCATTGGTGGATGGATCAGGAAAAGCTCGGTAGCATCAATGTGAAGGCAAAGAAAGTGGCCAAAGGTAGCAGCCTGGAGGTGCACCCCAGGTAATCGGTGCCTTATCATTGAGGGCGCTAACCAACTATTCTTCCACAGCAGTCTCACCGTAGAGGAGAAGACCTGGATATTAGAGGTTCCTCTAGAATCAGTAAGAGACAGATTATTAACCAAGTGAAAATACTCTCACCGAATGCCAGATACTGTGCTGGACTCCAATCCTCACCAGCTGCGTGTGGGCCCTTATTTCACAGATGAGAAAACTGATGCTCACAGACATTCAGTGACTTACTCAAATTACTGAATGTGGATGTCAGGGTGCAAACTTGGATCAAATTCATTCCAAAAGCCACACTCCTTCCATCACAGGACACATTGACTCTTTTACTGAAAAGGCAAGAAGCCTAGTGAACTTTCACTCGGATCTGAACACCCAGGGGAGGGGCCTCTGATGCAGTGTTTCTTGTGAACCAAAGGAAAGGCAGTGTTCTCAATATGAAGAAGGCAGTACTTGGTGCCACCCAAGGTCGTTGACAGGAATGGAACAAGAGCCTTTGGGCAGTGTGGTTTAGTGGAAGGCTGCAGAGTACAGCATTGATGTCAGGTAGACTTGGGCTTGTATCTCAGCTGGGCAAGTTTTTTAAACTGCTTTAAAGCTTCAGTTTCCTCTTCTATAAAATAGAAGATAAACCAATAGTATCTACCATAGAATTGAATCAGTTACTACAAGGGGAGCCCCACCAAATGCATGTATATAATAAGTACTTAATGCATGTTAATTTTCAGCCTTATTTTACTAGACAGGCCTAGGACAGTGCTAAGGGCATTCTAGGTGTTCAGGATACAGCTAGTATACTTCTTTTTTTCCAGGGCCTGACAAAATCCTGGCCCTCTTACCCCTAACTATAAGTCAAGTGGGTGTTTCATAAGCTTATGAATTTTTATAAGGTTCTATTTTTGCTATTTCATGTAATGCTCCAGTGCCATAGGACACGTCAGCTCCTGACCTTTCGGTTGGTGAGGCACTTCCCATAAACAGAGCCATAAAAGCCCACTGGTTTTCTCCTTGGCATATGAGTTTATTTGGTGCTCTCCCTCTCTCCTTCACCATTTGAATAGTGATGTCATGTTCTAATATCCTCTCACCTCTACTGAAAAAGACCTACCCACGATTCCCTTCTAGGGGCTCAGCAATTCCCAGGGGGGAAGTTGTGGTTTCAGTAAGGTGCAGGCATCACGAAACCGAGAGAGAAATGGTAGGGTAGAAGAAAACAGCCATGTCTTTTTATTAAGTTCAAGTCTATGGCCAAGTCAGGCTTTTTCCTTGTTGTTGTTTTTTAAGGCTTGCTGTTAAGACATCGCTATGACAACATTTAAGGGAATATAAGTGGAATAAAGCACCCACCCATTTCACCACCCCTCAAATGCTAGCCCAGCTATTTTCCTCCGTGACTGTTTTCAGTTGTTACACATATGTTTATGAAAATTATAATCATACTGTACATTTTAATTTGGAGTTCTTCTCTGTTTCCCTTAGTATTATTTCAAGAAGGCCTTTGATACATTGCTGCGCTGTCTTTGTGCTTAGTGTAAAAGCTATCGTATCATGGTTCATTCCTGAGACTTCTTGCTCCAGTGTCTTGGTCCCAAGCAATCCTAGGGCTGAGTGGGACAGTCACAAAACCTTCAGTTCAAGCCTTGGTTTGTCCATTTGCTGGCCATGTGACCTTGATTCTTGATTCATTACTGCCTTGTGCTCTGAGCCTCAGTTTCCACATCTATAACAGAGTAGCTGTGAGGTTTAGAAGCATGTCAAGACCTGTCAGAGAATTTCTTGACGAATGGCAACGGTTAATCGAGATGTACTGTTTGCCTTATTATTGGATAGTTCTAAATAACACCAAAATGGGAGGCTTTTGTCTCTTTTTAGATTTATCTT
>NW_006443570.1:14984751-15000209 GCF_000325575.1 Pteropus alecto
GATTATTTAGCCCTATGCTATAGACATTTTTGTGGCTTTTAACATATGCCAATTTGCTTTCTAGAAAGCCGATAGCAATTCACGTAGTTGTTGGACATGTAAACTATATCTGATCCAAAGCTAGCAGCAAAAGATGGTGTGAGGACTAGTAATATTAGTAATGCAATTCAGCAAGAAGCAGGTTCTTCAGGAACCAGGATGCAGCAGTTAGTGGGATTTTGATGTTGGAAGCCAGGAATTTACAAGATAGTAGTATGGAGGTGATGGAAATTAGCCTGAGCACAGTTACAGACCTACTAAAGGCAGATGTTAAAGCATAAAATCCAGCAGGCTCAGGTATTTGATATTAAAATGGGACTTTTTCCAAATTCATTTCTGGTTTAAAGCCTGAAACAGAATTGCTGCTCAAATCTTACATTTATGGCTATCTTTCTTCCTCTAATTGCTGCATCTCTTGTTCTTTTCCTGGGGAGTTTATTAAACTATTAAAAACGAGTTGCATCTATTTTTGATTTTTATAATACATTCAAGCTATTGCTTTGCTGGTTTTATGTTCCACTTAGTGCACAGGTACTGTTTCCATTTGGGGGTGGTAAAGTTCAGGTCTATGATATTTTCATTCATATTTTATGATTTATAACACACCTCTTCAGTGGGGTGCAGAGAGCACGGAGTTGAGAAGAGCTTGATCTGGGTTCTCTCACTACCTCATAATGTAATTTGGGGCAAATCACTTCCCTTTCTCCAAATTCTGATGCCTCCTTCTATGGAAACTTATTACTGTAGTGACCATGTCAATGGTGACTGATGGGAATACAGCCCTTGGACCAGAGCCTTCTTAAATTATTTTTCATTTCTAATTGTTAAGATGATCTGATTTCCTGAGTTCAAGGGCGTGGTTTCCTTGACTCTGCCCAGTCCATCAGACACCTATATCGTTCTATAGCCCCAGTAGGAACTCCTGCAGGAATACACATCTTTAAGTTGAAGATATTGAACTACATAACATTAAAGGTCTCCATCTAGCTCCTATTTCCAAAAAAAAAAAAAAAAGATTTAGTGAATATTGAAATTAATCCAGGAAAATTACTTGAGCATCGAAAAGTACCTAGGTCAACATTCATTTTCTTAAGTTTGATTTATAGATGATAATTGGAAACAACACAAGTGTCTAACAATGGGGAATAGTTAAGCAAATTCCAGCACATTCACATCATGAGGTGTTTTTGTGGTCATTAAAAAATATAAGAGTTTGAAATAACATGGAAAAAGACTTCTGGGATAATGTTCAGTGATAAAATCAAGTCTGATGTCATTTAAGTAATGAAAACATGATTGTGTATAGAAAAAAAATTAAGAGATATATTCAAAGTACATATGCATTCAGATTTTAGGTGATTTTATTTTTTCAGCTTTTCTATATTTTACCAAATTTTATATAATTTATTTCTATTTTTTATGGTAAAAAATTTTATTCAGGCTTTGCAAAATTTTTGAAATTGCTTTCATCTAACCAGAAGTTGAATTACCCAAAAGTTTAAAACATTCTAGTAAGG
Source organism: Pteropus alecto (assembly GCF_000325575.1). Lineage (NCBI taxonomy): Eukaryota > Metazoa > Chordata > Mammalia > Chiroptera > Pteropodidae > Pteropus > Pteropus alecto. Next base: position 14,986,308 of record NW_006443570.1, read on the forward strand.
TAAGAACGGCCAATTAGGACAGTAAAATAAATATGTGAATGAGAAAAATGGGCAAAATTTACCTCTTTGGACAAAAATGAATCTCCTTAGCATGATATATGAAAGAGTTTTGAATTTAAGTCAAAGAACATGGGTGCAAATTTCAGTAGAATTCTGGTTGAATATGACCTTTGGCATATTCATGTTTTTAACCCTCAGTTTCTTCATTTATAATATGTACCTCTCAGGATTGTTGTAAGATTAAATGAGACGCCTGTAGAACTCTTCTGTAAAATGTTAAATGTTATATGAAAGGTTAATAACCGAGGAAAAGAAGGGAAGGAGCCCTTCTCTGCTTTCCTTCATAAGGAAAATAGCAGTGTTTTTTAAACAGTGGGTTCTGGCCCGTTAATGGGCCATAATATCAATTTATTGTTTCACGAACAGAAAATAATTTTAAAGGATACAATTGAAAATGCCAATATGTGTTGCAGACTCTTATTGTAATGCCAGAGTGTGTTATAATGTCATTGTTTTGTGAAACATACTTACCAGGTCATGATATAAAACATATTTCTTATTGGTCTACAGACCTAAGATGACTGGATAGGACTAGAGAGTATGTCTGTTTCTTTGAGGTCAATACCTATGGGAGACCAGAATATCAAAGATTCTTTTCTCTTGTTCAGTGCATGAAACTCAACAAAATTGGTGTCTGGTGGCTCTGTGAGTGTTTCAGGAGGAGAGGGGAAGTTAAGGAGGGGTGGCTTATTCTATTGCATGATATTATCATATTTATATTGTATCATGCCCCACCATTTGTAAATATTTTAGTGTGCAGAATCCATCCTTCTTTCTTTCCAAAAAAAGTATTTATTAGGCACCTAGTATTATGGACTGAACTGTGTCCTCCCAAAATTTACATGCTGAAGCCTTAACCCCCAATACAATTGTATTTGGAGATAGGGCCTTTAAAGAGGTAATTCAGATTAGATGAAGTCATAAGAGTGGAGCCCTAATCTAATATGACCAATGTCCTTATAAGATAAGGAAGAGATACCAGGGATACACACACACAGAGAAGAGGTTGTGTGTGAAGACACGGGGAGATGACCATCTATAAGCCAAAGGGAGAAGCCTCAGGTAATCTAAATGTGTCGACACCTTGATCTTAGACTTCCAACGCCATCTATAAGCCAAAGGGAGAGGCCTCAGGAGAAACTAAATGTGTCGACACCTTGATCTTAGACTTCCAACCTTCAGAATTATTAGAAAGTAAGTTTCTGTTGCTTAAGCCCTCAGTCTGTGAAGCCCTAGCAAACGAATACACCTACTATGTGCCAGGTGTGGTCCTAGGTCCTGGGGGATCCAGAGATGAAAAGATCAAGTTCCTATCTTCCTGGAGACAGAGATACAAATAAGCACTTACAATGCAGTATGTTAATTGCAATCCAACGCTAAGTGCAGCTCAAAGTCCAAAGGGGCTCAGAGGTAGCTGTCTCTAAGTCTTCCCAAGGGAGTTGGGAGCAGCATCCCCGAGGAGGAAACTCTAGAGACCTTAAAGATAAACCTCATTCCTCCTACTTTTCTGACATGGTTAATAACACGTATTAGATCAGAGCACAAGTCCCTGATTTGGATACCTTCATGTCTGATCTCTGGTTCCTAATACCCTATAACAGACAAAAGGTCTCAGATTGTAGGTGTATCTGCAATACTTAAACAGGAACTGCAGTGATCTTAAAGGGACATGTGAAGGGGACCACCAAGAGGCTCTAATGGAGGGAATTTACAGGAACTGCAGTGATCTTAAAGGGACATGATCTTAAAGGGAAGGGGACCACCAAGAGGCTCTAATGGAGGGAATTCAGGGGTAATGCAGCTTGTTGGATGTGGAGAAGATGCGGAAGTGAGAGAGACGGCTCACAGAGACATGGCTCTGACCCGCTCCACGCAGGGAATAAATGTTTGCCCTCTCCGCACACAGTCCTCTGTAAGCTGCCAGAGATTTTTCTTCATGAGTGACATGTCTCCCCTTAGAAGTGTTTAGTTTTAGGTGGCAAAGCCCGAGATCACTTCCAAAATCCTATTGCGAATATGTATCCTCTACAGGAAGGGTCTACAAGTGCTCGCTGGTAAAGAGCAAGACAGTACATACTTCTGGCTTTGAGCACCATACAGTCTGTGTGACCACTGGACGCCGCTATTGTAGTGCAAAGGCAGCCTAGGCGAACATGTCAACAAATGCTCGTGGCTGTATACCAACAAAATTTTATTTATGGACACTGAAATTTGGATTTCACATAATTTTCACTTGTTATAAAATGTTCTTTTTCTTTTATTTCAACCATTCAGAAATGTATAAACCACCCTCAACTCACGAGATATACACAACAGCGGGCTGTAGTTTGCCCACCTCTGACTTACATGAATACATACATTTTTCATGAATTTGGTGCTTTTTTTCTCCCAAGAGAACCTGGGAAATCCTAATAGTATCTAAGAGAAAGTTAAGGATGGTCGAGTTTGCTTCACAACCTTTGAGCTTTCATAAATCATTTCTGAAGTTCTCTATGACAATATGCCAAGGAGATTTTAATAAAAGAATTTATTATATTTTAATAAATGTATTTAAAATATCCTCGGGATATTTGCCTGGTGACTTGGGCATCTCTTCCCCTCACTGCGTCTTGGTTTCCACATCTGTAAATGAGGGGGTTGATTTAGGCAACTGCTCAGGTCCCTCCCTCCCTCTCTGAAGACCCATAGTATCTCGAAAGTGCCCCTCACCCTGCCCCCACCACTGCTAATATTAAGAGTCCGTATCTCGAAAGTAAGTGCCCCCCACCCCGCCCCCACCGTGCTAACACTCAGGATTGGTACTGCTCTGCTCGGCCTCCACCATGCGCTTGGGCCTGTGGACTTTGTGGCACTCTGTCCCGTGTAGCTGCTTTCCCCTGGTTAATCTTTAAGAAAGGAAGGATTACATATACAGAATTGGAGAGTTGAGGCCTTTGCATCTTTCTTGGCAACAAAATCTGGATGGCCCCTTCAAAGAACTTCCTTCCTCATCTTTTGTTCTCTTTTCCAGCCTATCCAAAGAGCCATTTGGAGAACTAGGTGTCAGATTTGGCGTGCCCATCCCAACGGGGAACAGTGCAGACTCCGGGTACCCACGCAGCTCTGTGCTGGCTGGCTCAGGGGACTCCATCTCAGTTTCTCTGGCAGGAAGTGACTGCAGTCTGAGGGCCCCAGACACTATTTATAGGCCACATTCATTGCCAGTGAAAGAAAAATGCCCAGGGCAATGTAATTAAATGTAGATGAGATTATTACTGGAACCACTATTTTTTCCCTCCTCTTAAAAAAAAAAAGAAAAGAAAAGAAAAAAAGAAAAAGAAAAAAAAGTCTGTGGAGTCAGAGTAGTATAGTAAAGATCTCTCACTCTTGAGCACAGCTACATGTATGAAAACTAATAGGCAGATGGCCAGCCCTTCTTTCCCGCTATTCCCAACACCGTACTAAGAATCCAGACATTCACAGCCTGTCTAGGACAGTTTTTAAAAAGCAGGTGGGCTCAGAGGAACCAGGGAAGCTGTAATCTGATTAAATGACCTGGTCTAGTTATGGCCCCAAATGCTGCAGGGACCTTTGGGGTATGTGAAAGGACGGAGGCTGCCTTGTTATAGTTTTGCTTAAAGATTCAGAAAAAGATATTGTTGGTATTAGTCACTAGAGAGTGAAGTGACTGTCCTACAAGGAAATATGTTAAAGTTCATTTTCTGTGGTTAACCCAGGGAAATAATTGGTTCTTCTTTTTCCCACGCACCTAGAATACTATGTACAGACAGACAGCTCTTCAGCATAACCACATAGTATTTTCCTATAGTCTCTGAGCTCTAGCTTTGAGTCTGGGTCTTCTTTTCTTAAACTATGTTACTCTTTTCCAACTTATCACCTCCAGTCCCCATGGCCTGTGTACATAGCACAGTATCTGCTTCTGTGGGACCCTTGCTAGTCAAAGTGTGGTCAGTGGACCAGCAGCTCTGATGTCACCTGGGAGCTTGTTAGAAATGCAGAACCTCCAGCCCCACCCTGGTCTCCTCAATCAGGATCTGCAATTTAAAAAGTTCCCAGAGTGACCCGTGGTACATGAAGGTCTGAGAAGCCCTGAATTAGAGAACAGATGTTTGGTGAGCATATAATGTCAGGGAGAATCAAGAGACATGGGTCCTTGTCTTGCTGTCACTCTCTTTGCCAGTCTCTTAGTGAGCAATCATTAGTAAGCCATTTAACAGCTTTGGGCCTCAACGGCCTTTGGCCTGGATCAAATCTTATAAAAGTAATTTTTAGGCAGACCTTTATAGGGACTATAAAAGATGAATCAGGCGTGAATCCTGCCCTCCGTGGGTTTAGATTCCAGTGATGGAGATAAGACAAATACAGGGTGAAAAGTGGCAGGTGCCCCGGGAGAAGTGCAGAGAAGAGGCTCTGAAGCTTCAGAGAAAGAGGAGGCTCTTGCAAGCTTACTGTAAAATTCTGCCTTTCTATGGCTCCAAAGGAAAAATGAATTTCATGTGGGGGCGCTAGTTGAGACACCCCCACTCTCTACAAGCTACCATGAGCTGCAGTGCTGCCACTGTTCAGGAAGAAGGGAAATTGTTTAGGAGGAATGTCAAAGATTCTAAGTAGGTAAATAAATAAAAATAAAACTAAAAAAAGTGAAAATAAATGAAAAATAATCACAGGAAATGTCTTATTTCTCATACATGTTCTGTATCATCCATACTGTTAGTAGTGGTGGGGTGGCGGAGGGAGCGGGCAGGGCCTCATCCTGTTTATCTCTGTGTCCTCAGGGTGTGGCACAGTGCAGGGTCCACAGCAAAAGCTCAATAAACATTTGTAGGACCGAACCAGACTGAATTGATTTTCATGGGCAAAACATGTATAACCTGGGGACAGAGAAACATAGCCCTGTCTTGAGCAGTTTCAAGGCTATAAACAAAATCCTACAATGTAGAAATTTATTATCTTGTCTTCATTTGAGAAAGGCATTTTCTAGAAAGTAGTTCCTTCAGTTGCTTGGGCATGAATAAAAAATTTTTGAGGACTATGTTTCAATTTCTCTCCGATAAGCCCTGGGCTTATTTGTAGTGACATTTGACTGTTAGCATTTGGGGGGTAAACTACAATACTTTTATATGCAAAGCTCTTTAAAACAATTCTTTAGGTATTCTAATATACCACAAGTTAGGTCAATAGAATCGCTTTTATTTTGAAGAACAAAAGAGCTAGGCATATTTTCTGTCTATTGTCGCCAGATGTAACTGGGAGAGAACCTTACTTTATGTTCTAAAGCATGTGTCCACTGGAGTCACTGGGTCTTGTGTCTACTTCCACAGAAAAAGAGATATGGAAAGATGAACAGGGTTCTTAGATTTCTATTTGTGATATTAAGCTTCTCCTTTGAGTACATTTCAAATTATAGACTTTATAACCTGAAAACTTTGGATATTCATTCATTCAGCATAAAGAAATTTCTGGAGATTTCTGGTTAATGAGATAGACTGACATGGGCTTGTTTCTTTACACAGTCATAGAAAATGTAGATTAAATAGAATGAAAAAATAGTTTCAAAATACAATGTTGAGCTGGGAAGAAAAATAAAAGGAAGGGTTCAAAATTATAGTAGAAAGTAAGTGCTGACACCATGATGCTGACATGGGTTTCAAGTTCAGAGATAGGCTTTAGGACCTGGAGGCCAAGTTTAAATACTAAATGAATGTGCAGAAGAGAAACTCTAAGGACAGGGAGAGGTAAGGAAGTAGAGTGAATTCTAAGGATTCTGCTGTACATGAATGGGAATTGGAAAACTGCTCAGCAGCCTAGAAAATTCTCAATACCCACCTAGAACTATGGATGAAAGAATAGACACCCATGAGAAATGGTAAACACAAGGCTGTGATATACGTCGGTATAGAGTTTGAATTTATCATGTCCAGGTAGGACAGTATGAGAACGAGTTTAAACCATTAAAAACCTAGGGCCCTAAAAGGCCTGTGTGAAACTGCACAAAAGTTCATCTCTGCTGAAGACGAGCCCACAATAAAAAGTTACAAACTACACTAGAAAATGAAGCACCGTGAAGGAGAGTTAACAGAGGCTGTAAGTAGGTGTATTAGTATCCACAAAACTGCAGATAATAGAACATTGCGAAAGAGATTATAAAATATATGTGCCTCAAATCTTTAAATATGTAAAGGGTCAAAAATGGGATACTAAACAGAATAAGTAAATGTAAAACAGTAGAATTTTAAAAAATAAAAAATATAATCATTGAAACCTAAAACTTAATAGATTGGCTAGGTGATAGAATATCTACAAGTGAAAAGAGAATTAGTGATATGAAATATGAATCTAGGGAAGTCATGCAAAATGAAACATGGATAAGTAAAGAGATACACATTTTGGAAGGAGTTTAGGAGACGTAAAATACAGAATGGGAAGGTTCATCATATTTTTAATAGGGATTCTACAAGACAGCCTAGGGAAAATGTAGAAATGGCAATATTTAAAGAGATCCCGACTTCCAAAATTGAAAAAAGATATGAGTACTCAGGTTAAAGGAGTATACTGAGTCCCATGAAGGATAAATAAAAACAACTATGCACTTAGACACATCAGCGTAATGAAGCTGCAAAAATTATACAGATCAAAACAAAATAAAACTCAAAAACCAAAAACATTACAAGCTACCAGAGATAAATAAAAACACATGTCCTATACATGAATGTCAGTTAAACTGAGACATGTTTGCTGGCTTTAAAGTGCTCTCAATCAACAACCAAAGGTGCCAGAACATGGTGGAAATAATTTCCAAACTGCAAAAGAAGAATAACCATCAATATAGAAATTTATACTAATGTCTGCAAAATAATGATATCATCAGGAAAAGGCAGAGACTCTATCTGTCACAAACCCTCATTGAAAAGACTACAAAAGGATGCACTTCAAAAAGAGAATTAGCCCAGATAGCAATGGTGTTGCAAGAAGCACTATCAGCCAAAATAAAATAAAGTGTGTATGTGTGTGTGTGTAATCATTAATAATCATTGACTATAAAATTTTTAAAAAGAGCGATTTTGCTGAGTTTAAAAATAAAATGAAATACTAAGACACAATAAGAATTTGGGAAAGACACATTTGAAGTGTTCTAAGGTTCTTATACTTCAAGGGAAAAGGTAGAAATATCGATTAATTTTATAGTCATTAAGACAAGAATTTATGTTAAAATTTTAAGGGTTCCCACTAAAAGAATGGAAACAAAATATAATCTTCTAAACCAAACAAAAGAAAATAGAGAAAATACAGTCAATTTGGTAAAATGCAAAAAAAGAGAAGAAGTAAGGATGAAAAGAAAACAAGTTCACACACATCAGTAATCGCACTGACTCTAATTGGATGAAACTTAAAATTTCCGAACACACACTTGATGTCAGACACTGTGCTATGCACTGGGGATACAAAAATGGATGAACTACACTTCTGTCTTCAAGAAGCTCATGGTGGAGAGGAGGATTGGGGTAAAAGGCAATAGTAATGATAGGCTAAGTATTGTAACAGGAGACAGAGAGTGCTATGGAGCTAAAAGGAGGGGCGCCTAACTCAGTTTGTGGGGAGAGGGTTAGGAAAGGTTTTTCTGAAGGTGGTGATCCTTCAGCTGCATCCAGAAGGATGAGTGAGAAGGCAAAGGGGATAGAAAGCATATACCAGGCAAACATAATAGCGTGTGCAAAGGTACGAAGTGTGAGAAAACATGGCACGTTCTGGCCCAACCTTCTTTCGTTATGGGTGAGGAACTTGAGACCCAGAAAAGGTGAGGAGACTGTCCCAAAGTCATCCAGCTAATTAGTAACAGAACCAGGATTTGTACCCGACTCCCATCTTCTTTTACATCCCCCTTTCTACTGTACCACAGTGCCTTAGGTTTGCAGCAGGCGGTTCGGTGACTGCATGTGGTTGAGACTCCAGCCGACTTTGAAAATGAGCTGCATCTGGGTGTGGGGGCTGGATCTGTCTCTGGTTTGTCCTGGGCTGGAGCAGAGCCAGGAACTTGGCAGTTTCCAGGGTTGAGCAGCCCAGCTCACCCCAAGGAAGCCATGGCACTGATGCCCAGTTTAATTATTAATTCCAGGTTCACAGGGCTGGAGCTGAAAAGCACAGGATCTGGGGAACAGTCTGGGTCTCTAGGGAGCTAAGAGAAAGATGGCTCTTGAGATGGGAAGGAACCAAAGTTTAGAATGGGGTCTTCCGTCCCTGAGTGGATCTGGGCTCAGGAATATGGGCTCTTGCTGTTCCTTTCAATTTCGTTGGAGTTCACCCATCATCTTGTTAGCTTGATTTCAGGGTTCTCTTTCAGTGTTCTTAGTGTAGTATACTTCCCTCTGTCACAGCCCTTATCCTGCATTGTCTTTACTCATCCACCTCCCCTGCTACAGTGACCTCCTGGAGCACGGGACTCAGTCTTTTATCTCAGCATCCTCAGTGCCAGGCTGTGCCATAGTGGGTTCTCATTAAATATTTGCTGACTGGTCGAATAAATGAGACCCTAACTCTGCCTAAAAGTGTTCAAAAGCATATGCATTTTTCTTTTTAATTAAAAGAAATGGAGAGTGATTTTGCATAAAAAATTCAACAGAGGTTCACAAACATCTCTTGAGATACTCTGTGGTATCTTAAAACATATAGCCGAGATGAGATCCACTGGTCTAAAAGAGATGGAATGTTCTTAAGAAGTTCAGTCTTCTCCTTTTTATCCCTTACTGTTTGGAGGACTGCAGAGCATATTTAAGGCTGTTTTGGCATTCTTAGGAGAGGGGTGCTTGCTATTCAAGCAGAAGGCAACATTTTATTGAGGAAGCAAAAGCCCCATGGAGGGCAAATTCCACCAGCACAATAAAAGCAACTGCTCTTTATGATTTCTGAACGCTGCAGCCCGTAGTTGGAAAGCCTGCATTGGCAGTAGCATTTCCAAGCCCTGAGCATGCAACTTTAAGGGAACTTCTGGATTCCACAGAAGAAAACGTCCATTGGAAGGTGAGGTGCAGGTGGCGGCACAATTTCTGATTTTTTCTGGTGAACTTGATTTTCCTAATCTGTAAAGTGGAGGTGGTCATCTCTTCTTCACAAGGCACTTCACAAGGCACTGAAATGATGGCATAAGGTCCTTGGTACCTAGAAGATGCTCAGTAACGGTGCAAATATCTTCTCTCTCTCTCTCGAAATTAAGAATCCTGAACCTATATAGAACCAGAGATATGGAAATCAATTCTGCTCTTAGAGGCCACGTGACTGTTGCCCAGCGATTCAGCAGTCCAGTCTGGAAAAAAATCACTCTGCTTTAAAGTGCAAACATTTGCCTATAGTGTTGCTATAGCACTGGAGGATGCTGGGAGAAGAAATTTCCCTTGCAGGAACAGTTGCTCCCCTGGAAAAGCCAGCTTGCCTGGTTGGAGCTGAGCCAGAAAGGCAGACTCTCACTAGAGCAGATCCTCTATCACTCCAAGGTTCTGGATACTCTGGGAAATCTGGGCAACGTCAGAGAGCTTCCCTCTGTATTAGCCTCTGAGTTCTGGTTCATTTGTTGGCTGGTGGCATACAATACAACCAGTGTGCATGCACCTTTCTCCACCACCTGCAAGTTCTCCGAGTTCTGTATGTTCTTTAACATTCTAGCACTCAGTGATTGTTATGCTGGGAGAGAAGTTCTTTCTTCAGGAAAGATCACGGCCTGGATTCCTGCAGCTTCTCACTAGTCCTTGGTCCCAGGACTAATCTAGAGCGAATCGCCCTTGCAGGGGACTAGAAGACACCGAGCTGCTCTGGTCACCTGACTTCTTTCCCCTTCCCCTTTCCATTTCTCTCCGCTGCCCCAAAGAACTGAGATGAAATGAGAAGTAAATTGCTAAGGGAGATCCTCTCCTGAGGCAAATTTCCTGTCTTTGCTTATGGGCACGGAGACGGAGACAGGAGGCCAGTTGCAGGGCACTCTCCCAGAACCAGCCCTGGGGTGACAGGTGCAGGCAGCATCCACTGTTTCATTGGTGGGTGGGTGGGGGGAGGTTTCAAAAGAGGAGGAGGAGAAAGAAAGACTGCAGAAGATCCCAAGGGCTGCCCCTATTCCTCTACTCCGCCTCCAACCCGAAACTGTCAGTCTCCACTAAGTCTCAGAGAGAGACAGAGAAGTGGGGGTGGGGAGAAAGAGACAGAGGGGGGAAATCAAAGAAAATTGCAAAAGTCAATGGCCTGGAACTAGAGGCAGCCTCAGCAACTGCAGTGTGACTTTGATTCCCCTATCATAACCCTGAATTAAAAATTCAGGCAATTATCTGCATGGCTTCCTTCTGATTAGAATGAGCCGGAGTCTCATTAATGCATCAGCACAGAGGAAAGCCATTAGGGTCTGTGAAATGGAATGTTTCTCTGAGAACAGGTTCCGCTTGATGTAGAATACCCAGCAAAAAGAAATTTCACACATTTTTGAGCTCAGAGTCACAGGACAGCTCCCCGCTTCAGGGCTGCAGAGCCCGCCACCATCGTCCCCTCTCAGCCGGCTCTGGGTGAAAGCCACCTTTGTTTCCCAGCCTCTCTCTGGCACCTCAATCCACTGGAGTCGTGTGGAGGGAGGGTGAGGGAGTTGACGGGCCCAAAGAGACTGCCTGGCTACTCCCTTTGCTTGGTCCTAAGACACCAAGTTGGCCTAGATGCCCCGTCTCAAAGTCCTTAAGCCATGAGGCACACCAGAACTTCTTGGGAATTCACTGCCCTCCTTTGCTAGAAGAACTAGAAGCAAGCTTGTCGAAGACAGAGAAGGCTCAAGACCCTAGGAAAGATCAAAGTATCTGCGTGTCCCCAACAGTCTTGGTACTTTCCTGACCCATGTGGTGACTAAGGCGGTCCAAGCAGGATCTGGTGAAACTGAGCCAGCCTTGGGGGTTTGTTGCTTAGGAGAGGATGAAGGGTTGGAGGTAAGGGGGGCCAACCATTATTCATCCCTTATTCTCAAAGCTCCGAGCTTTCAGAAATGCAAATCTCCTGCCTATCGCTACAGTATCTGGCATCCTGGAGTTCTCATGCACCCTCTTTGGGAGATTTCCAGGGTGCATTGCTTGCAGAACCCAAGAGCAGTTTTCCAAACAACAACTCTTGCAGCCCTAATAAGTTCATCTCTTGGGAGGATTGGGCTTAACCCAGAAATATCGTCTAGATTTTCTTTAAGCCAGTGACTGAAACTCGGGTTCCCCATTTTGGTCAGTTCGACATTCTTTGAACGCAGGGATTTTCAGAACATCAAACACTGATCCTTGGGATTTAGAACGAATAACTTCTTTAAGAGAAAAGCCAGTCTTACATAGTGAAAACTGAAAAAGGTGAAAAAGATTTTGTAAAATTGGAACTAGTTACAGTCAATAAGATGCCAACCAGGAAAATGTTATCCTTCAAACTGAGTAAGCCACGTTTTCCTCCTGGCACACCTGTTAACTATGCAGCTAAGAACCAGGGCCAAGTGTCTGAGCAAAACTGTAAACACAGCTGAGACTGTAATCAGGATAATGGAGTCAATGTATAACTGATATAATTTGTACCAATGGCTCCCCCTACTGTACACCAGTGAAACGAGGCAACCAGTGGTAATTCAGGTTTTCAAAATGTTTTCAGTCACATCCCACGTTAGAAGGGTACATTCCTGGTCACCAGGGAGTTTTTATGAAGCATATTTTCAATACTGCAGACAGTTTTATGGGTGAAGGCTCCTAGAGTTTACTTCACCCTCCAACACAAACAAGATGCTTGATGACTCAACCATGTTCTTTGTGGGTGTCCGGTCTTTCTAGCACTTTGCTCTCACTGGACCAACACTCAACAAAGGTACATGCAGTTGAAAATTAGTTGTGACTACAGATGATCCCTGTGTAAAGGGCTGACCTAAAGGCACCCGAAGTCTTGAGTGGGTGGAGGTTATCTCTCTAGGTTCGCCAGCTGGTATGAGAGTGGAAGCAGCTGGGCAAAGGCCAGGAATGTGGGTCTTCTAGAGAGGGAAGTTGCTCCACCGGCCCCACAGCAGAGGCCATCTTTCTGCCATTGGAAATGTCAGTCTTCAGTACCTTCGTACCATCCACTGTATTTCTCAATATTTTAAACATAGACTCTCTTCCTAGTCTGGTCATTCTTTTCTTCCCAAGTTAACTCAGTTCCTACCTTTGTAACTTGTCACTCCTATTCATTCGACAAATATTTTTTGAGCAACTATTGTGTGCTCGACATTGTTCTAGGAACAGGACACTGTAACGTCGAACATAAACAGATGAAGTCTCTGCTGTCATGGAACGTACAGACAATTATGGAAAGACAAACTGGCATATCAGCGGTGTGAGTGCCATGAATAAACAAAGCTAGGTAAAGGGGTAAAGAGGGAGGGAGGGCTGCTTTATATGGGTGGTCTCCTGGAAAAACTTTGGGCTCCACTCTGGCAATCTTTTTTTCTCTCCTTCGAAACCGAGATTGCCTCTTTCATAAAACACCCCTATTTGACCTTCTCTCCATCGACATTTACTTTGGCTCATCTCTGTTCAAGCTTCTTCATCCTTGGAAAGATATAGGGTTATGTCTCTGATTATAATCTCCTGGAGAATAAGGGTCCTGCCTTCTATTTCTTTGGTTTGCTACCAGAGCAGGGGTTGGGGAGGTGGGGAGGAAACAAGCATTTCTACTACATGCTAGAAACATTAACACATTCATTCATCTAATCTTCACAAAACTCCTGCAGACTCTGTCTTATTGTCCTCATTTTATAAACAAAGAAAGTGAGGTTTAATTTATCCATGAGCACACAGTTGCCAAGTGGTGGACTCGGGATTTGAACTCTGATCTATTATCATCGTAGCCTGTACTCTTCCCTCTCCAGAGCACAGAGTGTTTGTGAAATGTTGTCAGTGAGTGATGAGTACAAGGAAGTGCTGAGCTCTAGTTCTCAGAACAGCCATACAAAAGAAGTGATTAAACTCCCCCGTGTGCTGGATTATAAACCCTTCCTTTGCTACTAACACCCCCCTCCCCAGATAAACTGAGGTTAGACCAGATGATCCCCCAGGTCTTTTCCAGCTCTGACATTCCAAAGAATATAACTTTCTGCAGGGCATGGGGGAGGGTGAGAAGAAGTCAAGTGACTTCACTGCATCAAATCTGAATTTTTATTAAGAGACAGAACAAAACACAACCGTTTGTTCATTCAATTAAAATTCAACATATACCGAATAGCTACTATGTGCCAGACCCTGGCATGTGCTAAAGATACAGAAATAAGCTTTTAAAACATTGTCTTTACCCTATAATGTGTGTAAAGAAAAAGACAAATATGAAATTATTGCAATAAAAATAATGGCTAATATTTCACATGGCACTCGTTCTTTGCCAGAAATTGTTCTAAGCATTTGCATTTGAAGCCTTTTAATTCATTTTAATCTTCCCAACCATCTATGAGGTGGGTGCTATTATTATTCCTACGTGTGTATGTACGTATGTCAAAGAGGTATTGTGAATGTTAATAATGCATGAAAAGTGTTTATTCACAGGGCCTGGGATGTAGAAATAATAATGGTGATGTTGAAAGCGAGGTATTATAATGCAATGTTAACTGGTGGTTTTGTTCCCTTGATATTTCTGTTATTCCTTGCTTGACCCTTCTGACATTTAGGATTAGCCACACACACCGGGTTGGAGGGGAGGGATTTTTTGCAAAGAGTGGAGAAAGCTTTAGTTTTGAAACTCAAAACAAGTGGTTGTGAAGTAACTCAGGACATAAACAAACCTGTTGAATTAGAGCCAGTTTTCCTGCCCCCAGGGACCTGGAGAGTGAGGAGGGAA
>NW_006443570.1:15000285-15011736 GCF_000325575.1 Pteropus alecto
TGCAGGTTGTTCCCTGGGCACTGACATGTGAGCAAATGTGCCCTGGTTTGAGGGCAGTTGGAAGTAAAAGGGGTCTTAGTCCTGCAAAGTTTCTCTCTGGCCAGCATGGTGCACACAACAGAATAAATTTCCGTTGTCTTAGAAGTGTGGCAGTCAAAAGAGAGTAGCTAGAAATGAGAGAGAGAGACAGAGAGAGACAGAGACAGAGACAGAGACAGAGACAGAGACAGAGAGAGAGAGAGTTAGTTGCTGGGCCTGAAGAGTCCTCTAGAATGGGAACAAGGAAAGATGCCGCCTGGGGGAAATGATGCCCCAGGGCCAGCACGGGAGTGGATGTCTCCTGGCTGCTGCAAAGAGGCAGAGGCATATGGAGGCCAGGATGGGAACTCGAGGGCTGGGGTCTCTCTCTGCTTTGTTCACTGCTCCATCCTGTGAGCCTCAGTCAGGTAATAGGCGATGGATCAATCAATGTTTATTAAATGCATGGCTTTGGGTGGGTCGCCTCTAGACTCAGGCCAGTGGGTTTCAACCTTCGCTCTGCCTCTTACTAGTATGTAATCCTAAGGTAAGTCTCTTCTCCATGCCTTTTGTGTAAACTGGGGACAAAAATTGTGCAGATTGGTACTAATCTGAGATAAAAAGAGAGAATGCATATAAAACACTTAGTGTCTGGCATAGCACAAGCGCTCAATAAGTATTTGCTTAGTGTTAGCAGATGCTGCTGTCCCATCCCTGCCCAGACCTTAGCACTATATTAAGTGTCCCCCTCCTTGAACTTAGATATGAGCTTGAAGAAAAGATAAGGACTCCAGAACTCGCTAAGATCAAGTTCCTACCACCACAATACAATGGAGACTCCTAACAGAAATTAAGTTAGGCACTTAAAAAAAAAAAGTTACTTTTCTTGCAAAATGGATTTTGTAGGCTGATATTCATATTCAAGAAGAGTGCAAACCTGTGAGAATTAGGTGTCCTTTGGAGATCATTGCTTGCATTTTAAATTAAGCAGCTTTCTCCTTTATCAACGTGTTTAGTCACAGAACAACTTACCTCTTACCTTGTCTTTCTAGAAGAGCACAGTCCTCCAGGTGAGTTATCATTTGCAAGGGCTACTGATAAGAACTCATATTTAAGGTAAAGAGGACAAGTCTAGAAAGCAGAACTATGTCCTTCCCTCTTTCCACTTCCTCCTCCCAAAAGAGCTCTGGGCTTTCCTGAAGACATCCAGTACAAAGAGTTTTATTTCTTGCTAAAATATGCTTTCCTGAGGGTGAGTGATAAATAATATCATTAACTTTTTATTTAAAAAATACTGGATTTACGTGGCTTCCCACTTATTAAATGCCAATAGGTGACCAACTGTCCTACTTGCCTAGGATTGTCCCCATTTTAGCACTGAAAGGCCCTCACCCTGGGAAAACTCTCAATCCCAGACAAAAATGCCCTGAATGTCCTGGACAAACACTAAATGTCAATAATGATTCAACTGGATTTGTCAGCCTGAAGCAGCATTTGGAGATTTTTTTTTTAATGGGCAAGGAAATGTATTCTTTTGAAATCAGAAGAGCTCACTTCCTAAGTGGGAAAAAGAAATCTGATCTCTCTCGGGGCTCTTTGTATTCTGCTTGGTGTTGGCAAGCCTGGCCCTGAAGATCCTGCAGAGGGAGACGCACCCTGCCTGGAAACAGCTGATTTGAGGGCAGAGAGAAGACTGTTTCAAATAGGGCCACCAGACGAGCTTGCAAAGCCTTGTCTCGGCATCTTTCCCATAAAGTCCCTCACTTTAGGTCAGGCTCTGGAGCCCCCAACAAATCCCAGTTGCTGCATAGAGCAGTTCCCTGTCTCTGAGTCACTGTCAATTCTATCTGCTTGTGCAGAGCCCTGTGGTTTGTCCCCATACAAAAGAGCAACACAGGCATGAGGGTTCCCCTCAGAATACATGGAGTGGCCTCCTGAAGCCTCTGTGTGCATCCCTTTTCCTCAGACCAAGTATCTTTGGCTGTTTTCATGGTGTCCTCAGACCTCACAGAATTGGCCAATGGCATGCAGATCGAGTTTCTGGTTCCAGAGCATGTAGCACAGCTTGTTTCTGCACCGTGTGGGTGAAAGGAAGGGCCTATGAGGATTAAGGACATTTGGAGTTGAGGCTTAATTCCTGAAGCCACACTGCTTCTTCCATGGATCAGAGTCTCTCAAGATATTGCAGTCAAGATGTTGGCCAGGCTGCAGTTATCCGAAGGCTTGACTGGGGCCAGAAAGTCTGCTTTCAAGATGGCTCGTCACATGGCTGTTGCACAAGGCTTCAGTTCCTCGCCATGAGGACTGGTTGAATGTCTTCGTGAGAGTCAACTTCTCCTGAAATGAGGGATCCATGAGAGAGAAAGCCAGAGGGAAGCCATGGTGCCTTTTAAGACCCAATCATACATCACCATTTCCTCCACATTCATTTGTGAGAAGAAAGTCACTAACTCCAACCTGTACTCAAGGGGAGAGGAGATGGGGAGAGAAGAGCATCGAAGGATTTGTGAACGGATTTTTAAACTGCAGTTTCCCAAAACATTAAGTGGTTGGACCATGGATGAATTTCCACAAAGGGTAGTTCCGGTAGTAACATGGTGAGAAAAACATGGGCTTTGAGTCAAATGATAGTTTGAAACCAGGTTTTACTCCTTTCTAGTTTGCAGGATCTGGGGCAAAAGGATCATCTCTAAACCTTACTTTCTTCATCAGTAACACGAAGATAACAATAGTAATTCTTATAGAGTTATTATAACATTTAAATGAGATTACCCACACAGGGACAGACCCAAATTGTATGGGGCCTGACACTTTTACGTTTTGACAGGGCCCTCTTTAAGAAAAAAGAATGGAAATTACAATTATAAGTTAACTGCAAAATGAACATTGATTTAGAATTAGAAATGGCAAAAACAACACATTTTAAAAGCTGACAAATAACATAAATATCACAAAATCAAGAAGAAAATGACAATTAAAAACATTAACTACCTAAACATAACTCTTTAAAATACTTACTTTGCTATGTTTTGACTGCATACTTTTTGATCACTCCTCAACATGACAATGATTTTGTAGTATTTTCCATAGTCAAAAGAGAAAGATAATTCTGTCTTCCTTAGTATGCTTGATTAAAATTTGTTTTTTATTATTGAGAACTTATTATTCAGCTTCACAACTCATTTATAATATCAGGTACTTTTTTAGGGTTGTGGTCAAATTTGGAAAACCTCTATCAGGTTTCTCTTATATATGAACTCAGGATATTTCAAGTGTTTCTGTGTAGTTAATTGAAGGGCCTCATTACCCAGAGCCGGGGTCTGCATAAAGGAGGGGCCCAAAGCTTCAGCTTCCCTGTAAATCTTCCCCTGGAAGCAGGTACATGTCAATCATGGAGACTGGCATGTACTAGGTGCTCAGGAAATGAGTGAACCATGGAGAAAACCTTCATCTTTCTTCTCCATTGCCCCAGGCAAAATCAGGGATTTCCTAACCTTGATTTCACCTTCCTCTATCTCCAGTAGCCCTTCTGGGGCCCCACAGAAGGCAGGAACAAAAACGTAGCCCTTGGTACGATACAGTGGAAAGAACACTGAACTCAGAATGGAAAGACAGGGGTTTGCGTCCTGGCTTTGTCACATATCAGCTGTGTGACTGTGATGAATTACCCAACTTCTCTGTATTTGTTTCCTCATCTCTGAGATGGGCACAACTATGCCAGCTGTTACAGGGATGAGTTGTTACAGGGATAATGACAAGATATAAGTAAAAAGGCTTCATAAATTGTACAGCAATTTTAGTAACATGTTTTTATTTTGGTGCCTAGAAGTTACTAAGGAATCAGTTTGGACACTATCCAACATCTATGAACGTCAAACCTTCTTTGTTCTCTGTGGCCTATAGGATTCGAATTGGGCTTTAATCAAATTTGGCATAAAGAACAGGACAGCAAAGTTGTCCATTCTTTCCACAAAAAAGGTATTAAGCTCCAGCTATTGCCATAATTTGTGCTAGAAATGGGGATTCAAAGGTAGATAAGCACAATCCTGGCCCTTCTGGTATGTAGGGCAGGTAGATGGAATTCCAGACTGACAGCTGGAGTTCAGCTCCCGAGCCTGCTGGGTTCACAGCCTTGGCCTCCCTGTGCTTCAGTGTCTCTTTCTGCCAAAGAGCATGGCTAACTGCCAAAGAGGGATGTGCAAACAAGTGAACAAAAGCCCACAGACATTGGAGAATACTCGGACAGTTGTCTAACAGAGCCATCAGAGGGCTACACAGAGCCCTGCAGAGACTGGCTGTTCTTCTTGGGGAATTTTCTGGAAGCTTTGAAGTGTCGCCAGGGCTAAGAAGGCTGGCCCATCCAGGAAGTATAGTCACTTGTAATTTACTCCTCCACGTGGGCTCTGGAGCTCCAGTCTCATAAATTCATCACCCACTCAGTCCCGCCCTGTATAAAGGAAGACTGACAGGAGGGGGGATGGAAGGGAGGAATCGCTAAATTAAGAAGGTCCCTGGGAGTGACTGGCCTACAGACACGACTGAGTCCCCTGGGTTTCTCTCTTTAAAGTATAAATATTTCCAACTAAGATCACAGACTCCCTCATCATAAAATCAATGAAACCACACACAAAAAAAATGACCTCCCGCTTGACTGCACCAGAAATATCTCAAACGAAGTCACTTCCCCTCCCGCAGAAGCAACTGTGCTGGTGCTCAGGATTTGAAATCCAGGCACTGCTGTTGAGAATTTGAGGCTAAGAGGAAAGCAGGTGGGTTGGGTGCATGTCTGTCTGCTTTTACTTGCTATGTTTTGTGATGGCTTCTGTGCAACTCCTGCTGCAATATGAGATTTTTTCCTGGAGGCACACCTGGGTTCAAGCTCCAGCTCCTCTAATGACTGGCTGAGTGTCTGAGAAAAGCAGAATCTCTCCAACCCAGTTTCCTCATCTAATAAATGGAGGATAATAATGCAAGTTTGGCCTGCCCTACAGGGGAGGTGACAAGATCAGGAGATCTGTCCAGGCAAATGCTATGTAAACCACAAAGCTCTTGATAAATAACGGATTTCTTATTAAAAGATAAAAGCACCAATCCTGCTAATGTACCTGTTGGAACTTCTTATGCTGATTGAGATGAGGGCTAGAATTAAACAATGTCACCAAGGGCCAGCTCCTCCTCATCTCCCACAGTGTCTAGAAGTCTCGTATCTTAACAGACACCATGCAGAGGAAGGGGGCGGGGGGCGCCGTCTGCTTTCCAGTAACTTCTGTGGAAGAGAGATGGAGAGAGAGGAGTGAAGAACTCTTCTTTTTCCAGACTTAACATATGTATCAAATTGCATTGGCTTTCTTTACATAGCCAGGGAATGAGATATGCTGATTGGCCAAAAAGAAATCAAGGCCCATACCCGGATTTGGAGGAATTTTCACAATGCCAAACAAATCACATTTGGATGAGTTATTTTTATCAGAAGAAAAGTGAGTGGATGCTGAGTTGCAAAAACATCGATCCAGTACAGTCCACCCCTTTTAACTATTCAATACCCACCTATATTCCTATATTCACCTATATTCCCTTAAATATACCTTCAAAAGTTCCTACTCTCTACATAAATATAAAAAACCTCTTTTCCCAAGAGCGATGAGCCACAGTTTCATTCATTCTGGTTGTCTGGGTGATGTGCAATCATCATATATGGAGCTCTTATGATCTTGTGTGGTGGAAAGGCTAAGTGGTACATGGAATCACCTCTGATGTACTCAGAAAACAGGATCGGAGAGAAAACAGGGTAATTGCGGTGAAAACTCTCATTTGGAAAAGGAAAGAAAAGGAAACAACTGTCAGTGGTCACCAGTCCACAGCCCATGCCATATTTTACCAGGAATCACATGAACGTCCTGCACAGGCAGCAAGCATGTATCTTCCCTAGTTTTGCCCTCTGGAAGCCTCCCTTTGCCCTTTGCCCTCTGTGGCCCCTGCTTGTCTCTTCAGAAAAAAAAAAAATCTCTCCTGTGGATTGTCCTTCATGGGCCATACGACATATACATTGAAGAGGATGGTCCTTCTGGGGGCTGTGCTGTTTTAGCAGCTCTCTACCTGCTGATATGAGTTTGGGGGTCTGGAAATCATGATCACAGACCACTGTGGGCCAGATTTGAGGTTTCTTTGGCAAAATGATGCCCTAAAAAAATTAATGGGTTGTGGCAACATGGATGGATCTTGATAATATCAAACTAAGTGAAATAAGTCTGACAGAAAAGAACAAGAACCATGTGATCTCACTCATATGTGGGATATAAAACAAAAGCAATACACAAACAGACCAAACAAACTCATAGACACAGACAACAGTATGGTGATTATCAGAGAAGAAAGGGTGGGTAGAAGATGCAAAGGATGAAGGGAATCAAATATATGGTGATGGGAGGAGACTAGACTTTGAGTGGTGAGCACACAATGGAATACACAGATGTTGTATTATAAAGTTGTACACCTTAAACTAATATATTGTTATTAACCAATGTTACCCAAATAAATTAAATTTTAAAAAATGTTAATGAGATTCCGGTTAATTTGCTTCTGGCTAACACTATGAATAGTAATAAGGGTCAGAGATCTTACTGGATCATGGTCTTTGAAACTAGAACCTGCCTAAGAATAGTTATCTCCTAGCAATAGGCCCAGGTGCTCTGGTCATCCCTTTTGCCCTCACTTTAATATTTCTATCTTGTCCTCTACCTGAGAATAATCTAAAACGACAGGTTAGGTGGGGATGACTCACAAAACTACCCCTTCCTCACAATGACAACAAAAATATTAGGAGTAACATTTATGGATTACTTACTGTGGGGCAGGCACTGTTTTAAAGGTTTTGTGTGTACTAACTTGTTTCATCCTCACAGCAACCCTATAAGACAGGAACCATTATCATTCTCCTTTTGCAAAAATTAGTCATTGAGCAGTAAAGATCTTGCTCTTAAGTGCAGAGCAGGGATTCAAACCCAGGCAGCCTGGCTCTATAGTCCTGCTCTAACTACTGTTCTGTGCTGCTCGCAGACTGCATCCTGCTGCATCTTCCCAAGGGGACTGTTGACTTCTTTCTTCAAGGCATAACAGGGGGTGCTTGGGAGGGGTCTCTTCCAGGCCTTGATCTTATTTCCTGTTGGGTTCCTATGTTCCCACCTTTCTTCTGCTAACTTTAACTTGAGGGTAGAGAATTGAGATTTTACTGTATCCCCAGACAACTGTAACTGCAGGCCATTGGCAAAAAGACAACTCTTAGCAAATCTGTACTTTCTTCCCTCTCATTGTTGCATAGACTGGGTTCAGTTTGTCTCCTTCTTAGAAGACCTCGCTGAAGAAAGTATCAGCACACTCTAAAATGTGAGATTCTCTTACAATACCTTTTAATGTTAAAGCCTGAATCTCAAGGTGTAACAGCAATAGATTAACCAGCTGTTTACTATAACATAACAAAGAATTACTAAATTCTCATATCAGTTCTTTCCCTTCACCAAAACGTCTCTGCTTAGCCTTACAAAATCCCACTTCTGGTATGAGATTATGTTTCAGTTAAAAACTTTTGGTTTCAACCCGAACTAAACTATTTAAGCAGAAAATACATTTATTAGAAGGCTACTGGGGTCTCTGAGAATGGACGGGAGCCTGGGGATCATGGTTAGGAAACCTCAACAGTGATACCCTTGGAGGAGGCACCAGGTCCGTGCTGGCCAGGGGGATGGTGCTGCAGCCAATCCCTGTTTATTTGCTCCCTGCTCAAGATTCCAGTCCCAGGGAAGGAACATCAGATTGGTCAGCCTTGGATCATCTGCCTACCTTGTGGCTAGGAGTAGGTAGGACCCACCAGACTATGCTTGATGCAGAAGAGATGATTCCAATAAAGGAAAGTAGGGTGCTGTTACGGAGAAGAAGTAGATGGAGAGCAGCCCAAATCCAGCAAACTCCCCTTATACCTAGCAGTGTTGAGCACATGGCAATGTAGTTAATCCAGTTTAGTCAAGACAGTTGGATCAAAATGAGAACAAGCTGGATAGAGGCCGAGAGGAAATCAAATAGCAGTTAGGTGAACGTCAGGGACTATGACTGTTCCCAGCCAAAATTTGTCCTTTGATGTCGTCTTCAGGGACAAAATTCTACATTGGATCTGATTTACTGTGGTAAGACTTAGGCTCTTAGGGGTTAAAATGTAACAAAACAAAATTTTGCTTTAATCAATGTTAGTTTTGTTTACTTTGGGTGTTTGTATCTGTAGGGCGAATACAAATGCGTTGGACTGTCAGCATGTGATTAGGTTCTCGGAAGCTAGTGATTCACTCCCTGACTCATTCATCATTTAACAAATCCCTTAATGAATATTTATAGAGCAGTTTCTTAGTCCTGGACACTGTCTAGGAGCTAAGGAGATACAAACATGGATGACATACTTTCTGTCCTCAGGGGCTTCATATCCATGTGGTGATAGAATAGAAATACTTCAGTCTACTTGGAAGGAATGGTTCAATGTAAAGGCTCTGAAGTCAGACAGAAAAGTGCAGCATTGGGTTTAAATCCTGCCCATGTGACCTTTGGCGAGTTACTTAAGCTCTCCAAACCTCAGTTTTCTCATCGTTATACTGATAAAATAGTTTTTAATTCAAAGAACTGTAACTGTCCTCAAATTGATTAATAGATTCAGTGTAATCCCAGCATGTTTATTTAAAATGGAAATCGATAAGCAGAGTAAGTCTAAACTGTATATAGAAATACAAAAGGCCAAGAATAGCCAAGACAATCTTGAAGAAGAATGAGCAAGAAGGCTCACACTACCGTATAACTTGCCTTATTGTAAAGCCAGTGTAACTAAGACAGTGTGATATTTTGGCCCAAGATTAGACGGATAGGCTAATAGAATAGTCTAGAAATAGACCAACATGTATAGGTCACTTAATTTATTAATTTATGAAAAAAGATGATATGCAGAGCACAGGGGATAATATTTTTTGGTAACAATATTTGTCTTTTTGTGTTCTTTTGCTTATTTCACTTAGCATAATGTCTTCAAGATTCATCCATGTTGTAGTATATGTTGGAATTTCATACCTTCTTAAATCTGAATAATATTCTATTGTATATACATTCTATATTTTGTTTATCCATTTGTTCATTCATTTGTGTTGTTTCTATCTTTTGGCTAAAGATAATGCTGCTGTGAATAATGCTGCTTTGAACTTTGATGTACAAATATATGTTCAAGTTCATGCTTTCAATTATTTTGAGTACATATTCAGAAGTGGAATTGCTAGATTATATGCTGATTCCATGTTTAATTTTTTGAGGAACCATAATCCATTTTACATTCCCATCAGCATTGCACAAGGTTTCCAATTTCTCCGTATCCTTGCCAACACTTATTTCCTGCTTTTTTTTTTTGTTTGGTTTTTGTTTTTGATACTAGCCATCCCAATGGCTGTGACCCAATTTTTTTAATTTACTTTTTGTACTGCTTAATGAGTGAGTGTCTCACTTTGGCTCTTCATGCTTACTGGGCACTATTAATACTATGAATTTTACATCTAATAAGTACCTTCATATAATAGGAACTGAACTGAGTTCTTTAACTTATGTTATTTAATCCCCACAACAATAATTTTTTTGGCAAACTTAATTGAGATATGCCTACAGGAAAGTGAACACATCATAAGTGTACAGATTAATAAATTTCACAAACTCTACATATACCTACGTAACCAGCACTTAGATCAAAAGCTAAAACATTACCAGCACCCAGAAATTCCCTTTGTGCTCTCTCCCAGTTCTACCCAGTCCCCCAATCCCCACTTACTCACAATAAAAAGCAATGATAACTAACACCTTGGCTTTAAACCCATTTTATAAAATGGTTCATAATTTTATAAAAATTTTATAAAATGGAATTTTATAAAAATGGAATCGTAGAAAAAAATCTTTCGTATTTCTTTGATGAAAAGTGAAATTGAGCACTATTTTCATGTTTATTAGCCATTTGGATATCTTCTTTTGTGGGGAGTCTGTTCAAGTCTTTTGCTTGTTTTTCTATTAGGTTTTCTTTTTTTCTTTTTAAATGTGCAAGTCCTTTATATATTCTACAAATGAGTCCTTTGTGTGCTGTATATTGCAAATATCTTTTCTCATTTGCCTTTGCACTCAGTGGCGTCTTTCGATGAATAGAAGTTTTAAATTTTAATCTAGTCCAGTTTATTGTTTTATTTTAATGGTTAATACTTTTTGTGTTCTGTTTAAGAATCTGCCATCCTCCAAGGTCATGAAGACATTTCATATTTTATTCTAGAATATTTATTAGTTTTTCTTTTACATTTAGATTTATAAGGCATCTGAATAAATTTGTATGTATTAGATGATGTAGGAATTTGAGATTCACTTTTTTCCATGTGGATTGCCAATTTAAAATGAATAAGATTGTGAATTTGGCCGAATACAAACCCCTTTATGAAATACTCCTATAGAATCCAACTTATTAACTAATTAGTTAATTTTAATTAATTCAATAAACACTTTTTGCCCATCCAGTATTTGCTAGTTTAGCTGCATTGCTAAGGGAAGGCCTCTCTAAGAGCTGACATTTGAGCTCAGACCTGATTAGCGAAACAGCCACGAGTAGAGTTGGGGAAGAAAATTCCAGGAAGAGGAAACAAGTAGGTAGATAAAAGCTTGACACATTCAAGGTACAACAAGAAGAGGCCAGCGCGGCTGAAGTACAATGCTCAAGAAGATGCAGAGCACAAGATAATTCTTTCGAATGTGAGATCAAAGGGAAGAACAGACTGATATCACTCCAGACAATGGAGCAGTGGCTATGAAGTTCTGAGGGAAAACGTTCTTCAACCTAGAATTCTCCCAATCGAGAGTGAGGGCAGAATAAAGTCATTTCCGACTTACAAGAACTTTTACCTATAAAGCAACGTTTCTTAGGATTTTTACATGGCGACCTACTCGAAGAAGGTGAGGGCAAGAGGGAGAGAGGAGCCGACCCAGGAAGATGATGAGAAGAGCCACCGAGAGAGCAAGTGTGGGTTCCCGGGAGAACAACTGGGTCAGACTGGAGCAGGTCTGGAAGATGTTCTGAGTATTTTCAGCTGCTATTTGTGCCCCTTCCAATCCATTTTCCACAATGTCGCTCACGTAAACTTGATAAAGTTTTAGATTAGCTTTCCCCACTCAGTTTAAAATCCTTTGATGGCTCCCCATAAGTTTCAGAATAAAATTCAACTTTCATCGCAGTATAAAAGGCCCTTCGTTACTGACCCCCGCCCAATTCTCACCACTCGGCGTGGCCACTCAGTCCCTCTGCTCCAATCACTGACCTTTCAACAGACTTCTAAAGCTACTTGCCACATTGGAGCCTGTTTATCCTCTGTTCTCTCTCAGCAAGGAAAC
>NW_006443570.1:15011752-15017055 GCF_000325575.1 Pteropus alecto
CTTCCTTGTTTTTCAAACCTCATTATCTTGGGGAAACCTTCCTTGGCCACCCTGTGCTCTCTTCCCACCCACCACTGGCTTAAGTCTCTGTGATTTTACTGCATGATTTCTCTCTGTTGCTCACCTCCAGTATCATCTGCCTCTTATTATTTATTTATCTGTTCTCACTAGATTATGATCTCTCTGAGAGTAGGGACTGCGTTTTAATCATTGTCGAAGTTTCTATAATGGCTTCTCTTAGTCAGACTGCTTAGGTTAAAATCTCAGCTGCATTACTTGCTATGTTGTCTTGGGAACGCTGAGTCTAGTTCCTCACTTGTAAAATAATGTGGTGTTTTTATCTGCAGCACCTGGCATGCAGAAGGGACCTCAGTAAGGTGTGTGGAATAAATCCATGCAGATGGGCAGAGTTCCCCGGGGTGGGAACCTCTCAGCAGGGGAGTAAGGATGACTCACTATCTTGATTCCTCCTCTCCCCTCCCCTCCCTTGGAGAAGTGCTCAGCTTCCTCTCTAGGACCGTTATGACTTGGGGGTTATAAGGAAAATCTGAAAAATGCAGGCTCTTTTCCTTTTCATGTTTATCCATGTATCGACCTAAGGAATTCAGTTATCTCACAGAACAAAAATTTCTAAAGTGTGTCATTGTTTGACCTTTCTTATGAGGCTGTCTAAACATGGTGCTACTTTAGGACCCAGGTAAAATACAGGATAAATTTGAATTTCAGATAAAAAAACATGTAATTTTTTTAGTATAAGTGTGTTCCGTGCAATATTTGTTTATCTGAAATTCAAGTTTAACTGGGAATCTTTTTTTATTTGCTAAATCTAGCAGCCTTACCTCTGATTGCAAAGTGAAAATGCAGCCCCACTGCAGGGCTAATGTTTTGTAATGTGCACCATCTAGCGGTTACATGAACAAAGAGCACACCAAGAACCATCTCCAAGACAACCTGAAACCGGCATTGCGTGAAAGCTGAAAAGAAACAATTCTGCTTTAATTTAAAAAATTCTTTAAAATTTTTTAACTTACTTCTTTGGATGTGGTGTCTGTGATCAGATCAGCAGCTTAGAGAGTCCAGCGAATATGTGAAATCCCTGGTAAGCCGCCCAGTGTTTAAATAGTAACACTCACCCGGCTGAGGCCTTGGGCTCTGTTAACATGTAAATGTGAATTAAACAGCCTTGTCCTTCATCTATTGTGGTTCCTAGCATTGCTAGTGATTGTTTTACAATAAGCACATGGCACCCAGAAGTATCTATCAAGTGCAGTAAATGTCAGTTGGTGCAATTTTGTAAAACCCAACTGAACCTGTAGGGAGACACAAGAAAGCAGGTATCTCCTATTTATCATTTTACCAAGGCGGTGTGGAGTTAAGTGCAAAAGGGAATCGGCACCTTCCAGTGGGTCTCTGGCTGCTCACTAGAATCACCTGTGCCTTCCCCTTCCTCTCCCCAACCCCCTCCTTCTCGTCTTTTCTTTCTGTTTAAACCATGTGAGTTTATACATCTACATGGTGTTACCTTAAAGTAGTGCATTATGCAATGCCGAAGACTTATTAAGAGACGGGCAATAAAATCAGATTTCACTTTAAAGCTTGAGATACGTTAGGGATAAAATCTCTCATCCTCTGCATATCCACTGAGACAGAGAGGCTCTTCGTTTTATTTTGTTTTGTTTTGTAGACAAGGCTGAAAGGCACAGGAGCTTCCCTATCTCCAGTTTCTGTGGTTCTGTGATTTCATCACGAATACTCATTATGAAACGGTATAGACACTTTGTTTAAAATTTAGCCAGGATAAAAACCCAGAGCTCAATTCGTTCTTTGGAGAGGTTTAAAAATAAGCTAGCGGGTGAGTGGGAATTTGGGGATGAAAATATATTTTCAAATACCATCCAAATTGACAAGGTATTTCTATATAATTGCAACGACAATTGTGATAATAATGAAATAATACCTGCAATTTATGGAGGGTCTCTTAATTGCCAGACATTGATCTGGGTGCTTCCCACACGTTGTCTTTTTGAATTGCCGAAGCAACCCAGCAGGCTAGAGACTATGTTCCCATGTTATACACAAAGAAACTGAGGCTCAGATTTTGTATTTTCTAAGATGACACAGCTGGTAAGTGGCAGGACTGTTTTTCACACCCAGCTTTGTCTGACTGCAAATCTTTTGCTCTTCCTACTCAGATATTCTGCCAAGGCTACGATGCATAGTTCTGCAGAATTCTTTCTCCTCTAAGCTCATGCTTGCAATGGAGAGCTCTCTGCCAAGTCCCTCACATGTCAATGACACTCAATTTCCAGCCACACGGCCTGGTATTTTGAAGTCCTTGAAACCAGATTTCAAAAATTCACTTCCTTTTGGGTGGCTCTAAAAGTCGAAAGTAGTTTTCATTTTTCATGGCACTTACCTTTGAGTAGCTGAATCACCTTGGGAGTCTTACTGGGGCTTCAGGGATGACATTAAAAACTGAATAGTCACACCTCGGAGATATTGTGGGTTCAGTTCAAGATCACCACAATAAAGCAAGTATCGTAATTAAGTGAGTCATTATCTTTTTGCTGGTGGAGGGTCTTGCCTTCAGTTTGTAAAAAATGCAACATCTGTGAAGCGCAATAAAGCAAAACAATACAATGAGATATGCCTGTATCTAAGGCTCTATGGAGCTCCCCTGGGAAGAAGGAACAAAAAAAACTATCAACCATTTATGAGAGGAACAGGTGGAGATATACCAACCCAGAAACAGTGTTTCAGAATCAATCCATTCCTCATGCTTCAAATTCCCTCATGCTGAGATGATGTCATCTCCTCTGGGAAAGCTTCTGTGACCTGCCTCCACCCAGATCCATGAGCTGCTCCCTCCAGGCTCCCACCGCCTTCACACATGCCTCTGTTCTCACTCTCAGCACACTGTATCGGAAGCTGTGGGTTGCGGGGTGTGTATACATACACATCCCTTTCTCTAGACTGTGGGCTCCCAGGCAGAGCAGAGCTGCTCTACACTGGCTCAAGCTTCCTCCACGAGTTTGTGGATATGCAAGAGGAAAGGGTCCCAGGCACATGGAGTGGGCAGTGAGCTAGAATGAGGTACCTTGCAGGGCCTTGCTTGGGGACTCAGGACTGCATGGATTAGTCACTCCAGAGGGTTTTGACAACCTTTATAGTGTTACTGTACAGTAAATCTTGTCCACATCACAGCCTGAGCTTTTTCGGAGCATCCTAGGTTTTCCTGAACATCTTCAGCCTCTTTTCTGTGACTCCATAGCTGGCATAGGACTTAACACATCACATTTATTTTTTAATTCATCAAGTACTTCTTGAGAGCCTGTTAAAGGCCAGGCGCTGGGTGCCGGGGATACAATGGTGAATAAAACTATCATGCTCCTGCCCCCACGGAAAAGAAAGATTTACAGTCACTGGACTGAAATTCTCTCCCCCAATACACCATGAGTTCCTTGATGGTGCAGATTAGGTTGTATTTACTTTTTAACATTTTCACTTTATTTTATTTTTTAGTTTGTTATGTAATTCACACGCCATAAATGCACCCTTTTAAAGAGGACAATTTGGGTTTTTAGTCTATTCACAAGGTTTGCATCTATCACCCTATCTAATAGCAGAGCATTTTCCTTGACACTCCCCCTCCCCAAAAGAAATCCTATACCCATTAGCAATCACTCACCATTGCCCCTTGCCCCAGGCCCTGGCAACCACTAATCTACTTCCTGTTCCGTGGGTTTCCTTTTTCTAGAGATTTCACTTACACGGAATCATGCAGTGTATGGTCTTTTATGTCTGACTTCTTGCACTTAGCATATTATTTCCACGGTTCATCCATAAGGAAGCATATCTCAGTGCTTCATTCCTTTTTATGGTCAATAATATTCCATTAAATAAATATACCACATTTTTTATGCAGTCATCAGTTGCTGTATAGTTATATTTACTTTCGTATTTTGTACTTCAGTATCTTCCTCCCTCCCTTTGCCCTCAAATATTTATTATTCCACACATAGCACATTACAGGCACTGTAATCAAACATCTGAAAAAGGTCCCAGTCTGAGGAAATTGAAAGGCAACATTTTATATATCTTTAAATAAGTGCTTTATTTTAAAAGTCTTAGATTTACAGAAAAGTTGCAAAGATAGTACAGAATTTCCGTATACCCATCACCCAGTTTCCCTTGTTGTTAAAAATCTTACATACTATGGAACGTTCGATCCAACTAAGGAACCAGCATTGTTACATTACTGTTAACTAGACCCTACATTTTATTAAGATTTCACTGGTTTTTCCCTAATGGCCTTTTCTTGTTCCAGGATCCCATTCAGGATACATCGCATTTGATCGTCATGTCTCCTTAGGCTCCTCTGATCTGTGACCGTTTCTCAGGCTTCCCTTGTTTTTGATGACCTTGAGGAGTACTGGTCAGGTTCTTTGTAAATGTCCCTCAGTTGGAGTTGGCCTAATGTTTTCTCATGATTAGACTGGGGTTATGGGTTTTCAGGGGATGGCCACAGAAGAGAATAAAGACATCATTCTAAAATTGCTGTGAGGAGCCCTGAAACTAAGAAGTGAGACCAAATCCGCCAGATTTTTCAGAAAAATCAGAGAAATTTTACTTTTGAGAACTTCAAGTGGTAGAAGTGGTGGATGAACCTTTATCTGATGTATAAACACAACTTGACATTTGTTTTATCTCTCCCCATTGGTTCTAGAGTGTGATGTTGGAACAGTCACACTTTTCTTTTATCTTTCTTGGTATCTATACAAATTTGGAGCTAATGATCTCCAAAGCTTCTTCCCACTGAGATAGCTTATGATCTAAGAGATGATCCTAAGTCCCTTTGACATCCAGCAAATTCCTAAGTTTGGCTCCCCCCTTTCCAATATCAACCCCAAGCTGTTGTATTCAGGTGACATATGCCTCCAAAAAATATGCCCACTTCAATCTCACTTTTATTTTATTTTATTTTTTTAAAATGGTAAGTAGCTTTCTTTCTTTTTCTTTTTTCTTTTTTATGGTGACATTGGTTAATGAAATCCAATAAGTTTACAATCCCACTTTTAATACCTCCCTTGCAGATAAACACACTAAAAGAAAACAAACCCTAGACCTTTGCCGTGTGGATCTCCACTTTGAGGAGCCCAGTGAGCATTCCAGAGCAGCCGTGCCCAGAGCAGGACCCCTGTCCTGGCTGTCCCTGATCCCCTGCTGACACAGCACAAGGGCCAGAGTGATGAGGGTCACAGGAAGATCCACACACCACACAACGCTGGAGACTCTTTAACCCC
>NW_006443570.1:15017103-15036989 GCF_000325575.1 Pteropus alecto
TGACAAGAGATTAATTTATAACCGCACAGCAGACAAGATAGTTCAGGCTTCGGTGGGGTGGCACTGAACTGTGGCATGGGGCATTGCTCAGAAGGCGCCTGGATGTGCAGCTGGGTGGAGAGGCTGAGAACTTCAGATCCCCGTTGCTTCCTAGAGGCCACCTGGTCCAAATAGAGAGGGAAAATATTCGCTGGTCTTAAAAAAAACACCTGTCCAGGCAATAGCCAGGCACATTAGGAAAGCCCAGTTTAAAAAGTCCAATTAAGAGGGAGCATCAGAAAAAATTTAAAAAGAAGGAGCATTGGCCTGCCAACCCACCCGGGGTTCCCTGACCAACCGTGTAGGAGGGGAGCAGGGAGAGAGGAGGCAATGGAAAGATGGAGAAGAATGGACAGGAACTGGGGCATAAGAAGTCATTCCTACAGCCTGAAGCACCAGCTTGTGAATTGTTCCCTCTCCAGTGAGGGCAGGTCTTTGAAGATCTGCCCTCTCATCCCACATGCACCCCCCTCTTCGCTCTCCTCCCTAATTCTGGGCCCAAAAGAGGTGATGCACAGGCCCCTCTGGGGCCTGATTTTTATGCTTCAGACATTGCTTTTACATCAAGTAAAATGACCGTTTTCTGACACGTTGATGAGCATGGCTGGAGACGTAGGCTGTGGATGCTGCCATTTTGTCAGCTTCAGTAATCTCTTATTTCCAGCCAGGATAGTCCTTAAGTCAAGTCTATTCATCAGGAAAGCCTCTGACAATACTGCCCTGATGGAACTGAGCTCGGAGGGCTATTTGTTAAGCCACAGTCTCACTAGAGAAAGAAGATTTAAAAAAGCAATGTAAATGGAACTAAAAATAGGAGTGCAGCTTGCATTACAAATGGGGGGCACAGATAATAGAGGAAATCCTCTGTGCGTTGCTAAAATATGGGCTTCCTACCCAGGAGGATTCTGGAAGCCCAGGTGAATGAGAGGTGACTTATGCTTGATTTTCTACCAGGAGCCTGATTCTCATCATTTTGATTCGATCCCACTGCCCAGCCCTGTAAATGCATCCCATGTAGTGTCCTGTCTGTTTTTGTTGATGCTGTTCCTTTGACTCAGAATGCCCTTCTCGCCTTTCTTCACATCGTTCACTTTTGTCAATCATCAAGACCTGGCTGAGGCATCATCTCCACCAGAATGCCTTCCATGAAACTTCAGGTTGGACCACAGGTTCCTTTGGTTTCGTATATAAGGTTTCTTATATCTATTGCAACAGTATCTGTGGGTTCTCAACCCTGATAGGTGGTTTAGCATCACCTTGTGAAAAATACAAATCCTAGATGCCCAAATCTCCTAGGGTGAGATTCGGGAAGCTGTGTTTTTATTAGTGTGTTTTGGATGCCAGGCCAAGGTTAGGTAGTCTTTTCTATTCTATGTCCCCTGGGCCTGGGCACAGGGCTTAGGTCATGAAGACTGTGTATTACTGTGCCCAAATAGCCCTTAGGCCTGGTAGGAAAAGATATGGAAATGCAAGGCCCATGCCCTTTAATTTTCACCTTTTCATCTATTCATAGCTCCTGCTTTGTGTCCCAGACCCTGTGCTGAAGACACAAGAGCAAAACCCAACACTGTCTGCCCTCACACAGCCCTCACACAGCTTACAGTCTAGTAGAGGAGATGCAGGCAAATCAAATTACTTACACATGAGTGTGCAATATGGGTGTTGACAAAGAAAAACAAAGCTGCTCTGAGAACCTATAACGGACTTTGGCACAGGCCGGGAGGCCAGGGAAGGCTGAGCTGAGCTGAGCCCTAATGAGGAGTAGTGAAGGATGGGGAGGAGCAAGGAGCCATCTGTTACTGGGCTCTTCTCAGAACTGTGTTGTTTTGGAAGCCAGCTGGGAGGCATTGGGTTATAAGCCCCTCTAGACACCCAGATGGTCTCCGAGGGGAGCTTCTCCTCATACCCGCCTACAACCCAGCCTTCACGTCTGCTTTTCTGCCATCTACTCTTGCCATGAGCCTTTGGGAGATGATGTATCTGTAAGCAAAGAGCTATTTTTCCTTGCTGGGGGCTGCCTGCTAACATATACAGTGCCTTTGCTGAATGACAGAAAGGTGCACCTCCTTGAACTGACATGATCTTGCATTGAGCACATGGCTTGGCTAGTGGAGTGCAGGCTGGATTTAAGCCATCCGCCTCTAATCCCTTACCCACACCCCCATCAGCTGAGCACCCTTGTACAGAGAACAGCTTGGACAGTCTGTGGTGGCCCTGCTGCAGTCTCAAGCAGAACATTCTGGGTTCTTGGCTCTTCCTCATAGCTGGAAGATTCCTTTATCCTAGGAGAAGATAATTACATCTTCCATGGACATAAATCTCTTTGGACATTTAGAAAGGAATTTATATGTATTTTCTGGAGAACTGGGTGTTTTTCTTATCTAAATTGAAAAGAGGATTCTTTTCAATACGATCCAAGAGAGTTCTTTCATATGGTAATTCACACACACTCTGGCTGATAAGCCCTAGACTTGGCATAAGGTTCAAAGCAGAAATTGTGTTCAGATGAGGCACAGGGATGCTTTTTGATCTGATTTGCTTTTAGTTGCTGACATTGGGATAATTTTGGCCTCCGAGTAGCAGTAGGCCTCAAAAACGTGGTAAAACAAGATCTTTTTTAAGAAAGTCTGAACTACCCAGAATGGATGGATGGAAGAGTCCTCGTACATTTGGGAGAATCATTTTCTAATGAATGATAACTCTCATCGCATACTAGCCAAGCTGGAGTGGCTCTTGAGAGGCACCTCATCCAGAACCTTCCTGTTACCAGTGAGGAAACTGAGGCTCAGAGAGAGAAACTGGGTTGGCTTAGGTCACACAGTGATGGCAGAGCCAGGTTGACACCTGACAAGCGCTTTCTTCTGCACCTGAACCTTGTTAATAGCCCACGTTGTCCAGTATGAGGATGGTATGAGCTACACGTGTGACTGTGTAGGGGGAAGGTGAGAAGGGAACATGCAGGGATGGAAGACGTGATGTCTCACCAAGACCAGTGCGGCCTCTCCTCATTCAGATAGGAGAAGCCGCATTTCCTACTTAAGAGGAGTTAAGGATAAGTGTTATCTAGAGAAGATAACACTAGGAGTAGGGTGGGAACTGGGAATGAAAGAAAGGGAAGATGGAAGCTCTTCCGTCTCCAGTAGAAGACATTGGAGAGCATACAGTGAACCACATGCCATACCACTGCTTCACAAGTGATTGTGACAATCGGCTTGAGGTGGCCAAGAGCTGGGTGTCCAAGTGACATCCTACCTTGGGTATCATATCTTTCCATGTCTGACATTAGTGAAAACACTTTCAGTTGTGAGGATAAGATAATCTAATAGGTGCCTGGCACTCAGTGGGTGCTCAAGAAATGGCAGCATCTCTCAATAGAGATCCTGCTAAGGAAAGGGGCAGAGAAAAGGAAGAGATATAAATCTCCTTTAATTCCCTCAACAATGCTTTTAGGAGATATGATTCTCCCCATCTCGCAGATGAGAAAACAAAGATAAGTTTCCTGCCCAAGTCATACAGCTCAATAGCAGTGAAACTTGGCTCTTTGGGTTCTGTGCTATTTCCACCACGACATGCTAGCTTCGCTTAGCTTCAGCCGACAGTTCCCCGCTTTGCTTCCAGGCCCTGCCCTCCCTCCCTAGAGTGCATGTAGCAGACTCGATCCCTGAATTCGAGTGCATTTACGTAGAGGTGTGGTGCCTAGTACGTAAGCTCTGACATTGGAAAACAAGTGCGTGGAGGCTCAAATATTTGAGAATGCTAGAAATGGAAGTCCCTTTCCCAAAGATGCAAGGTCAGGGGACATTGTGGGACATACTCAGGTTTGTTTCTTTTTTTACTTAAAAACTAAATTGTTTTCCATAGGCCCGAGCTCCATCAGCATGGCAGGACCCTGTTCTGGTTAAAACTTAGCAAGTCGGCACAGACAGCTGCAGCTGAGGCTGCTCCTGCTGGGTTCCTGAGGAGTCTGGGGACTCCCTGTCCTTCTCTTGCCTCCTGATTACTCTGCTTCTGGTGAAGAGGCAGCGACAGCTTCGAGCAAAGACTTTCATCATTTCTTTTGTGAAACTGTCCTATAGATTGGGCAACTATGAGTTTTTCATCTATATTCATTTCTCTAGTGAATTTCAACAAGATCTAGCTCTAAAAAATAAAATTCAACATTTCCACTCCCTGTGAAGGGTGTAAGTGAATATGGAAAGACAAATTCAAAAGGTGAGCTTTTCTAACTCTGAAGGACACATGCAGGAGTTCTGACCAGGCTGGGAGTGAGGAGACCTACATTTTGGTCCTGATTCCCTCCTGCTGTCTGTGTGATCTTGAGCAAGTTGCTTAACCTCTCTGGGCCTACCTGTTTGCTAAGAACTCTTTCAGCGCAAATATTTTATGGTTATAAACACAGAGAGACTCCTCTCTGTAACGTAGTTCCTTTGCAGTGCTGAATTTAACACATTCACCATGGCTGATGATACTTGATGAGTTTATATTTTTCTCTTGGTTGGAACAGGGACAGCTGTTAAAAAAAGACTTGAGTTCTTTCCAGCTGTGGCCCTATGTTTGTGGGTTTGGTAGGCCAAGGAGGCTGCAGAGTCATATGCATTTTACACTGTAAAAATATTTCCCTTTAGCTCAAAATAAAATCCTGGAGGTGAAGTGGTATTTCCAAACTCCACTGAGTTGCAGCCTCAGAACTAGAGAGCTGGACCGTTTGGTCTAAACTCCAGAGCTCATAGGTGTGGAGGCCCAGAGGCAAGGAAGGAAGTAACCCAGGACTCCCAGATAATTTGAGATAGAACTGGAGCTAGAACCTGGCTGCCATCACGCCCAGTCTAATGCTTGCATCCTCTCTGTATGTATAGAAGCTGATTTGAAGGGCAAAGGATTATAAAAAATAAACTTGTAAATAAAGGTCCAAAGATTTTTATTTATGTTTTCAGTTTAACATGCATCAAAACCCTGCATATATTTAAAAACCACTATGGACATTCAATTTGCATTTCCTGAAGCTACCCCATCAAGCAACTCTGAAACAAATTAAAAAGAATAGTCAAGCCTGAATGCACACTGAGGTTTCCATGTGCCCAACTCAGCATATTCAGGTATGACCCCTACAGAGCTTGGACTCTGAACTGGCACTAACATTCTCTACGCTCAATGACCACTTCACACAATGAATTCATCTGTGTAATTGTGCTTAACTGTCCCAAGATTAACTCCATGTTTGCATGAAGATCAAATGCTTACTTTAAAAAGTTTAGTTTTCTTCCATTTCTGTCTTATCTGGGGAGGTAGTCATGCTTGGAATTTCCTGGGCTTTTCTTTTTTAAATCTCTTGTTGAGATTGAGAATGTGAGGGCAAGAGTAGGGGGTGGGGTGCCTTACCTCTTATTGTTCTTTTTGAAACAACAACTGGCAATTCTTCTTCACTATTTTGGTGTCCTCTTATCAAAGGCAGCCCAGAACACTGGGATCTCAAAAGCAGGTAACAACAGCGTTCTCGCTTGCCCCTCCACTCCTAAATCCTATGCTAGTAAGAACATGATCTAGAATTCTGCTTTATTAAAAATTTTTCTTTTGGATTATAATTCACATACAGTAAAGAGTACGCATTGGAAATGTGCATCTTGATAAATTTTTACATACGCACGTATTTCCGCTTTGCTTATTCCTTCAGTTATTGTTTAGTACCACTTGGCAGTGGAATATCTGTTCTGGTTTTTCCAAGGACTGTCGCGTCCGAGTCGGGTGCAGGACGACATTTGGAGTGCTGGAAGGGTGGTGGCGTGATTCAAGTTGAAAGGATTTACTTTTTACTGTTTTACCTCACTTATACTTTAGCCACAAGTTCTGGAAGAAATACTGGAAGGCGCACTGCATTTTTGCTCACAATGGGGATCCGGGCATCTGGAGGGGAAAGGGAGATATCTGAATGGGGTGGGGTGTTTCCACTTAATCATTACCACTGCTGACATCAGGGAAAACCAAGTAATGCGTATGGTCTGCACGGGCACCTACAACGCGCGGAAAGGAGGCCAGATTCTCAGCAAGTGTTACGATGAGGCGGGGGACAGACTGAATACAAGACTGAGAAGTGAAGTTGTGTGGTTTGTATTTTGGCCTCAGTGGCTACTTCAAAACGATGTCGGGAGGGGAGCAGTTGTCTTTTTCAGCACCCCAGTGGGTGCCCGGGACACGAGGTAGCCTTGAGAACAAATACGTCCTTTCCTGAAATAGGAAGCCAACTATTTACTTATGCAAGCAATGCAATAAAAGGGCTTTATAAGTTGAGTTGCAGCTCCTGAGCTTTGGACTGACCCCTAGATTTGTCTCAAAAGGCTCCTTCTGGAGGAAGGAAAGTCCTGAGGCTCTCAGGTCGAGCACTGGCTCAAACAATTTAAATCAAGTAGAACCTCCTCCATCTACAAGTTGAACCAGCCCAGGCAAACACCCTTAAGACAGCTTCTGAACAAAGATGCCAATACTATCATTTCAACCTGAACGGGCAGCACAACCCAGTGTCAAAATTCATTTTATGAAGTCAAAAAATGTTTTTAAAATAAAATTCACTTTTAAATACTGTAAGTATTCATCTTAATCATTGCATACCCTCAACTCTCTCTTCTCCCCTTTCGCTTCCTCATATTCTTTGGCAAAACCACAACCCTGGTTAGATCTAACTCTCTCACTCACTTACTGCCTGACCCTGCGTAGCTAAATGAGGTTCGAGAAAAATGCGCAACCATGCTGGTGGCTCACGCTTTAAAATCACAGCCTCAAACCTCAAGTGGCTCCTTCGTGCTGCTAGGCAACCATACCATGCATCCCTGGTCAATATATGTTGGCCTATCCCACTCACTCAATATTTGCTGAATGAATGGATTGAATAAATGAATTTTAATTAGGGTCCCATGGATGCTATAGTTCTGTTGGTCTAAGTTTAAACGTGAATTTTATTTTAAAAACTTTTTGTTTAATGAGTGCTGGGCTTGGACCTAGAAGACCTGTATCCAGGTCCCAGCACTGCTGCTTACTAGCTGGGCGACCGTAAGTGAGTCACGCTTCCTCTATAGAACTCAGCTGTTCTATAAAATTAGGCAGCTGGACTAGGAACGCTAGAGAATGGAGAGTCCCTCCAGATGCTGGTTGACTGAGCGATATGAGGTCTCTACCTTCTGCTGAAGTTCACAGATCTGTGATTTTTCCTTGAGCCAAGCAAGCCCGTTGACAGCTGGGTCATTCTGGACAGAAAGTGAGGTCACATGCAAAGAGAAATGCAGAAGGACCCCTTCTCTTCTTCATTGGTCTCTGATTTTACTTTTTCAGTCCTGCAGCTAGAAAGAGATTCCAAAGCAGGCAAACCTCTTACACTAAAAGCAGACGGTGACTTTGATTCTGTGCAAACTTCAGATGAAGTATAGTGTAGAGATGACAATGGTTTGGGACTTGGGGACCTGGATTCTAACCAAATTCCATCACTGATCAT
The DNA here is from genome assembly GCF_000325575.1 of Pteropus alecto. Taxonomy (NCBI): domain Eukaryota; kingdom Metazoa; phylum Chordata; class Mammalia; order Chiroptera; family Pteropodidae; genus Pteropus; species Pteropus alecto. The sequence continues at coordinate 15,024,623 of NW_006443570.1, forward strand.
CAGTCTCTCCCTCCTCTCATCTGTATAACGAGTGAGTTTAAGTTCACTAAGCCCTTACCTGGCTTCCACCATTTCCTAGCACTATGGCATCTTTTTTTTGTCGTTTTTACCTTGTCTGGCCTGTTTCAGATCAGAACTGGCACAGCATTAGCACATTTATGGTTTACAAGTCCCAAGACATGCTATGCAAATAAATGATAAAAGCATTAGGAATGTGGCATGGGAACACCAAGGTCTTAAACAAAGCAAGACTTTGGAATTGTAAGAGGAATGGAAAGACATTGACCCAGAAACACCTGTCCTTGAGTTTAAAACCATCTGGACAAGTGACCACAGACTGTGGGAGACACCTAGAGCCAGAGGCTAGATATAATACACGGCACTTTCCCCCAGCATGTGGTATGGCCAGAAGTGTGGGGGCTACATAAGCAAATCATTAAAAATAAATCAAAATCTCTAGTGAGAAAATCATTTTCCATTATCTTGCAATCTTTCCGATTCCTTTAAGAAGTCTGTTGTTGCGCTCGGATGTTGTAATAACTCTCAAATTTTTGCTAATCTGAGACTCAGATAAGTCAACTAGAAATGCATAGCTAGCTAGTAATTCGTGAACTCAGGATTTGAACCCAGAACCACCTGACCTGTGCTCTGTTCCACTATCCTGTGCTATCCCCTGTGGGGCCTGAGACAGGGCTCAGAGCACAGGACACCTCCAACCCAAGTGCTGGGTGAATATTAAATCATGCTCAGAGCCGGGAGAGAGAATGTCATACGGAGAGCACTGATCATAGAGACTTGGCCTACGGAAGCCGATAGCAGCCCTAATAAACCAAGAAAGCGAGGAAACGGGAAAGCCGAGGCCACCGTGGAAAGCGGTTGAGATGAATTCTGTAGGCCAAGCATTAACACCTCATAAATTGCTTTCTTAAGGACTCGGTTGGTTTATGAGGAAGGAAGATTCAATCATTGTGCTCAGGGTAAGGCGGAAAGCAAGAAAGAAACAATATTCTGTGTGAGGGCCGCCCAGAAGACTCCCCGTTATTACCCAGCAGCTCTTGACTACGTTGATTGCTCCATGCCTCCCACTATAAGCTATTCCCTTGTCTCATGTCATCCCTGTGGCCTCGACTTGGACTGTTTCTTGCTGGGGCGCTGCTCTCTAACAGCTTTATGCCCATTCCATGTGTATTATACTGGTTTCGGAGGTGTGGGAAGACATAGACTCTGTGAACACAATAGCAGAATATGCAAAACACTGCCATGCCATACATTCGAGAGAGATTCATGTTCCAGGCCCTGTTTTAGGTACCGGGCATACATTAGTGAACCACCCAGACACAAATCCTCTGCCTTGTAGTCTAGTCATTCTGGTCGGGGAGAGAGTCAATAAACCAGATAGATAAGTGAAATGTTAGATAGTGATGAGCAATAAGGGGAAAATGTGGAACATGGACAAGGAGGCAATAAAATGTTGGGGGCTCATGTTTTGGATAGAGATGGCCAGGAAGGCCTTACTGAGAAGGGGCTTTTAAATCCTTACAACAGTCCTTTGAACAGAGAAGAGATCTAACATTTGTTGTGTATCTAGTAGATGCCAGGCATTACATATATATCCCATATATACTTTTTCCCTTCCAGCTTACAGATGGGTAAAGTCAACCTCAGAGTAATTTTTCCTAGGTCACTCGGCCAGAATATGGAAGAGCCTGAGTTAGAAATCGATTCTGACACACTCTCTTCCTGAAACAATCAGCCAGGCTGAGCACCATTCGCCCCACTTTATAGAAAAGAAAACAGAGGCCCAGAGAGCCTCTGGAACCTTCAGAGCTGGGACTGGCATGAGTATCACCTAATACCTATTTCAGTTTCCTTTCCACTTCAATGTACTCTCCGTGGTACTGCATGCAGGCACCGTTCTTAGTACCTCGTTGGGGTACAGAAAGAAATAGAAGACTCGGGGGCCTGTGGAGGATGCCTACACACATGAAATTACAGAAGCTGACTTAAGAAGAGGGGACTGTGACTAAATAACTCAGTTATTTCCCGTATTTGCATTGCTTTGCTATCTCGGACAACTGGGCAGACCGGCAGCATTCTTACCCCTTGCTAGTCAAAGGATGAGCCAGAGATCACAACATGGACATCACCCAGGAGCTTGTTAGAGGAGTAGAATCTTGGCCCCACCCCAGACCTACTGGATCAGAATCTGCATTGTAACAGGGTTCCAAGGGATCCTGTCCATGTGAAAGTTTGAGAAGCACTGCACCGACTGCCTCCTTTCTAAGCCATAAGCTATATCCCAGGGTAGAACTGATGGCTTCTACAACCCTGTAACGAGGCAAGGGTGTGCATGCAGAGCATTCAGCCAGCCTGGGGAGGCATGGGATGGTCTGTACCAGTCAGAACTGCAGGGCGGGGTGGACCTCGGCAGAGGCAGGGCCACCTGCAGATACTGAGCTCTGGCTTTACCCAACATTGGCAGCTCATTTCAGAGTGACTATGGTCACTGAGACAAGGACTGGCAGGATGGATGCTCTTTGTGATCCACCAGTCCCTGAGAAAGAATATGCAGGAATAAACAGAGCTTTCAACTCTTGATAATTCTGACATATGGAGGCTTTTGCAAGGTTTAGTTCAACCTAGTAATTGTTTATTGATTGCCTACCGTGTGCCAGACATTGTGCTAGGTACTGGGGATATGAAGGTGAGTAAAATGCCCTAGTGTCTTCTTGGGAAGGGTCACGTTCTTGCATGTGTATGTTTGGGTGTGCAGGGGTGAGATGAGGGGAGAGACCTGGCACGGTAGAGCTATCCCAGGCCCAGGTGCCACATGAGCCTTGAGAGGCAAGGTGCAGGACAGGTTAAGGAAAGCTTCCTGGCTCCTGAGCTGTCAAAAAGGCTGGAGAATGCCCTGTGTGGTAGCTGCCCCCTACACACACACACACACACACACACACACACACACACACACACACACACGCACGCACACACACACTGCACTTTGCCTGGGGAAATGGAACAGCAATCACTTCTTTGCAGAACCTCAGAAATAAGTACAATAAGCAGTTCCTGATTTTTTAATAACACACACACACACACACACACACACACACACACGCACACACACACACACTGCACTTTGCCTGGGGAAATGGAACAGCAATCACTTCTTTGCAGAACCTCAGAAATAAGTACAATAAGCAGTTCCTGATTTTTTAATAAAAGTTCAGATAAAACTAAAGTTCTGGCTTCCATGAAGATGTAGATTTGTTCTCTAGATTTTTATAAAAGTATCAAGGAGCACCTCATGATTACATTCAGATGCCTTCTGGGATACGGTTTAATCTTGATGATTATTACTACATAGTGAATATAGTTCGATGAAAACTTTTAGGGAAATAAAACTCTTCATAATGGTCCCCAGATTTTACTATAGTATCAATCACCTCTGGGATGTATTTATTGACACCGGGTCATTCTCCTTGGCGTCTCTGTGCCTTATTTGAAGAAGTGCCTTGCAGGTAAGAGGGGACATAGCAGTTCTCAAACTTAAGATCAAGATATATTTACGATAAACTGGCCTTTACCATATGACCTAGCTTTCCTGTGCTCTGTTCTGGGATACCTTCCCACTGAAAAAAAAAAAAAAAAAAAAAAGCTCTGTGTTCCAACAAAACACCATGTCTCCAAATCTCCGCACTTCAGTCCCTTCCCAAGCCCTGCCCAAGCAGCTACCTCTGCTAGGTATGCTTCACTATTTCTACTTCACCCCCACACTGGCCCCGTCTCCCAACAAACCCCCTTTGTCTAGTTAGTCATCTGGCTACCGAACTTTCTGCTGTAAAGCCCAATAACTGATGACGTTTGGGACTAGCATTAGATAGATGAGCAATGGGATGAATGCACTAGGAAGCCCACACAGCTCTGCAGGAATAGAAGAATGTAGTGTCAGAGCACAGAGGCACGTCAGACCAGAGAAAGGATGGTCCGATTAACAAATCAGTGGTGCAGAGACAATTGGCTAACTACTCGGAAAGACATAAAGTTACATGTCTGCCTCATGTCACACATCCAAATAAAATTCTAACAACTATTAAAGACTTGCATGTAAATCAACAAACAATTGAGAATGTTCAATAGAGAACTGGTTAAATTATGGTATATTGATACTATGGATTATTATCAAGTTATTAAAGTCATGTTTTAGAAGAATATTTTAGTGCTCATGATATATTATTAAGTAAAATAGCCATCTACAAAATGCATATAGGTTATAATCACAATTTGATAGACAAATTTCCCATAATTACAATGGAAGAGTGCTCATGTGAGCACACGTGCACACACATTTGGAGTGTGTATGAGTCCACACGTATAGTGGATACTCATACTTACATATACATGGGTCATGAAAAACGTCTGAAATGAAACATATCAAAACAATAAAAGCAATTATCTCGTCATTTTTACTTACACATACTTACTGTTTTATTTTTTCCCCAAAAGTTCCACAATGAAGATTCATTACTTTTATGATACAGAAAACCAGTAAATGTTATTTAGAAAATTAATCTATGCTGGCTCTAATATTAAAATAATTTAAACACTTTCACGAACAAAAGTGAAGACAAACTTGGGGAATGTACCCCATCGAGGCTGGGCATCCCGTTGCCTGAGCAGCTCTACTTTTCCCTAACACCCTGCCACGGAAGGACCAAACATGACTATGAACTTCTGGAACCTGACACCCTACTCTTTGGGAAAGGAAAAAACCAGCTGGCCCAGCGTTGGGGCCCCTCCTGTGTTCCACAGGACAGTGCAGGGGTGGCCCAGCTGATTTTCTTTCCATTTCCAGGGTAAATAATTAAGTTCGTGGTTAGTATTCTCTTCATTTAAATTTTCTTCCTATCAAATTTTCTTAAACATATGATGCCTGGAGTATGAGAATCTACTATGAGACTGTATCAGATTTAGTCCTGATTATGTATTTAACTATCTTAAGTTTAATACATTATCATTTCAGTCTGCACTGGTTCTCAGAAAGATGACGACTACAACAGCCTAAGTCTCTGTGTTTCGCAGGTTCTCCATGTGATCCTGAAACACACCAGCTTGAGACCCATTGCTATTGCCTGCTCTAAAGTAGTGAGTCTCAAACTTTGCTGTAATTACAATCACTTGTGCAGATTTTAAATATTCCAATGACAAGACTATACCCCAGACTGCTAACCTCGGAATGTGTATTTTTAAAATCTCCCCAGGTAATTCCAATGTACAGTCAGGTTCGAGAACCAATGTCATCAAGAATGCAACCTCATATCCAGGTGCCGCAGCTCCTGAGACTTATGACAACTTTGGTAAATGACCTGAGTCTGAAATGATTTTGTGTTCTCTGTCTCCATCTGCTGGCCATTGCCCTACATTGCTATAATTTACCTACACAACCAGATTGCTTGCCAAAAGAATCAGAGACCCGAAAAGAGTTGAAATGTATAAGTAATAAATTAGCTACAAAATATATTCTTGTATTTAATAGAATGGTCTAAGAATTATAAATGTATTATAATAATGCATCTCTGATCTGTTCTATGCTTGGTAAATAAAAAGCAGCCAATAAATGTTAATTATTACCATATAGTTAGGCAAAAGATAGACACCATCTTTTGAGTACCAGAGAGTCATTCTGAATGAATGGCTTTCATCCATTTAAAAAATATAGTGTGACTATACCTGGCACACTGTCAACTGTGAATACTCAAACTGGACAATAAGACACAGTTTGTCTAGTGAGAGAGATTGAGAGACTGTGTGTGATTTTTAAAAATTATTATCTGCTACAGTATTATTTCAATAAAATAGACTTATTCCATATCTATTTTTGTCACATGCATAGATTTATGTAACCACCACCACAGTCAAGATTCCAAACACTTCCATCATCTTCAAAAAACTCCTTCATGCTTTCCTGTAGTCAAATCCTTCCCCCACCCCAATTCCTGGCAACTACTGTTTTGTTCCTATAAATTTGCCTTTTCCATAATGCCATGTAAAGGGAATCATACAGTAGGGAAGCTTTTGTGAGCTGCTTCTTTCACTCAGCCTAACTTTCTTCCTTCTGCTTGATTTAGTTATACTTTATTTTTCTGGATTCTTGAGACCCTTCTTTTCTAAAACAATCACCAAATGCTATAAATTTCCATCCAGGCCTTGCTTTTAGCTGTACCTACACATTTTGATACGTTGTATTTTCATTTTAGTTCAGTTTAAAATATTTTCTAATTTCCAATTTTCTAATATCCCTTGAGATTTCCCCTTTAACCCAGGGATTACTTAGAAATGTGTTATTAAATTTCCACATACTTGGAGATTTTCCAGTTATTGATTTCTGGTTTAGTTCCATTATGGTCAGAGATGACACTTTCTATTTCAATTCCTGTACATTTGTTGATATTTGTTTCATGATCCAGAATATGATCTATTTGCTCTATCAGTCACTGAGAAAAGAGTGAGTATTGAAGTCCCCAACTATAAGTACTCACCATCTTTTAGTTCTATCAGTTTTTGCTTCATGTATTTTAAAGATCTGTTATTAGGTATATAGCCATTTAGGATTGTTATGTCCTCTTTGTGACTCAACTCTGTTATCGTTATGCAATTTCCTTGCTCTGAAGTCTATTTTGTCTGATATTAATATAGCTACTCCAGATTTCTTTTGATTAGTATTTGCATAGTGTAGGGTTTTTTGTTTTTGGGGGTTTTTTTTTTTTTCTTTTTTTTGTCCTTTTATTTTTAACCTACACTATTTAACGGGTTTCTAATAAATACCATATAGTTGGGTCTTGGATTTTTTTTTTTTTTACATTCTGACAATCTGTCTTTTAATTAGTATATTTACACCTTTTAAATGTAATGTACTTGTTGACATGTTTAGATTTAGGTCTACTATCTTATTATTTGTTTTCTATTTGTTCCCTATGTTTTTCATTCCTGTTTTCCCTTTCCTGGTCTTCTTTAGGATTATTTGGATTTTTTTTTGGTATTTCATTTTAATGTATCTATTGAGTTTTTTACTAAATCTTTTTGTGCAATTTTTTAATGTGGTCACTCTAGGAATTACAAAATACTTAACTTTTCATAATCTGTTTAGGATTCATATTTTATCACTTCAAGTGAAATGTAGAAATCTTACAACTACATAGATCCCTTTACACTTTAACATATGTAATTACAACATTTGTAATTTTCATGTACTATATCTGCATTCACTGAAAAGCCCAACAGACAATGTTGCAAGTTTTGCTCTCACTGATTATACATGTTATGAAGAGCTTAAAACGGAGAAAGCAGTCTATTATATTCACACAAATATTTCCCATCTCTGTTGCTCTTCCTTCATTCCCAAAGTTTCAAATTTCCCTCTGGTTTCAGAGTTCTATTGAGAAAATGTTACTATACTTAAGAGGTCAACTAAGAAGTGGGGGGGAGATAAAGCAATGAGCATCATTTCCTATTCCCTTGCTGTTGGGACCACATGTTCTCTGGTCAGCGGCAAGAGTGCCCCTCCCTGAAATTTTAGGCAATGACAGCCACTGCTCCAATGAGATTGCCAAGGAGCTGGTATGGGGGAGAAGAGAAGCAACAAACAGGTATTTTCCCCACCCTCCCTGACCTGTACAGGACCTTTTGCTCCTCCCTAGGACTAGAAGTAGAGAGCTTCTCTGGGAATTCTTTCTGTCTGCATCTGGCATGCAGGTCCAGGTTTCCTGTTTGTCTTAGAGTCCAGTCCTGAAGATACCAGAGGGTTAAAAAGGTAAACTTACTTCCCGTTTGGTGGTGCTCTGAGTTCTCTTTTCCTTCCCCAATCTTTCTGTTTCCTTTCCTTTCTGAGATCCCTGCTCCATGCATTTAGTCCAGGCCCAGTAGCTTCGGTGGTCAGTAGGAGAGACAAGGTGGAGTTAGGACGGGACAGAGAACGAGAGATGGATTTTTATGTAATAATCAGGAGCACAGATTTACAAAGGCTGAAAAATGCTCTCTCAGGGCATACAAATTTAGGGAGAAATTCTCTTTTCCACAGTATGTATGGTGGCTAAAAGCCTGATTCCTTTGTTTGAATTTTTGCATTCATATTTCAGGTGAACCTTAGAATTATTGTCATTTAAAAAAATCTTATTTTGATTTTGACAGGAATTTACACTGATATATATATAAAGAAAAGTGGTCTTTTTATAATATTTAGTCCTATCTAGGAACGTGGTTGAGCCTCCCTCCTTCCCCCCACTCTGCCCGGTCTTCTTTTATGATCTTCAAAAAATTTTATTTTTCACATATGAGCTTTGGTCAAATTTATTCCTAGGTATTTTATTATTTTTATTACTATTGTGAATGGGATTTTTAACATCAAAAAAATTGAGTTGGCTTTTGCCGATACAAAGAAAAGCTACTAATTTTGGCATATTTATTTTGTAACCAGCTACGTTACAGAACTTTTATTAGTTCTACTATTTTCTGAGTTGATTTTCTTGATTTTCTGCAAATAATGATTTGAGAATTCAGTCTCACAGACTGATGCTCCGTGATAATTTAGAACTTCTCTTTCAAAAATTTTTTTGAAAAATTCTACTTTTGTTTTATTTAATCACATTGGCGATTAGAACTGAAACAATGTTAGGTAATAGTGGTGATGACAGGCTTGCTTGTCTTGGTTCTGACTTTTTTAGAAAAATCACTATTAAGATAGATATGTCTTATGTGAATGAAGTAGCTTTTTAAATTCCTTTAAAAAAATAATTTTGATCAAACAAGGAGATTGAGTTTTATCAAATTCTCTTTCAGCATCCATAAAAATGACCATTCTGGTTTTCTTCTTTGACCTATTAATGTGGTAATATTTTGTTCACAATACTTCTCATTCAAGAAAATGCCTGCATACCTACAGTAAATCTGCATTAGTCATGGATAGATTGTAGAGCAATAATTTCCAAGAAAGGGCTTTTGCAAATGATACAGGCTGCTCCTGGTTTGAATTATGTCCCCAGAGAAGTTGTACCACCACCACCTCCCTCCTGGGCCCCATTAGTCCAGTGAGCTACTGTGACCGATAGCAGTATTATAGTCCTCAGGTGTGTTGGACAGAAAGGGCAAATGAAAGCTCAATATTTGATATCTTGGCCCCAACTCTAATATAAGGTCCTTGTCCACTGGAGTGCCAAGGATCCCTTTAGTTTAGACCTGAGGACTCAAGATCTATACTAGAAAGCAGATGCTCCTTCCCCAAGATCCCACTCCAATGATGTAATGAGGAGACAGACATTCAAGCCCAAGGAGGACACCAAAGTGTAATGAGGGTACCACTTATTACTGAACACCTGCTCTGTGCCAGCTCCCAGCCAGATGCTTTACACATGTGACCTACTCCTGAAACTCTATGAGGTATTGTTAGCCAGTTTTACAGATAAGTCAGGTAACTTGCCCAAGGACTTTGTTACTAAGTAGCAGAGTTGTCCTTTAAAAACCAGGTGTAATTTCAAAGCTTGTGTAAACTTGGTCTGTAATTTCTAAAGACTGGTATTCAGGGATGAGGCAGAACTAGGACAACAGATACGACACCCTTGTTAAGTGTGTGGCCTCTCTTACTTGTAGTCCTTTCCCTTGCCCATGAGGAATCTGTGGAGTCAAGATGGAGGGCCATTTCTGGCTACAGAGGTCTTGGGGTAGTGCCTCTCCACACTACTGGATCCAGGTTCCTGAGGCATCCAAGCTAACATCTCGTAAGTGCAGTCAGGGAATCCAGCTGTTTGTCATCATGAAAGCTCATGGTGTGTTGACAGTATTTCTGCCTAGTGTTCTAAAAATTCAAGGAAAATAAATAGCTAATATTTATTGAGTACTGGAAGCTATCCTAAGAACTTTCCATGTATTAACAAATTTAACCGTTATAACATTTTATGAGGTAGGGACTATTATCCCCACTTAGATGAGAAAACTAAGGTACAAGAGGGTTAGTAATGTTCACACAGAGCGGCAGAGCCAGGATTTAAGCCTAGGCTCTTAATCTCTATACTGCATTAATGAAGTGAAGGCTGAATAAACCAGAGTAACTACGGTCCACTTATTTTTTTATGGTGGAAAGATGGTGAGGTTCTGCTCCCGGTTTGGATTCATGTACAAAGATCAAAATCCAGAAGTCATTGACTGTGTTCTATGGGAGGGTTCTGTCTGCCCTGTAATCACCTTAAGACATCCGCTTCACTACTATCACAAAAAGGTTACGATGTATGCCTTCCATGAGTTTACAGTGATTGGTTAGGAATTAGTGTGTTTCCTTTAATGGTCACAGGAAAGATTCATATAGGAAGATAAGTGATAATTCATAATATTGTCAGTTTAATAAATAAAAAGCGCTAGCCATCTGTGCCAGGATGACCCCTTGTCAATTTTTTTTTTTTTAAAATATCAAAAGACAGGTCAGAATTTGGCATTCTTAATTAGAATTCTAAATCAGAGTCAGACTTTCTCATTTCTACATCAAATAAATTCAAACTCTATTCTCTGCATGGCTGCCTTTCATGATGGCAGCTTTACTGAGGCACCAGCCCAAGGTGTCTGAGCCGGGCTCCCACCCATGGTGTACGCCCACAATGCCACAATGCCACAATGCCACAATGCCACATAAAAAAACAATTCAACATTCCATCAGGACAGAAGCCGTAGCCTGGACTCACAGAATTTTACTGGAATTTCTATAATTGCTTATCCTTGGTCTTCCCCTGCATATGAACATTAACATCTGTTTCAAAGACCTGGAAAGCTTCACAGAAGCAAAAGGTTTAAAAAGAAAAAATTAGATTTTATTCAAGATGAGCAAAGGATAAGAGTGAGTTATCAAATGAAACCATTCGAAGTCATTTCACAAATATTTTATCAGGAAACTCACTGGTGAAAGCCCAAAGCACCAGGAATAAACTACATATGCCACATTTTTTCTTTTATGAAAATGACAAGTAAATAGCCGCTTCCTTCAAGAGACGTGGAGGGGCATCAGAGTGGGTACTTGGGGAGTTCAGCACAGCAGCTATTTACCAACCTACAAGGAAAAGTTTCAGTATTTTAGCAACCAGTGTAGCTGTTACCAGTGCATACTGGCTGAACATCAGCATGGCTCACAGCTCTCTATCAATGCAGATTATGGGCAGACTATTTTTCATTAGTTTATTACAAAAGAAAGACAATTCTCACAGACACAATATATAATATTCTAATTCCTAAATCCTTTTGCTGCTTTTTAAAAAATCTTCTGAGACTAAACACCCTTCACAACTCCCCAGTCTGCTCAGCCCACACCACAGCTCAACTCCTTAGCTCCTGACTGCATGGGTCAAAGGGTCCAACAATCCGATCATGGCCAATGCAGCAGAACCACCTCTGAAGTGGTTGAGTACTTTTAGAAAAACTTACATAGCTGGTAACCCATTCTAAATAAATAATGGATGGATTACTTCTGTCCTGAAGATTAAATCCCACACCTCAGATGCTCAAAAGCTCCCACCTTCCTGTTATCACTTGACCCCTGGAAAGTGTGGTGAAATATTCACCGATTTCTTAATCCTAGAAGTGCTATTTATGATCCAGATGAATCAAAATAAATGGTCAGGATATCTTCTAAAAAGTCCATGATGACCCTTTTGGCTGTGTCACCAGCCAAGACCTGGACACTGCTTAAGTGCTCCAGGGCCGTTTTGATCATCTGGTCTCTTTCCTGTGGGCTGTGGGGTGCTCCGGTGTCATCTCCCTCTGCTCCTGATTTTAAAAACTGTAGGATATAGGACTGGACCATGTCTCCATTCACTTCAAGGGTTTTCTGGATGCAGGGCAGGTCTAAGGCACTGGCCAAGCTCAAGAGGTGAATCAGCGCCTGGCAGATTTGGGTCCGTAGGCTAGCACAGTACTTGAATTCCAAAAAGTCTGTGGTGTCTTCGCTCTTCTGTAAGGCAGTGACCAGTGCATTCCAGATCTGAGCATACTGGTCAACAGACCCATAGTGCTCTCTCTTGCACGGGATGGAAAGGGCAGTGGCAGATCTGATGCGCACTTTGAAGTTCTTGCATGATGTCACAACCGACGTCAGGGCGTTGTAGGCCTGGGAGGTCCACGGGGCTGTTCCTAGAAAGAATCCACAGTCATTTAAACAAATGAAGGATTAGATGTAAGTACGGTGAGAGGGAGAAGGGCAGAAGAAAACACACAGACACTAGTGCTCGTTAGTTTATGTTTTAATTCTTGCAATAATCCTATAGAATCAGAGTGGTGAATGATTAACTGTGGGATCCTACGTAAGTGGCCAAGTACCGACTCAAACTTCTCTCTT
>NW_006443570.1:15037004-15080254 GCF_000325575.1 Pteropus alecto
CACATGCTGAGGGCCTTTGCAACCCGAAACAGAGACTTTGGTGACTTTGAAAGAGACTTCTCTGGGAAGATGCTGTCCTAAGGGGGTATGGCTTAGTGGGAGGAGCATGGACTGAATCGTTCTCTTAGTTGGGTACATCTGAGCAGTGTGCAAACCACAACTGTTTGTTTGCCCAGCCCTGCTGGTGCTGGCAAAAGAATATTTTTTTACTCAGATTAGCATCCAGACACTGATCTGGCCATAATAAGTCATGCATTTTATTGTAGAGAAAAAGAAAATACTGTCTAGGCAGTAACTAGGAATCAGTACTCAGATTAAGGAAAGGGTCAAGTCTCTAATTTAGAGAAGATGATGCCCAGATTTTTGTCTTCTTTCCCTTCCAGAAAATCAGCCTGCTTTCCTCCTTGTCAGAGATACCACTACCTATTCCATTTGGGGGGGCGGGGGGTTCCTTATTCCTCAAGATCAGCAGCAGAGTAGAACTGAGCTTTCCTAACTTTCCTGGCCCTTCCAACTTCTATGTTGCCTCTGAAGACAGCCAAGCTAACACCCACCCTCAATGAACGCCAACTCTAAAAGCCACTTTAGGTGCTTTCCTTAATAGAAAAAGACATGAGGCTATTTATCCACTAGCTCCCAGCTGACTGGTCTGCCTGGATGCTCTTGGCAATAAAGGAAAGCAAAGCCAGATTCCCCTAACTTGATGCATGCTCTGCTGGACCAGAATGATTTTCCTCTCTAGGAACATACACTATGTTTCAAATCTTGTCACAAAGACAAATGTATAGGGCAAATGCTGGAAATTAAAGTGAATGGGATTTGGAGGCTATGATCCATATGCCTAAGCAGCTATTAGCTACTGATGCTATATTGAGGTGCATGGCACATCATAACTTAGAGACAGATGTCCTTATATGCAGCATTCTACTTTAGTACTAAGGGCTCACAGGATTTCTAATTTATACCCTCTTTCTCCCATGCCAGTGTTTTCCTTTATTTTTTTTCCCGATTTTTAAAATAATATACACTCATTGTAGAAAATTTAAAAAATGAAATAAGAAAATAATCCTACTCATCATCTTGCCCAGAGGCAACCACTGTTAATAATTAGGCTAATTTCCTTTCAGTCTTTTTTCTAAACAGTTTAGAGAGATCATGCTGTAGAAACAATTTCATATCTTGTTCTAGTTCATTTAACATCAGAAGTATTTTTCCAGATTATCAAAAACTTTTTGCAAACATAATTTTAAAGGCAACAAAATGCCTCAGTATCTCACTGAATATACATACCATGATCAGTATCTTTCCTTTTCTTTTTTTTATTACTGTGATAAATAATATTATGATAAACATCTTAATAACAGTGTCGACTGGGGTGTGTTGTCCAAAGAGGACTTCCACTAGAGGGAAGAGGAAAATTTCTTACCTAATGGAAGAGAAGGATTTTTAAATACATTTCCCATTGCATAACAAGCATTCCATCGGACTTTCATGGCAGCATCAATTAGAACAGTAGAAATTAAGGCCTGGATAGACTCCTCAATAATTTCAGCAAATCTGGGTTTTTCTATATGAGATGGCTGCAGAAAATGAAGCAAATTTCCAAGGGCCCGGACTGCATTACTTTTCACCTAGAATAAAACGTAAAAGCATTAGAAATCTATTTTGCCAAAAAGATGTTTCAGAAATTATTTCAGCTTAAAAAAACCCAGGAGGTCCTAGACGCCTTGAAGCAAGAGAGTTAATGAAAACTGCAGCCTGTAAAGGTGCCAGTTCTCAGATCTCTACAAGGTCTTGTGTGGTTAACACTCTGAGCCATTGGAAAGATGAGGTTCTATAGAGCTTCTCACCCTGATATTTTTTGTGTTAGACTGGACTTCAGAGAGACGCATCTCGATTTAGAGATAGCATGTAAAGCCCAGGGAGACACTGCTGGTTTGCAGCAAGGCTAGGAGGAGAAGCTGGGTTTCAAAATTCCAGTCTAATATTTTTGTACTAGAGAAAAGCATCTTTTTCTTTGTAGTATACTAGAATCATCTGAGGAGATTTCTTTTTTAAAAAAACAATTCCCAGGCCCTAACTCCAGAAATTCTGATTGAATTAGTCTGAGGTAGAGCTTCCCAGGTTTTTAGAACTATCGTACTAAATTAAGCACTTGGTATGGGTCAGGTACTATGCCAGGTACTGTGCTAGGTGCCTTAACATAAGATATCTCAGAGTCCAATGAGGTATATGTAACCACTTCCATGTGGACATTGACCTTCAGAGAAGTTAAATAATGCACCCAGCTACTATAGGGCACGCCAAGATTTGAACTATGTCTGCCTGACGGGATATTCAAAACCAAGGACTGCTCATCTTTCTGACTTGTCAATTCTACTTAAAGATTTTTTTGAAAAAATCAGATTAATATTAAAACAACATGGACTTATCATGGAGTAGTATTACAAATGGCACTGATATTTTTCATGAGATAAAAGATAGCAAAGAAATTGTATAAGTGTGGAGTGAGCCACTTTCTACCCTAAGTACACCCTCAATCTCCTTTAAACAGGGATTGATCTGATGGAATAAAACTATAATACGCTAAGTATCAACCTGACGAATACTAGATTTTGTTGTGGGTCTACCTTGTCTTTATCCTTGGATGCCTCTATAGCCGATCGCAACATCTTCAAGAGCAGGAGCCCAGAGAACTCTTCCTGGAAACTTGGGTCTGGTGTTTCCCTGTTCCACCCAAAGCAGGCAAAATGTCAAAAGGTAAAACCCATGTAAATGTATACATACACAAATATATTCATTTAGTGTAACTATAAAAACTTTAGGAAAACAGCTTAACAAATCTGTTCAGCTTATACCAAGAACTTATAGTTTATACCCTTTGACCACATTTAGGAATATAACTAAAAGAAATATCTCAAATGGAGATTTCATGCACAAAAATATTTACTGCATATCAAAGCCTAAAACGACATAAATGTTCAATAAGAGAAAAATGGTTAAATAATCATTGCAAAGTGATGATTGTGTAAAATAAATAATGATTTATAAAAAGTCAAGAGAATGCATATACATGTTGTATGTTAGAGTTAAGCAACAAAAAGCTGAACACTTGTGTATAAATAACAACAGTTGCCTCTGGGGAGGGGAATGAGGCAATTAAGGTAAGAGAAAGGCTTTTGTACTGTTTGAACTTTTTCTATAACCTGTAAATATATTACTTAAAAAATGAAAATGTGATATTTGAGAAGTTGGGAAACCATTTCAAAGGTTTTAGATATGTACTTTCATATTTTCCACATTTTCTATAATGTGGATGTATTTCTTATATCAGCATACAGTTTTTTATACATATACATATCAAGAACTGCTTACTAATCTTACTACTTGAAGGAATATAAAACAAAACAAAGCAAGAAGACTGACTGCATAACATGGGGTGAATTACTACTAATTCTTTTATAGTAGAGATCAAAGATTTTCTCTTGGGACCTCAGCCTCAGAAGTCACCCAAGGGAAATAAGCTGAATCACCTACATGTTAACAATCAGAGTGTCTGTCAGGTTGCCCAGAGACCAGGCTGCTTTGGCCCGGACATTCAGAGACTTGTCTTGAAGTGACATCAATACTGCATTTGCTGTGTCTGCAACAAATATGACATCCTATAAGATAAACAAAACAAATGCTGTAGTTACTTTAGGAGTTTACACTGTTACTCTGGAAATTCTCAAATTCATTTTCAGATAAAGTAATAAGTCTTTACCACAAATTTCTATTTGGAAATCAAAACTCATTTACTGAGTTTATCATTCTTATATATTACAATCTGAACACTCATTAAAATCCGAGGGGAAGTTCTCCCATGATTTTGGCATGTGCCATGCACACCTGAGGAGCCTATGGATTTGCTTTTATAAATATTTTATACCCTAGCCTGTGACAGTTATCTATGAATTCTGAGCTTGGATTGATTTCTACCTTGAGAAATGATGTTGACAATGAAATACATTTCCAAAACATATATTACTTACTTACATACTTCTCAGTGAGATAAATGTCACAAGTAAGAGTGAAGGAGAAATTTATTTCCTTCTTAGTAAAAATCAGCCTTCTAAATTATTACTATCACATGGTAAGGTCTCATCTTATTTTTTCCCAATTGTTCATTAAACATTTACTGGGCACCTAGGGTCCTGGGCAGTGTGCTAATTAAAAATAAATTAACTATCGGTACTACCATATTTTAGTAGCAATTAAGGAAACTAGCTTACAAAGCAATTTAATTTTCTTTACTGTCTAACTCAGAAGCTCTACATCCACCCTTTCAAAAAAAAAAAAAAAAAAAAAGATTGCTAGAGACTACAAAAGAGACACAGAAGAGCTATACAGGCTCACTCTGACCTGTCTGAGACAGGGGAAAAGCACATAGACTCCAAGGGCCCGCGAAGCCGCAGCTTTCACTAAACGGTTCTTGCTGTCGTTCAGCCCAAGCAGCATCGTGATGCACAGGATCTGCCAGTCACTCTGCAATGAGAAAGGTTGGCAAAGAAAAAGTGAGAATGAAATAACAAGGGACTGTGACAGGTCTGTGTTTGAGTCCATATTCGGAAGTTGAAACAACTCCTTATTATCTGAGTACCCACTTGGTACAGGGCACACACAGAATCTGTGATCACTTAACCTTTACAACTGTATGAATTAGGTCATTTTATTCTACTTCATTAAAGCTGCCTTCTTTATAAAAGCTCATTTATATAAATAAGAACAGATGCAAATACCATTGAGGACTAAAGGAAAGGACAGGTTGGATACCATTATGGTGCTGGGTACCAGCTAAGTATTTTCATGTACTTCATGTTATTACTCATGTTGTTCCCATTTTATAGATGATAAAATGCAGTTTTAGGGAAGTTAAGATAATCAAAGATCCAGGAAGTGAAAGAGCTAGGATTTAAACCCAGGTCTTTCTAATGTTTAGATTTGAAATATATCTGAAATCTCTCTGACTTCAAAGACTCTGCTCCCTACACCTCTACCATCCACCTTCTAAGCACAGGGAGGAAAAGCTCTCCTGAGACATTAAGATTTTCAGTTTTCCCATTGCCCTCGCCCCACACTCCAGCAGAATAAGTACCTTTTCCTCAGAAATAATGCTGAATACTGGTCCAAACAAAAAAGAATCAAAGTCAAACTCAAGCTCTGACACTCAGGGGCATGATTTAAAGATGAGAAAACACTTCTAAAGTTACCGGCAGACTGCTGAAGGCTTCTGGCAAGATGGAAGACAGGGCATCACAGGCACTCGCCTGCAGAGTCGGGTGCTCTGAATTCTGCAGGGCTCTGGGTAAAGGACCATTCAGCATCATAGTCCAGAACAGCACCACCTGGAATAGGGGCACAGTTAAAACTACAGCCCAGAAGCAGCAGTGGACCTAAGGCGACACTAAGACTATCCCAGTGACCAAAGTAATGAAATGGTTTTCCTCACAGTGGAAACTTTTTGTAAATGCTTTTGCTAGTTTTTCTTCTACAGCAATGAAAAGAACTTTAAAAAACAACTAACTGAATCCTTTCATTTTACTGATTGGGAAACTACAGTCTACCATGAAAAAGTGATAGGTATAATAATGAGGAGGATGAAGATGATGATAGTAACAACAATAGCGGTAGCAGCTAATGTTTTTTAGAGAACTTATGATATGCCAGGTATTGTTCTAAGTGCTTTACACATATCAGCTCATATCACCCTCTGCACAACTAACTGCAGTATATATCACTATCTCCATATTCACACAAGGAAACGGAGGCACAAAGAAATAATGTAACTTGATAGTAGGTAGTAGAGCTGGACTAAAATCCAGATCACTGACACCCAGCTGGGACTCTTTCAATCTGATCCCTCGTGGGCACAGAGATCAGGGTCCCAGAGTGGTTCAGAAGCCATATGCCAGAGTCCAAAGAGCAAGGGATCCAGAGGCAGAGCTGGAGTTGAGTCTTTCCGCTGATGCTTCCTATCTCTGCAATCCTGGGTGAGTCATGGAACCTGTCTAACCTTTGGTTCTTCTTCAGTAAAACAAGGCATAGACATCCATTTGGCAGAGTTTGTATGATAATAAAATGTAATACCGTGTGTAAAGTTCCTAGCACAGTGCTTAGTGCATAGCAGAGACTCAAATTGAGCAGTAGGCTCTGTTTTAAGCACTTTGAAGAATTACCTCACTTCAAAGCCCTTGAGGTAGGCATCCAAAGAGTACCTTTACCAATTTCCTTCCCATGCTTTATTAAATCCCTGGGATTTCAGGTTCATTTGCAAATCTTTCTGGGGTTTGGGTGTCTCCTCTGCCCCACGGATTTAGTCCTGAGTTTTGCTGTGTATCCTGTGTACCCGTTCTGTCTTCCCCACAAGTCTAGCTTCTGGAAACCCAGTCTGGGCCCTCCCCATCCCAAACCAGAAGAATGTGGATAGCTGTGGTTGCTGACCTTCAAGATGACCCAAAGCGATTCTTGACTCTTAATGTTTAGGAAGTGGTCCCTTCCCACTCTAACTTGAGCTGACCTGTGTACCATGGTGTGGTAATGACATTGTAACAACTTTTGAAGCTTGGTCATAAAAACCCTGTATTTCTCTCTCCATCTCTCTCTTTCTCCCTTTGCCTCTCTCTCTCTTCGATCCACTTGCTATGGGGAAAGCCAGCTGCCATATCGAGAGAACACTCAAGCAGCCCTCTGGAGAGGCCCTCATGGGGAGGAAGCGAGTGAGGCCTTCTTCCAACAGCCAGCACGAACTTGCTAGGTATGTGAGTGAGCCACCTTGAAAAATGATCATTCAGCCCCTATCAAGTTCGGCTGACTGCAGCCCCTGCCAGCATCATGACTAACAATGTCATGAGAGACCTGAGCCAGAACCATCCAGCTAAACTGCTCTCAATTCCTGACCCAGAGAAACTCTGTGAGAAAATAAATGTATATTGTTTTAAGCTGCTCAGTGTTTAGGATAATTTATTCCTCAACAAAAGATAATATGGAAAGTATATCCCTTTTATACAAATGAAACGATACCTGTGTGAACAGTTAAGAGTCTTGTCCAAAGTCACTTGATGAGCAAGGGGAGTAGTTTGGATTCAAAACTAGGTCTGTCTAATGGCAAAGCTCAACCCATTTCCCTGCAAATGGTGACATTTCAGCTTTAGTAGTACACTAAGGGAGGAACTAGGGCTAGACTTTGTTAATTCACTACAATAATGATGGAAATTGTGAAGGGAAAAAAAATAAGCAGGATAAGGGGGGCACAGGGAGAAAATATCACTAATGTTGAGATGATTTTTCTTTTGACACAAAGTAGACAACTTTTTTGTTGAGGCCACGTGTTCCTCCTCCCACAAAGAACTGAGACAGTGTGGGGGCCACAAACAACCTAAGATCACACGAATCTAACAGGAATTGTGGCGAGGCTGCGACAGTGAAGGAGTTAAGGGGATTAACATTCATTGAGCAGCTACAATTTGTCAGCATCTTTATGTTTCATTCGATCTTCCAACAGCCCTATGAGTTAAGGAGTTTTATTCCTCTTTACAATGAGGAAATTATGCTTATAATCACATATCCATTAAGTGGTGCTTGCTAGATTTGATCTCATGCCTTCTGATTCTAAATCGTTGGCTGTTCTCACCATTCTAGTCTGACTGTTGGGCAGGCTGAGTAACCAAACTAGGTTTTTATGCAAAAGGAATACTGTTTTTTGCACTGCTGACTGTATGTTACATATAATCCTAACACATATTGAACTGCAAATAAACTGAAATGCAAATAAAACCTATTTATGCTAGTATATCATCCTAGATTAGAAACTATAATTTTTGACATTGGAAGAAACCATAGTGTCTACTCCACTTAATCACTGAGCCTCAATATAAAACTGACTGAAGCACTAAGAAAAGGCAAAACTATGAATTGACATTTATTTACCAAGGTGACTGGCACTCTCTGATCAGGTGCTATGGTAGAATCTGGTTTATACTGTTGAATTAAGCCTGTACCCAGTTCTTCCAGAAGCTGTCAAGATAAAAGAAATAGATTATCAAAGCAGAATGTTAGAACTATGAAGGTAAAAGACTACTTCAGTTTGGAGATTACATCAAATCAAGGAGTAAAATAATTTCCAATTGATTTTCTTTCTTTCCTCTGTAACTTCTGTGTCAGAGGCATTCTTCCCAGGAGCAAAATCACCAGCTATATACAGTATTGTTAATTTCTTACCAAATCAATTTTTTGGGATTATATGTAGAGCTAAAAATAGAGGAATGTATGATGACTTCTCTACCTGAAACCTCTTGAAGAAACCTCAGAAGCAATGAACATGTACCAGAGGGAAGAATAGAAAGGGAAAACCGAGGAAAAGAACATATGGCTTTTAATGAAAATTACCTTTGCTCCATGAAGCTGAATGGATGGATCTGCTTCCCCCATGCACTTGCAAATCACCTCTCCAAGCTCCATCAGGTATACCTGAGCCACTGAAAAGTAGCCCCTTGCCAGATGAGCCAATACCTGCAAAGAGAACAAGCATTAACCCCAAGACCTGAATGCAGGGCTGCAACATCTGAAAAAGTATTTCAATATTTCAGAAATCACTCACACTTTAACAAAGGGGTGAAATATGATGAATAAAATGAACAACTATAATCTTTATTTTCTGACTAAAATCGATGACTTCATATACATCTATGGTGCTTTGTAATTTATAAAATGTGTTTCATTAAGATTATCAATATTACCTCATTTAAGCCTGAGCACAATTTTTTGAGGTAGGTGTTAACTGAATATTTCTGCTGAAGAAACTAAGCTGAAAAAGTTAAAGAAGTTAAAGGACACGTTTAATATTAACCATAATTAGCAGCAGATTCCAGGACGAAATCCATGTCTTACACTATATTTGAGTACAGAAAAAACAAATACTTCAATCCAGAATTGTTTTCTCCCTTTGAAAGAATAATTAATTATATTTAGTTGTCTCTAAGCAGATATAAGACCAAAGAAAAGTTTATAGAGAATAAAACACTTATTATATTGTAGAAATCAAAGATTAACTATACAATTTCCTTCAGAATTACTATGGAATTATTACATCCACCTGTCACGTAATACTTGAGGTGACTAATATGGCTTACAAAGAGGAATGAAACTGACATTTTACAACCAAAGCTCCCCCCTCCCACCAAAACAAAACAGCAACAACAAAGAACTCACACCTAAAATACAACTCCCACTAACACCACTGTCATGTGGTTCGGTTTTACATCATTTTCAGATTCGCTAACACCCTGTGAAGGAAGAATAATTGCTTCCATTTCAGAGATGAGGAAAGGAAACTTCCTACCTGTAAGGCCTCCAATCGCATAGGGGATGGTACGTAGGTGCTTCCTGCTGCAGAGCCAGCATCAAGACCCAAACAGGAATCCTCCCTGGGAAGTACAACAGTGGAAATGCAAAGTCGAATGAGCCAGCAGGGTTCTGAAGACCCCTTTGGCGAACTAATTGATGCTTCGTCCAGAAAGGGTCCTGAGGGGACTTTCTTCCACCAATCAGGAGGGCTGAGGTGAGGAGTTGCTGAATTGCTATTGCCGAGTCCGGAAGAACAGGGCTGTTGTAAAAGCAGCTGGACTTCAGGTAAAGGGGCATGAGTGGACACTATGGCTCCTAAGAGTGTGAGGCTTGACACACGAACATTAACATCTGTCAAAGGAAATAGTAAGAACCTATCACCGTAGGAACAGCTGTCATGACCATAGTTATCCCTGCAGGCAGTTAAGAATTATGGCATCCTTGTTTAATCTGTATCTAATTAAACCTCTAGACCTAACTTCCAGTGTACAGGAAATACACGGGACAGAAATATAAGTTAAACAACACTATAAAGAAAGAATCAGACAAATTGAGAATGTAAGACATTCTATAAAACAATCGGGCTGGACTTTTCTAAAACTCAGTATCATGAAAGAAAAAAAAGGTGGGGCATTACTCTGGATTTAGTGACATAAAAATTAAATGTAACGCATCAATCTTGAACGAACCTAGGGTTTTTTGTTTTGTTTTGTTTTTTAAGCTATAAAAGACATTTTGGTACATATGGAGAAATTTGAATGTAGACTAGATATTAGATGATATTATGAAATCAATGTAAATTTCTTAGGTGCAAGAATGGTTTTGTGTTTTTTGGGAGGTTGTCTTCATTCTTAGGCAATGCATGTTGAGGTGGAATATCATGTCTGTAATTTACTTTCAAACAGTTCAAGGGAAAAAAGGTCTATTAAATATATTTACATATAAAAAATACACATATATACACATACATATACATATATACACGCACATATGTATACGTACATACACAGATACATTTATGTAGAAAGAGACACAGAAAGCAAGTATGGCAAATATTAACAACTATTAAGTCTAGGTAGAGGTAGACAGGTGTTCAATGTACTATTCTTTCAAATTTTCTGTGGGTTTGATCATTTTAATAATAAAAACTTACTGGAAGACAAAGGCAGACACTTGAAAGGTACCCATAAGACGTAGTCCACTCCCCTCAGTTTACAGATAAAGAAAAGCTGGTGCAGTGGAATAAGCAGGGGACTGAGCAAGAGACTCAGGTTGTTTTAATCTTACTTCTGCCACTAAGATGAGGAGACACCTTAAGGCAAAATTTACCTTTCTGAGTCCCATTTTACATGTTGGTAAAAGGAGTGAACTGAACCTAGTCTACACATCATTATCTCACTTAAGCCTCATAAAAATGTTATGAGGTAGGTATAATTCTTCCTGTTAGGAGGACATTAGGGTTCAGAGAGGGCCATGAGTATGAGACGGCAGAAATAGGAGTGAGCTGCAGATCCTCAGACTGATTCTGGGTCTAGCACCCTTCCCACGACGTCACAAAAAACACCCACACCTCCTTCAAGTCCTGTAATTGTGATGGAAAAACTCAACTTATCAGAATGTGGTCTGATCCTGAAGCTTGCAAATAAATGTTCTAAAGGCAAGTACATATATATAACACAAATATATTATGTGTGAAAAAAAGTCAGAAAATATCAAGATATAAGACCCTGTAGTTGGTGGAGATTTCAGGTTCTTGAATTTTATCTAAAATTCAGAGGAGACAATATTAAAGAAGTTAGGCTTTATATTCCAGTTTTTCTTTCCAAAAAGATGATGTCTGTCTATCTGACTGTCCATCCAGCCTCTACTTATGCCTAATAATGTGAGTATTATACAGTAGAGGGGGACCCCTTGCACCTGGCTTAATACTAATTCTAAAGGGATACTCTAGTTACTGCACTGAAGCATCGAAGAGGCATTAAACTTTACAATTTTTCCAGTTCATTTCTTTCAGGAGTCAAAAGTAAAATTCTAGCAACAGTTGATTCTCTTGAAAACTTGAGAAGAGTAAGTAGAGATTATCATAGAGCTACACAATTGCTATGAATATTTTTTTAACTAACAATCTAGATTTGATTGATATAAAGAAGCAAATAGTTTTAAACTACTACCAACCTTTGTGGCAGATGTAAGGCTTTATTTGGTTCCAGACTTTGGTCAACAGGCTGAGTTTCAGACGGTTATAAGGTGAATTTGATACTAAATTTGCAAGGCACTGCAAAATACAAGAATAGTTTGTCAAAAGGCCTGATTGAGCCATAGTACAAAGACAAAATTTTATAGCATTTAATTTCAAAAGAAAAGTCTTCCCATTTATTTGAAAATCAATCTTTTTTTTTTTTTTTTAGGGTGAATAGCACTTGTATGCTCAGTGGTACAACTTAAAACTAAAAATAAAGGAGTATTTTTAGTAAATCATTTATTTGGACATACAGATGATAGCTAAGATCAAACAAGTAGGTCCAAATAGAATATCTTTTTAAAAATTATGACAGTTATATTCTTAAGCCAAGTTACTCTGGGGCAATGTAAAACATTATACAAAACTGAAACAGAGAAACCCCTTCTAGAACCTACTGATATATAACCTGGCATATTTACCTTAATTATCTGAGTAAGGGTCTGTGAGGATGACTCGGCTACCAAAGCCAACAAAAGACATCTGTGCAACTCTCTGATGCTGGAAGCAATCATTACAGAGAAGGGAGTAAAAGCCCTTCTGTGGTCACTGGTATCTTCGGCAACAGAAAGAAACTGCTTTGAGCCTTCCAAGATGGCAGATAAAACTTGCAGAGCACAGGCACGTGTCTGAAATGTCAGGATGATTTATATCAGTTAGTTAAAAAGCAGGCGCCGGATCCCCTTCTTCCTATATACATTTTTAATTTTCAAAGTATTTAGGCTTATTTTAATTAGGAGAATAAAGGCACTGGGATTACCTATCAGGCCCTAAAGGTAGCCATGAACTAGACCACCTGTACCTCACACTTAAAAAAAATCTTGAATCACATTGCTGTTAGGTTTTCTTACGGTAAGGAATAAGTCCAAGCTACACCATAGTAAAAAAACCTAAAATTATGAGCATGAGAATAATTTAAAGATTAGAGTCCTAGTTTATTCAAGCATAAGATCAACTGAAAAGAGAGGATAGCTAATGGGACAGAAAAAAATACGTGTGTCTAGATTCTGTTTCATATCAAAATTTCTGAGGACAGTCTGCTTCATATTCTACCCTAAAGCATCTTTGAGTGTTCAATGTTAATTAAATAGGGTATTAGGAACTGTGTAAATTCGATTTGGCAGGCACCGTTAATGATCCAAATTTTTCATTCTTAGGTGCAGGAAAAAGCACTGCCTACAGCGAGAGTCTTTGATAATCAAAGAATACCCTTAATATATATTGATGGATGAAAAGGAAACAAGTGCACCTTTGTCATAGGACTGTTGTATTTGTCAGGAAAAGTGTCACCACATCAATGCATTTTCTTCATAAGGTTAAAAGATTACTTTCGATTGACACTGTGATACTTTTGTAGCATTGAAAACAAGAAAATAATTAAAAGAAAGCCAATTTAACTAAAATAAAGTGTAAGTGATAATAATATGAAAAAATGCTGTACCCTCTCTGAGTAGCTCACCCAAAAATGCCAATTAAACACTTTCTATCAGACTTTTGAAAAGCAGGAATTGACATAATTCTAGGATCTAACTTGAACATTTACTCAACATGAAGCATATCTGAATTTAGTATAAAAAAGGTTTTTCAGAAAATTCTCAATTATATAATCTCCAAGTAACCGAGGAATAAATAAGTCATTTCATAAACAAAAAACTAAAGAGTTATTGCTTTGAGAAGAAATTTATAGCACAGCAGTATGATTCTTTGGAATTAAGCATATCATTTAAGTTAGAAAGTTGATAATGTATTAGGAAATTATATGTGAGGGAAAGCAAGAGCACCTGAATGCATGAGCAAGTGCACACGAGAGTGTACTAGCTGGCTAGTGCTCACGTCAGCTGATCCAAGAACTTACATCAGGGGCTGGCACACTTCTACAGTAAAGGGCCAGTAGTACATATTTTACATTATAGAATTTGTAGACCAGAGTCTCTGGAGCAACCACTCAACTCTGCCAGGGAAACTATATAAAGGAATAAATGTGACAATGTTCCAATAAATTTTTACTTATGAACAATGAAAACTGAATTTCATATAACTTTCACATGCTATGAAATATTATTTTTGATTTTTAAAAAACTATTTAAAAGCATAAAAACCATTCTTAGCTCATGGGTCATACAAAAACAGGTAGTGAGCCAATTTGGCCCACAGGCCAGTTTGCCAACCCCTGATTAGATGGGTGACTTGTCTGAACTGAAAAGGTAGATATTAGCTAAGCTTCCATTTCTTTAGATGGAAATTTTAAAAATCATAATTCTGACAGCTCACAAACCAAGTAAAATTAAAAACCAAGTTGTGGAAATAAACAACGCTCAAAAATAAAAAATATTCAGTTCAATTAACTTTGGTACCCTAAGAGAGAAAAAGCATCCATGACTATCATAGATGAAAACAAAAGAAATGTCACTGAAATTGGTTATTTTTCACCACTGAGGTATAAAATCTTTATAGAAATGTGATATTATATCAAATTATACTTCTCATAGTTCTGATTTAATTTCTTTTAAGCTCTGTTTAAAATCTTTCTTGTTATAAAAATGCTATTTATGACACAATCCAGTTCAAGTTCTGCTTCATTTATTCTTATATCAATATTTAATATACTGTTTACCAGCTCTCATCAGCACTTTCAGCAGAAATTACTGATGTGCAAGCAAACCATTTGAGGTACAGCTCTCCAGAGAGCTTATTTTGTTCCTAAGTTTTTACTGTCAGAATATTTACAATGATGGAGAAAAGACTTCAACGTTATAAACACCAGTGCTCGGTTTCACAAGAGGGTAGTTACACCGCCTTGGGCATGAAGGCTTGTTCAAAGGTAAAGAAACAGAAAAGCACTTTTCCTTTTTTACTGCTTAAGAATGTAGCAAAAATATCTGCTGAGATAGCTCAGTCTATTGTTATTTTTTCCTTTTTATGTATGTTGCGCCTCAGAGTATTTCTGGAGGGTGATGAAGAAATCACTGCTGGGAGTGGGTACCATGGAAGTGTCAATGCAGGGCACTGGGCTGTTTTCTTCTTTGGCTTTGTCCAAGTACATTATTCTTCATACATGTTCAGGATTAAGTTCATTGACTCACACTTCCAAAGTTGGTTGCCTTTTAGACAGAGGCATTTGAACATTGTGTCAGAGTCTCCAGATTCAGAGAGATCCAAGCAAAGGTCATCTGTTCTTGGTTGGCCACATAAGAGAAAACCTGATTACCTATCATTCCATGACAGTTAAAAACTCTAACCCTTTATTCTCTTTCCTAGTTATACCATCTAATATCTAGATTTTGATTTGTTTCCACATTTCATAGCTCTCAAAAAGAGAAATAAATCATCATGGAATTTGAAAATCAGGATAATTCTCAAGGTACCAAGAGGAAGGTTTTCCTATAGTTTGTTCTTTAGATCGAGTCCCCAATGGGACTTATATCTATATAATCTACCTTTGTAACACCTGAGGAAATCATATAGAAGAAATTCTTAAATTAGTTGCGTTATTTTACTGATTACTCCATGCTACCTGGAAGCACAGGATGTGCCTTCTGAAGCACATTTCCAAAATCTAAACATGTGACAATTTCCCAAATTGCCAAATCCTAAAAGGAATTTCTAAGTTTTCTCCTTCCCACTGAACCATTCTAGAATTTCGTATTCCAATTTCCTGATAGTAATCTGTTATTGTTGGTGTTCTGAAAGGAAGAGTCCAATCAACTTTCCTTCAGTCCATTTCTCTTTGGAAAATTTCTCAGTGTATTAGTAAAAATTGTGCTTTCAGTTGAATCTACCACTGGTCATATCAGAGCTGCCATGAACTCATACTATCATCACTGTACACTTTGATGACAAGAACCATTATTGTTATCTTGTCATGTTTCATCCTGGCTAAGAGGAACTTCAGTCAGCCACCTCTATACTCAATGAGCACCTAAAAAGATGACCACTCAGACTTTCTACATGGCTGCATCTCTTAATCTAGCTCTGATCAATCCAAAATGCTTTTCCATTCCAATTACGTGAACTAGTACTTCTAAGTTTTTACATATAACTTTCTAGAAGTCTTCATTAAAAGCCTCTCAGACTGCTGTCATCTACCAAAAAACTTTCTTTTACCATGTGTTTTGGTGCACAATTAATTACACTATGGACATTGTGCCAAGGTATGCTTCCAAACCTCTTGTGCACAATAATTATCACACTTATTTGCACCCTTCTAAATTTAATAGCTGCTAAGAATCTATTGATATAATCATTTCACTCGCCATTACATTGAACTGATGAATTTTAATCATTATTTTGACCTTTTTAAAATCCTCTTTAAGAATGATGACTAGTTTTCCATTTCTCCAGGGCCTTCAAGTGGCTTTTGTACTACTGGACCTAGGACATCTCCCAGAAGGAAATTTTGTACTTTTATTACTCATCACTTTTCTTATGTTCACTGAATTTAAACAGCAAGAACATATCTAAAAGGAACCCAAACCAAGGACAACTACTTTGCAGTACATAAAATTTCTCATGGCACTCTTAAGTCAAATGTAAACATTTAAAAAATATAAAGACATAAACATCATGAAAATTATTTCAATCCACTTTCATTAGACATGACCTCATAACCTCTCATATCCCAAACTCGCATGTCCCACATCCCCTCAGCTGCAGTGCAGCTGGTTTACTTGGCCTGCTAATTGCTCCATGGCACCATCTCCTTGGCTATCTAGTGCAGCTCCCCTCAGCTGGAGGGTCTTTAAATATATATGTTAGCCTTTATAACAGTTTTCCTTTCAATTATTAGAATGGCTTCATTATTGATTTACTTGCCACCATTCATTTTCCTTTTATCTCCCAGGTTCTCATTTGCTATTAATTTAGTCCATCTGAAAATTCTCTATTGGTTTGACTACTTAGGATACTGGGTATTTTCAATAACCTACAAGGTTATTTTGTATAACCTACAAAAAATACTACTGTCCTAAATAAAACTATTCACTTTAAAAGGAATTCTATATTGTATACTTTCACGAAATGTCATAAGCATTTTTATAAGCCTTACACATCCTTCATAACCATTATGTACCATGATATTCACTGAGTAAGCCATTTTTTATTTTTTCCTATTATGAGTACCATGGCAATCAACATTTCCATAAAAGAGAAGCACAGCTGCTTCAGTGCAGCTTAAAAGGGACAATAACTAAGTGTGCTCAGGCTTCAAGCAGGCCCTGGGGCAGGAAGTGACAGTGTGATCTCCCTCAACCTGTTTTCCACATAAGACCATTTCCCGCCTACCCAGTGGTTCTCAAGTCAGGACTTCCATTGGTGGTGTACGAGCTGCATTCAGCTAAGATTGAATAGGGCAGAGAAAACCATAAAGACTTGTAAAGTTTTCCTCCTGGCATAATGCTTGGAATTTGAATGCCCTTACCTTTGGCGAAGGATCTTTCAATGTAAGAGTCATCAAGGAGACAGACTGTGGGCTTCCCAGCTCAGGTGTATCAGGAACAAAGGCTGACCAGTAACCATAAAGAACTTTTTTTTCTATTGATTTTATAGTTGAAAGAAAACAAGCTAATGCTCCTTGGCGAACTTTGGCTTGGTAAGACCTTTAATAACCAAGAGAAGAAAGAAAAAGTCTTTTAATAGTTTTTTAAAAAATATAAGCATGAAATACTATTTATTCAAGCCAACTCAAATGACATGGAGAAATTCAACATCCTGAATAAGTCCTAAAGATGGCAACATGATATTTTAAAAAAATAATATTTTCAAAATGCAATTAAAACATGTTAAAGCAATTTATTTATATAACAAATTAAGATAAAGTTGACAATTAATAAAACACAACTAGATAGAGAATGAGAGGGCAGCATTTTGATGATAGGAAACCAGTATTACAAGAGACATTGCGGAGTAGCCATTTATCCAACAAACATGTACCAAGTATCCTCATGTGTGTCAGGCATTGTGCTGACATAAACCAAGTCCCTGCCCTTGATGAGCTTATTAATGCCAGAGAAGACAGTTGAAGAGATAACTACAACACATCAAGATCAATATTAAAGCAGAGATAGGTAAAAGGGTTACCTAAGCCAGAATTGGGTGGTCAGAAAATGCTTCTCAGAGGATATGATTGCCAAGCTCATATTTAAGATGAGTAGTGGTTAACAAGGCAAAAAGGCAAAAAGAAAATGAAAGAAAGAATATTCCAGGCAGAGGAACTACATGTACAAAGGCCAATCAAGAGAACAAGGCAAAATGCAGAGTAATGCAAAGTCCCACATAAATGAGAATCAAATTAAATCACATGCAGCAGTCATATAACTTAGCAAAGTTATAAAAACTTACATGCAACTTAAAATATAAGGCATAAAAGTATAACAAAATACTACTACCTCATTTTACTCTGCAGGCCTCCTTCAGCATCAGAATAATCTGACTCACTGCTGCTGAGCTTTTTCCAACTGGGAGAGCTGAAGGGTGAAGAGACTCGATCTTTTCCTGCAGCTCCACTTCCATCTAATGACAAACTCTGGACACCCAGGGAGGAGAGACGCTGAGTGGTTCCTTCATGCAGGTTTACTCTGCCCAGGCCAGTGACCGGGGCTGCTTCTTTTTCACCATTGGATTCTTCTTCCTCCTCCTCACCTTGCTGGATTTTCTTTGGTTTTACTTTTGATTTTTTCTTTTTATTCTGATGTTAGAAGCAAATGAAAACATTTATATGATAGCTATTTCAAAACGGCTTTTAACTGAATCATTATTACTTTCTCATTTGAGAATTACCAAATATGTCCCCGATATGTCTTGATTGGAAGAGAGAAAAGAAGGGGAAAAAAAAAAAGGTAGCACTTCCTTAACACTCTATATGTCAGGCACTATCTTAAGTGCTTACACATACCCTATGGGACTATACAAAGCAAGGTATGAAAAGTGTGAGACAGAGCAAAACTTGTGGCCTGGGTTTACATTCTACTCCTGTAACCCTGGGCAAATCGTTTAGCTTCTCTGAGCTTGACCTTCTCATTTGTAAGTATAAAGCTAATGCTACCGACCTTACACACTGCATAGTGTGAAAGCATTCAGCCTTCTCAACTTGTGTTCTGCAAGAGAATTAAGGTCTACAGAAAATGTCCTGAGTGACTGTTTTCTCAGTTCTCCCAAATATGATCCATAATTAGTACCACTCTAGATGCATAAGAGAGATGTTAATCCATTACATATAATGCATGTTTCAGGGCACTGGGGTTTTGTAGGTATAGGTATCAAGTAAAAGCCAGTTTCTTTCTTTTCCTTCTTTCTGACATCCAAATATCTCTGGAATCTGTGTTCTTCTCTGTATTCTCGAATTTTCTGAACTTGGGGAAAAAGATCCTCATTGCTTCCAACTTAAGTTATTAATGTGGCTCCAGACTCAAACCACAATGATTTTTCTAACATGCAAATCTTATCACATCACTCTGCTATATAATATTCTTCAGTGAATCTCTCCCATCTATACGATAAAAGCCCAAACTCTTTAGCATACTACATAAGATGCTTATGACTTGGCCTTTGCTTCATACTTGCCCCAACCCTCCCCTCCTTGTACCTGACACTCTAGCTCAACTAGTTAACCATGGGCTACACGCACTCTCATTCCCTATGTTTACACACCTTTTGTTCCCTTGTAATAAAACACTTTCCTTCCTTTTATGTACCACTACCAATTCTTGAGTCTCAGTTTAGCCACCACATCTTTTAAAAAGCCTTCTTATTCCTTAATTTGATTAGGTACCCTGAATGTGTTCCCAAAGTACCCTGTGAATATTCTGGTGAAAGAAACCATAATATTGCATTATAATTGTTTATTTATCCATCTTCACTTTTCCTCCAAACTCCTAAAAACAGACTATATCATTAATGGTTAGCACAATATCTGGGATATAGCAAATGTATAGTAAATGTAGATTAAGTGAATGAGTGAAAGAATTCCTAATTATAAGCATTTTTATCAGGTATTACATTTCTAGATGTAATACCTTGGCCATGTATCTGTAGATTCTAGCTTCTCCAACAGAAACATGAGGGAGAGGACAGTTATCTGGAAAGGCTGGGAAATTGGTAAATATAAGTAGCATGGAGATAGTTAGCTGACTGGTAAGTGGATTCTAATGGTCCACAGAGGGGCTGGCAAATTATAGTCCAAAGACCAAATCCAGCCCAGTGCACAGCCTGTTTCTGTAAATAAAGTTTTACTGGAACACAGCACACACATTCGTTAACACAGTGTCTATGGCTGCTTTTGCCCTAGGACATCAGAGTTGGCATTTGCAACAGAGACCTAAAATATGTACCAGCTAGCCTTTCACAGAAAAAGTTTGTTGACCTATGGTCTTGAGCATTTGAGAGATGAAGATGCTTGGCTTTGGGTGTAAACTGAATGCCTATTTTTTATAACTGTTATACTACTTAGACATCTTAAAATATAAAATACTCTAACTGGTATTTTTAGCAGTGTGATAAATTTAAATTTACTATGCTAAAACCCCTAACTTGAATCAAATTCAGTGTGAGCCTTTGGCACAGTAGTAACGCAAATCACAGAAAACACACAGCAAGCAATTAAAAACAATCTGCAACTTAAATGTAAATTTGCATAAATGTACCACAGTTGGTCGAGAAGCGCTGGATTCTGATTGCTGCGGTTTGACAGGTGGTCGCCCATCATACTGAGGTAGTGGAGTGGGGTACAATACCGTGGGCATCTCTATGTTTACTCCAGGGAGTCCATGAAACATGGATTTCTAATGATGATGATTAAGGAAACACACACAAAAAACATAAATCAGAAATCAGAAACCAGAATTATTCATTGTGTTCTGGATCATACAAACAGATTATTGTTTAGAAGTTTAATTAAAGAAATAAACATGAGAGAAAATAGATAGCTTGAAGGTTTAGGACTTAAAGAAGAATTTAATCTCATCCAGGCTCCAGGTGGGTCTGGTTTGTACAGATCAAGTTAGGCTTGATTTTAGTTTACTTATTTACTTATTTTTATTTATTAATTTTTAAAATTTACCTAACCAGTTTTATCCAATTATTTTATCTATCTATAATTTTTTTTACCCATCTATCATTTATATTTAGCTTATTCATGTCCACATCCAGATATCTATCTATTTAGAAGTAGTGGTGATGGCACAGAGAAAGAATAAAAATTTTCATCATGATAAAGCTAAGTTATCATACATGGCTTTGATCTGAGGCCAGGACAAAGCTTCTTTCCATTTCCTGGCGCACAAGAAGACAGCTGAGCCCCAGAGAGGCTGACCTGACTTGCCCACTGACTCACAGGCTCAGAAGCCAAAAGACAGCAGCCTACTGACACACATCTCGATTGGCCTGCCCACTACTTGGGGACAAGAGCCAAGGAGAAACTCTGGTTCTTCTTTCAAGTACAAAGAGATTCAAAATAATCTAAAATTATCTACAGATCATACCTCATAACCTATTCCCTTTCTAAGTCAAAATATATTTACTAAAGCAAGGTTTATTGTTCTCCATTGTTTTTTGTTTTGTTTTGTTTTTGTTTTAATTTATTATTATTTATGCCTACAGCACCTCGTCTTCCTAGGTGGTCTCCCATCCAAGTACTAAGCTTAGCTTCCGAGATCAGACCTCGGGCTTGTTCAGGGTGGTGTGGCCGTAGACCATGGACCATGGCTCCACTGGGGCACAAAACCCAGGACCTTCTGAGTGTAAAGCAGACGTGCTAACTGCTACACTATGGAACCAAGTCCCCATTAACTCTAAGTATGCTTGAATATAAACATTTTATGCTTTTCTCTTAAATAAAAAAAAAAAAATACCCTAAAGCTAGCCTTGGAGTGATAATGTAAAGTGGTCTTTATTCCTGGGGTTTAATAGGAAAGATACTAACCATAATGAGGACATGGAGTTTAAACAGATAATGCCT
This sequence comes from Pteropus alecto, assembly GCF_000325575.1. NCBI lineage: Eukaryota > Metazoa > Chordata > Mammalia > Chiroptera > Pteropodidae > Pteropus > Pteropus alecto. The sequence continues at coordinate 15,058,574 of NW_006443570.1, forward strand.
TACCTTTAGCACCGCTAGAAGAGCTCCAAGGTCATCAGTCTGTGTCAATTTCATCTTCCCACCATTTAAAAGAGACTGTATACCTTTTAAAGCATTTTGTAACAACTAGAGGGGGAAAGGAGACTAAGTTAAAAGATAAATGAAATTTGGTTGTCTAGGTATCAACTTTCTAGCACCACTTAAAATGGAGATAAAGTCTTTAGGTGATGAAAAAATCTTTAGATGGGAAGGGTGGGGTGGTGGGGAAAGTAGAGATGAAGATCCAAAGAAGAGATCTTCTCTTCTAGCTTCTACTAATTATTTTCCAGAAGAACAGGGTGCTCTTACTGAATAAGAGTGATCTTATAAAAGTTTATAAACCAGCATGTACAAATGATGAGTGAAGGAGGGGGAGGGAGGGAAGAGATGTTTGGTGGGAAGAATATGACTGGAATGAAAAAACGGCAGCAGAGATCAGAAGCAGGGAATATCTATACTGCAGCAACCTCAGCAGCTCTTAAAGGCAAAGAAATGTATGTGGGGACAGGTTTCTGGAGGGCGCTTCTGATCGAGACTGATTTTTGACTCAGAAATCTCAGTTCTAGGATTCTGTCCTTTAGAAATACGCCCCACTTGGAGAGAATGTGAACTGTAGCCTTGTTTGAAACAGTGGAAACACTGAAAAAACTTGAATTTCCATCAATCATGACAATGAATATATAAGAAGCTAACCCTCTGCTAACATGTGAAACTCAACAATAATAATAGCATGCATTTTGCCAAGCACTTTAAATACTTTATTTCACATACTACTCATAAGACCCTTAACAAGGTAGTTATATCATCTGTCCTATTTCTGAGATAAGGAACATGGAGATATTAAGTAACTTGCCCAAGGTCTCCCAGCTAGAGAGTTAGAAAGCATGAGGTACATGAAAAGAGGTCCTGAATAGGTACTGAAAAGAGGTCCAAGATATTAAAAAAGAAAGTGGCAAAACAGCGTATTTAATATGATCCCATTTAAAAATTGTAAATATGGTCATTTATATATAGAAAAAAAAATCTGGGAGCACGTAGGACAAATTGTTTCCAGTGGTTATATCTGAGCAGAGAGCTATAGGGAACTTTTATCATCTTAGATCTATAATTTTTGAAATGTGCTACTCAGAATTTAAAACATGTTAAGAAATTGTCATATTTGCAACAGATTTTTTTAAAAAAGAAATAAAATATTGCAGATATTGTTGAATCCACTCCTTTCCCTTCCATCTAAAAGACAGTCACTAGTCTGAAATGGTATTGCTTTTATGGTCAGGAGGGAAAAAATAGTTTTCTTGAAAACCTAGAATTACAAAACAAGAACAACAGCAAAAAAAAAAACAAACAAAAACAGTGTCTTGTAATTTAAACTTGAAAAATATGATTTTAATTTTTTAGGCTAGTAACATTACAATTATACCTTTATCTCTAGACAAAACTAATACAGCAACCAAATTAAACTCTTTGGTAACAGCTTCTGTTTCACTGCTACATCTAACACATCTAAACATTCACAAGATTAGTGATTCCCACCTACCATGCAAAACGTGATATCATCCATATCAGATGATTTTGGAGACTGTAAAGTGGTCAAGAAAGCTTGGAAGCAAATATTTTGGTAGGGCTCCTCCAAGTACGGCTGTCCTGGCACACTGAAACATATACAGAGAAAGCAGCTCAAACTCAAGTCTCCCTTGAAATGGGCTTGCAAAAGAATAAGAATTAAAAGTAGCAGTAATACAGACTAATGGAGTTGGAATATATCCTTGAATAAAACTGTGTTATGGAAGATTGTATACTTTGGTTAATCAATTACTGCTATGGGACAGGCACAAGACTTGAATGAACAGGAAGAAGGAAGAATGGTTTCTATAGGGAAAAGATACAGAAGTTTGTAATGGAAGAAGTATGGAGAAAGAGAAACCTTATTCAGTTCTGCTTTTCAGTTCTTAAAGGAAAATAATGCAGACAGGTCCTGCATTATTTGTCAAGCCAGAATCACACAGCTGAACCTGCCCTCCTAGTCACTGAACAACACTGCAATATAGAGACAAGATATCATACATCGGTTCAAGTTTGTGCTGCTCATTTTCTATTGCATGAATCTAGAACTGGGATTGGTTTCATTTTCTTAGAAGAAATTGGCCTTGACAGATAAATCTCACCAAAGCTTAAATTCATATGAATATATCCTTCTAAAAGACTGAATAAGGTTAGAATTTATACCGATAGAAAACAACACCATGCATGACAGACTTCACATATATCACTTTTACTGTATTTTAGGCATAAAGTCCTAGTCTATTTTTCCTTCGTTTCTTTACAAACTTTCTTTATAAGCAACATTAAAATTAAAAATAAACAATATAAGATGTACTTATTAGCAAAGAACATAGGAAATGTAAAGTAGGTTATTTTTCTAAGTTGGCTCTGGCTTCAGACAGATTGAACCACCACCTACAAAGGGCCCACAAGAGGCCTTATCTTATTACAACTGGGAAATCTGATTGGATCCACATACCTGAGACATAAGTTTGCCATACAATGCACTGCAGCTCGCCTAACTTCAGGGTCGGACTGAGCCCAGTCACTCAACTTCATCAAGAGTCCGCTCTTGCCTAACAAGTCTGGGAGGTACTAAAAAAAAATAATAGCCAATGTTGGTCGAAGAACAGCTTCTGGAAAATATCACTCTTTAGAGAGATTTCATTTTTTTAACTAAAGCACAGTTTAAGTACCAAAGACTAACTGCTAGGTAAATCTTTCAGATGGGCACACAAAGATATGCCAAAAAACATCAGGAAGGATCATCACTCCCAGGCTAGTGAGTTGCTGAAGCTCTTTAGTCTTGGCTGCTAAGCTAATGGGTAATGATATTGGTTACTATTTACTGAGTGCCAAGCATTTCACGAGAAAATATTTTATATGTGAGGAAAGGAGGCTTCGAGAGGTCAAGGAACAGTTGTTCAAGATGACACATCTAATTAATGACGGGACAGAAACCTCAATGCAAGCCTGTTGGTTCACAGCCTGTGCTCCTAACCTTTCAAAGGAAAAACAAAATGTAGTTCAAACTACCTTCTGACATTTTGAGCCATTGCAGTAAACCAGAGCTGCCAGAGCTTGAAGAATTTTCACATGTGTCCAGGAACTGCATCGTTGAAGAGCAGAAATCGTATACGCCAACAGGAAATCCAGGTTCTGTTCATCAACAATTACCTATCGATAGAAGAAAAAATACATATGAGCTAACTTATAAAAAACTTTATCCTTTCCAGAAACATGCTCATCTGAATCAAGCTGTGTAAAAGAGAGCGCCTGTGCGTCCATATTTTTTTGTGTCAAAAAGATCAGCTCTAAAGGCCTTGAAAGCTCAATCAAGATAGAGCCTTCTCCTTGCCCCAGGGTCTTGTTCACTTGTTACCCTTTATTCCCTCCTTTCAAAGTAGAACATGGCAAAATCCTTATAACTCTTCCTTGAACTAACCAGACACTGGCAGCTGTAAATACACAGATATGTAAGACTCAATCCACTGATATTTCTTAATTCAACTAAATTGCCTTATTGAATTAGTAAACACTCAACAAATACATTGTGAATAAATATGTCTGTTAAATACTACTAAGTCTCTACTATGATATGGCAAATATAACAGGAAGAGATGGCATATCCCTAACCTCAAGTTGTTTATAATCTTGTTGGGACAAAGTAGGCTAATCCAAGTGTCAATTCACAGACAACTGACATAAACTATCATCAAATGCTAGAGAGTTGGTTAAGAATTGTAGATGCCATAAGTGATAAGAAACTATTCTAATTGCTAGTGTTACAAAGATAATATAACTGAGAATAGTAAACATTCAGAAGCTATCACATCAGTTTGAAAAATTCTAAACTTGAAAACAGCCTTATTCCATTTAAGAAGTCATATGTAGCAGACTGGTACCTACCAGTATTGGCCTTCTCTTTTCTTGCTGGCAGAACAGATTTTATTTGGGTGCCTACCATTCCCATGAGACCTGAGAGTGAATCCTAATTAGTCTAAGACAGTGGTACTCTACAGGGGCAATCTTGACCCTTAGGGAACATTTGGCAATGTCTATAGACATTTTTGACTGTCACAACTGGAGAGAAGCTACTGGTATCTAGTGGGTAGAGGCCAAGGATTCTGTTAAACATCCTATAATGCACAGAGTAATTTCCCACCATCCCCCCCACACCCGAACAAAGAATTATTCAATCCAAAGCATCAATAGTGCTGAGGTTGAGAAAGCTAGATGTTAGGGTGGAGCTGCACACTGTAATCATCTAGGGAGCTTAAACCCTCCAGGTGATTCTAATGTGTAGTCAAGATTGAAATCCCTGGTTTAAGCCACTCATAATACCATTCCCCTCATCAAACTGTTTTAGAGGGGCTCTCATTATGACCTCGATCTCCGCAGCCAGATATCAGGGCGGTCTGCTAGAGAGTCTATAGGACACATTTCCTTATTCTTAAATAAAAAAGACACAAAATAAATGGTTCTTTTGCTTCTTCTGGGTGTTATTTATTTTGCATGGGATGCCTGGAAATAAGGCAGCCATCTTATTACTGTGAGAGATGCTAGCTCAGGATAACCCACGTACTACAGATGGCAGAATGGAAAGATGCCAATAAAGCCTCCCTCAAGGCTTGTGACGCAACATAATTTGTTTAAAAAATTGTTTAACTTCTCAATGTTGGCTTTTCTGTTTCTTGCAGCCAACAGCACCTTAGATTACATAATGCTAACTGATAAGTTTTGTTCAAACTACATTTGCATATTCATGTGTATCTTATAGTAACAACTTTAACTATTCCTAAAAAGATAATACATTTATTTAACAAATTGGAAAAGGTTCTGGAGAGAAGGGAGCTAGTACAGACCTTGATATAAATAAAAGGAGTCTTTTTATTTAGCGTCCCTTTTGCCCCCAGGCTAGTTCTCCAGTTTTATGAAGATGGAAAGTAGCCCACAAAAATGGTAGCTTTGGAAAAGAGGGAAAAATACTAGCAGGAAAGGGGTAGGGAATTATTTCAATTTGTTCTTAGATATATCTTGGACAAATACATCTTTCATGAAAAATTCTAAGACCCAGGGGCCTGAATGATTCTCATCTCTTGAACTAAGCAAAAAGGAATACCTCTAATGGAGAAACTTCTAGAATTGTGCAGAATTTTTTTTTTGGTCTGAGTCATATTTGTTTTAATATCATTCTTAGTGGGCATTTGCTTTTTCTATAGCTTCTCAAAAGACTGGCCTATCGCACTTACCACATATGTATTTTGAAAGTACTTATTGTTGAAGTTCATGATCTGAATTCTAAAGTTACATGAATGATTACCTGTAATGTGTTAAGTAAGTGGTGGATAAGCTGAGACACTTTGCTGACAAGATGATTCTGATTAAGAGGCACCAGTCGGCAAGCTTGGACAAGAAGAGCACTGACGTCCTACCAAAAAAAAAAAAAAAGACAATAGAAAGGGGATATACCTATTAGTCACATGAAGACGCCCCACCAAAAAAAAAAAACAACACAGCCAAATGGGAATAAAAAGTGACTGTTCACACTCAAAATGGGGAAGGATGAAACTTGAGGTAGAAAAAAGGGGGTAAAAATGAAATGAAGTACAAAACTAAGATGTGCTAAAAAAGAAGCAAAAGAATCAATATGGCTTATGACAGGCTAAAGACTCCTAAAAAAGACTATACATATGCAGAGACAGTACAATTAAATAACTAAAGAAAGGCTTCCATAATATAAAAGCACATACTTAGGTTAAAAATATCAAGAACTAGCAATCTAGATTTTCAATGCCAGTGGGAAAATCAGAAATGATGCTTGGATGAATTTAATGTAAAATTAGGAAATTCGAAAGAAAAAAAGAGGAATCTATTTGCAAATCGGACTATTCATTCACCCATTGATGTTTACTGAATGAAAAGACTCTCAGTACCTACTAGGTGTCAAGAAGTATGTTAGGTCTTTGCACTCCAAAGGTAAACAAACATATTTCAGAACCCCTAAAAGCTCACAATCTAGTTAGGAAGACAGAAATTCTCACAAATACTTAAAAGAGAATTAAGTGCTGAAAGAATTAAGTACAAAGTCTGGAGAAATGGTAATTAGGAAGGTCTTATGAAGGTGATTTTTAAGCAGAATCTGGAACGATTTGAAGGATGAGTAAATACCTGCAGGCAGACAAGGCAATGAAAGACACTGCAAGCAAAGGGAATGAAGGGTACAAAAACACGGAATACCAGTAGGTATGAAACACCAGCAGGTGCTTGAGGAACAAGTTTGAAATGACTGCACACAGCACAAAAGGAGTGACAGGACAGGAAACTGAAATGGCACATATTTTTGGAGCAAAATTATAAAATTATACAAATTAAAGTCTCCACTACTCCTTTAATTCCACTCCACTCCCTAGTGATGCATATTATTACTTTGTTGTGAACTCTTTGTAACTATAAGTGTATATAAATTTTTAAACTTCCCACCTATATTAATCTCATACTGTATGAACTGTTCTATAACTTGCTTTTACCATTTACCAATATGTGTTGAAGATCTTCCCCAATCAAAGTTTTACTTTTCTAATCAGAATTTTTTCCACTAAAGAAAAGCTCACTCTGGCAGCAGAGCAAAGAATGGTCTAGAGAAGGGCTGGACTGGACCCAGGATAAATTAGAGGAGACCAGAAGAATAGTCCAAGAGTCATCTTGCCTGAGGGCCTAAGGGATTGGCAATGGGAATAAGAGAGGAGGGGATGGACTGAGAAATATGAGACAGATTCGAAGAAATCCAGATTGGATAGGATCTGGAAGGAAGGAAAGAGAAAGAACCAGTTTGTGCCCTTGTGGGTTGGCAGGCTGTCTATGTAGGGGAAAAGAACAGGTTGGGAACGGCGTGTGTGTGTAGGGATAATATACTCATTTTTAGAAACCGTCTGGTTTGAGGTGCCTGTGTGCACCAGAAGGCAGTGGTATGATGGGGTCAAAAGATTCAGGGAATTCAGTAAGCAGCACTGTAGGCTTGATGTATGTGAACAGTACTCAGAGTCAGCATACTTCTAAAGAGGCACAGAGGGCAGAAATAGTATGGAGAAACAGAAAATGGCAGGCATTGTGACAGACTTAGGTTCCAATTCTAGTTCTGCCTTTTGCCAGCAACATGACATTGGATCTTTATGAGCCTCAGTGTTTGTTTGTTTGCTTGTTTTTTCCCAGTAAAATAGACCTAATAATACTCATATTCTAAGTTCCTAGAACAGTGCACGGGAAAGTACAGTATGTGGTCCGTGTACCACGTACTCAATAAACTGTAGTAGTGAATCTTATATACAAAGTATTCTGGATGCAGGGAGTGGAGAAGGGAGACGGGAAGGTGGTACCAGAGATGACACCTGCGTTGGTATCACAACGTAAGTCATCTAAGTTGGGTTTTAAAAATACGAATTTACGAAGAACTGCAGGGTCTTCCAGATAGAGGGAGAAAGGGAATGTGCTACGGCTGGAGGGAGCCAACGAGCCTGGGACTAAGTAATGCCAAGTGGAAGCGAGAAAAGCCGGGAGAGGCAGGCGGGAGCTACCAGCTAGGGTCCCTGAGGGGTGGGGGCGGGGCCAGCAGGCGCGCCCGGAGTCCTCCCCGCCCCGCACACCGCCTACCTCCGGGGCCACGTCGCCGCCCTCGCTGTAGTTCTCGGAAATGAGCTGGTCTAGGAGCAGGTGGATCTCGGTGCGTGCGGAGTTGCTGTCATCCGGACGCAAGGCGCAGAGCCTGGCCGACAAGCGGCGGAACCCAGTGCCCAGCTCGTGGGGTGGCTCCCGCGGCGCCTCCCGGGGCGACCCGCCCAACAGGGAGCCTGCAACTTGCACCACCGCCATCTTTCCTACGTAGAACAACAGGGAAGTACTTCCGGGGCATCCCTGTCCCCTCACGCCAGTCCCGGAAATATCTTATTTGGTCCAGAATCCAACGTAATAGAGTTCCACGATTACCACCTCCTCAGACTGTTGCCCTACAAATACTCATCAGAAATTAGCTTGGAGACTTTTTCGCCGCCCACTTCTCCTAGATCCCTGACTGAAGGAGACTATCCTTCCAGAAAGTTTGTTCCTGATCAGGCCGACATTCCTGATTAGCACCAGCGATTCAGATTCTGGCCGGGGTTGGTGAGGAGCCGTTGTGGATGGCAGTGGCAGAAACTGCAAGTTCTACGACATTCCTCCACTTTTCTTACATCGTATTACAGCCCCTGATTTTTTCCCCAGGCACAAAACCACACAATAAATGTTAAATTTTCCAGTAGTCTTTGTAGCTGGCTGTGAATCCTGTGGATCTTGAGACACTTCATCACACAAGAAAAGTAATGTTGGAGTTCAAAGTGAATCATGTAAACTATAACCTGCCAAAGGGTGACCTGGTTGAGATTGGACACCCCAAGATTTCCTGAAACTTTAAAAGCAAGATGCTGGAAAAGAAAAATAGCCATTTCAAAAGCTGTGAACATTCATCAATTACTCAATAGGTGAAAGCTTGAAATTAAATTCAGGCAGACTGGGAAAACCTTTGAGTTATGCAAATATGAGGCAAGTTCTCACCCATGGCTCTTAGGGAAAACCTTGTAGCCACCTGAATGTATATTTTATATCCTGAGAATAAAACACTTCTGTTTAGCAATGAAAATTGAATGTTTGCTTGAGAAGAGCTAATTCTTTGAAGATTTTGGGCTTCTTTGGGGTTAACTATTTTTTTTTTTGTTTGAATTTAGATTTCACTATGGTTGTATATTATTGTTTATTCTTGGAATGTGTGTATATGTATGTTATGTATATGTGTGTATTTGTGATATTCAAGCATTTTGCTCAGACATCAGGAGCTGAGACCTAGTCACTCATGTTTTAGTTTGAGTTCTCCTAAAGCAGAGCCACGGATGAGGTTGGTATGTGGGTGATTTATTCAAGAATGAACAAAGAAGAAAGGAGAATCAAGACAAATGTGTGCTGTTGAGTTGGCCATTGCAAGGCATGAGTGATTGCTCACACCTCAGGACTTTCTGACAAGCCTTATTGGATGCTCTCAGAACCCGTCTCCTGAGGTATGGAAGGGGGAAGCATATATCTGTCAGCCTTTGACCTCTATTGTCAAGTGTTGCCCCAACAAGCATGAATTCTCCGGTCTTCTGAGTTGAACATGCATCAGTATGTGGTGGTTCCTGCATAAGTCTCTTGTATAATCAGAGAAGCCCTGAGGCAAAAGTGAGAGGTGTGGGATACTAGGGTACAAGTTCTCAGTAAGACTCTGACAAGTTATCTCATGCTAAGCTGGTAGATAGATGCCTGAAATAAACTGATTGCTGTAGCAATGCTTAGCATAAGAGTATAAGGTGAAGAGTATCTAAAGCAGTGCATAAGAGATGTCCAACACACTGGGCTAGAAGGACATGAGGCCTGGTCATCACCACAGAAGAGGTGGAGTGAAAGAGAGTATAGAAAGGATTTGAGTTTAGTGTGGCTCATCTTAGGTTGCACTGGGATTATAGTTAAGACCCTGACACCTAGCTGCTATATGACTTTGAGCAAATTACTTAATTTCTCCAAACGTCAGTGTCCTTACACGTAAAATGGCAATGGTAATAAGCAGTCACAAAGTTCCTGGAGGGATAAATTAGATGATGCTTGTGGAAAATATAACACAATCCTTGTTGCATAGCAAGTGTTCAACAAAGATCGTCTATCCCCCACCTCTTCCTCCTCCTCTTCATCACCCTTGCCCAAATAATTCAAGTAGTGTGGGTACTTTTAACAATGCTGATTTATTAAAAAAACAAAAAAACTTTTTTTCCCTCCACCACGTCCCTCATAATCTCCATTCGCAGGTCCCCATTTTCATCTGTCTTTCTGAGCAAGGCTCTCCAAACAGTCACATCTCTGAAGATAAGGAACTCTAGGAAGGGATGAGCAGTTATTAGAGAAGGATGACCCTTAAGATAAGTTTTCATCTGGGAAATGGACAAAAAAAATGTGTGACACCTGAATCCATAGAAAACAATTGAGAGGCAAAAGTTCCCAGTTCTGGGACTCAATAAGCCCCTGCATGGAGATAGCAAGGCCAAAAGGATCCCAAGAATTGTGGGTGGATTGGACAAATAATACATTTGGAACACAAATGGGTTATTTTTAAAGTATATGTTGATTCTGTTGTGTTTGATACAACTTAATTTATAATTAAGCGTTTTTTCATAGTAGCTTTTAATTATGCTTTTTAAATTTAATGGTTACTGAAAATGAAGAAATTATCATGTGAGGACCCTGAAATAATTTTACAGGAAAGGAGCTTTCATGTGTCAATATGGCAGTGTGCATCCGAGGCTAAAAATGAGCATGCTCTTTGGTCATTAATTATACTTCTTAGAATTTATCTTAACAAAAATTAATAAGGGCATGTATACCAATTTAATATTCATTACAGCCATATTAATAATATAAAAATAAGAAACTAAATGTGTGTTAATTGAGATTGGTAAGTATTTAAGCATCAGTGTTGGCATTAAAAATTATTCACTAGCTATTTCTAAGTGAAATAATCAAGCAATAAAAATAGGCACAAGATTATCTCATTTTTATATTATATATTTGTGTGTGTGTTTAAAATATTCACTGAAGTGTTAAGCAGATGCCACTTGGGGATGGAAGATTATGAGTGATTTTTATCTTCTTTTTGATCAAGTAATCTGATTTCTCACCAGGATATACTAGGTAATTAAATGATTTTAAAGGTTTGGAAATCAAAATCCTGTGATAGTTGCTTCCTTTGGGAGGATGGGTCAGTAAAGAGGGAGAGGCCACAGAGAGACAGGCTTCTGTCCCACCCATATCTGGAAAGTCCCATCAGAGCCAAGTGTACAGCCTGTCTGGCTTGGACAAGGTGTGAGGCAGCAAGAAAGTACCTGATTTTTTTTCACTTGTCTTTAGTCTGAAACACAGATGTGGCCACACCCATTGCTGACACAGTGGTCCCCTGGATCACAGTCCCAGTCACCTCTGCAGAGCTCAACGCAGGCGCCTGCATTAAAACAGACCAGCTGACTACAGCCATGCTTTAGGCACAGGTGCTAGAGAAAACAGCCCTTGATTAAGGAGCCAGTTTCACTTTTTTCTTTTAATTCAATGTATAATGTAATTTAAATGATTACTTGAAGAATAATGCTCATTAACATCTTATATTTTTCAATTAAAAACAATGCATTCAGATAATCCCAATAAAGCAAGGCCTACTTTAAAGATATGTAAGAAGGGGGCCTAGTGGGATGTCTACGATGTACTTTCACACTTCAGAGAAAACATCATCCCTCCATGTTTCTACTAGCTGTTGATTTACAATGAAAGGGTTAAAGACTTCTTGTCCTCACTCATGGCATTTAGTCACTCATTATATCTGTTGATTTCTTCCTATGTATAAAGCATAGAGGTAAGTTATTCAGGAAATACAAAGATGTAAGATAGGGTCATTACCTTCAAGCAGCTTAGAGTCTAACAATGGAAACAAGACTTATGTTTAAAGTACTAAAAACGAAGCAGTGTGAGACAAGTGTACTGAGAGAGGTATATTCAAAAGACTAAAGGGACTCAAAAGAGAGACATTACGTCCAATCAGATTAATCAGAAAAGATGATTCTTGAAGTACAGAAATCTTTTTATGGCAGAATTGAAAGGGATAGTAGAGTTTATGAGAAAAGAATTGCTAGCAAAAGTTCATAAGGGAAAAATGCAATGGGGCTGGGACAAGGGGAGGTACATGAGGTACGTTGGGTACAAAATTTAAGGAGGCCCTTGCACAACCTTGAGAGTAAGCACCTCCTTAAATTTTGTGCCCTCGGTGCTTCACCTGCTTCACTCCTCACCCTGAAATACAAGGAATACAGAAGGAATGGCAAATGGAAGGCTGGATAAGAATTAAGGAACAGTTGGAAATTAAGCAGGAAAAGTAGGTAGGGACAAAGTTGCAGAGGACATATCTTGAGGACCTGAGGAGTTTGGATTTCATTTGGTAGGCCCAGAGGGGGATATACTGTTTACTTACAAAGGTTATTCTGATGTGAGAGCACAGAACAAACCACGATTCAACAAGCAAGCAACTTTCAGGAGGAAGAGAGGGGCGGGGAGAGTTGCTGGGAAGCTATTGCATTGGCCCAAGCATGGGGTAACCAGGGTTGGAAATACAGTGTGGCAACTGGGGTGTGAAAAGGAAGAAACATGTGCAAGAGACAATGTCAAAGAATGATGGCATTTAGCAACCAGTTAAATGTAGTGGGGGGAGAGCAAAGAAGAGAGAGGAATAAGAGTTGAATCCAATAATATTTAGGGAGAAGAAAGAGATACAGTGAAGAAAATCCAGGGGAGAAGAAAGTTTGAGGACTGACGGAATGGCAAAAAATGTCAGATGCTGCAGAGGTTAAGAGTTTGGCTACTGAAGAGAGTCAAGAGATTTGTCAGCAGGACTAAGGAGAGAAGATTCAGCAAAGTGATGGGGGCAGCAATGGAGACTATACTCAGTCTTCAGGGGGTTAAGGGAAGAAGTGTGGGGCAATAAGGGCAGAGAATTGATTACTCCTTCGAGACTATCAATAGTAAAAGGAAGAAATTGATATGATTACTGAGAGAAGAAGAAACTGGTAGAGAGAGAGATGCCGGGGAGATGGAGGATGGCTGATGAGGGGGCAGAAAGGGAGGAATAGAGGAGAGTCCAGATGGAGGGGGGACCCAGGGAAAGGATGGGAGAAGGTAGAGGCAAAAGAAGAGAGGTTCTGCAGTCAAGGTGGGTCCCCGGCAACGACTCCTTAACTAGAATGTCTTTCTTTCTCTTATTTCTTCCCCTCCTCCCCACTGCACACACTGGCCTCTGATGTTCTACTTGCTGGCTCCCTCATTCAAAGAAGAATGGAGCTGCCTTCTGTCTGGACTCACCCAAAAGTTGCAGTGGTCTCACTGCAGCCTGAAGCTCCAGTACCTCTAGGCTGAGGGTGATTAGGATCACCAGGAGGAGAAAGCCTGCCAACTTCATCGTGCTATTGGAAGCCTTTGGTAAAAATGCAGCAGGACTGCAAACAGCTGCAATTTATGCTCTTCCGCCCACTGAGCTGAAATGCAAGGCCAGGGGTGGGACTAGGGGTGGGACTTAAGCCCTGCCCAGAAACTGATAGTTTTGGAGAACACACAATAAGTGTATCCTGGACCATGTCACATTGTTACCTAAACAAGTCTCTGAGCCAAGGGAACACCCTCCTCTAAGAAATAAGACTCCTAAACCAGGAAAGCGATGACTGAGAAAGGGAGTCAGAGGTGGTAACTACCTTTTATTATGTACTTAAATTCATTCATTCATTTTTCAACACAAGTATCAAATGTCTTCTCTGGGCCAAGGATGTGCTAGGCATGAAGAATATAGAAATTACAACCTAAGTACTGAGTGCTAGCTAGCGAGGCTACAGGAGGTTCTTTCACTTCTCCCTAGCATTTCTGGTATTGATGGCAGGGAGAAGCGGTAGGCGAGACAGCAGGGGCATGCCTTGGTCACCTGCAGGTGGTAAGAAGGTAACCTTAGTTCTCCTTCTGGCTTGGCCCGAATCCCTCCACTGCTGGGCACCTAGGCGGGTGTGCTATCTTTGCCTATTTGATATACGTAATTTTCTTGGCATAGAGTTTCACTTCATCTTGTCCACCTTCATCTCTGAGAACCCTCCCAAAATACATATGAAACTCTTCCAGGATTTCTGTCATCAGGCAGCACTGGGGTGGGCGTGGAATGGGGAGTGAGATCTATTTTCCCCACTTCTTGTAGACACTCCTAATCTAGATGAGTGATTTTCTGAAACACTTGTTTTTTGGAAGAATACGCCCTCTTCCCTTCCCAGTGGCAGTGGGGGTGGAGGGAGGCATGTATAGCTTTTGGCCATGAATGCTGTCATAAAATGTCTTACTCAATGTGAGATAAGTGTGACTGGACTGATTGAGAATGGCAGGATCAGTTTGCAGCCTCTTTAAAAGACCCTGGTTCCTAACTCTGGGGCTACAGAAAGGGGTCCTTCCTGTTATGCTTCATTTGTCACAGTTTCTAAAATGCCACCCATTGGAAGTTTTTTGGGCAAATAACTGATCTCATAAATTATTATTGTCCTTGGGTATAGTTACAGGTTACTTAGGAGGTAATTCTGTAAACTGCCGTAACTCAACCCTGACAATCCCCAAACCGAAATTGGTTAGTGTTCAATTTCTGTAACCAGGTCAGGGCCAGAAAGAAACCTTTAGAGACCTTAAACACTGAAAGATTATAGTGATAGTGTACATATGTAATTCCAAATTTCTTTTAAAAACGCTAAAACTTGAAATAAAAGTATTATTCTGAAATTGCACAAAACTCCAAGGTATGTTGAAATTAAACTCATTTCTTTTTAGATGTCTTCTTTTCTGATTTCATCTTGGATGTCTTGTTTTCCTGGTGTTCTAAGCACATGCTTCATTTGTCCTTTGGGTGATTCAGACTTGACGAGGGCCTTCAGCACCTTGGCAATGGGGCCCCAGCCTGCCTCTCTGCCTCCTCCCTTGCTCCTCAGCCCCAGTCCCCAACCTCCCACGCACTCTGGGCTGTTCTGGTTGCTGCCCCCTGACAAGTACTCTATGCTTTTTAACTCACTTCAGGCTGTTCCTGGAACTTAGAATTCCTTTTCCCCTTTCTTTCTCTGCCATATCTAAAAAGGCTCGCACAAATGGCACTTCCAAAATTCTTCTCGACCCTCCCACATACGAGAGGTAACTCTCTTTTTGTGCTTGTCTGGTCATAGCACTTAGCACGCTATATTATAATTAACAATTATGATTACTTTTACATTCTCTCCTGCGAATGCTTTGATGGCTAGGATGGAAGAGGGTCTTATTTATCTTTTGGCTTCTGTGCTCAATGATGGGCATTTATTATGTTCAATAATTATTCAGTGAACACAGTGGAGAGAGGGATAAATGAATGGGCGTTTTGATTAAAGCATGGGGGTTGATGAGAATGAGTAGAGCGAGAGAGCAGGAGGGATTTTAAAAGCACAGGGTTAAGAATCCTGCATAGGACCCACGGTGGTGTATTTTAGTTGCCAGAGTAGAAGCTCCATGAATGCACTAATAGCAGAAGGGATACTGCTTTCAAGCTGGATAAACTTGAATTCGAATCCTTCCATGTGGCCACTTCCTGGGTGCATGACAGTGGGCAAGTATTAATATTAACGCAAAAAAAAATGCATTCGGGTTTTGGAAAAATACTTATTCATCTCCTACTATGTGCCACACCCCGTGCTAAATGCTGGGGATATGGAGAGAACAAGGCAGGCGGAGGAGGAGGTAAACAAATGAATGTTCTACGGCACACATCCCAGTAAGAGACAAAGACAATGCTCTGTTCATACAAATAAACATTAGGAACCAAATATCATCTGGCTCCCCCGAGCCTACTAAGGGGAATCTTATTTGCACTTAAACTTTATTGGGCTTCCAATTTGCCCAAGAATCAACAACCCTCAAAGAGTTCCCCAGTTGCTGGCATGATTGTCTTCCTGGATTTAACAGTGTGTGGCTCTTTTGTGCTGCCAGTTAAATAGACATTTAAGCCTAGCTGTCTATAAAATCTAAAGAAACTTAATTTTGTCTTGTAACGAGAAAGCTCAACAGGACCTGTGTCTGAGCCAAGGGTGTAACAATTCATAAATGCCATTTATTGAGTGCTTGCTTTATTCCAGGCTAAGCTCTTTAGAGACATCTTCGCATTTTATCCGGACAAGCCTGTGAGGCAGTTTGTCAATTTGTTGGATTGCTAAAAGAGAGAATTTAGTATCAAGAGGCTAGGTGCCATCTCTGCTTCACTTTCACATCTACTTCATCTTTTTCTCTCTGCTGACCATCCTCCTGTTTCTCAAACTGTATGTTGGGGGGACTATGTCCACCCCTACACCTCCAAGTTCAAGATCAATCCAAAAAGTACAAGATTTTTCTCAGTCCCAAATCTAGAATACTAAGAGAGAGAATTCAATTGGCCTGGCTTGAGTCAGATGTCACCCCACACACCATCCCCTAAAAATACAAGCAAAGCTGCTAAGGGATGTGTGTGTGTGGGCAGGGGGAGGTGTGTTGGGGGCATTCGGGAAGCCATCGCAATTAGGAAGATACCCACATGGTTTCCAAGAGAGATAGTCATTATTATTGCCATTTTACAGTAGAAAAAAACTAAGTCATAGGTTTAGTAATGTACCCTAAATAATAGTTAAATGGCAGAACCAAGATCCAATTCCAAAAACAGAGCTCTATGTCACCCCACACACCATCCCCTAAAAATACAAACAAAGCTGCTAAGGGATGTGTGTGGGGGTGTGTGTGTGTGTAGGGGGGGTGTGTTGGGGGCATTCGGGAAGCCATCACAATTAGGAAGATACCCACATGGTTTCCAATAGAGATAGTCATTATTATTGCCATTTCACCCCACACACCATCCCCTAAAAATACAAGCAAAGCTGCTAAGGGATGTGTGTGTGTGGGCAGGGGGAGGTGTGTTGGGGGCATTCGGGAAGCCATCGCAATTAGGAAGATACCCACATGGTTTCCAAGAGAGATAGTCATTATTATTGCCATTTTACAGTAGAAAAAAACTAAGTCATAGGTTTAGTAATGTACCCTAAATAATAGTTAAATGGCAGAACCAAGATCCAATTCCAAAAACAGAGCTCTTAACCAGTACATATTACTGTCAGGCTAAGTCCAAATGCTTAGAAAATAATTTTGAGTTCTCTCTGGGGCACAAATAAATGGGCTTTTGAGGACACAGAATTCAAATTCATCTAGCATGTTTCTAATTATCAAGATTTCATTAGCAGAGCCCTGAAATGTTGATCCAGCTTTTATGTATAAGTTTTCATTTTTCCTTTTGCAGAGCATAAAGCGATGTGGAAGCACATTCATTTTATAAGAACATTCATTTTATAAGGAATTTTGACCACTAAGTATACGCCCATTCAACTTTGGTCACAATCAAGAAAGTCCCCGTATGAGTGGCAGACTGACTGGGTGTGCACCAGACTCGTTTCTTCCTCTTTCGAACACAGCTCTCAGCCTTCCCTGCAATTAGCTATGGCCATGTGACTGAGTTCTGGTCAATAGAATGTGAGCAGAAGTGATATGCACTACTTCTGGGGCAAGCCCTAACCACTCCACCCCCACCCTCTGCCAAATGCCCGCAAGGAGAACAGGCATTCTTATTATCTTCTAGTAGTTCTCTATTCCTAAAACCACAGTACCACAGGATGAGGATCTAAAATAATTTTGGTTTAACTGTTCAATTCCGGCATTCATTTAAGGAATCATGGGGTGCCTGCTTTCAAAATTATCATTCTTCTGAATAAAATTATTTTGGTGGCATTATCTAACCTGAATCATTATTCCCGTGTACGATTGCTAGTTCATTTACATTAGCACCTCCACCTCCAATAATTATTTATCCCCAATCTGTGGACCCTATCTATTTTTCATTATCCATCACCACTCATATCCTTTCTTTCTTCCTTATCCTTACCCCTTATAACAGAAGCTACCCCAAACTCAGTGGCTTAAAATAACAACCATTCTCAGTAATCTTTGAGTCAGCTAGGGGATCAACTGATCTAGGCAGGGCTCAACTGGGCAACTCTGCTAATCTTGGCTGGGCGCACTCATGTGTTTGAGGTTGGCTGATTTGACTGGAGTTGGCTGGGGGAATTTAGGTCTTCCCCATATATTTTATCTTCCTCCTTGGAATACAGACCAGCCCAGGCACTTAACATGTCAAAAATCTCACTACATTTCATTAGAAAATTCACTTTCCTACCCTCCAAGATAACTATTCCACACTTTTCTTTCTTCAAATCTCCATCTCATCTACCTCTCGCTCCAACCTCCACCATTCAAGTTTCATTGGGTATCTCTCCACATCCTTCACTGAGAAAATAGTTGCAAGTCTACTAAATTATAAATATATGGTGTGAGGCAATACATGTTTGAGGAGGGGAGTTGTTGAAGGATGTCTTCATTAAGCAGTTTAGTGATTTCCATCAAAACTTTCAAATGTATATTTGGCATTCCACTATTAGGAATTTATCCTAAAGAAATATGATTTAGCTCAAGGACATTTATCGTGTAGCTATTATTAAAAAGTAACCCAAAGGGACTAATTATCTAAATCCATAACAGTAGAAGAAGGTGTGCAAAATAAGGCATATTTATATGCTGGAAAACAATAAAGCCATTTAAAACATGTGGCAGAGTTGTATTTATTGATTAGGAATCATATATGACACCCGGTTTGTAAAACTCATACATGCGTGCTAGTTTCCCAAATTTTTGCTGGTTTGTTACATGTTTATCTTTATTGCTGTAAGATCTCTTAAGAACAGAAAACTCTTCTTAATCCCGGCACTCAGCACGGCGCCACACATGCAATAACCACAAAGTAAACATTTCTTTATTGTTAAATCTGAAAAAGTATGTACCTCTGTGTATGTGTGTGTGTGTGTGTGTTGTGTATGAATTATGGAAGCTTTTATTTAGAATGTTAACATGGTTAACTGGGTGGTGGAATCGTGGATAATTTATCTTTTTTTATTAGGATTATTTCAGAGTTTTCTATAATGAGTATGCATTACAGAAATAGGAGAAAAGCATTCTGTGCTCAAAAAGTCAGGGAACATAGTTCTGTGACATGTTTTTCCCTCAGGAAGGACAAGTCTGAAAGCAGAGACCATGGGGATTAACCACCTAAGAACGAGAAGTCTGTGCAGAGCTAAACTCCCTGGGTTGTGTGGAGTTTGGAGACATGGACAGGGCTGGGGGGGTTTACCTTGTTCCTGGGCTGGAGAGCAGATTCAACCACATCCCTTCCTGATATACCGTGCTCTGACCCCACTGTCCCAGTTTTCTTGGCAGTGGTCCACACAGATTCCTAACATTAGAAAAGACTCAGTGAATACAAAGAAGTTTCAGGTGTGGTTTTCTGGAAGCATAGTTGGAGATTAGGCAATGGGTCCACCTCTACGTGGCATATATTACATAGTGTAATGGAGTAGGAAGCAGGACAGAATGTAAAAATATGCATATATTAGTATATTCATAGAGGAAATTAAAATAATGTTTACCCAGCTATTAGTAGTGATTATTTCAATGGGATAAAATTGTAAACAGATTTAGCTTTCTTGTTTAGTTTATAACATCTTAACTTTTGCCAGAAATGTGCAACTTTAAAAATATAAAAATTGAAAAATAAAGAAAATTTAGAGAAATAGGCTTCAGCTCTTTGGACAAACAGTTGATCAGAAGGGAAAAAAAGGATTTTCATTCTCACTGAGCAATTCTTATGCAAGTTGCAAAAAAAAAAAAAAAGAAAGGAAGGAAGGAAAAAGAATTATTGAGAGGTATGTAATTCCCATTTAAGAAACAAGGAAGTGGGAGCTCAGAGACTGTAACTGACTAGTTCACGAGTCAGGGCCTGTGAGTGGTGGTGCTGGATTGCAACCTAGGCAGACCTGGCCCTGAAGTCCATATCGAATACTCTCTCTGTGATTCCCCAACAGACACATATACTCACGTGGATTTAAATACACTCTCAGATTGGTTCTTCTGGGGCCTTATCTGTCTGATGGCCCAAAGTGCCTTTTGGGAAGCACAATGACTGGGCTTTTGAGGAGGAGATTCATGGCCGACCTTCAGGGCAGAAGCCCACAAAAATCTGAGGAAGCACATCCCTCACCTCCAGGCATTTTTGTTGCCATCAAGTGTGACCATTTCAAATGCTCACCACCCCTGCACCTACAAAGATTGCATTTTCCTTCCTGGGTGTGTGGAGTGGCCTTCTACCCTATGTGGATCACAGTTAGGGCCTCGATCTGATATTGGTTCTCAGCCTTCCAAACCCTGGTGCCTCCTGAGATCTTTTTTGTTTGTGACACCATCCCAGATGCACTGGCAGTGGCCAAGACCAGAGTTTTCTAGTGCCTAAAGTCCAACACATGGCTAACTCCATTGCCTTCTCTTTCCTTCCCAGGATCGAAGGAACAAATGTACCATATACTTAGAATGTCAGGGGAGTAATTAATCAAAGGCTAATTTGAGCAAAAACCACCTTGTGTCATTGAAGCTGTGAAACTGAGTGACATGAAGAAACTATTAAAGTCACTAGATTTAAGATGAGGTTCCTGTCATCCTGGCCATAGCAGAGGCATAACCTCATCCTATCCTTGGCAGTGAGGTCAAGGGTGTGCTTGAGAGGCCCAAGTGGGCATTGTAACGAGTGTCCTTTTGGTTCAAAGGAATGTCTCCTCTTGTTTTAAGTGACTTGGCTGAGTTTGCTACTCGTGCTTTTGGAGTCGTATATCAGGATCAAGACCTCAATTATCACCAATTTACAGATGAAAAAACCACATGGGGTGGGAAAGAAACTCACTCTGAAGGAGCAAAGGTTTGTTCTGGGATACCGGTTGAGGGCAAAGTGGAGGACAATTTGAGGTATAGCTTGTTAAGGGACCTCTCAAATGTTCTGATCCGGCTGTCCAGAGAATCAAGCAGAAAGGTTGTTAGGGAATTAGGGTAGGGCGCCCTGAAAGAGTGAGCCAAATTAAAGAGAATGTGCAACAAAAGCCTTTTTAGGGGACTGGGCGTGGGGTCATCCTGCTTTGTGCCCCAGCAGAAAAGTGCAGGAGAGGGAAGGTGTGTCAAATCCTGCAGGAAAGATCAACTCCTTGGATTCTGTTGATCAGCTGTGAGTCTGACTTCCCTGTGGCTTTGGGAAACTGGGCCAATATGCGCAAAAGCTCACCTCCCAGTGAACTTGGCTGTGAGAACTGGGGTTGGGGTTCTGGTCTTGAGGCTCCCGAGCCAGATGGGAGGAGAGTTCAGATCCCAGATTTCCTGCTCCCAGCTCATGGCTAGAGGGTGATATAACCCTGCATACACTGGAGAGACTGCTCGGTGAAGGAGCTCATCTCCTGTGTGATTCCAGAGCTTTGCTGACAGTTAAAGGAGGAGAGGAAGAAAGGGTCTCTGCTCCATCTCCATACAAACGCTGGCTTCCTGAAGTGTCTATTTCTTTTCCAGGGGAGCTTCTGTGTTTGAAACATGGAGTTTCTTACACAAATAAAGTAATTTGAGAGTAGAGGTTGATCCACATCAAAAAACGTGTCAGAGCCGAGAGTCTGATCTGCTCCTTTCCAATTTTTGTTTCATTTCCTTCTTCTGGGCAACATGAATGAAAATAGCCTCATTTGGAGGAAAAGGGGAGAGAGGAGAAGTGGACTCTAAGACTTGCTCATCCCAGCTCCCACGAGTTCAGCCGCAGGACAACCCATGCCATGGCAGTCACTGGTTTTCTGACCACTTAGGCTTCATCAGATGTTCATACTATACACATTCATACGTTTCATTTAATACTCCCATGACACAGTAACAGAGATATCATTTTCTGGATTTCACTGATGAAGAAACTAAGAGTTTAAAAAAATGAAATATTTCCCAAGTGTCAGAGCAACATTTTGAGATAAAATCCTAATCCTGTGTGATGTTGCCGCCCACTTACAGTGCTTC